>NC_064922.1:779473544-780074794 GCF_023897955.1 Schistocerca gregaria
AGGATAATCAGTGTTCCGTCAAAGGAAAGGTTTGGAAACTCGTGCTGTATCTACTGCTTTGTGCTCCACCGATACATAATTAGCAAGAATTCCGGCAGAGTTCCTCACAATCGGCCTTTGCTCACTATGCTGTTCACGCCGCTATTCACACGTGGCCTCTGGTGCTTCTCGTTCGGCACTGGCTGCTGTTGTGGTGGTGTCGCGTGGTAAGGGAAGGCATCGCGTGCCGCATTGTACTTCATGCCTGGCTGACGCAGTATTGCGCTTCGTCGCTTGAGTGGTGACCCACATGACAGATGGCTGCTCACGTAACACTCCCGCAATATAACAGTATCAACAAATTTTGTTGTTGATTCTTGGCAAATCTTACATGTTTGTCTCACTCTTTCATTAACATCGTGCGCACTTGGATGGATGTTTGAAACGTTCTACGAAAATGCAGTGTACCTTTGAAGGAAATAGCATGCAAGAAGCTAGAGCTGTTGGACGGTGTACTCACGTCGATACACAGATCAAGCAAGTGCGGGAAAGTGTCGTGTTTGAGTGAATGTAGAGGAATACAGGCTAGAATTTCAATTTGATGTTATGAAAGGCACCTTGCTTTAAATGTCCTTGTGATACACAGATCGAACAAAACATTACGACCAAGTGCTTAATAGCTTGGTGATGCACATGTGGAAGCAGTGCCGCAGCGACTGTGTGTGGTTGACCGTGTTGACAAGTCACTGGTAGGTTTCCGCAGATATATCGCACCAGGTGGCGACTACACGTAGCTCATGCAGTACCCGTAAATTGTAGGCCTGTCGTGTGTGAATGCAAAGCTTATGCTCAATAACATACCAGATGAGTCCCATCGCGTTCGGATTAGGTGAATTTGAGACAAAGACATCAACGTGAGCTCACTATCATGCTCCTCAAACCACGTAATAAGATTCTGACCTTACGACGCGGACAGTTATCCTGCTGGAACATGCCATCATCGGGGATACATGTGGCCTGCAATAATGTTCATGTAGTAGTCCACAGATGTCATGGTGCCTTCGATACCTAAAAAATAGGTTCCAGGTTCCATGTTCCAAGGAAGCCCAGATAAGTGTCTCCTCAGCATAATATTGCTCCCACCGGTCTGCGTCCGTGATGTGGTGTATGTTTCAAGCAACCGTTCGCGTGGAATATGCGGACATGACCGTCAATCTAACGTCATAAGTAACGTGGTTCATCCTTATCAGGCGACACGTTCCCACTGATCAGTCAATTACGATATCGTCGGGCTAACATGGGAACAGAAAATGAGCGTCTGCTGTAGAGGATCTTTGTTCTCTATAGACATTAGCGATCTTACGTAGCCGGCCGTTATGGCTGAGCGGTTCTAGGCGCCTCAGTCCGGAACCCCGCGCCCGCTGCGGTCGCAGGTTCGAATCCTGCCTGGGGCATGGATGCGTGTGATGACAAAAGCTTAGTTAGGTTTAAGTAGTTCTAAATTGTAGGGGACTGATGACCTCAGATGTTAAGTCCCATAGTGCTCAGAGCCATTTGAACCATTTTGATCTTACGTATGCGAAGGCGCCCGGGTTGGATTCCCGCCCGAGTCGGAGATATTCTGCGCTCGGGGACTGGGTGTTGCGCTGTCTGTTCGTATCGTCATTATTCGCACGACAATCGCCTCAACCATACATCGAAATAAAAAAAGAACACCAGCAATACGAGACGCCTTGCTAGTGACGCTATAGTGTGCGGGGAAAGTGTCGCCTTTGTGAGTGAATGTAGGGGACTGCAGGGTAGAATTTCTATTTGGTGTGATGAATGGCACATTGCTTTAAATTTGGGAAAATGTAAGATAACCCAAATGAGTAGGAGAAATAATCACGCAACGTTAGAGTACAGTATTAGTGGTGTTCTGCGTGACACAGTGACTTCGTTCAGTGTTGAGCCGTAACGTTGCCAAGTGACGAAATGGAACTAACTTGTTAGGTTGGTTTTAGGGCAGACGAATAGTTGACTTCTGTTTATCGGGCGAACTCTATGAAAGTGTAGCATGTTTGGAAAGGAGACCGCGCACACAACGCTTGTACCACCCATTCTTGAGTACTTGTCGAGTGTTAGGGATGCCCATCATGTCCGATTAAAGGAAGACATCGAAGCAGTTGTTGAGAGGTGTACTGCTACGCTTGTTACCGGTAAATTCGATCAAATGCATGAATATTAAGGGAAAGCTGCGTGAACTCAAATGGAAGTCCTCAGACGGAAGAAGACATTTTTTTCACAAGACGATATTGAGATAGTTTAGAGAAATTTACAAGAGACTGTAGTACGATTCTACTGCCACCAACGTACATCTCGCTAAGTACCGCGAAGACAACATAAATCAGTGCTATTATAGAAGCATATAGACAGTCGTTTTTCCCTCTGTGAATGCAACAGGAGAGGAAAGACTATCCGCCGTGCACCGTATGCCGATTTGCGTAGTATGGATGTACATCCACTTCTACAAAACAAACGTAATTGCGCCATTCCTGTATTTGTTTCTAGCGTTTTGAGAATGTCTACAACCGTGAAAGTGGTAGCTTACAGCCAATAAATATAATTCGAAAATGTTTCATTGCATTGCGCAGTTATCGTATTGTGTGATAATGTTTCATAATTGTTAGTACTGCTTTCCAATTACTGTCATCTGGTATAATTCTTCGTTATTAATTACACCTATGTTACTAATAGTTCATCATTTTTTCTTTGAAACGGCAATTTGTGCGCTGTCGAGATTGACGGTTTCATCGAATGTGCCGTGTATTACGTACGGAGCAAAATCGATTAGAAGTCTCATAGCGGTTCGAAGTCTCATAGCGGTTCGAAGTCTCATAGCGGTTCGAAGTCTCATACAGTGGTTCGAAGTCTCATACAGTGGTTCGAAGTCTCATACAGTGGTTCGAAGTCTCATACAGTGGTTCGAAGTCTCATACAGTGGTTCGAAGTCTCATACAGTGGTTCGAAGTCTCATACAGTGGTTCGAAGTCTCATACAGTGGTTCGAAGTCTCATACAGTGGTTCGAAGTCTTATGGGAGACGCCATAGGTGGACTCGACAGCTGCCTACCAAAAACTTTCCTCTTGTTCTATGACCGCAAGCGTTCCAAGCTAAAGAGTTTGTAAGATTCGAGTGAAATGGCACCAAAGACGTGAAGTATATCTCTGTCATCGATGACGGCGCTATACTAGGTCAGTATGAAGACTTGATATGGCTGGAAACTAGACGGTACCCCAGGCCACAGAACATTCAGCAGCGAACATTCGTAGAGCCTGGAAAGCCTGTTAGCGCGCAGCGTGGCTGTGTGGTGGGCTGCCTAAGCGGTCGGTCCGTCGGCTGGCCGTATTAACTTGGGATTTAACATACTCCATTTCATACATTTCAATTCTGTCGATCAGCGAGGTACAGTGAGACAAAGATTCTGTGATCGAGAGGATGCTGGCTCCCAACTACCTCTACTAGCAACTTAGTTAATTTTTTTCTGGATTCTATCTATATTTTTGTTATAACGTAACTGAGAATGACCGATCTAGTCCTGAGCTAGTGATCTATCGGGTGTGGTACACTATTTGATCAAAAGTATCCGGACACCACCAGAATCATAAGTTTTCATATAAGGTGCATTGTGCTGCTACCTACTGCCAGGTACTCCATGTCAGCGACCTCAGTAGTCATCAGACATCGTGAGAGAGCAGAATGGGTCGCTCCGCGGTACTCACTGACTTCGAACGTGCTCAGATGATTGGGTGTCATTTGTCATACGTCTGTACGCGAGATTTCCACGCTCCGAAAAATTCCTAGGTCCAATGTTTCCGATGTGATAGAAAAGTGGAAACGTGAAGGGACACGTACAGCGAAAAGTCATAAGGCCGACTTCGTTAGTTGACTGACAGAGACCGCTGACACTTGAAGAGGGTCGTAATGTGTAATAGGCAGACATCTATCCACACAATCACGCAGAAGTTCCAAACTGCATCAGGATCTACTGCTCCCTCTATTTTACCCCTGGCACCTTCAGAATTTGAAAGAGAGTATTTCAGTCAACATCGTCAAAAGCTGTGTCTAAGTCTACAAATGCTATATACATAGGCTTGCCTTTCCTTAATCTAGCTTCTACGATAAGTCGTAGGGTCAGTATTGCCTCGTGTATTCCTACATTTCTACGGAATCCAAACTGATCTTCTACGAGGTCGGCCTCTACCAGTTTTTCCATTCGCCTGTGAAGAATTCGTGTTAGTATTTTGCAACCGTGACTTACTAAACTGATAGTTCGGTAAATTTCACATCTGTCAGCACCTACTTTCTTTGGAATTGGTATTATATTATTTTTGAAGTCTTGCGATATTTCGCCTGGCTGATACATCTTACTCACCAAGTGGAAGAGTTTGGTCATGTCTGGCTCTCCCAAGGCTATCAGCTGTTCTACTCCCGGGGCCTTGTTTCGACTTAAGTCTTTCAGTGCTCTGTGGTATTCTTCATGCGCTATCATATCTCCCATCTCATCTTCATCCACGTCCTCTTCCATTTCCATAATATTGCCCTCTTCTACAGACCCGCTATATACTCCTTCCAGCTTTCGGCTTTCCCTTCTTTGCTTAGGACTGGTTTACCTTCTGAGCTCTTGATATGCAAAATATTTACTCGATGTATAATATAACTGGCTACCTTCTGATATGGCACACAATTAGGGGAGATATCTTTAAAAATTGCAAATTTTTGTCCAGGTTTATGGTGGAGGGTGACTTACTGGTCTTAGCGCATAGTACTTACCTGTATGAAAGGCATTATTTGTAATATAGATTCCTTTAGAAATTTTTGAGAGTATATTTTCGCACTATTTTTAGCGAAAGAGTTATCTCTAACAAATTGAAATTCTTGTTTTTAATACTCGTTATTGGTGAACTACCTCTAGAATTGAGTGACGCATAAATGCAGATCCTCTTGGACCCGATCCAGTTTCGAGTCCAGAACTGTAATATTTATTTCGCATCTCCAACAATAGACCTTTCTTTTAATAACTCCAGTGTCTAGAGTGTTCTTTTCAGCTGTTAATTGTTTTATGATGGAAGGGTAAAATTGTGCGTTATAATTTATTATTCGGTCAGAACGGTTAAATATGCGACCCATCTGTCCCTCCTCTTGTGCTCTTTAACACTGATACGAATGTAGGCATGCGTATTACTTAGCGACTATCCCGGTACCCGGAAACAAGCTTGCGTGTCTAACATCTTCCAGGGGTAAGCAGAACTTGATTTGTCATTATTTCGCATAATTATTGAACGACTTTAAAAATTTAAAAGCATTCATAATCTAATCATTAAGAGGTAATGTCTTATAAGTTTAACTTAAAAAACAAGTATTACAGCTAGAAATTGTGTGTTTGTCTTGAGGAATCGTAAATGACGGCGCGCAAACACCCAGATTTTATTCATACAGTATTTGACAATGAGAGCACTTAGCAACCCCCAACAAATTTCAAACCGTTGCTGATCTTTTTGTGGGTAACACCCCTACAAAATGATAAGGGGGGGGGATGTTTTGCAGTAAAACTTCAATTTCAGACCTGACGTTTTAATTTATCACTTCTTTATTACTATCTCTAGTCGCAAAACATATTTTCAGACAGTATCCACGCATAAAGCTGAATGTACACTACTGGCCATTAAAATTGCTACACCACGAAGATGACGTGCTACATACGCGAAATTCAACCGACAGGAAGAAGATGCTGTGGTATGCAAATGATTAGCTTTTCAGGCGACACCTACAACGTGCTGACACGAGGAAAGTTCCCAACCAATTTCTCTTACACGAACACCAGTTGACCGGCGTTGCCTGGTGAAACGTTGTTGTGATGCCTCGTGTAAGGAGGAGAAATGCGCACCATCACGTTTCCGACTTTGATAAAGGTCGGATTGTAGCCTATTGCGATTGCGGTTTATCTTATCGCGACATCGCTGCTCGCATTGGTCGAGATCCAATGACTGTTTGCAGAATATGGAATCGGTGGGTTCAGTAGGGTAATACGGAACGCCGTGCTGGATCCCAACGGCCTCGTATCACTAGCAGTCGAGATGACTGGCATCTTATCCGCATGGCTGTAACGGATCGTGCATCCACGTCTCGATCCCTGAGTCAACAGATGTGGGTACACCATCTTCACGAACAGTTTGCAGCAGCATGGGCTATCAGCTCGGAGACCATGGTTGCAGTTACCCTTGACTCTGCGTCACAGACAGGAGTGCCTGCGATGGTGTACTCAACGACGAACCTGGGTGCACGAATGGCAAATCTCATTTTTTCGGATGTATCCAGGTTCTGTTTACAGCATCATGATGGTCGCATCCGTGTTTGGCGACATCACCGTGAACGCACATTGGAAGCCTGTATTCGTCATCGCCATACTGGCGTATCACCCGGCATGATGGTATGGGGTGGCATTGGTTACACGTCTCGGTCACCTCTTGTTCGCATTGACGGCACTTTGAACAGTGGACGTTACATTTCAGATGTGCTACGACCCGTGGCTCTACCCTTCATTCGATCCCCGCGAAACGCTACATTTCAGCAGGATTATGCACCACCGCATGTTGCAGATCCTGTACGGGCCTTTCTGGATACAGAAAATGTTCGACTGCTGCCTCTCTCACCAATTGAAAACGTCTGGTCAATGGTGGCCGAGCAACTGGCTCGTTATAATACGTCAGTCACTACTCTTGATGAACTGTGGTATCGTGTTGCAGCTGCATGGGCAGCTGTACCTGTACACGCCATCCGAGCTCTGACTCAGTGCCCAGGCGTATCAAGGCCGTTATTACGGCCAGAGGTGGTTGTTCTGGGTACCGATTTCTCAGGATCTATGAACCCAAATTTCGTGAAAATACAGTCATATGTCAGTAGTATAATATATTTGTCCAATGAATACCCGTTTGTCATCTGTATTTCTTCTTGGTGTAGCAATTTTAATGGCCAGTAGTGTACCTCCAAAATTATGTCGTCGTACGACACAGTTCAGGAGACACGTCATAAACAATCAGATGCGTGATAGTGTTTTCTTAAAATGGAGCGCAAATTACCCAGTCCATATCCATCCAGTGCTTCATAATCACAGCACTTAGCGACTTCCAACAACATATTTTCAAACATTTTCTGAATTTTTTCTCGCTTTGATGCTTATCGTGAAATTTTTTAACATTTACTAATTTTTAATCGGACATCTGAAACTGTCATATACATGAGAGTTATCTTTAAAGAATCGAGGGTTTACTGGTGGATCTCTAACAGGCAACTAGTCACGGTTAGGAGACAGTGTTAACCGTCTCATCTGCACTTGTGACGATGCCGCTAATTCGGTTCGCGGGTAGAGCCTAAGTGTCCAGCGATGGCTCCGGCGCCGCGATGATACGTCACTATGCGTCACCTTGACGTCGTCTCGCACCGCACTAATAAGAAATGAGTAAACTGTTTGTGGACCGTTTATCTAGTACGTAATTATCAGAAATCTCTTGCAATGGGTTTTTATGGAGTTCTGAAATTTCTCGACAGGTAAAGGACGGGCCTCAACGTGATGTGAGTGGGAGTAAGCACTCAGTACAATATGAATTATCGGACCTATATTATCCCAACAATGGAGATGATGGAAGCTACTCTACCAACAATGTCATAAGACAGCTGGCAGTGTGTGTTCTTGCATTTCCGTGCATGTAAGCACCGAAGGTGTTTTCATCACTTGGTAGTTCTCTGGAAAGAAGTTGTACGTTCTTCACGCAGGCATAATAAATTATCGGCGTCGTGAAAGAAAGCGCGCGCTTGTCTGGCACCCATAGCGATGCATCGGTTAGTCAGCTTTTGAAACTGCTTGAAGAAGGGTCACAACAATAGAAAAAAAGTCAAATTCAGTTCAGTTGCGTCTCCTTGTTGACAACGTTAATGTTGGTAAAAGCATGTGCTGCAAAAAAAAAAAAAAGCATGTTCACAGAATGTCTATTTTGAACTTACGTTGTTGGTCGTTCTTTGAGACTATTGAAGTATGAAAGTCAGTTTCCAGGAATTGCGTGTATAAAATAGCTTCCCCAGGTAGTGCTTCCAGCATCTGTCGTACTGAGAGCGATCTCAGTGAAAGACTGAATTGTCAGTTAAATAGATAATGCATTTTGTGAGGAATGTTAACCTAGACCTTCCTTAGCTCATTCACTTTCAATGTAGTTCGAATTAACTTTTCAGTAACACAACAATTTGACGAATGTCGGGAATACTCGATGAACGGACAAAACGAGAAATTGGTTAAATCAGTTGCGAAAGTTGAGCACAATAAAATGAATCTTGAAGACGTTAAACCTATCTTTTACAGCAGTTGGGAGCAGAATTCAATTTCCCATTATATGAGCATCCACATCCTGTCCATGTTGCCACATGCTAATCTCAAACAATGATCAGCAGTGAAACTTTGTTCTGGAACATTCAATTTGTATCATACCCCATTGCACAATGCATTATACGAAATAGAGTAACTTAGAAACATCAAAAAATCCCATAACTGAAAGGGTATCCCTAAATGCCTGCCTGCTCACTTTGATATGGAGCAGATCGGTTGGCAAGATAAGAAATAAAGAAATATTATGGATACAACGAATGAAATCTGCAATTTTGCTTCAGCTGAAGAAAAAATTCAGATTCAACTGTTTCTGGTACGATTTCCGATATCGTCGGTCACTAGATAACACCTGAATTATGCGGCCTGTTTATTTCGCACAGTAAAGGAATAAGATTTTTATAATGAATGTAACGTCCTCCGGCGAACCATCGATCAAGCAGAGAAGGCGAAATAAGTTTCCCGGAATTTATTGGGATCGATACATACGAAATAACACTACCTGCGACGCTTTGCACCATGTTTTCACTCCCGTGCACGGCTAAAGAATGGCTGGCCTTGTGATACTTCTCACGGGCTTGAATGCCGCGTCAAGGCGCTCGTGGAATGACGTGAGCCGACAATGCTTCATGGGAGATGTAGTCAGGGGCCTAGATTGGAATCGATCCAAAATTTCTCTTTAACGTTTCGGTAAATCATACAAGCGACTGTGTAGCTAAATGACGAGTCTGGTTGGTTCTCTGCAATTTTTTTGCTGAAATCTTAGAAGCAGTTCCACCTTTATTCTCGGAGCGCCCTTTTTATGATAGACACTTTGTAATTGGTCAAGCCCTCGCATTTCCGCGTACCTCATCCCGAGCCAAAACTTTCCTCTCTCTTCTTATCTCTTCTAACCCAGTTTCTTTTCATAAAAGTATTGGTAATAGTTAAACAATGTAGTCTTGTTAAGATTAAGACCTGTACAGTAAACTATGCGTAAAAATAACGCAGGAAGTCCACAGATTCCTAAACGGAAAAAAGAGAGAACGCGTGTTAATGGGACATTAGTTTTGTTTGAGTACATTGCGTGTGTTCTATACATTGGCCTTGTAATCTGACACAAGCAAATGGTAGTCCCTCCGAAATCATGGCTAGGGAATTCGATAGCTACGAAATTAAACAAGAAATACAATTAACTCAGTTTGTTACATTAAAGAGTGCATTAGAACATCTGACAAATATTGACACTATCAAACTATTGCCCTGGCACATCTGGATAAAGGGTCGGGGTTCAGATTCTAATAATTACACATTAATATAAAACAATAATGTTCGCGAATGCTGAATGTTAGCATCAAAAGGTAGATAGCGCTTTAGAAGGGCACGAGCTTTCATATTTGGCCGGAGGTGAAAGCAAATTGTTCGTGAAAATTATGAAGCTAGTCTTCAGAGTGAAGCTTGAAAATTATTGAAGCGTAGTGAAACAATCATATACAACCGTTCTCTACGCAAGATCCATACCCAAAGACTGGAAAGTTGCAGAGGTCACACCATTCAATGTTCAACGAAAGTAGCACGAGTAATCCACGAAATTACAGGCCCATATCGTTAACGTCGATATGAAGCAGGATTTTGGGACATATATTGTGTTCGAACATAATGAATTACCTCGAAGAAAAAAATGGTTCAAATGGCTCTGAGCACTTTGGGACTTAATATCTGAAGTCATCAGTCCCCTAGAACTTAAACCTAACTAACCTAAGGACATCACACAAATTCTTGCCCGTGGCAGGATTCGAACCTGCGACCTTAGCGGTCGCGCGGTTCCAGACTGTAGCGCCTAGAACCGCTCGGTCACCACGGCCGGCAGTTCAAAGAAAGGCAGCACGTTTTGTATTATCCCGAAATACGGGAGAGAGTGTCACAGAAATGATACAGGATTTGGGCTGGAAATCATTAAAAGAAAGGCGCTTTTAGTTGCGACGGAATCTCACGAAATTCCAATCACCAACTTTCTCCTCCGAATGCGAAAATATTTTGTTAACAGCGACCTACATAGGGAGAAACGATCACCACGATAAAATAAGGGAAATCAGAGCACGAACGGAAAGATGTATGTGCTCATTCTTTCCGCGCGCTAGAAGAGATTGGAATAATAGAGAATTGTTAAGGTGGTTCGATGAACCCTCTGCCAGGCACTTAAATGTGATTTACATAGTATCCATGTAGATGTAGACGATTTGACGTCCCTACGGTTCGCCTCGCCGTCGCGACCAAATCTCACTATTTTAATCTCTAAGTGGAGGCTGAAGTGGCTGTAAAATCTATCACTGGTTGGTGCTGAAAAACAGCCTCTCACTATGGTCAGTGAGGCGGTTGCGTGACGACAAAGCCACGTTCCTCCTTCCAACTGCTTATTAATTTCCATTAGCCAATTCTGGGGCTACTGTGTTAAACATCCGGTTCTTGGAAGGCCGGACGCTGACTGTATCTGACTCACAAAGTTGGCCTGAGTGTGGGTTCCTACTCCACGTGTCGATCTTACCTTCTCAGAGCTGTGTATTCCGAAGAAAGTCCTGATTTCTACGTTTTGCTCGCAGCTGTGCCCTCTGGACCTTGCTAAAAACGGCATTTCTTCTCCTTCGACAACTGAGTTGTAAAACAGTCCCTGCTGGTGGCCCCAGGGAAATGCTATTGTGGCATCAGTGATCGGCGCCATGTGGCACCTCCTCAAAGGAAAGCTGGTCAGCTAAGAGGCGTTGACCTCTGCGGCTGCCGGCTCGTCCCTCCCGCGAATTTGTTAAGGGGGGTGGGCTCTCCTGCCTCCCCGTGTGACCTGATGGCGCCTACTCGCTTGCAGCTCAACACAATATACTTCCAGAGTGGCGTTGTAACCACGCAATTCCACAAAAACACAAACTACTTTCATTCGCTACTTCCAGTCACTGGTACTGATATAATCTAATTAATCAATGGGAATTAATTATTCTGATATGATTACAATTTTTAACTGTAATTTCGTATTAATTACAGGACAATTTTACGAAAAACGGTCGCGTAACAATTTGTATTATTTGCCTCTATGGCAGAAAACTTGAAGGATATAGGGAAGAACTTGTACGTAAACAATTAAAACTTAAAAGGTTATGGAGTCGATTTTTATATCTGTTTCATCAATAATTATTTATTTTACCTTTGCAAACGAAAGGAACTTCAGTTTCCGAAAACAGATAAAAAAACTTCAGTTTTATTTTGCGAAGAAATCGGTCTCCTTTTTCTTTTTTTCAGTGACCACTAGCATGTTTCGTCCAGCGTCTTCTATATTGTAGTCAAAGCCGTTCACTGCCCACTTCCGTTCTAAGGAAACGTTTCCAACGTCGACTTTGTCTTTTTTGGAGTCAGTGTAAAAACTGCTTCTTCTTCGTCATCCTTCATGTCACTCGAAACAGCCATAATTACAACGGCAGTCAAGGCTCTGCAGACTTCCACGTGATCGTCAAAATGTGCTTTATCTTCCTTAGCGTTTAATCTGTCTGGAGTGGGGTTCGAGTCTGTTTCCATGATTTCGCAACTTTCATTTCATTATTTAACGTTGTGGGCGGATGCCCTTCATGCCACATTCGTAAGCTAACCTAGGGGAGGGAAGTTGTCCGCACCATCTGTCTGTTAACTGTTCCAGCTTTGTTCAGAGTGTCATCGAATTTCAGTTGTTCGAGTGTCGTGTTTTCCGAGGCGGAAGTGGAGGACCAGCTCAAGGTTTGCCTAACCGAGCGTGGGAAACAACCTAAAAACCTGCCAGGCTGGGCGGATTAGCAGTTCACGGTCGTTAATCAGTTGCACGAGTTCTAACCGGGTCTTGGCCATTTCCCTTCTAGCAGTACTGTTGCATGTAGACTGTATGAGCAGGTCGATCATAAAAATGTACGGAATCATCAAGTGTTACATTACCTTCAAAACCAGGAAGGAGGCCTCACGTCTACTGGAACACAGTCTATTTCTGTACTGTTCTGATTATGTGGTTCCTTTATGAATCCGCATTACTTGAAACAGTTCGAAGTTCTCATTGTGGTAACATTCTTCAGGGCGTCATCTGCGTCGATCATCGGTGGCAAAACTTTGTATTAGGCCACTGATCACCTTGAGTGCTATCCAACACCAGAGTCACAACTTCTTTGCGGTGCAAAGTTTAAATTATTATCTGGTAAAGCGGTTGTAATTATGAAGTTGTATGGCTTCGAAAAAGTGAAGTTTCACATCCAGACGTGGTGAATTATTGTGGACTGCGAAGTTGTCTGGAAGGAGGATTTTCCTTTCCTTTTTTGTGTCTTTTCTGTATTCAGCAGCCACTCATTAAACAAGCCTGTAGTATTCCATGCCTTTTTGTTGGAGCAGTAAGATACAGGAAATGACCTGACACCATTGAAAGATCGAAGGGTTAGCAGCTTTCTCTACCAAGAGGTTTTTTGTTCTGGCATCTGTCCGTGTTACTCTTTCTGTGTTATATTTCCTCTCCATGACATTTTTCCTCTTCGACGGTAAGTGTTTGGAAGGGAAGATACTTCAAAAATGACCCATTTCGTCAGTGCAAATTATTCAAATGGCTCTGAGCAGTATGGGACTTAACATCTGTGGTCATCAGTCCTCTAGAACTTAGAACTACTTAAACCTAACTAACCTAAGGACAGCACACAACACCGTCATCACGAGACAGAGAAAATCCCTGGCCCCGCCAGGAATCGAACCAGGGAATCCGGGCGTGGGAAGCGAGAATGCTACCGCACGACCACGAGCTGCGGACCATTTCGTCAGTAGTGAACACACAGGGTGGATCATAATTTGTCAGCAGGCTTAAGATGTCTTTTTCCACACCGAACACTCTGTCAGCTCTCGAATCTTCTATACAAATCTTTTTAAAAACTATATTATGTTTTTTTTTTTTTTTTTTAATTTAGCGAGAAACCCTCGGCAGTCCCTCTGTTTCCAGACTAACATAGAATACCATAGCCTTTTCTTTCCTTTAAGCAAATTTCCCGCAGGTATGCTTTGTCTTCTACACAAACTGTCATTTCAACAAGCATTCTTCACCACAGGGGAGCTCACCTTGTCGGGGCCGCTTCTTCCATCCGTATGATACTTTTTCACGTTTTCAGAAATGCGATATTTCTACTTCAGGATTGTCGGCAGTATGACTACTTGCACTTCCTTGAAGTCACTTTTACCACTGATTCATATACTATAGTACATTATGCATCATTTTGATCAAACAAAGGAACGGCACAAAGAGTAGGTGAGGAAACAATTCGAATGGTCGTGATTACTATAGCGGCTGATCTCTAATTGCAGTGTTTGTGCCATTTGTCATTACAATTAGTTACATTTATCGAATGTACCAAAACACACACGGTTTCTTTGACGTATTGAGATTCGAATTAGCACGAGTCGACTGTATAATATTCCCAAGCGGCAGTATTACCCAAATCTTTCGTGATCTGAAGTGTTATCCTTAAATGACAATGCACGGTCTGTCTTTACTGCTTCGGTAATATTCTACCGTAATGTTAAATTATCTGGTATAATATGTTATAGTTGGGGCAGGAAAGGGTTAAGCCGTATTGCACTCATAATGACTGGGCATACAACAGTGCTACTAGCAACATCTCATTAAAACACTTGCACATTAGAATACTATTGTACGGCAAACCGAGTGACAGTGTGAAGGTTTGTAGACTGGGTCTTCGTATTTCAAAGATATGAATAGCGCAAGATACTGACTCAATAAATTGGCACTTCCTTGTTGTGGTTGACAGGAGAGCAAACCGTGTTACTGAAGGAGGCCGAAATGCACGCGTTTTAGCTCACGCAGGCTGGCGTGAGGTCTGGAACATGACAAGGGAATTAGAATTGAGAAAAAACGGACGTAGCTGGTGGAATACTTAGCTTTAATCCATTAATGGAGAACGTCGCTTTTGACGATACATGATTCACAATATCAATAGTACGGATACTGGAACCTTGCTAGGTCGTAGCAAATAACGTAGCTGATGGCTATGCTAACTATCGTCTCGGCAAATGAGAGCGTAGAAGTCAGTGAACCATCGCTAGCAAAGTCGGTTGTACAACTCGGCGAGTGCTAGGAAGTCCTTCTAGACCTGCCGTGTGGCGGCGGTCGGTCTGCAAACACTGATAGTGGCGACACGCGGGTCCGGCGTATACTAACGGACCGCGGCCGATTTAAAGGCTACCACCTAGCAAGTGTGGTGTCTGGCGGTGACACCACATTCCTCTTTCTACTTCTGACATCAACTACAGTTTTAACGTCCTCGATCCATTTCTAGCGTGCTATTTCCTCCCTGTCTTGTATTTACAAGTCGTCCAAGACTGGAGTTTTTTTGAAAATCATACGCTGAAAATTACTTATTGAAATGGAGACTTTTTTATGGTGACGCATTTCAAGGACTCCCTATCGATATTAGACTATTACACGTAGGCAAAATTTGTGAATTGTGGGCTGTATTCTATTTTTTCACATCTCTCTCCATTTTCAGCTACTTGAAACGCAACCCGAAGTGATAAGATACATTTTAACGTAGTTGTCTCAAAATGTGTTGCTTACACCACATAGGAGCAGCACGATTATAATGCCAAATATTGGACAATGTTACGCTTAAGTCACTAAGTCTGCAGTATTCTTGGATTTCTTTAATGTCGACCAGTCTTTTACACGTTGTTGAGATCTTATTGATTGACACTTTTCACTTATCACAACGCCTCAAGGGAGCTTATGCGTGGAGTGGGAATATGGCATAAAATACACTATATATTTCGTATGACCATTTTTCACGTTATTTACGAGGAAATATTTTTACGTATTCGTGCTGGTACAGACCTGAACTTCATGTTAGTTATGAGCGGTGTCTCTAGAGCATACTACAGACGAATGCGGAAAAGTACAGACTGGATCGTGCAGGAATGCAGTTCACCGTTCCCTTGTTTTTGTTAAATCCTGCGGACTATTGTATAACTTGTTCTCCGAGGACAGGGCAGCAAGGAGACAGCTTACCCCGACCGTTGTGTAACAGTCTACAGAATGTAGTCTCTCTCGCTAGAATAGCGTAGGAATACTTCTCATGGGTAATATATCAATCTCACAATATTTTCCAAAATTGCACCCAGTCGTAATTATCAGTCCTCTGATGATGCTGCCAGCTCAGTAGCTACAAATCATCTCACCATCAACTTTTATAACGAACTGTGACGAGTCCGATATCTTGCCAACACTCAGAAGCATAATTGCGAGTTTGAATTTTTTTCAAGATAAAACAGTCTAGGAATGGAAAGGACCGAGCAACTGTCATAGAGACAAAGCCGAACTGGAAGAGTTAGATATCACAAATAATAATACTGAGGAATATGGGATGGAAATCAGTACGTAAAAGAATAACGTATTTTGTGTGACATGCTTAGTATATCGGGGGGGGAGGGGGGGGGGGGGGGGGAAGGAAGGAGAATTTGTGCATAATTCGATCACAAAATCAGTCACAGTCCAGACTTGGCATCATCCGATTTTCATGACGGTATCAACATTTCATTTTAAAAGCTTTAAGAAATTTTACAAAAAAGTTATGTGAAACATTTATGTTAACTTTTGAATTTTTATTGACACCTGGAGCGATGCCAAACATTTGCCACCAAATTGCAGTCATCAGCTGACGGTGATAAGAAGTTACCGTAGTTTTTTTACTAAAAACCGTTGGTAATTACATCTCGCATCGAAAAATTATTTTCCTTTGCATCAGTGGCTCTACCCCAAAGATTAAGGTTAGCTGCGATGCACTGCCCCACGAGGAAACTGAGGGTAGCGCGAAATAAACTTCGCGAAACGACTTTTAGAAAACGACCGACTATAAAAGAGACAGAGACGAGGGACGGGCCAGTAGAGCGGCGCCGCTGGAGACGCCGCGATCGTGCTTTGGAATCGATCGCAGGACCTGCCCAGCTAGACCGACTAGACGACGCCGTCGCGGCGCCACGACGGGACACGTGCGAGACACGAGACCTACCTCCCCCCCTTCCCTCCTCCCAGACCGTCACCACCCCTACCCTTCCACATTTCGACCTACGCGCATGCCTGAATCAGTGTGTCCACGTGGATCGCAGTTTGTACTTCCCACATCTGCAGCGAAACAATGCACGTCACAGAATCACTGCGCTGCTGAAACCTTCTTGTAATGGACCCAGTGTGTTGCCGTTCTCCTTTGTCTGCTATATATCATTCTAGGCCACGACCCATTTGTTAACTACCGTATTCCGCGTGTGCTTTACGACCAGTTGCTTCCCTCGACTATCCGTAGATTAATTTTGGATCCTCGTCACTTGTCGCACGCAGAATTTTGTAGTACACTGTCTACATTTGAGTATAGCACACACTTTTCTCACAGATAGTGCTACAATATATGAAGTGCCACCGACAGAATTCATGAGTTTTACATCATATTGCAGTTTCCTTTCTATACGCCGGAAGTTACAATCTGAGGTGAGACAAACCTCATCCTAGTTTTTCCAGTACCGTTGTAGCCGAGATAGATAACTGTGTAAATCTGGAATTCATTCTGATGACAAAGGAGAAGAATGTTTTGGAGCACCATTCCATCTACGTCAATTTAATTATATCATCACTTTGCGATGAAATACCAGCACTAATTATCACGAATTCCGAATATGTGTTAGTTTACTGTATTTAAGATACGAAACACTCCAGTTACCGAAAGTGAAAACGAAAAGCAGAAAATGAGGCATTTAGGTAAGGCAACAGAACGTTTATTTCCACTTCTATGTAGTAGTGAAGTTGTACACCGCAAGATATCGTTCAGTTTGTGCCGGAAGCTACTTGGTGTACAGTAATCATTTCCCACCTTTCCTGACACTGTTCGCTAGGTTCGTGTGATTCTTGCACGTTAAATCTGTCAGCAGATATGCTCCTTGTTGTGTACTAAGCAAGAGATACACGAGAAATACAGCGAGAGACCTCCACCAAACAGGCACAACCTTTCGCCTGGCATCTCTCACCTCTGCACAGCAGCCTCTATATGACGCTCACGAACACGGACTGCTTCCACGCCACTTCCTCCGCCGATAAAATGGACAACAGCCAATAGGGAACGCACTCAACTGCAGACTACTTTGCTGCAGCCTCAAACTGGTGGAAATGAATACTTTCACTGTGAAGCACAAAAACACAACGCGCTGCGGACATTCGGACAGTTCGAAACAAACGGTCAGACATTTCGCTTCAGTGTCTGCAGTTA
Organism: Schistocerca gregaria; assembly: GCF_023897955.1. Taxonomy (NCBI): domain Eukaryota; kingdom Metazoa; phylum Arthropoda; class Insecta; order Orthoptera; family Acrididae; genus Schistocerca; species Schistocerca gregaria. Next base: position 779,491,221 of record NC_064922.1, read on the forward strand.
GCTCAGACCACCTTCTGGTCTAGCTGTCGCTATTTATGGAGTAATTGGAATATAAAGTGTCTGCTCAATTACAGTCAATTATATTCGCAATATATAGACTGTAAAAGAGCAACAATGATTTAGATTTCATTGCATTAGATTTCGGACATAATGTGCCATGCATCAAACAATACCAAAGTTAATTAACAGTCTGTAACATACTCTAACAGCTATTTGTTATTCCTCATTGTGCTGCCCATTTGTGTCTTATTGCACCCATCAGACAAGTGTTTAATAATCATAGCATACAACAACCATCGTTAGAGACCTCTGGGAATACAGCTGCATTGTCTGTGAGCAGCCGTAGGGATCTAATACCTTTATTTCGAAGTTATTTATATATAATTTCTGCTTTATTTGGACTACCACGTGCTGACAGACTTCAGCATTATATACTTGATATATCCACATTATTGTTAATCTGAAGGTATCGTTTGTGTTTTTCAGATGGCGCGGGAGCATCTACAAGCTGGTGTGGCCAGACCTCATGGTCTTCTTGCTGCTGTATTACGTCCTCAACTTCACCTACCGTTTCTGGCTCAACGAGGACCAGAGGAAGTAAGTACTTTCATAGTATCTCAATAGGGGAGACAGCAACTATCCTGCACACGTACAAGGCTGTCACTTCTTTTCCTGAGACACAGTGACTCAAGTATAATTGCGACAGATTAAGACCAAGAACAGTCGTATTACAAATAAAGTACTGGGAGGAATCGGCTTAATGGGACACAGCTAATAGACGAACTCTCAATTGGAATTCAACGTCAGTACATGCATTGTCATAGTTTCAGTTCTATTAGAGGTGACATTCTACACCATCCGCTGCCAGAGGAAAATAAGTGAAGAACACACGATAGATCAGATGTCAATATAAGTGCACACGCCATCGGCGAGTATGTAAAGGATTAGAGCCGCAAGTCTCTCTGACAGGATGGCCACCAGAGTGCAGTAGTGTTGTTCGTCTTTGGTATCGTTACCAGACCTAATAGAGCATATAATAGTGTGAGCAGCATCAGACATTCAGTGATCCAATGAACGACACAAAGACACTGCTTACTTGTGTGAGACAGCATTATCAGATCAAGGTTTGAAAGGATCCTAATTGTTTGCCTTCATTTCGTTAGTTGGCCAAATTGTGCAGTGTCCAGTTTTGTGAGCATGCACCTCGACAGTGATTGGATAATTTTTATTTCTTCATTAGCGTCAGTTGGAGTCTCCTATTTAATTATGAATTTTGTAGAAAATTCAAAAAAATTCTCGTTAACGAATTTCCAAAGTAAATCACAATACTGAAATTTTCCAATTAATTGTAACAACTTTGCAAAAGCTATGTACAGAGTCCTGTAAAGTAATAGTAAGGTCAGAATACAGATCTTGATCTTCCTGTATCGCGAGATCGACTGACAATTTTTTTTCAACACAGTTTACATCTTTCTTATTATGCTGTCACAAAAAATAAGCATAGCAAGAACTTGACGCTCCTGATGTATTCTTTTAAAAACTCTGGCTGCTGACTTGATAACTACAGTGTCGGGTACTGTTATCTGCTTTCTCAGATGTGAAGACTGGCGTCACCCCTAATTTCTTGCTGTGACGCTCAGGAAACAAAATAACATCTTTTGTGGGAATACCACAAAGTACGTACATAATTTTTTAAGTCACCATTTCATTGCAGTATAAATTCCACTTAACGTATATCTTCGTCATTCGTAAGACCAGTAATGATATGACTGAATATTTGACATCGCTACACCACATTGAAAACTACTTGGTAACCTATGATACAAACCAAAATATCTTAACAGTAGCACTCTGAGAGGAATAAGTCATCTTCTTAACCCTGTGGAAAACTGTCCATCTTGGTAAACAGTGGTATTGTCTGTCAGTTCTATTTTGTGACACTAAAATCACGATTCTTTAATGTCAAACAATTTAGGCATTATGTCTAGATACAGAATGATGATGTGCAGTATTTCACTTTAACAAAAACAGCTCTGTCCTTTAGCCATGTATAATTATACAGCATTTTTTTCATAACTCTACCATAGGATTTTTACAGGATTTCAAATACATGTACATATCTTCCATGGCGCACATTCTGAAGTATGTTGCAACTAATGTGCATTTAGTGAAGGTATCTCGTACTCCCCTTTAGTACCCAGATGTTGTCATATTCTATGTGTAAATGAAGAAAGAAATTTAATAAAGGTAGTGTACAAGAACATCTGTGCTCTTATTGGTCACCTTAGCAGGTATGGGTTGCTTTCTTCTCCATCCCACCGCGATACATACGTCCAACTCGTCCAGAATATCTACAGAGTATTTGTAGGAGCACTTCCTCCTCTTCCCCAAATGTCTACCCAAAAAAACTTCGATAAACACACACTGCAAACCGCGAAAGTGATCGCTTATACAGGGTGGAGAAAAATTGTTACGAAATTTTAACCTTGGATAGCTGATGCTAGTACCAACCAAAATTACTAATATTGTGTCGGACGACAATGCACCATTTTTAAACTACGGAAACTTGGCGCCACGCGCTCCGATTGGCCGTGGGATTGCTCTGTTGCCTTTCTTCGGTTGACGGGCAGCGCTATGGTTGTCGGTTCACACACACAAAAGTCTCTCATCTCGTCACTGCCCCAACGTGATACGCACACGTGTCGAATAGGTCTTGCTGTTTGTCTCCACCTCACGTCGGAGGTACTCACCGTAAGCTGCGCTTCGGAGGAGACATACGTCTCCTACGCTTTAGTCATACAGTAAGCATGGCGGCACAGTATTCGTTTGAAGAACGAGATACGGTTTTTGTTTATGGACTGACCAACGGTGATCCGCGTGGAGCTCGACGATTGTATGAGGAACGATACCCAGCAAGACGCCACCCACACCCGCAGATGTTTACAGCAGTTCACCGACGACTTGGCCAAACAGGCTCGTTAGCGATATCGTGGTGACGCTGGAAGACCTAGAACACGGCGGGATGCTGCATTTGAAGAGACTGTTCTCGAGCACTTCGAGGAAGCACCTAAAAGTACTCGAGCGTTTGAACACGACATTTGTGTCACTCATCGGCTGGTCTGGGAGGTTTCCACCCTGTCCTAGACCTAAATCCTGTGGCGGACAGTGAACACAGGCTAGGGTTTTGCCGGTGGTTCCGAGAAACTCTACCCAGCTCGCTGGAAGATGTTCCCCTGTACATGCGGTTGCGGCATGATGAGGCACCCTTACATAAGTCCTGCTGTGTGCGGACATTTAATTGAGCTCTTCGACGGCCGGGTAATTGGCAGAGGTGCTCGTAGGACTTTGGACTCTGGTATCACCAGACCGCAGACCACTGGAGTTTTTCCTGTGGGTATTCTTAAAGGTTCTAGTTCACCTACCCGGACGCGAACCACCTAGAAACGAAGAGGAATTAATGCATCGCATTCAACATGCCGCCAATCACATCAGGACGATGCCAATAATCTTCGAAACAGTTCGGAAAACACCGTTCGACGTTACCAAGTTTGTGTCGCGTCAGGGGGTCGCCAGTTCCAGCACCTGCGTTAAGTAAACAATGTCCTAGCTACAAAAAAGGCCCTTTTCAGAGCCGACGCAATTAGTAAGAGACTTTTCTGAGCGCGAACTAAAAGCTGTTCACGGGTTTGTTCCCGGTACGTCTTATCATGAAACTACAGTGGATGTGTCGGGACCCCGGCGGACTCGCCCCAAGGCCCTTAGAGAGGAAGGCTGACGCGCTACCTCAGAGTTTGCGGGCCGCCTTGGATGCATCGCGATCTCCGACAGGCGAAGCATTCGCGGTCATGCGTTGTCCATAGCATCCGGCAACAGGGCAATCCCGCGGCCAATCGGAACTCGTGGCGCCAAGTTTCCGTAGTTTGAAAGTTGTGCGTTGTCGACCTACACAACATTAGTAATTTTAGTTCCTACTAGCATCAGCTATCCAGAGTTAAAATTGCGTGACACAATTTTTCAGTACCCTGTATATAAGAAAACACGGAGACTGTGGTGTAGGTGGAGGGTGTTACAATATTAGTTTCGCAGGCAATGTGCTGACTTCACCTTTTTTTAAACATAACTCATGTAGCATGTAGTGATAATGTTTGAGGAACTAACTTACCCACTTGTAAATTCCTAGCTCAGTTGCATTTTTATTTATTTATTTATTTTAGCTCAGTTGAATATATATATATATATATATATATATATATATATATATATATATATATATATAGCTCAGTTGCATTTTTATTTATTTATTTATTTTAGCTCAGTTGAATATATATATATATATATATATATATATATATATATATATATATATATATATATATAATGGCGGTAGCTTCAAGGGAGGCGTTTTATGTCGTGGAGTGATTTTATTTTTTTAAGATTTGAGGGAGTGTGTTTGTAGTAACGTATTGCTCACACAAAAAGGTGTCTCGTGAAATGACCACAACAAGAAATTAGAGTTAATATTGAGATTTACGAACAATGATTCTTTCCTCATGAATAGAGCAAGATAAGGGTTAAATGTTGGATGTATTCTCCAACACGCACCATAATGTGGCATGCGTGTAGCATTTGATTTTCAGGTAGATGCTGGAATTATCTGGGAAAGCTGTTGTCTTTCTTCCATGGAGTCCCATTTAAGTTCCCACAAATACCCTAGTGGTGTTGCAAATCTCTGATCACTATGATAGTTTAGCCTTTTGGAATTTAAACGATGGACATGCCATCGGCCTATCGGAGGTCCCTGACCATTGAAGTGATATGGGAACTACTATCAACTGCAAATGAAGTTTCATAACCTATAGCGGTTCTTCGCTGTCTTCGTCATGTGGATGTCTAAGAACCAGACAGTTCTGTAGTTGTAGAAGGAGTTTATCACTATAAAAGTCATGAGGAATTGAGTACATTGTTGAAGAACACCAAGTTATGTGTAACAATTAGAGAACGAGAAGTGCTGATGAAAATAAGAAAATTGTAATTCAGCAGCAGGAGGACGAAAGTTGTGGATGCATATTCTGTGTATTTCAAGGATTGATTTTAATGAGACATTTGTTCATGGTGAGAATACAGGGAAAGGCATTACCACAAGGAGAACATTATGAAACACTTAAATGCGTTGAATACCATTTATTGAGGGATGAGAAATCTGTCAGGAATTCCATATGTGGATGTCCGATCCGACTTGGCAAACGGTCGCAAATCCCATCCGCAAGTCAGCCAAAGGATCCGAACTAAAATTCTCTTCTGTCTTTCTAAAGAAGTCGAAGGGTTCGTATTTAAAATTACTTTCTTTCTTACCCGCTAGACATGATTTTCTGTTTAAATATGACATGTGTTTGCGTGGTAGACACAGCCCCTAATAAATGTCCAGATACTTCTGATCAGATAGTGCTACAGATACATCCATCTATTTAGTCTACATATTGGAGCTCCATGTACTAGGAAGTTGCTCAGTCCAAACGCAAATCTGACACGAGGGTCGTAGTTTTTGTTTGCCAAAGTGCAATCGAGTAGATTGTCTGGTGATCGGTATGCAGGTCTTTGTGGGAAGAGATCATCATTCTAAGTCTCACATCACATCCCTGACACACTGTCATCCATTTCACGATGGTTAAAAAAAAAAAAAAAAGTTTGCCGCGTTTCTTTGATCTTGCTTTTCTTTTTCGATGTCGTGCATCAGTCCTACATGCTAATGATCCCATCTTTTAGTATGGATTTGCTGCCTCTTTGAAGTGTTGCGGCAATAAAACGCTGTCTTTGCCTCTTCCACATGATGTTAACTCTGTTACAGAAGATACGTTATTATGCGCCATTTTTGTGTATGTAGAGATGTTATTTAGAAAACGAAACCCGCTAAGCAATGTTTAAATAGGATGATACTGTTGCATCGTGACTGGATTCCGCGAGAATCCCCGAGAATATTACACTGAAATAGTTCAAAATGAAACACTTGAAATACATTCACGGAAAAACAAAATTAAAAAAAAAATGGTTCAAACGGCTCTGAGCACTATGGGACTTAACATCTGTGGTCATCAGTCCCCTAGAACTTAGAACTACTTAAACCTAACTAACCTAAGGACATCACACACATCCATGCCCGAGGCAGGATTCGAACCTGCGACCGTAGCAGTCGCGCGGCTCCGGACTGAGCGCCTAGAACCGCTAGACCACCGCAGCCGGCCCAAAACAAAATTAACCAGTAAGAATTTGTGTGACATAAACCAAAGTTGGTAGGCGTGTTTCTAGGTCTGAAAGATCTCTCTTCAGATTTTGTGCCAGTCGCATTAAGAGTGGTGCTAGTAGCACCGTTATAAAGATGCAAATCAGGTTTGCTTTAAAATACACACTATAACGATCGTGAGCGGTAGTTACTTTTGAGATTGGACGTAGTGAGCTGATGTTAGTCCAGAATGCCTTTAAGGCAGCAAAGGCGCTATTATTAACACGTCACCAGGTCATGTAATAGGGCTACAAGAAGCTATTTGTTCCTTCTGTGATATTGCAGAAAGACTCGGCAGTTTAGCCGTTTTACATGATTTCTGGCAGCTTTGCAAGTGGCCTTACGATTTATCGTAGAACATAGGTTAAAGAAAGGCAAACCTAGGCTATTGAAATTTTGAAGTAGCAGTGATTAAATATCGCGAGTGAAACTTATATACAGCTATACAGATACCAGGTTGCAGTGAAAAGAGCCAAATAACATGAAAGTGAAGCAATGGCTGGCAAGGGAGTGAGACAGGGTTTGAAGCCCATCTCCGAAGTTTTTCAATGTGTGCATTGAGTAAGTAGTAAAGGAAAGAAAGGAAAGCTGTGGAAATGGAATTAAATTTCACGGAGAAGAAATAAAAACCACACAGTTTGCGGATGATGTAATTCTGTGACAGATGGCAGCTGAACGAAATGGATGTCTCGAAAAGAGGTTAAAATAAAAGAAAGGTAACGGAATGTAATCAGTTCAATCAAGCTATGCTGAGAGTACTACATTAGAAAATGACACACTAAAAGCAGTCCATGAACTTTGTGATTTTGGCTGCAAAGTAAGTGATGTTCAAAGTAGATACAATACAAAATGCGGGTTGGCAATGGCAAGAAATGTTTTTCTGAGAAGACAAATTAGGTGATGTCAAACATAAATGTAATTGTCGGGAAGTCTTTTCTGACGGTATTTGTATGGAGAGTAGCATTGTTCGAAAGTAAAATGAGCACATCATAGTTTAATAGAATCTAACCATACTCAAGCATTACAAGGATTATTCTTCACAGTATTATTAGGACTATACTTTACAATACTTCAAGCATATGAATATTGAGAAGCACCTTTTACCATTGCAGATGCAGTTTATGGATCAACATTCTTTGTTGCAAAATGTGTAATTTATGTCAAACATAAATGTAATTGTCGGGAAGTCTTTTCTGACGGTATTTGTATGGAGAGTGGCATTGTTCGAAAGTAAAATGTGTACGATAAGAGAATAGAAGCTTTTGAAATATGGTGTTACAGAAGGCTGTTGAAAATTAGTTGGGTAAACGGAGCAACTTAAGAAGAGATCGTGAATCGAATTGGAGAAAAAAAATTGTAGATGACTCGACTAAAAGAGAGGATCGGTTGATAGGATACATCCTGAAGCTTAGACTGCAGTACATGGGTCCAAATGGATGTAGGTTGCAATAGTTATGCTGAGATGAACGGGTCTGCGCAGGAATGACTCGTATGAAGAGCTGCAAAACAACAACAATTCAACCATAACAACAACAGCGATTAAAGACGCATGTCAGACCAAATAAAATACTTGGGATGAGATTCTTCGCGGAGGAGCTGGAACGGGACTTTTCTGCACGCCGTCTACTTACTTCGCAAACCGCATGTGCTGCTGGAACGACGCCAACTGTATTCTTATGCAATACTGGCACTGGAGGGCACTCAAGTTCTTTGTGTCTGGTGGTATCGTTGACCATTTCGGCGGACGAAATCCGTATAAGAAAATCAACCGAGACGCTTGACTCGAGTTGCTAATGGCCGGGATTGTCCCGGATTCGAGTGGTGTAAATAACATTATGTCCGTCTGAAAAGTCTCTGATTTACAGAATCACATCACGGAGGTACAATAGAAACGCCCGCTCGATCCTGTAAAACTTTGATTAATTTGAGTGGTCCAGACTCCTAAATTATGGATTGCATTTTACCTTATCGAGGAAGCAAGTAAACTGTCGAGTTATAGCCCCTTTCTACGTGCTTTCGCTTTCAGTGTTACCGCCTCCTTTTCAGATGGAATACTGGAAATAATCACCTTCGGCTTTCTAAGTTTTCAGAAGAAGAGTCTGTAGGAATTCATTAAATTCAGGCTGATTTTCAGGTAAGTGGTTGGTAATAAGAATTTGAAACACCATGCTTAAGCTCATGACAGCAAAACTGAAGACAACAGCTAAAGATGAATACACCAGATAATTTCCTTAATTGGAACGAGGTCGAAGTGAAAGTTAACTCTGCGAGTGAGTTTCTTTGTATTTTATTTATTAAATAAGAAATAGAACAAAGCATTGGTGAAATAATAAGTTGTCCTTCCTCGGAAGTCACACACACAAATTTTAAAATTATTTTTATGAATTCTGTACGTTAATGTCCTTTACAATTTAGGTTTTATTAAGCTAGTAGTACTTTCATGATAAAGTCAAGGTATTTCAACATTGTCAAAGTGTTGTAAAGCATTCCGCATTAAAACTATGGAGAATATATTTGTATTATTTATTTCATCGACAGCACTCGTTATTTAATTGATAATATGCATTTGTCTCGGTTTTGTGGAAGAGGATGTGTCAGTCAGGTGTCCGGGTACTTTTGATCACATTTTGTACGAGAAATTAGGTCTCATACGGAGGCAAGGAGACACTCGTTTTTTCCTCGTTTTCCTGTTTCGAGTGGAATAGGAAAGAATGACTAATAGTCGTACGGGGTACCTTCCACCACGCCCCCTAAGATGGATTGCGGAGTATCGATGTAGATGTAGATTTAAAAATGAGTTCAGCAGGAACTTACTGTTTACACGTTTGCCTATCAAGCGCAGTATTTTGCATTCATCCATATTTGAAGCTGGCTACCGTTTGTTACACCAAGTGCATATTGTCGGTAAGAAATTCGCTTACAAGTGAAGTTTTTCCGTTTGCAACTGCATCATCATTAAGTAGTACTGTCCACACTGACTGGTCCGCTTAATAAGGAAAATGTACGATAGAATCAATACAGTGAGTACTTTCAGCCGGCCGGTGTGGCCGAGCGGTTCTAGGCGCTTCAGTCCGGAACCGCGCTGCTGCTACGGTCGCAGGTTCGAATCTTGCCTCGGGCATGGATGTGTGTGGTGTCCTTAGGTTAGTTAGGTTTAAGTAGTTCTAAGGGACTGATGACCCCAGGTGTTGAGTCCCGTAATGCTTAGAGCCATTTGAACTTTTTTTTTTTTTTTTACTTAAATGTATTTGACCTTTACGTTTAGAGCTCAAAGGAACAAGAAACTGAAACTTTATAGCGGGTTAACACTATATGCCGGACCGGGACTTAATCAGTAGAGTACCTGCTGTGAAAGCCAAAGGTCTCATATTCGAGTCGCGGTCTAGCACAGTTTCAATCTATCAGCAACTTTCAAATTAGCGTACGCTCTGCTGCAGACTGGACATTGGTTCCAGTAATGAGAAATTGTTGGAAAGCTGTTTATCACCGATCCAAAAGTGTGTGGGGCGGGAGGGCGATACATTAAAGGCTGGTCAATGCACTTCCTATATTTTCATCTTTTTTTCTGTTTTATTCTTGTAGTAATGTTAGTAATGTGGACACTTTACTAGTGTCAGAAGGCAGACGACGATGGTAGAAGTACGGACTATATTTTCCGCCGAAGACGCATATTGCCCGAAAGTCATGATGCTCTTGTTTTCAAATTCGGGAAGTCGTCTGTCGACCACTCTTTTGCTTGGGTACGGAGTAGAGGAGGGAGTGAGAGATAATCGGTGTACTCAACACTGTCTAAACACACCGCAGAAACTGGCCCGGCCCGATCAATAAAGTCGAAATGCTCTGAATTACAGTTGGGCGGAGGTGAAGATGTAAGAGAATAACAAGGGTATATATGGATGAGAAAACCGAGAACCTGCGTTAAATCTACACTTGTAAATCAGTGATTATCAATTGCCAGTGCGTACGACCTTTTTTGCAACTGCAATATCGCCTTGATTCGGTGTGCGGCGATTTGCCTCATTTCAACACATCTTCAAAGATCGAATCGTATCCTTATGTGCACATTACGTACCTTAACCTCCGCAATACGAGGGGGGGAGAGGAGGAGGAGGAGGGGGAGGGTACTTTGAACACCTTTTGAAAATATTGTGATCTACTCAGATGCTTCATCTTTTAAAATTTTGAAAAAAAAAAGTTTTTTAATGACGTCTTCTACTTTATTCCATTAATTTTGTAAATTTTCCAGTAGAACTTAAACCAAAAATATAAATCTCAGGTGTAGAAGAGACTTTTCACAATGAATATCATATCGAGTATTTTCAGATACAGGACACTACTTAAACATCAACATCAATACCTATTTTTAAAAGTGTTTGTGAGTGGAAGTCAACTAACGAAATTTGTGTTTTATAAAAAAACTTCGGCGGTTGTCACAAAGTGCCTTGGCCCCTTTGTTAGCAGACTTCACTGAAAGTGTGTAGGTATTCCTAAGTGTTTGCTAAAAGATATTTTCAAGTTGTGGGTCCTACTTCCTTCGCAGTGCACGTTCTTGAAAATAAGTTGGTATCGGATGTAACAAAGCGCGTGTAGCGAACGGAGACAGTCGCGTGTGGGTAGACGAGCCACAAAGCGACATCGCCATGTCAACACTGCACTCGCAAGAGAACGAGCTATAATGGCGTCAAGTGCTAAAAGGAAATCGGCAATTCTTGCTTTCTCTGAGGTTGCTGCACGATATACACTATGTGATCAAAAGTATCCGGACACCCCCAGAAACATAAGTTTTTCATATCAGGTGCATTGTGCTGCCAGGTACTCCTTATCAGCGACCTCAGTAGTGATTATACATCGTGAGAGAGCAGAATGGGCGCTCCGCGGAACTCACGGACTTCGACCGTTGTCAGGTGATTGGATGTCACTTGCCATACGTGGTACGCGATATTTACACACTCCTAAACATCCCTAGGTCAACTGTTTCCGATGTGATAGTGAAGTGGAACCGTGAAGGGACACGTACAATAACAAAAGCGTACAGGCCGATCTCTTCTGTTGACTGACAGACGGGCGACAGTTGAAGAGGGTCGTAATGTGTAATAGGCAGATATCTATCCAGACCATCACACAGGAATTCCAAAGTGCATCAGAATCCACTGCAAGTACTAGGACCGTTAGGCAAGAGGTGAGAAAACGGGTATTTCATGGTCGAGCGGCTGCTCATAAGCCACACATCACGCCGGTAAATGCCAAACGACGCCTCGCTTGGTGTGAGGAGCGTAAACATTGGGCGATTGAACAGTGGAAAAACTTTGTGTGGAGTGACGAATTACGGTACACAATGTGTCGATCCGATGGCAGGGTGTAGGTGTGGCGAATGCCCGGTGAAAGTCATCTGCCAGCGTGTGTAGCGTCAATTGCAAAATTCGGAGGCGGCAGTATTATAGTGTGTTCGTTTTTTTTCATGGAGGGGGATTGCCCTCCTTATTGTTTTGCGTGGCACTATCACAGCACAGGCCTACATTGATGTTTTAAGAACCTTCTTGCTTCTCACCGTTGCGGAGCAATTCGGGGATGGCGATTGCATCTTCCAACACGATCGAGCAACTGTTCATAATGCACGGCCTGTGGTGGAATGATTACACTACAATAACATCCCTATAATGGATTGATGTGCACAGACTCCTGACCTGAATCCTATAGAACACTTTTGGGATGTTTCGGAACGCCGACTTCGTGCCAGGTCTCACCGACCGACCCGATACCTCTCCTCAGTGCATCGCAACGTGAAGAATGGGCCGCCATTCCACAAAAAACCTTCCAGCACCTGATTGAACGTATTCTTGCGAGAGTGGAAGCTGTCGTAAAGGCTAAGGGTGGGCCAACACCTTACTGAATTCCAGCATTACCGATGGAGGACGCCACGAACTTGTTAGTCATTTTCAACAAGGTGTCCGGGTACTTTTGATCACATAGTGTATGCCGTGGCAGTGTACTATAGGAAAAGAAGTAAACGGTCATGTTGGATGAAACAGTGGATCAGCAGGCGGGAGAGAGGAGGGGGGGCTTGACATTTCTTTGAAAATAATTTCTTTTGGAGACAAACACTCGTTTAGAAACTGAGTAAGAATTAAGACATTCATTATGCAACAAATTAGAAAGGAAGGCCACAGTGATGAGAAAAACAATTACTTTTTCCGAGAATGTACGTGTTACTGCAACAGTTTCAACTTAACGTTATGCCCCCCCCCCCCCCCTCCCCTCAGAGTTTGTTCATACTAACTACAGCATTTGGAGATGAGTGCCTGGACATTAGTATCCTAAAGTAGTTCTACCCAATTAAAAAAATCCTACGTGACAATGAATTATATTCGTTGCTAGCTCAGCCCGTTGCCTAATTGGTTTATAATTATATAAAGTTACTGGTTTAAATCTAGGTAGTAACAATGTTGCTTACTTTTTAAAATTACGTATTTATTAACAAATGGAAACAATAATTAACACATTTGGAACCATAATTATTAATGAAAATAGTCTTTTTTTGTTGTTGGTCATATAAATATCAAATCAAAATTTGATACAGTCATGCGAAATCGCCTTTTGGTAAATGGAAAAAGTTGTATTCGTCAATAATACTCTCGTGACGCTAGAAAAGAAAAAGTATTTAATATTCTGGTTAATGTTTCGCCTTTTTGTGAGCAATTTTATTTTAATGTGAATACTTGCATTTTCATATGAAACTTTAAAAAGTATTAGTGTGCTACTAGCTCTCGGCTATCGACGAATTCTATAATGCTCAACCAATGTTTTGTACTTAACAGCGTTCCGTTATATTCTAATTTTCAAATGCGTTTTTCTTGCGTCTTGTTGAGAACTGTGTCTTGCTGCTTTAGAAACTAACCTTCAAATCATGTAAGTGTGAAAAAATCGGACCAGTCCGGAAGGTAGCTTTGTAGGATTTCATGCGACTGGTGAAACTTTGGATTGTAAACATCCTTACTGCCAGTACCACTTCTCTTCGAGGTACCAGTTGTCCATTCACTGAAGGAAAATTAGAAAGAAAAAATTGTGTCGTCGCAAATTTTTGCACACTGATACAAAGGAATATCTTGAACAACATACTAAAAATCCTAACCTATTTGGTATGGGCATTGGGGTGGTGGTGGTGGTGGTGGTGGTGATATTCATAGGAGTTTGCAGATTGTATATGGCGACCTAGCAATGACCAAAAGTACGGCAAGTTTTTGGGCGAGGCGTCTGTAATTATTCTGTAGTGATTGCAACAAGCTGTCCAATCTCCCATTTGCTGACCGGCCGTAGACAGCCGTGAATCCAATGTTGGAACGTGCAGACATTTTCATTCGATGTGCTCAACTAGTCGTCTCTGTTGGTAGTGCTGACACACCCGTTCACCAATTGGGGTAATCATAGGTGTGGACCTACAGCCCGGATCTCGCACCTTGACTTCCATCTGTTTGGTCCAATGAAGGATGCACTCTGCGGGAAGCAGTACATCGACGATGGAAGGTTACTGATGCAGCAAGACGTTGGCTCTGGCGTCCACCAGTAAAGTGTATCATGCGAGCATACAGGCCTTCACCGAAAGGTGCTGCAAGGCCATCACATTGAACGGAGATTTTCTCGAAAAGTAGGGTTTCGTAACTGAAAGAGTGGGGAATGATATGGTGCATTATAATCCGAATAAAACGAACCTGCTATCTGGAAAAGTGTTTCATTACTTATTGGACGCCCCTCGTAAAAATATTGTTCTAACACTATGAAATTGTTTATCTTTAGATGAAGTGTTTTATGTATGTCTATCAATATGCGTGGCGGATCCACTTCAAACCCTATCCCGCATGTGACATACTATGGATCGGCATCTCAACATCTCTCCAGGTATAATGCACTGCAGAACCACACTCACTAACTTGGGTCTACTGCAGGTCCTGGGAGCCATCCGTGACACTATGCATATACACAGACATGCAGAAAACAGAGCAAATGCATTGCAGATGTGGAATATATGGGGTGTAGGCAACTGGATGCAATCGAGTACAGTGCTATACCACACCTCCCAATCAGTGCATTTGCACTAGGCGTTGGTAGCTTTACTACAGTTTCAAGCAATTTTAGAGCATGGGAAGAGACGTCATGTCATGATCACATGGATAGTGGTGACATAAAAAAATCGATAGAATTGCGGAAAATACGTATAATTTGAGAGAAAATGCACCGAAATGTGGGGGAAATTGAGTATGCACTTGCGTGTCTTCTTGTTGGTGCAGATAATTCTTGTACTTGGGAAAGAGTATGTGACAGCAAGACGAATAGAAGAAAACATTGATATGAAGGCATCGGGAACCACGGAAACTGTCATTTTTTTGTCAAGGCATCATTCTATTGTACGTCTATTGCGATAATAGTAATACACATGAGTTGACTGATGTCTTTGATGCTTTCCTGGAAAAACAGAGAACCATCTGCTTCTGAACTTACATGGATCTACATTAAAGGATGAAGTAGAGGGGATGAGGTAGTCGGTTAAGGTGGAGTTGTAACAAGGTACGATTTAATGGTAGACTGATGATGCATTAGAGAGAGAGAAAGAGAGAGAGAGAGGGGGGGGAGAAGTCGTTGCACGTAATTTAATCATTTTTTTTTTTCCTCGTGATCTGTCAGGACGCATCAGTTTACAAAAACAGTGCGAGGAGGTCTTTCAATTTCTAATTTTATTCTAAGACTGCGAGAATGTTCTGTGACTCCCATTCACACAGAGAGAGATCGTAAATTACGCAATATTCTCGAGGTGCTAGAAATATGTAGAGTGCTGTCTGGTGGTATACTTTGATGAAGTAGAGAAGGGAAACATGGTGTCACACCATTGCTCGGATTTGAAATTACTGTAAAATTGCTAAAATTATTTGCACTATCAACTGTGATGCTTATTATTAGAGTACATAGTCGGTGTCTTTTTCCATCCCATCCGTCCACTTGTACGCTGTTGATTACCGCATAGTGATGACTGATATCGCTTTTTTCAATGGGAGAAATTGTTTTGGTAGAGGGGGTAGCACCTTCTGGGGATGGCTAGCACTGAAACATTGGTTGCGCACATGACTGCAATGTGAGGAATCAGTAGAAACCGAACACAGAGCCATCAGCTATTCAATCACTGTGACAGATGAGTTTAAATGTAGAGGTCATTACTCACCTTCGGACAGCAGTTTGGGAACTCCTCACATCGCCGCCATACTCTTCCAGTTTCCTTATGTCGTGACTGTCTTTTTATTTCAGTGTATGTGGTGTGTTATGATAGCAACAGTAACAATATGACTTATACCAAGCAACATCTAGTTTTCTGTGAGAAACAATGGATCAGAACGTGTTAATGTCGGTTTAGTACCAGACACAGACCTCAAAGTTGTGGTGGAAGAAACAAAATGTATGGCAGTGTACAAAGCATGTTACAGCAGAAAAAAAATGTTTCAAACAATGCTGTCACAGTGGCACAGGGTCTCGGGGAGGGTCTCTTCGCCTTATAGCATAGTTTTTGGGGTACAGTTATCCTCTTACACTCTTACAGTACAGGCGATGTAACTTTAGACTGGTCCATGCACTGGATCAATAGCTGTGTATTTAATAGGATCGTCACATGTGCTCGATGCCGGCATGCAGACGGTATTTGTTTTTGATATATAGGAGGGGAGAAATGCAGTAAAAATCTTATTGAGTTCTCTATCGGATGAAGTTAGTGGAGGTTTTATAGTTCGTAATTTTTCTCTGTTGGATGGTACAGAATAACGAAGATAGCATGTTGGGATGATAGAAGATGAATGGGCCACTTTTATGTAGTTTGGGGACGAACCACAATGCAGTAGCAAAATCCCCTCCCCCCCCCCCCTCCCCACCCATTCCCATACTGCCTTTTATATTACCTCGTGTTGCAGGAGGAGGCTTCGTTTGGTGCTGACCATACACATCGTACACTGTTGCGGAGCTACGACAATATGTTCCTATTTCCAACAAATGGTCAAAACACGGCATTGTCACACTAACTCAGGTCACTGTTATACGGGTTGCAGAAGGTGCTAGATACAGCTCTCTGACTTCTGCTCAGTATTTCTACCGGAGAATGTAACACTAGAGATCTGAAAAGCTAGTGTACATTTCTTACGGCCTCAATCAGCACACCATCTACTGTTTGTGATCCTTCTCAATCAACCTTTGCATATAACCCAGTGGATATATCGCAGAACCTCTGACATGGCATCCAGACACAATACGTTACAAATACTGTCTAGCAGTGGCAAGGGGGCGGTTTCGTACCACGTATCTTGGCCAAATCACTTTCTAAATTCAGCGAATTTTTCACAATGTTGCATTGTCGGCTACATGTAACCCCACTGTTGGTCTGATAATGTACACTCCAACGATCACCATCTATATTCAGTGTCACAGTATTTGTCTGGAAAAACCACTTCATGCAGTGGTAATGCCATACCTCGATTTATAAAGCTGGAATAGCTTTTAACATGGGTACTTGTGTGTCCCTGTAGAACCAAGTGTGCTTGTGATAGTAACATGGTCATTGCCATTGTGGTTTTTTAACATATGGTGGTTGGTAAGACGATTACGCCTCTCTTCCTAAGACACAGTGGTACCACTCGCAAGAAAAGCTTATGAGACATGTCCAACCGATCACTGACTTTTTGTCAGTATTATTTACCATCGCTGTCAATCAGTTATTGGCCAAGTATTATACGTAGTAGTATCAGATGCATGACAGGTTCGCCTTGTGCATCGGGCTTACAATGTGTGTGTGTGTGTGTGTGTGTGTGTGTGTGTGTGTGTGTGTGTGTGTGTGTGTGTGTGTGTGTGTGTTCCGACATGTGAAAGCATATGTCCAGTCATAAGGAAGGTATGGATTTGACATGAAATATTGTGACAGCAAAGGGAAGAGTATGTCAAGTGTCATAAGAATGGTACAGATATTTCTGTTTCCAGAGCCACAGCCGTCGCAGGGTGTATTTATGATACTTCGCTCGTTGTTGAGTGTCGTCCAGTTGAGACTGTGATCGTAATATTTAATTGTTGGTACAGTGATAAAATATACATGTAGCCAGTTTTCTAGGATGATTCTGCCTATACCTACTTAGTGTGCAGCGCCGGTGACCTGTGGCGGGAGTGATTCATATTTCTGTCTAACGATAGGAGCTGTCCGAATGGAGAGGCTTGTTAGGATACAGGAACGTAGCTGACTTAACCATGTCGTCCTCTAGCGACCGAATAGCGAATTGTGGAATAGCGAGCGATTGTGGTGTGTGCATCTAGCAGGTGAAAGACGGGTGGAAGACATGATTGCTGGCTCTCTAGACATGAGAAACACCTTAGTTGACTTTGTGAATTATAAGAATGATTTGGAATGTGTTAAATCACCAACATCGGTATTCGCAAGTGGAAATATCAGTTTCCTCTATTTTTTTCCCTCCTCGAGTTCTCATGTAAAGGTCTTCGCAGACGGGATAAGTATCTAGTTACTTTGTGGTTCACAGCATGCTCCACCTCGCTAAAGTTTCGAGTTTCTAGAGAAATAATTTCCAGTCTATATCTTCAGAATTATACTGTTCGAGCGATATTGCTGTGTGCTTCGTTCGAGAAATATCCTGTAAATGGTATTATAATGTTGCAAACCATGTGAATAAACATGTGGTCTTGTAATGCCAGAGTCTGGAAAGGGCGTAGAAAGCAGGCAAGCAAGCACGTCGGGGCCAGGAATAGTAGAACCTTTGTGCCGAGGGGAAATGAGCCCGACTTTGTACAACAGTACTGAGAGTGACTTTGGTCCACTGAGTGCCCTCTGGTCACGTGCTGGAAGCGGATGACTTGTGACCATCGGCTGCGGTGGATGACAGTCTGATCTCACGGGAAATATCTAGTGCTGCGAGGAGTATATGTACGGTGCATGTGCTTATGTTACCTGTCTTCACAGTACATGTACAAGTGTCTGACGGTCGGTAGCTATATAATGATGCAAAAGGGACGATTTTCTATGGCACAGGATAAGAATTGTATGCTTATTACATCAACACGGTACGGGATGATAGAGATTGCTGGGTTGGAGATCGGTTCCATGCTCTAATATTGAAGCTTCCGTTCTCAGTGGTAGAGCAGCGTAAACGAGCAAGTGGCTTTCGGTAGTTCATGATTTGTAGGTCACATTTTCAGGGTTTAACTGTCAGTGCAATATGGCGATCTGTACAAAATAGTTTTGGTTCTGAAAGTCTCGCCTGCAGAAAGCAAGAAAAAGGCGAGCTGTTCTTCCACACTGGCAGCATCAGTAATTTGGCGGATCAATTCAGTAAGAGCCGATCAGAATGCTCCATTCATTCGCAAGACATCCTTTGTGCTGGGACGTAGTAGCGTCTACATAATGGCGAGAATGTTTACCGTTTCTGAGATGTATGTTGAAAGCAGGATGTCGCAATTTCCAGGAAGGGTAACACGTGACAGATGGGGTGCCTCGTTAGGACCATCAGGAAGAATGCAATCTGTGTTATTCTGGGCTATTTTCGTAAACAGCTTCTGTTAGGACAAGAATTTATGTACAGACGAGCTAAGACATCACGAAAGCTCCTACAAAAGTGACCATTAACTATTTCTGCGGGACTTTATCATTTCCAAGAGATAGACTTCACTTTTATTTACAGAGACATGCGTCATCAGTATAACGTTGAGAACCTTTTAGCTGCTACCGCACAGGTGAGCCGCGATGCAGACATCTCTCACTTGACATTGGACTTGCAGGTAGACGTCAGTAATAGTAAATATTTGTGCGGCCAGAGGTGTCGCACATGTCCTGTTAGGACTGCTAAGATCAATGCGCCCTGTGCTATTATGGGAAGCATTGCAACAGATGTCTATAGCACGACTGGTGACATCAGTATAGCATTGAGAAACTTTTAGCTGCATCTGCGAGGGTGAGTCGTTCAGCGATTAGGTCCGCAGGTAGAGAACCATTGCGCCAGCAACAGTAAACAAACGCGCGTCCAGCGGGTGACTTGGCTCTTATTTACATAAACATGTGATGTCAGTATAACACTCCGAGAATTTTAACTTTATAACCGAAAATAGACACGTCTTTCACCTACTGGCTGTATGCGGTAGCAGCCTGAGAGCAATAGCTTGCACCCGTGCGTTCGTCTGTCCGGTGGTGGCTTGCTGCAGCGTTGGCGTGTGCACACCTCGGAGCGTCTGATACATTGCAGTTGACCATAGTTCGAAAGTGTTTATGTGCTGTGAGTGTTCGTGCACTGCATTGTTTTTGGCTGTTCACGCGTTGTGAGCGTATTTGCAGAGCCTTCTACATGCATTATTTTTTGACAATTTAGGAGTTTTTTCGTGTAGTGAGTTATTTCGGTGATTTATGAGTTGTTTGCAGGTCTGTAGGCTGTGTACTGCATTATTTCGACAGTTTACAATTATCAAGCTTGTCTCCAGAGCGTTTTACATGCATTATTTCGGCGATCTACAAGTAGTTTGCGTCTCAGTAGGGTGTGAAATGCATTATTTCGGTAAAATAAGAGTTGTTTGCGTATCTGTACATCAGTGTACTGCATTTTCGATAATGTACGAGTAGTTTGCCTTGTCTGTAGGTTATGTAGTGTGACCCCAAACATGTCAGGGTGAGTGTTTTGTGTCAGTGTAATAAATGAACTACGTGAAATCCATCCCCAAATAAATTGTTCCAAAACAAGTAAAGTACACTTATTTCTCGCTCCAGGAGCCCAGCACAGGCTGAGTACTTATCCCGCCATTCCCCCCCCCCCCCCAGACTGTCATATTGGATTACATCACAGAAGGGACAACAGTCCCCTCTGGTGGCAGTACTGTGTACTAGGTTAGTTGGACTCCAGACCTCATGGTGAAATAGAACTACTGCCTCAAATTGTTTAAATAAACACTGCATGCCGATGCTCTCCAGCAGCCCAGCATAGGCTGAGTTCTTTTTCCGCCAATTCCTGGGAAGAGGTGGCGGTCAGATGACTTGGGTTATTGGAGGTACCCAAGTGACCTATTTGCCCGCCATTTTCTTATGTTAGTGTAAGTAGCCTAAGTGACCTTTTTTCCAACAAAATTTGAACTTCCCGCCATTTTATGGGGGATGAGAGGGGAGGGGGTCAGGATAGTGTAGGTAGTCCCTTTGCCCTATTTTCCTGCCAAACTTTGAACTTTCCACCATGGTGTCATTGTGACATTGCCATATTTCTCGCCGCCATTTTGGATCTGCTGTCTTGAATCAATTTGGCAGCAATGCAACATGGGGCCATGCATAGTTTTCCCTACTACTTCCAGTGCCATTCTGGATAATGGTCATATTGTTTCGGTTTATCAGTGTATATGGTACTCATGATGGGCCATATTCCCGAATCCAGTTTTGTAATTAAAAAGTTTTACTTGCATCTCATGGTATATGGCAGAATGTCCTTTAATTCTATTACACATTTATCGTGCTCTTTGTGATGTACGTTGCTAAGAGATTTTTGATCCTTTACCTATGGGCTGCCATCCGGATTTTGCCACTGGAGCTCCAATCTAACCATTTATAAGGTATGTACATTATTCTGATTTATGTTTAGAGTGAATGAGCGGTATTTCCAGGACTTGACTCCTAACTCTTCATTTGTTGGCTTTTTTGTGAAGCCAAATCCTTAAGACGTTTCCTTCTTTTGCCTGGTTACCCCCCTGAAACACGACTTTATTTTATGCCTAGTCCATCCATCTGTTCTTTGTTTTAGCATACTTATTCGATATATTATAGGCTGTGTACTTTACGATTGTTTCCAGTTCATAACATACTTTGTTAACTTTGCAGGATTTTCGAGAACATAACGCAGTATTGCGAAACTTTCAACGACCTGATTCCACTGTCGTTCGTGCTGGGGTTCTATGTGAGCATCGTGATGCAACGCTGGTGGAACCAGTACGTCAGCATTCCATGGCCCGATCCCATCGCAGTCTTCGTAAGCTCCAACATTCATGGGCAGGTAAGTGTTCCAGATCATTAAGTTGCCGTTGTAGATTTGCTTCATTCTGTGCTTCTAGGCAGGTATTTATGGGTCCTGACTGTTTACACCAAGGCTTTTATTGATCTAATTATTATAGGCTTCTTTTGGGCATAATTCTGCAGCGTGTAGCCCATGACATACACTGTTCGGTCACATTTATGTGATCATCTGCAGCGCGAGACGTACAGGAAGAGCCTCAGTTTCTGGGAGGTACCGACAGCGATGTGGAGCCATGCCTACTTCACTGCCGTGGCCAAGTACGCCAGGTTTCTCGTTTGAGGATCCATGGCGCGAACAGCTTGAGTGAGGTGGTTACACATCTCGATTCGATTTAAGTCTGTGGAGTGTAGTGGTCAGGGAGGTATGTTAAACTCATCCTGGTGTACTACGAACCACACACGTACACTGAGAGCTGTTGACACGTTGCATTGTCCTGATGATAGATGCTTCGTGCCGAGGAGAAACAAAATGCATGTAAGGGTGGACATGGTCCCAAAGATAGATACTTGTGTTGATCTACTGTGCCTTCCAGAATGCCGAGGTCAACTAGGGCATGCCACGAAAAGATTCCCCAGACCATAAAACTCCCTCCTGGTCGCAAGGTGTTCGCTATCAAATTGGCTTAACGGTCATTGAGGAGACACCGTTGATATCCCCCCTTGCTTCTTGCGGCGGTTAGTTGCTCAACAGACGCACGTCTATTCGCCCGTACACATCTCTGCAGCCGTCGTTCACCCATCTAATCTGTTGCCCTAGGTGCACCACTGTTATCTCGGTGCCGGTTTTGGATAGTAGCGCTTTGCCATACACGGTATACTTTAACCACGGCGGCACGCGAACAGTTCAAAAATTTTGCGTGTTTTGGAAATGCTTCAACCCTTGGCCCGAAAGCTAATGATCACGCCGTTTGGACGTCACGCCATTCGCTCTGTTTTCGCATTGCGACAACTGCACTGTTTCTGCCCCCCCCCCCCCCCCCCGCACACACACACACACACACACACACACACACACACACACACACACACACACACACACACACGAGCGCGCTTTTGGCTGTCTTAATAATGCTTCGTAATTGTATATACCTAGTTCTAACCATCTGATGTTATCATTGGCATTGTGTTAAATCAAAAAGTAGACACGTAATATGTGTGATCATACAGATGACCAGCATAGGTTCAGAAACCAAAGGTCACACCAAATCCGACTGGTACTTCTTTCACATGTTACCGTGAAAGCCATGGAACAAGAGCGATGCATTTATTAATTATTGATTTCCGAAAAGCTTTTGACTCGGTACCACATTAACGTTGTCTGGTACTTAACTTATAGCTATGCCCAAGACGACACACACATGGAATTTATTTTTGAGCTATAAGGCATCTTTGTATAAAAAAAAATTCGACGTAATATGATTGGGGACATGAAGAGTTTGTTTGTTTCACTAAGTTCCACGCTCATAACACGCAGCGGCTGGGCTTTTGCCATGTTTATGGTCATGGCATAGCAAAAGCTCACCGGGAACTGTGCACGTGTAAAGCGAAATGGGGAATTGTTAGGAATAAGTAGTATCCGGGTTATAAAAGCTCGCTTGCCTGTGCCACTTCCGTAAAAATTTCCGCTTGTATGATACCTTGGAGAGAAGTAACTTTAAGCCTCTGTGGCTGAAGGGTTCTGAGGAGCGTTATAATTAATGAAGCTCTCGATTATAGTTATGTCGTGCGTCCCTTTTGAAGGAGTTTCCAAAAAGTAAGTTAAAGCAAAGAATAAGTTAAAGCATGATGTTTTCGAGCCGCCGCAAACCTCGCCTCACCTTCATAGGATTCTTGAGACCGCGTTGTCCTCAATCTTTTAGCCCTTGTGTGTTTAGAAAGACTCGACAGTTTCCTAGGCATTTTAATTCATAAAGAAAACGAAATCATAATATAATGATTGGGCAGCCAAATCAAACGCAAACGTAATAAATTCGTTTCTTCTACCAAAGAATATAAATAAATGCTTTTCGAAAGAAGCAAAGCGGTGTCGTTAAGTTCTTAATAAACAGAGCGAAATCAGTAAATCCCTATATTCTAGCCGAGTAAATTCAATGTTAGTTTGTATTCGCAAAAGTAAGACTGCATCGCTTAATTCTGTCACTGATGTAAACTTCAGAAAATACTTCCGTCACGGAGTTAACAAAAACTAATGGCGCCTTTAATTGGTTCTTTGGTGTACTACGAAACTAACAGCGCCACCTATCATTTCTTTGATGTACTAGGCCGCAATTAAATACACGAAATACTAAACTGAGCAGACTATTTTAGATAGAACTTGAAATTAAGATATTTTACTTTCCGTGTTGGTTTTTTTTTTTTTTTTTTTTTTTTTATGAAATAAAGCCCCTGTGGTCCGAAGCTAGAGTCATGTCACCTGCGCAAAACCCCATGAAAATTCGTCGAGTAGTGTTGGAGATTAGCTCATTCAAACAGTCAAACAGGACGGCTTTACAGTTTTATTATTAGTGTAGATATTATGACAATACGAGATATAAAACGAAATTTGTGAATAGATAGATCATTTGTTAGTAGAGAGGATGCAGCGTGTTATCTTCAACGGGGGTCATCGACGATGTAGAAGAAAACTTTTAGAACTGCCTAAGGGAGATATTTTAATGTTGTTATTGTTAATGTTGGGTATTAATGATCTAGCAGATAGTATTAGTAGTAACCTGATGATTTTTTACAGATGATGCATTTTTCTATTATGGAGTGCTGTCTGAATAAAGCTAGACAAAAATTTAGGCAGAGCTTGAAAGTGGTGCAAAGATTGGCAACTTGCTTTCATTGATCAGAAATGTAAAACAGTGCACTTCACATAACGCAGGAACTTAGTATCCTACGCCTAAAATGTCAACAAATCACCACTGACATTAGTCAGTTTATAAAAATACTCGGTTGCAACAGTTTGTAGGAAAATGAAATTCAGTGATGCATAGGTCTAGAAAGGAGATTGCTTACAAAACACTCAGTGCGACACCTCGTATAATATGTTTTCAACGTAAGGGACCCAAACCTGATAGAACCAGCAGGAGGTACTGGTCATATACAACGACGGGCAACATGAGTGGTCAAAGTTTAGTTTGTGCCAGTTGGGGTTAGCGTCACGGAGTTTTTGAAAATGCTGAACGGGCACACGCTTGAAGACGATCATCATCTAACTCGTGAACGCGTATTTGCAAAGTTTCCAATCGTAGTACGTTCACTTAATATTGCAACACCTACCGATCGTTCTTGCAGGGACTGCGAACACAATATTCGGCTAATTACAGTGCTTACGAGGCATTCAAGCAGTCATTCTTCTCGCACTCAAATGCGAGTGGCACACGAAGAAAGTATAATGGGTGGTTAAATTGGAGGGCCCTTTGCCATGCACTTCAGTGGTTTGCAGAGGAAACTTAAAGCTGTAGATGTAGATACTCAGGACAGTCAAGGGTGGAACACTGTGCGCCCTGTGTGCGTATATCGAAACCGTCGGGAAACCGTAATCCAAGCTCAACGACATCGCATAAAGCGTGATGTACAGAGATCCTCCAACTACAACGAGATTGCAAAGGAGCGTAAAATTGGCCTTTCTAGGAATCCACGGGCTTCCAACGCGGCCGTATGATTTGGTGCCAGAAATGAAACGATTTGAAGTTCTTGACACGCAGTGTTACCGGAGACTGTTGAAAATCTGATGGAATTATAGACGAGATAAGAAGACATCCTGCAACGAATAGACGGGAAAAAAACCTAATAGGGACCATGATTAATCGAAGAGAGAATAGCTGAGCGCACATCACGTCATATATTCATACTGAAAACCATAGTTGAAGATTTGGTAGAAAGACTTACATGGACAGGCATGGGAATGAATATATAACTAGTTCAGTTAGATAATGATAGTAAAGGAAATGGATCGCGGCCTCTTCGAAGGAAGTATGGGAGTTAGCATTTGAAGAACTCAATTTGACAGGCTGGATTGGGATATGAAACAACTCCTTTACGTTAATCATCGCGTCTGTTGGGGCGATGGGACCAAGTTGTGCCTTCGGTGTCGAACCTTTGAGACTTCCGCTTTCTGCCGCTGCAGTAGCTGCACCGTGTGACGCGTGCATTCTGCTCCAGACTAATCGATACCGTGTCTCTACTGCGAAAATTCACTTACAATTCAAGTCAGCCCAGCAATACCTCTCAGTAAGTTTGGAAAATTTTGAGCTTAAACATCTGAGAGCTGTATTTAATCGTAAGCAGTCAAACTTAACTGGGAACATTTCATTTCGATGTTTTGCTTTTGCCACGTGGGACAAAACGATTATATTTTGCCAGTTCTGCTTCCACGAACAGGGAGGGCCTTTTGCCGTTTCAACGAATTCAAGGGTGAAAATAAATGTGCCTAGAAAAAATGTTCCGTGTTGCAATAATGGTTTGAGTGATCGTTGCACGTGCTGGCACAGTCGGCGTCTTCTAGGATTAGCTGCGACAGCATACCTACGCTCTTCCGCGAGAATCTTAATGTCGGGAAGTTAGCAGTTGCTGGATGCCACACCGTCTAACCCGGGAACAATAGACTGCGCGGTTGAAATTCTACCGACGGATGCTGGAAAGTTCTTATTCCAACAGATCAACCGCTGAATTTTTTCATGACTATGACAATACACATTTCAGGGATGGTGGTGAACGTTAACTGTACCAGTTTGAGATGTGGGAATTTGATGCAGAAACAATTCCAAAGGCTGCAAACGAATTTGAGAAAATTTCTGGTTTACAGTTGGTCCGCTGGCTAAGATAAAAAATATTGAATTTTTGCAGTAGTTTTACTTATTACATACACAAATTCCACAAGGTGCTAAATTGATAGCAGTAGTTCAAAGCGGCGTCATCCAGCTTCTATGCAGGTACGGTTTTGCTCACAAGGAACATCTTGTGTGCGAAGTCGCAAGTTTAATGTTCAGTTGTGTTAACAATTATGACAGCAAAAATGTTAGCTGCTAATGACTCACTATGTGCATCAGGAAGGCGATAGAAACCTTCTTCCAAGAAATGTTCTAAACAAACCATTAACTTACACCATGAACACCGAATGAATAATGGCGCGCCACAGTGGTCACAAAGGCTCGCACCATCAAGATCGAAGGGGATCTCCTTGGGAGCTACAAACCGTACTGGACGTTCAGCTAGATATACACTCTTAAAGAATGCATATAGAATCAGCTTGGTGTACCGAGGTGATGAGAATCGATGGATTGTGATGGCTGCAACCGAATGAGAAACAGTCTGTCGTGGAGCTTATCGTGAAACTGGCTATCCTTTAAGGCGTAGCTGCAGATAGTGCGACATTATGTTCACGTAAAAAACAAACCTCCAGAGGCTAAATTTGTGTAGTGGTCCCGGGTGATATGAAGTGCAATGTCACACTCTTTTCAGGAAGGATGGTTTGCTATAATGAGCATTATTTTTACACGCATACCGGGACTCGAGTTATTTTGACCAGCTGTTGGCCAAAAGCAGTTCTCGTACTGTAGTTGTAGTTCTTACGCTCCCTTTCCCAATCTTGCTTGCTGTGACGTAAATATTCCCTATTGTCCGTGCAAGATCACGCACACGAGAAAGGATCGCAGGGGGCAGAGCACCTCGAAATTCTCACAGCATAATAGGTACGTAACTTCAAAATTACCACCCAGTCGGCATAATTGCGTACCGGTGCGTTATGACATTGATGTTAGTTGATCCTGATACAACTCTCTTGGTATCTCTAATTTCCATGGTTTCTTTCATATGCCTTTCCGTTTCAAATCCCAAATGGTCGGAGTTGAAAACAAATTCCTTACCGAACGTTGTGATAAGTTTATCTCACTCACATACTTTCAGGCCTATTCCGCAGTTTGCTGTGCATCGTCAAGTTGACGCTTTGATCGAAATTTCGTTATCTTATGTCTTCGAATTCTGTAACACTGTTCGAAGTTATGCAACCAGCTACGGTTTCCCTCGAAATCACTATAATCTATGTCGCACGCAATTCGATATGCATAAAGTAGGTCACTATCATGCACATCCTGTAAATTGTACCGAGCATTCTTCAAATAGCATTTTTTTGTAACAAGTGCGCCTTGTCTTCGCTGAAAATCCGTAGTTTTTCTTACGCACAATACGATCATATTTCGTCTTTAGTACCCACTCCTTGGACACGATTGTCTTCTGCGTTTCACTGGAGAGGGGATTTGAGGTTCCCTGTCTGAGAAGAGATGAACTACATAGCTCGACATATCACTTTCACTTGTTAAGCACGTATCGTCATCACTCTACCACTCGTGTACACTGTCGCCACACTCGAGCGTATGTTGTTGTTGTGGTCTTCAGTCCTGAGACTGGTTTGATGCAGCTCTCCATGCTACTCTATCCTGTGCAATCTGCTTCATCTCCCAGTACCTACTGCAACCTACATCCTTCTGAATCTGCTTAGTGTACTCATCTCTCGGTCTCCCTCTACGATTTTTACCCTCCACGCTGCCCTCCAATGCTAAATTTGTGATCCCTTGATGCCTCAAAACATGTCCTACCAACCGATCCCTTCTTCTAGTCAAGTTGCGCCACAAACTTCTCTTCTCCCCAATCCTATTCAATACCTCCTCGTTAGTTACGTGATTCTACCCATCTAATCTTCAGCATTCTTCTGTAGCACCACATTTCGAAAGCTTCTATTCTCTTCTTGTCCAAACTATTTATCGTCCATGTTTCACTTCCATACATGGCTACACTCCAAACAAATACTTTCATAAACGACTTCGTGATACATAAATCTATATTCGATGTTAACAAATTTCTCTTCTTCAGAAACGCCTTCCTTGCCATATCCAGTCTACATTTTATATCCTCTCTACTTCGACCATCATCAGTTATTTTACTTCCTAAATAGCAAAACTCCTATACTACTTTAAGTGTCTCATTTCCTAATCTAATTCCCTCAGCATCACCCGATTTAATTTGACTACATTCCATTATCCTCGTTTTGCTTTTGTTGATGTTCATCTTATATCCTCCTTTCAAGACACTGTCCATTCCGTTCAACTGCTCTTCCAAGTCCTTTGCCGTCTCTGACAGAATTACAATGTCATCGGCGAACCTCAAAGTTTTTATTTCTTCTCCATGAAGTTTAATACCTACTCCAAATTTTTCTTTTGTTGCCTTTACTGCTTGCTCAATATACAGATTGAATAACATCGGGGAGAGGCTACAACCCTGTCTCACTCCTTTCCCAACCACTGCTTCCCTTTCATGCCCCTCGACTCTTATGACTGCCATCTGGTTTCTGTACAAATTGTAAATAGCCTTTCGCTCCCTGTATTTTACCCCTGCCACCTTCAGAATTTGAAAGAGAGTATTCCAGTCAACATTGTCAAAAGCTTTCTCTAAGTTTACAAATGCTAGAAACGTAGGTTTGCCTTTTCTTAATCTTTCTTCTAAGATAAGTCGTAAGGTCAGTATTGCCTCACGTGTTCCAGCATTTCGACGGAATCCAAACTGATCCTCCCCGAGGTCCGCATCTACCAGTTTTTCCATTCGTCTGTAAAGAATTCGCGTTAGTATTTTGCAGCTGTGACTTGTTAAACTGATAGTTCGGTAATTTTCACATCTGTCAGCACCTGCTTTCTTTGGGATTGGAATTATTATATTCTTCTTGAAGTCTGAGGGTATTTCACCTGTCTCATACATCTTGCTCACCAGCTGGTAGAGTTTTGTCATGACTGGCTCTCCCAAGGCCATCAGTAGTTCTAATCAGTGCTCTGTCAAACTCTTCACGCAATATCGTATCTCCCATTTCGTCTTCATCTACATCCTCTTCCATTTCCATAATATTGTCCTCAAGTACATCGCCCTTGTATAAACCTTCTATATACTCCTTCCACCTTTCTGCCTTCCCTTCTTTGCTTAGAACTGGGCTGCCATCTGAGCTCTTGATATTCATACACGTGGTTCTCTTCTCTCCAAAGGTCTCTTTAATTTTCCTGTAGGCAGTATCTATCTTACCCCTAGTGAGATAAGCTTCTACATCCTTACATTTGTCCTCTAGCCATCCCTGCTTAGCCATTTTGCACTTCCTGTCGATCTCATTTTTTAGACGTCTGTATTCCTTTTTGTCTGCTTCATTTACTGCATTTTTATATTTTCTCCTTTCATCAATTAAATTCAATATTTCTTCTGTTACCCAACGATTTCTAGCAACCCTCGTCTTTTTACCTACTTTATCCTCTGCTGCCTTCACTACTTCATCCCTCAGAGCTACCCATTCTTCTTCAACTGTGTTTCTTTCCCCCATTGCTGCCAATTGTTCCCTTATGCTCTCCTTGAAACTCTGTACAACCTCTGGTTCTTTCAGCTTATCCAGATCCCATGTCCGTAAATTCCCACCTTTTTGCAGTTTCTTCAGTTTTAACCTACAGGTCATAACCAATAGATTGTGGTCAGAGTCCACATCTGCCCCCGGAAATGTCCTACAATTTAAAACCTGATTCCTAAATCTCTGTCTTACCATTATATAATCTATCTGATATCTTTTAGTATCTCGAGCGTATATGACACCACAATTCCACCGACTCATCTTGCGGAAGCGCTAATATTTAACCTGCCACTTCTTTCTCATTCTGTGAAATTCGTTTCGTTTCGTTCCTTTCTGGCGAAATATCATCTTCAGCAACTGTTGTATTATGCGTAGTTTGACACCACAGTAGCACTGTTGTGAGTTACTCGTCGACTTAGCAGTTCAGCTGGGCTCCGTAGCCTCACGCTGCGCTCACCATGGGGTACCCCCAGTCCCGTCCCCTGTTGCCATTAGCAGCCAATAATGTGGTTGCATGGTAGACAATATGTGGGGCGTCGAGTGTCGTAAACATCATTGGCCTCTCGCGAACTCGCACTCACTGGATTCCTTTCAGAGCCCTGACGTAGAACATCCTGTCCCCACCCCTCAGTTTATACACTTGCATATTGGTCGGATTTGCCGCCACTCAGTGCTAGCAATTACGCACAAGGAGAAACATTTTATTTCAGTGTACAAAACAACGTTTCGCAGGGTCCGATATTCCATTGGCGGAGTTAACTCGCTATACGTTTGGCTTCTTAACGTTGTCTAATAGTTTCGGAACCAAAGTTCCTTAACTTAAACAGAAATATGTGACGCTCTGCATCATCCCCGGTAGTATGCCAGCATCGCGGCAACGACCTTTATTTTCGACGAGGTAACTGCTGACCAAATTTGGTTGTTCTCGTTTGATGTACAGAACAAGCAGCATTTCACTCATCAAACTACCTCTTGGTAGACCGCGCAACCACTCATATACCGGGTGGCATGCCTCTTCATCAGAACGGAAATTCTTTCCTCCCATTGCGTCTTTGAGTGGTCCGAACATACGGAAATCACTTGGGGCAAGGTCTGGTGAGTATGTATGGTGGAAGAGGAAGACACTCAAAATGAGCTCCGTGATTGTTCCAACTGTTGTACGGGCAATGTGAGCCCTGCATTGTCATGTTGCAAAAGGACACCTGCTGACAGCAATCCACGTCGCTTTGATTTGATTGCAGGCCGCAGATGATGTTTTTTTTTAGGAGATCTGTGTATGATGCACTGGTGACAGTGGTTTCTTTAGGCATGTAATGCTCCAAAATGACGCCTTTTTCGTACCAAATGAGTCAGCATAACCTTCCCTGCTGATGGTTCTATTCTAAACTTCCTTGGTTTTGGTGATGAGGAATGGCGCCTTCCTTTTTCGCTGTCTTTTTTTTTCCGGTTAGTGGAAATGAACCTAGGTTTCGTCCCCAGTAACGATTCTTGCAAGGAAGCCACCACATTCTCGTTCAAAGCGCCGAAGAAGTTCTTCACAAGCATCAACAGGTCGTTCTCTCGTTTCAGGAGTCAGCTGCCGTGGCACCCATCTTGCAGGCACTTTGTGAAACTGGAGCACATCATGCACAATGTAGTGTGCTGACCCACGACTAATCTTTAAACATGCTACAATGTCATTCAGTGTCATTCGCCAATTTTTCGGCAGTTTTTCTTCTCTATGGCTTCAACTGCTGCAATGTTCTGTGGAGTCACAACTTGGTGTGCCTGACCTGGACGAGGAGATTATCGTAGATGCAGGATGCAGACTACAAAGCATGTGTGTCATGAGTACACTATGTGAGGAAGCTTTAACCTCTATCACATTGGGCCATATGTTAATGCTGTTATTTGAAGGAGAAAAAAGTAATATTTGAGAGCTTTTGTAATCATTCTTATAGTATTTCGAGATGATGATGATTTTTAATTTTGTTTCCGCGACAGGAGCACAGTTAAAGCCTATTGTTTTTTACCCTCCGAAAATGTAACTTTATCCCTCAGGAGGTAATTACCGCCAACTTAGGAAACACTGCAATGCTCACTGGGAGTCCAACTCGGCACCTTGCCTATTGCGGGTAAGGCTCATAACAGCTGAGCTATCCAGGCACGACTTACGATCCGCGATTAGTTAATTTTCCCTGGTAGCTAAGTCGGTAAGATCACGGCCCGCGAAAGGCAAGGTTCTAGGTTCCGGTCCGGGTCAGGCACATAGTTTTAATCTTCTAGGAAGTAAATGGGGATCTTGGGGAAAAGGAGATGCTGTTGTAGCGAATCGTTATTGGGAACATTCAGAGACTCTTCGTTCGAGGGGAAGGCTGAGCCACAGTTCTGCTGCTTCCTTCGTATTCCTACGTAAGGACTAAAAGAATAAGCTGAGGGAGGACAGCGTTTTATTTCTTTTTTATGGCGTCAGTAAGTTCCGCATGAACGCATTAGAATATCTAAGAGTTTAACTATCGCACTATAAATACAGCCCTCACTAGACCTGTATGGGTAGCTGCACTTTGTCTATAACCACCCGGCATATGCCTAGATGTGAATAAAGCAGTGGTGTGTACTTTCTTCACTAAAAATGTGTACGTCGCTCTCTCTCTCTTTCACATGTGAAGTTAGGCCAGTACCGCAGGCTCGTCTTAGCCATCCGCCTTCCTAAACAATTTAAAATAACCCGGGAAAAGTAACCGATGGCTCCTTGTGTGGCAGCATTCGATTGCTCCCAGGGCAGCAGAAACAAAATCCTCCTCAAGGATTTACGAAATCAAACAGTACCTCACCTATTTTAAGCTGGGTTGTAACTGAAGTGGCATCTTTTTTATAGAACCGAAAGAAATAAAACTCAATTGTCTCAGGAAACGTATGTGTTTGGAATGTTCCAAGAGGCACCCGACCAAAGTGGTCCAATAGTATAAGGTTCTGATCGCTTTCTGAACGAGCGTAGTTCCTATTCCTGTCCCAGCATCCTAATTAAATTTTCGGTGGTTTTCGGAATCACGTAAGGCGAATGTGGTGGTTTTCGTGATACGACCGCGGCCTACGAGGTTATTTTAAACCTTCACGAATTCAAGGAAGAAGACAAGAAAATTTTAAGGAGCGAAGGAAGTTGTTTTACTTTATCAAAATCTCGAGAGTGGCTCTCGAGCAGAAACGTGATTGTTGAGTCATTCCGCCCGCTTATTAACGTTTGTTCTCACAACATAAGAAAAGAAACTCCGTCTTACTTCCGCTCTGTTTTCTTTGCCGCCGGGTACGATGAACCCAATTACGCTACAAGACGGCGACTCTACCTCCTCCTCACTGCTACCTTCCCGTCTCCTCCTGTTATAAATTTTCTGAAAGAGTGCTAGCTGATTTAGAGAAGAGTTATTAGTGAACGTAATGTCACTCAGTCTTCTTTTACAAGTTATATGCTGCCAGCCGTATTGAAATGGCGCATCGACCAGTGCCCGATGGAAAGCTGTACTAATCTCAATTCGACCATTTCGACACAGTTTAATGGTTACCATTAATTAGCATCAATCGTTTCGGCGCTGAAAATACAGCTATTTTCTGGAAGCATCATATTTCTTTCACTCGGTAATCCAGCCGTGTAACCCGATTCTGCAGTCAAGCGTCCTTATGTGGAATAATAATTTCTGAAGTTAGATTTCTGCTACGAAACAGTCTGATTTCAGTTAATCGACAAAGCATTTGAGTGTATTAATTTCGTTCCATTCAACTCCAAATAGTGTATTTCGACTGAAAAACCCGTTATTGCATGTGAAATATAAACTGGGCTTTCTCTTTTCATTTACGTTGACTGTTGCCTAATAATTTTCACTGATTATAATTCTCTGTTTCTTAAGTAGACAGTTTTTTTGCTCCTGGTGAGGTAAGGCTTCATAGTGCGTCGAATTTTAGGATGAAGAGGAGGTTGTTTCACGTAGGCTGCGTTTACAAATACCTCTTCCGGGTTGCAAAATTAGTTTTGGCTTAAAATGCCATTTCTCAGCTTTATATCCAGAACAAGGTGCCACACGCAGCGAACGATGCAGCAAATTCACTAAATTTGTTACCTTTAGTCATGGTTTACAATTACTCTCCTTGAGAGTTCTACATGTGCAACGTGCGCTACATAAACCTTCCTTCGCCTATATAAATTTATACTGATAGCCAAGCCACGATTGCATTATTTAAGCAGTATATTATTGTCACGTGTTCTATTCGGCACGGTTTACTGGAGTACTCTCTCTGTTCCTCTGGGCAAGGCAAGACATACATTTTACAGTACGTAATTTGCTTCTTCTAATGATACATGGAGCTCTGTCTGAACCACCACCACGGCACACCAGATATTACTTTTGTCTGTAGAGGATTCTCGTTGCAAAATAACGTGAATGTTCCAACAGCCATGTCAAGAAATCTTCTGTCCCCTCATCCACTCACATATCTGCATAAATATCAGCGTACTACATGAAAACGCACCAATGCGGTATTGAATCTAAAGCCTAAAAAAAATGTACTTCTCTCCGTGTACGAAGATGGCGACTTGGTTTTTTCCGGATCAATGTTTCCGGAACCGTACCGTTTTCGATGTAGCTCATTTTCTTTTAGATAGGTGACTGTTTGGACTCAGATCTTCCAGATTTCTGACCTAGGTAGGGATGAGTGATATCGGACGGTAGTTCCGTGGGTTAAGTATGCTGCCCTTTCTTTTAGATGATTGAGACCTTGGTATTTTTTAATCACTGGTAACACTGAATCTGTCATCTGCTGTTTTGCTTGAGTTGTACCAATGGCAGAGAGATGAAGGAAGACTGGTCATCAATAATCCCCCAAGTGCCATTGATTCTGAGCTATTCAGTTTTGTTTTATCAAATATCTTTTCATAGAAAGCCTGAATCAATTTGTTATTTATTGTCTAGAATGACGTTTACATTACATTAAAACATTTCTTTAATTTTTTTCCTTGTGTGAATAAAAGTACTATTGTACACGGAAAGATGTATAAACATACATTTAAATGTAGTACCATAGTTCTATCGGCAGAAACGAGATAAGAGCCAATGAAAAAAATCTCAAGCTTTTAAGTTATTTTTTAATAATAATATCGCACAAGTGTATTATCAAGATGATTAACTATTTCGAAACGTTATTTTTACTTTCAAAGAACACAGAGCAACTTCATTAATTCTTCGAAGAGTGATCTATTATCTTCCTTCAAATATAACTGCTCCTGTTTAAGATCCTTCATCTCAGCGCCGACAATTTTATTATTTTATTTCACTTCAGCTTCTTTTGCGCGGTTGTTATGGAACAACGAAATCCTTGCTTATATTAGTGATAACAACTTACTTTTCTGGCATAATTACCCCTCTTTCGTGTGATTACTATTTAATATTTTTCGTGACTAACACGAGAGTCTGATTTCAGTGTTTGGTTATTGCGAAATCGTGCAAACCTGCGCAAAATCGCCCTTTCCATCTGACAACGAATAACAAACTGCAGCTTGCCTTTTACTCTACTTCAATCATGGCACTGATCATGAGGCCTTCTTATTACGGAAGTCTTGACCATCAGACCCACCAAAATGGACTTCACCTTGTCTTCGAGGGCATGGAGCCGTAGAAAAGAACTCTTCTTCGCTAAAGTGGGGCGCAAGCCCTCTGTAGTTTACTGAAGCAAAGCAAAACAGATTTTGTCGTCCTGCAGATTGAGAAACGAATTGATAAATAATTCCTGTGTGAAAAAAACCGTGAAGGAGTCGAATTAGGTAATAACGTCGATTTGTAGTGGGACTTCGGAGCATATACTGTGCTCGATCATTATGCATCACTTTAAAAAATGGCAAATAGCCAGCACGGATCCAGAAAATATCGTTCTTGTGAAACCCGACTAGGTCTTTATTCTCACGAAGTAACTAGTGCTGTCGACGTTCCATATTTTTAGATTTAACACATCGTTCCTCACAAGCGACTTCTAATTAAATACACGGCTATGGAGTATCGTCTCAGTTGTGTGGCTGGAATGTGATTTCCTATCACAAAGGTCACAGTTCGTAGTATCTGACGAGTAGTCTTCGAGTGAAACAGAAATAATATCTGGCGTTCCCCAAGCAAGTGTTACAGACTCTCTGCTGTTCCGGATCTACATGAAAGGTTTAGCAGCGCTCTTACATTGTTTGCAGGTGCTGCTGTCATTTAACGTCTTGTAAAGTTATCAGATAATCAAAACCAATTGCAAAAGTTGCAAATCACCCACATGAACACTAAAAAGAATAAATTACACAAATCTTAAGGCTGCAAACTCAACTAATTATTTAGGGATTTCAATTACAAATAACTTAAATTGAAAAGATCATATAGATGATGAGTTTTCGTTTTACTGGCA
Organism: Schistocerca gregaria; assembly: GCF_023897955.1. Lineage (NCBI taxonomy): Eukaryota > Metazoa > Arthropoda > Insecta > Orthoptera > Acrididae > Schistocerca > Schistocerca gregaria. The sequence continues at coordinate 779,527,323 of NC_064922.1, forward strand.
GAATACTTAGAAAACGTAGGTCTACTAGAGATACTGCTTACACTATTTTTGTCAGACTTCAGAAGTAACGTTGTGCAGTGTGGGAGCCGCATCAGATAGGTTGTAGCCGGCCGCGGTGGCCGTGCGGTTCTAGGCGCTTCAGCCCGGAACCGCAGGACTGCTACGGTCGCAGATTCGAATCCTGCCTCGGGTATGGATGTGTGTGATGTCCTTAGGTTAGTTAGGTTTAAGTAGTTTTAAGTTCTAGGGGACTGATGACCTAAGATGTTAAGTCCCATAGTGCTCAGAGCCATTTGAAACATTGTTTCAGATAGGTTGACGGAGGACATCTAAAAAGTTCAGTGAAGGGCAGCTCGTTGTGTATTGTCACGAAATAAGGGGAAAAGTGTCACGGATATGATACACGAATTGGGATGGCAGTCATTAAAACAGTTTTTTGTTTTGTAAAATGTAATTTAACCATCAGCTGTTTATTTGTCCCATTAGTCATCTACCGATTTCGGGTATTAACCATCATCCAGTATGTAGGGTTCAACAGATTTGAATCAGAACAAATTACCAGTGAAATTGTGCATACACCTGACATGTCAAATAAACATGTGCCCCCCCCCCCCCCAGATTTAGTCGTCGGATTACCCAGTGGAGCGCCCGTCAAAAACTGAACATAAACTCAAGCATGAAAACAGGAAGGAGGTGTACTGAACTGTGGAAATGGAAGCAAAATACGATTAGAAACAATTAACGGTCCAAGCTCACGATTTGCAACATCGAGCATATTTGTGTAGACATGGCGTCGTGGTTAAGTTGTCGGAATGCGAAGGGGGAAATCAGAGTACAAATCTCGCTAATGCCCTTCCTCCTCCCCCCCCCCCTTTCCTCGAGACACACACACACACACACACACACACACACACACACACACACACACACACACACACACACACAATCATGAAGTGAAGTGTCCGTCTCCAGACATACGTACCTCCTACTCGTTGTACCCAAGTGCCACATGTTATGACTCTTGCATTCCCTTTTGGAAGTTTTGAATTCCTTTGTTGTAACGTAGTTTACACCCGTTCATTTGTTGTTTTTAATTTGTTTGAAATTTCGAAGTGGCATCTGGCCTGCTCTCACTATTCATCATTTACTTGTGACGGTAATAAATCTTACCATATGACATATTTTATAACCAGCGTATAGTATGACAACTGTAAAGACTACAGAAGGAGAAAAGATACTTCAAAGACCGTCCGGAAAGTTCATAATTTTATGAAAATAGAAACTGAGCCACGAACGAGATTTGAACAACGATCTCCCGCTTCGCTGTCCAACACCGTGACCTCGTAACCACGACTACTCGATGTTGCACTGCTTGAGCTTGGACCGCTCACTGTGTTTTGCTTCTTTTGACACGGTTCAGTCCACCTTCTTCCTGGTTTAGTGCTTGATCTGTGTTCAGTTTTTGACGGGCTACCCACTGGGCATGTTACCACTAAATCTGAGAGGGGGTGCGTGGGGAGTTACCCTTGTTAACCCCTTTTTAGCCCCAGCAGCCGCCCGGCACATCGCTCAAATGCTATCTGTTGAGCCTCATATACTTTTAGCACGCTTTTGAGGTTAAAATTTTAGAAAGCACTCTGTAATTAGATCAAAGCAGCTACAGGAATGTTGTTGTTGTTGTCTTCAGTCCTGAGACTGGTTTGATGCAGCTCTCCATGCTACTCTATCCTGTGCAAACTGCTTCATCTCCCAGTACCTACTGCAACCTACATCCTTCTGAATCTGCTTAGTGTACTCATCTCTCGGTCTCCCTCTACGATTTTTACCCTCCACGCTGCCCTCCAATGCTAAATTTGTGATCCCTTGATGCCTCAAAACATGTCCTACCAACCGATCCCTTCTTCTAGTCAAGTTGTGCCACAAACGTCTCTTCTCCCCAATCCTATTCAATACCTCCTCATTAGTTACGTGATCTATCCACCTTATCTTCAGTATTCTTCTGTAGCACCACATTTCGAAAGCTTCTATTCTCTTCTTGTCCAAACTAGTTATCGTCCATGTTTCACTTCCATACATGGCTACACTCCAAACAAATACTTTCAGAAACGACTTCCTGATACATAAATCTATATTCGATGTTAACAAATTTCTCTTCTTCAGAAACGCTTTCCTTGCCATTGCCAGTCTACATTTTATATCCTCTCTACTTCGACCATCATCAGTTATTTTACTTCCTAAATAGCAAAACTCCTTTACTACTTTAAGTGTCTCATTTCCTAATCTAATTCCCTCAGCATCACCCGATTTAATTTGACTACATTCTATTATCCTCGTTTTGCTTTTGTTAATGTTCATCTTATATCCTCCTTTCAAGACACTGTCCATTCCGTTCAACTGCTCTTCCAAGTCCTTTGCCGTCTCTGACAGAATTACAATGTCATCGGCGAACCTCAAAGTTTTTACTTCGTCTCCATGAATTTTAATACCTACTCCAAATTTTTCTTTTGTTTCCTTTACTGCTTGCTCAATATACAGATTGAATAACATCGGGGAGAGGCTACAACCCTGTCTCACTCCTTTCCCAACCACTGCTTCCCTTTCATGCCCCTCGACTCTTATTACTGCCATCTGGTTTTTGTACAAATTATAAATAGCCTTTCGCTCCCTATATTTTACCCCTGCCACCTTTAGAATTTGAAAAAGAGTATTCCAGTCTACATTGTCAAAAGCTTTCTCTAAGTCTACAAATGCTAGAAACGTAGGTTTGCCTTTTCTTAATCTTTCTTCTAAGATAAGTCGTAAGGTCAGTATTGCCTCACGTGTTCCAACATTTCGACGGAATCCAAACTGATCCTCCCCGAGGTCTGCATCAACCAGTTTTTCCATTCGTCTGTAAAGAATTCGCGTTAGTATTTTGCAGCCGTGGCTTATTAAACTGAAAGTTCGGTAATTTTCACATCTGTCAGCACCTGCTTTCTTTGGGATTGGAATTATTATATTCTTCTTGAAGTCTGAGGGTATTTCGCCTGTCTCATACATCTTGCTCACCAGCTGGTAGAGTTTTGTCATGACTGGCTCTCCCAAGGCCGTCAGTAGTTCTGATGGAATGTTGTCTACTCCGGGGGCCTTGTTTCGACTCAGGTCTTTCAGTGCTCTGTCAAACTCTTCACGCAGTATCGTATCTCCCATTTCGTCTTCATCTACATCCTCTTCTATTTCCATAATATTGTCCTCAAGTACATCGCCCTTGTATAAACTTTCTATATACTCCTTCCACCTTTCTGCCTTCCCTTCTTTGCTTAGAACTGGGCTGCCATCTGAGCTCTTGATATTCATACACGTGGTTCTCTTATCTCCAAAGGTCTCTTTAATTTTCCTGTAGGCAGTATCTATCTTACCCCTAGTGAGATAAGCTTCTACATCCTTAGATTTGTCCTCTAGCCATCCCTGTTTAGCCATTTTGCACTTCCTGTCGATCTCATTTTTGAGACGTTTGTATTCCTTTTTGCCTGCTTCATTTACTGCATTTTTATATTTTCTCCTTTCATCAATTAAATTCAATATTTCTTCTGTTACCCAAGGATTTCTAGCAGCCCTCGTCTTTGTACCTACTTTATCCTCTGCTGCCTTCACTACTACATCCCTCAGAGCTACCCATTCTTCTTCTACTGTATTTCTTTCCCCTATTCCTGTCAATTGTTCCCTTATGCTCTCTCTGAAACTCTGTACAACCTCTGGTTCTTTCAGTTTATCCAGGTCCTATCTCCTTAATTTCCCACATTTTTGCAGTTTCTTCAGTTTTAATCTACAGGTCATAACCAATAGATTGTGTCAGAGTCCACATCTGCCCCTGGAAATGTCTTACAATTTAAAACCTGGTTCCTAAATCTCTGTCTTACCATTATATAATCTATCTGATACCTTTTAGTATCTCCAGGGTTCTTCCACGTATACAACAACAGGTATAAAATGCTAAATATCAAATAAAAACAGTCTCGATCTCGCTTTCAGAGTTCTATTTGTTCAGTGTGTATACGACCCGGAACAACCGGGAGATCCGGGATAAACCTGGGAATTTTTTAGAATTCCGGGATATTTTTTTTGTTTTAGTTTTCAATTAAATTTTGTTATTTTGACTGATAAGAAATAATACTCTAACAAAGGATATTACTGCATCACGCTACTGCAGAATAATAGTGCAGCAATAAAACATGAACGAGAGAAAAAAACTAAAATAAAACTTAAGTTGCAAAGGAAATGCGCCATGTACACAACGACACACAGTGCTCATACAAGCGTTTGACAGTAGCAAAATGTGTAAAAGGCTTTAGGAAGACTATGCAGTGCTTCATAACAACAAATTGCCTCCGATGAGCATGACGTCACAACTGTTTACATGAAATTCTTGTGAGCAGTTGCGAGCGGGCCCATGTTCATGCGCAGTTGAGTTGTGCACGTACCTTCTCCCGCTTCTGGCTACAAAAATGGTTGTTAGCTGTATAAGCAAGCAGCAAGATGCTACCCGGAAAAATTTTACTGGCGTACACAGGCTGCCATATTCACTGGGAGCAAATCGGGGCTGCCCCGGGCGGCAATTTCGGTCAAGCATTAATCGCCTTGCGTAACAATGAAGTTATTTTTGTCGGTTTGCTAAAGAAATATGCCGAAGTTAAGCGCTGTCGGGCGTGGCCGGCACTTGGATGGGTGACCATCCAGCCGCCATGTGCTGTTGCCATTTTTCGGGGTGCACTCAGCCTCGTGATGCCAACTGAGGAGTTACTCGACCGAATAGTAGTGGCTCCGGTCAAAGAAAACCATCATAACGACCGGGAGAGCGGTGTGCTGACCACATGCCCCTCCTATCCGCATCCTCAGCTGAGGATGACACGGCGGTCGGATGGTCCCTATGGGCCACTTGTGGCCTGAAGACGAAGTGCTTTTAAAGAAATATGGCTTTATTAATCTTTTCCGCTGAGGCAGTCAATTTATTTGAAACGAAGTGTTTAATTCCACACTGTTGGCTAGTTTCAACTATTCGCTGCATTTCAGAAGAGCATGTTTTCATCTTCTAGCACGTTTGGCATTATGCCGTAATAAAGAACCGAAAATGAGATAATGCAATACTGGTAGTCCAAGAAAATTTACAATCGAATCTCGGCTTAGAATGTGCATTTTAAGCCGAGTTATGCATTTTAGTATCGTTCACCAAATTCCTCTGATGTGTTGTTTCTTTTATGACATGTAAGATCTTTTAATGTTTTACAGTACGAACATACGGGCTTCCTGCGTCATCGTAGTTGTGCAAGCACGGCGAAGCCTGTTATCTGGCGCTATCTGGTAATTGCTGAAACGAACCTCTTTCTAAAATTTCGCCTGAAGATGGTCTGAGGAAAGGGCGGAAATCGGTTGCTAACGAATAAAAACCTGAAAGCGCGATAGAGACTGTTTTTTTTTTTTTTTTTTTTTTCACGCTTTCGAGTTTTAAGACATCTTAATTTTAAGTTTCTTACATGATTCATTTTTAAGGGGTGGGGGCGTATGATAAAATACACTGGTACATATAAGCTAATGTACCTTTTACTGTTTGATTGATAATTTAACAGAATTTTGCACTTTTGTCAAATAATTGTATCAGGATGTTGTAGGACACTTAACAGAAAACAGTCACACGAGGAATATTTTCTCAAAGGTTACATTACTTATTTCTTTCAGAATGTAATAAGTTATTCTTAGTAATAGGATAAACAAATATGTGTAAGAGTTTTTTTAATATGTCTTATAACTCGCAACATTTTTTAAAATTTGTATGATACATAATTTTTATTTCGCAAAATGTTCTAAATTAGACAGAGATACACTTCGAAAAATTTTGTACAACAGGAAGTTGTGTTATAGCACGTACAAAGTCCGTAGCAAATTTCGCGTATTTATCTGGAGTAGTTCAGCAGAAAATGTTTCTTACACACGGGAAAATGAAAGTTGCGGGAAATGCAGAAAATAAATTTTTTAGCATTTTTGCGAGAAACAAATTCATTAATGTTGATCCTGGCCATGCATTTGATCATTTTGGTCTTCATGTAGCTCTTTTCTTCTAGCCCGATCCTTCTAGTTTGATCATTTGAAAATATCCTTCCTTCATTGACATTTCAGAATTAGCAATAGGCACCTCACCGTTCTCCTTCGATAGGTTTTCGGTGAACAGCGTGCATCAAATCCTAGTCACGTGAAGATCCTGATTAACAGTACTACAATCACTGAACACCAAACATGGATCATATCAGGAAATTTTAAAAATAGTAGATGATCTGAATGTTGTCTCTGGACCTCTCTTCTAAATGAGGTTATTAAAGCTTACATTCGGGCTTTGTGTTCCATCATGTGCGCATTTCTTTAATAAATCGTAATTAATCGCATCGTAAATGGGCTCACACCCATCTTTACTTTGCAGATGCCTTCTCTGATGGCAGGAAATAATAAAATATCGCAAATAAGACATAGTTGTGTAGAAAAAGGGGGCGGGAAAATAGCCCTGCGTACTGGTTGAAACAAGATGGTTTTGCGTCATTTGTGTACGAATTAACCATTGAAAATTGGAGACAATATTAGTAACATGTTACATAACTATCTGGAGGCAAAAAAATTTCAACACTGCTGACCAATTTAACATGCATCCCCCTTAAACTTGGACATTTAGCCGGTCTTCATTTGACGTAATGGCTTGCGAAACTACAGGTTGGACAATTTTAAATATGATGTGACTCATGCACCTTAGAAGAGAACCAGGCTACCTCTTGTCATTAAACGAATAATTTTCTAAATATCTCATAAATATGTCGATGTAGTGATTAAAACAGTAAGAATAGCTGCTGTGAGGATTGTAATGTTGTCTAAACGAAGTATAAGAGGAAGAAAATAATCAGATCTCAAAACTAATTCAAGAAGTATCCACTAGATGAAATTCAATGTTTTGTATGATTGGAAGATTTTTGCCGTTGCGTCGAGAGATAAATAATCAGAGTTCCTGCTAATGCACCATGTTGTTGTTGTTGTTGTTGTTGTTGTGGTCTTCAGTCCTGAGACTGGTTTGATGCAGCTCTCCATGCTACTCTATCCTGTGCAAGCTTCTTCACCTCCCGGTACCTACTGCAACCGACATCCTTCTGAATCTGCTTAGTGTATTCATCTCTTGGTCTCCCTCTACGATTTTTACCCTCCACGCTGCCCTCCAATACTAAATTGGTCATCCCTCGATGTCTCAGAACATGTCCTACCAATCGATCCCTTCTTCTAGTCAGGTTATGCCACAAACTTCTCTTCTCCCGAATCCTATTCAGTACTTCCTCATTAGTTACGTGATCTACCCATCTAATCTTCAGCATTCGTCTGTAGCACCACATTTCGAAAGCTTCTATTCTCTTCTTGTCCAAACTATTTATCGTCCACGCTTCACTTCCATACATGGCTACACTCCATACAAATACGTTAAGAAACGACTTACTAACATTTATATCTATACTTGTTGTTAACAAATTTTTCTTCTTCAGAAACGCTTTCCTTGCCATTGCCAGTCTACATTTTATATCCTCTCTACTTCGACCATCGTCAGTTATTTTGCTCCCCAAATAGCAAAACTCCTTTAGTACTTAAAGTGTCTCATTTCCTAATCTAATTCCCTCATCATCACCCGACTTAATTCGACCACATTCCATTATCTTCGTTTTGCTTTTGTTGTTGTTTATCTTGTACCCTCCTTTCAAGACACTGTCCATTCCGTTCAGCTGCTCTTCCAAGTCCTTTGCTGTCTCTGACAGAATTACAATGTCATCGGCGAACCTCAAAGTTTTTATTTCTTCTCCATGGATTTTAATACCTACTCCGAACTTTTCTTTTGTTTCCTTTATTGCTTACTCATTATACAGATTGAATAACATCGGGGATCGGTTACAACCCTGTCTCACTCCCATCCCAACCACTGCTTCCCTTTCATACCCCTCGACTCTTATAACTGTCATCTGCTTTCTATACAAATTGTAAATAGCCTTTCGCTCCCTGTATTTTACCCCTGCCACCTTCAAAATTCGAAAGAGAGAATTCCAATCAACATTGTCAAAAGCTTTCTCTAAGTCTACAAATGCTAGAAACGTAGGTTTGCCTTTCCTTAATCTTTCTTCTAAGATAAGTCGTAAGGTCAGTATTGCCTCACGTGTTCCAACATTTCTACGGAATCCAAACTGAACTTCCCCGAGGTCGGCTTCTATCAGTTTTTCAATTCGTCTGTAAAGAATTCGCGTTAGTATTTTGCAGCTGTGACTTATGAAACTGATAGTTCGGTAATTTTCACATCTGTCAACACCTGCTTTCTTTGGGATTGGAATTATTATATTCTTCTTGAAGTCTGAGGGTATTTCGCCTGTCTCATACATCTTGCTCACCAGATGGTAGAGTTTTGTCAGGACTGGCTCTCCCAAGGCTGTCAGTAGTTCTAATGGAATATTGTCTACTCCTGGGGCCTTGCACCATACATGCTATAAAAACAGTAGCAGATATTGTAGGTGGCAGATGGTATGGCCTCTAGAAGTGGCTGCTCGTGAAATTTGTGTAGAACAGTAGAGTGGTAACGGTAAAGTAATCCCAATAACTAGTGTGTTGAATATCAAATTATCTGGTGAGCAACCTGTACAGACAGCGGCAGAGAATGAGAAGTGCGTAACAAAATAACAAAAATAAAAAATCCCTTATTACCAACTGAAAAGTTAACATACCTGAGCGTGCTGAAAAGTAACTCCTGCTAATTTCTTATGTGAAAACTCTCAAAGCTTTTTTAAATAAAACAAACGTTATTAGCATTCTACATCTTTGTTCTCCATGTCTACATGTTTGCAGCCCTCTGCCGCTACTGGGTTACGACATGCAATGCGTAACATGTCGATGTGCAACCTAACTGTTTCGATGCTTGGGAAACAGCGTGCTGTGGTCGAGTTTAGAATTCGAAGAGTTCGTTCACACATGGAGCACCCTCTCCTTCAACATGAAAATGCTAGATAACGCACGAGCTCTTCGACGTCTGCAATAATCCGATGCCTTGTGATTCCTCCATACTGTCAGTTTCGACTAGACCCCATTCGATTTTCATCTGTTCCCAAAACTTAAAGAACACCTTCACTTCATTTCTTTTTGATTGTAGTGAAGCGGAGCAAGCAAAGGTGAGGTTGTTACTCCGTCAATAAAGTCAAAAATTCTACAGTGACTGTATTAACGAGCTGGTCGCCTTTCGTAGGTAGAAATGTGTTCGTCGCCAGGGTGACGATGTTGCGAAATAAACTCGTAGACATGAAGAGTAAGATGTGGAGTCTTAATCAAGTTTGTTTTACGTAAAAAAGATTTGAGTTTTCTCAGAAAGCATTCGGAGACTATTTTTCAGCACGTCCTCGTATTAGCCATATCAACGTCGCTCGATCCTAGATGCAAAAACCTGTTCTTTCAAGATGCTTTCGCATGTTCGAAGGCAGTCAAAACCATCAAGGATTTGCTTGCAGTCGATGAAACGACTGTCAGTAAGGATGGGGAACACGATGCTACATCGCAGGGAAATAGAGAAACTAAGTTTGGTTTATTGATTGGACGCCCTAAAGTAGCATAAGGAAATAATACTTTGCGAAATGGGACAGAAACGGACTTCGCATCACAGTTTGGTTATGATCTGAAGACACGCTTTCTAAATTTTGAACAAGGTTCATTAATGTTTCAATAGACTGCACTTAAACATTTGATCTGTATAACCACATCTTCAGCTTCTATATGACTGTTACCCAAAGCAAAATGTGGTCCCTGTCAACAGCGGAATAGACCCAAGAGAGAACTTCTCCCATTCTATAGACTAACGTTGTGAGTTGTGTTATGTTAACCTTAATTATAGCTACATTTACTGATTAATATTTATGCTATTATATGTTGCTTTTTACGCCATTTTGTAAAGCCCTCGTCTAATGATATTTGTGTGTCGATAATTTTGAGCCGTCGAACTGGTGACATCCTTTTCACAGGCAGTACTCTTGCACGTAATCCATCCGTGGACGCCTCATGGATAGACTCAAAAGGTTACCACAGATTCGTCTACATACCTTTCGAACCACACACAAGTGGTCTTTCGCGCTACGATTCGAGCGGATGCCACTAGGAGAAAGAATAATTTTGATTCAGCCTTGGGTAAATTACAGACATGGATACAAAACTAGTTGAAACACTGCGTCAGTTTGAGGCGTGCGCGGATGACTCTAGGGACATACTGTCCACGAAAGGAAGGTGGAGCCTCGGTTGAGAGACAGCGCGATTCATAGGTGCAGCCTGTTGAGTTATTCAATTTAGCGAATATCGCCTTAAAGAACAAAACCCTTGTTTCTCATCGCTAGGGCCACTCACTGTCCGTTCAACATCTGTAGAATAGTAAACTGTACTTTACCATTTCATCGTGGTGATAGGACAAGTGCGTCTGTCAAACTCATTTATTCGCAACGTAATTTTGCTTTATTCTCGATGTTGTGTATTCTACACGTTTAACAGTATATTTTTTCCTCGCTGTTCGAGCGAGTCATTCTCCAAATGAGGAGGGGGAACTTATTTATAGAAAGCAGCATGTGTTTCATGTTTTTAGTCTTCCTGAATTCAGAAAAGAACATCCCCCCCCGCGCGCGCGCGCGCGCGCACACACACACACACACACACACACACACACACACACACACACACACACACACACACACGGTGTAAGCAATTTGTGAGTGATACTGCAATATGGGGCAAAGAAATTGGTTTGCATATTCGGAGAAGAGGCTGTAATTACTTGACCGTGCAATCATTTTTTGAACAAGTATTTGAATCCAGTTTTCTGTGCGATTCCAGTACAAAAAAAAAGAAAACTTTTAGAATAATTAATGAAACCGTGCCAAGGATCTTCTAAGCAGCGCAGGACCGTCTGGTACACCATTATCGTTCTTGTATATAATTTGATGTGATGAACTGTTCTTGTGTGGTACTACTGTTGAAATAGTCTGCTAGATACGTTCACACAATTGAGCTGAAATATAATTTGAAATTTACCCTCCAAAAAATACTCTACACTGTTCCATTTCTTGTCTAATGCACAGTAATCAGGATTAAGCTTATCTTCTACTGGCGTTTAGCGAGGCACAGAGTAAAAAAAAAAAAGTGCGCAGAAGTATGTGTTCAAATGATTATATGACAGAGCAGGTAGCTTTGCAGTGTCGAGACGAAGTCGCCGTGTTTGTCTCTGCAGAACATATTTGGAATATCATGTTTTACACATTGATATACGATGTATGCTGCGCGATGTAGCATTGCTGTATTTTAGTCACCTTTCCATTTGATCTCCCGAGCTTGATTCTCACGGAACGTGGTTGAGCTGCTCTCTGGAGGCACGCTATATGATCTTAGCAGATGTTGGTGCTTGGAGAATAATTTTAAGAAGTCTAACATCGGCGTCCTATGGCGCTCCCAAACAGCTTTATTAGCTGCATCACATTTCGCTGTTTTCGTGTTTCGGATAATTACACACCTTGCTGGTCCCATTGACTGTTTCCGCAAGGTGCAGTGCAAATTTTGTTCTGTGGGCGCATTTTAACAAATATAAATAGTAGTATTAAACACCCTGTTTAATGCCCAAAAGTTAAATAGTTTCTGGCAACAAGGAACATTCTGAGACAAAAGTTGTGCAGTTGCTGTGAAAGGCCGTCAAGATATTCTCAAAAGTCGGAAATGTGTCGCCTGCTTCAAATGAGCGGGTAATTACTAACCTTATTATGTTGTCCATATTCGACTATGATTTGGAAACTGCAACGGTTTGCAATATAAAAGACAAAATAAAAAGTTGTCAGTCAGTTCAGTACTCTTCCACGAAGAATTCAGAGGGATTATATTCTGATCTTCAGGTGGATCAGTGGATTTCATTAGAATTTGTTGTCTTTCTTACCTTTCATTTCTTTCATTTCGTATATGTTCCAGGAAAAACACTGGGTGCTTTTGTATCCTATTCAGACATACAAATGTGTATTTACAGCAACCTACAGTGTTTTCTTTGTTGGAACGTTTACGGAATAAAGGTTCTTGTTACAAACAGAAAAGTAAATTATAACGTGATCAACTGAACCACCTGAAGATCAGAGTGTAATCCCTCGAAATGTTGGGGAAAGTTAATGGCTATAATTGTTTTCTGTAGGTAATTTCACGAAAAATCTGCATTTTGACCCAAAATTTCTCATCTTGTTTACACTTGCGTTGTAAGAAGTCGGTTGCAGTTTTCTCTGTCTATAATTCAGCAAGAATTAAAGGAAGGAAAAAAAATCAGGAAAGAGAACTGTTATTACCGAAGAAGAAGTTTTGAAACTTCTAAGATTTTTCAACCATATTGTAATTTGGATCAGATACACCAAAGAATTTCAAAGATACGTTGAACGTAGCATCAAGACTTGAAAAGGGGTTATGGCATATTCATAAAAGCAAAACAAGTGTAACTACATGTAGAGAAAGGAAGGCATACGAAATAAGGCGCTGAAATCAGTTTTGCTGTTCGAACAGAAAAAAAGGCATATGAAAAGCAGATTCGCAACAGAAATTAAAGCTTTCTGATAAAGAGCGATTTTGTTAATATCTAGTAAAAACTTGAGTGTTATAGCGTCATTTGTGAAAGTATTTGTTTGGAGTGTAATCTTATGTGGAAGCGACACATGGACGGTAGACAGTACAGATAGAAAGAAAATAGTTAACTTTTGAAATGTGATACTTAGGAAGGATGCTGAAGATTATATGGGTAGATTGAATAATTAATGAAGAGGTACCAAATCGAACTGGCGATAAAAGTTCCATAGCACAGTTTGGTTTAAAGAAGTGAGCGGTTGATGGGGGGAGGAAACATGTAGAAGAAGAATTTGTTAATTTGTAGTTTCTTATAAATGAATGTCCCATTGTCGTAGCTCTTGAATAAGTTGTGTGTGTGTGTGTGTGTGTGTGTGTGTGTGTGTGTGTGTGTGTGTGTGTGTGTGTGTTTCTCCCAAAGCGTGCGTAGTATCGGAAGCAATGAGTGTTCTTGTCTGACTGCTCTACTAGCGTACACACACACACACACACACACACACACACACACACACACACACTCTCTCTCTCTCTCTCTCTCTCTCTCTCTCTCTCTCTCTCTCTCTTACACACGCACGGAGGGAGGGCTAGGACTGGAGCAACTTGTGTCATTTGGCAGGAAATGAACCGTGGTTGTAAGTTACAATCACTGCTGCAGTTTAGCGCTTTTCAGACAACCCGGAGAGGACAACCAGTCAATTGAAGTTTCTCTCTTGCGAGCGCTTTGCGCCACTTTTGACATTCAGTGTTCTGTTAGAGTAACTTGAAAAGGATTAGAAGACACCAAATCTACATGGATACTCTGCATGTCACACTAAAGTGCCTGGCAGAGGATTCATCGAACCACCTTTACAATTATCTGTTGTTCCAGTCTCGTATAGCGCGCGGAAAGAACAAACACCTATATTTTTCCGTACAAGTTATGATTTCTCTTATTTTATCGCGGTGATCGTTCCTCCCATGTAGATCGGCGTCAGCAAAATATTTCCGCATTAGGAGGAAAAAGTAATTTCGTGAAAAGATTCCTCCGCAACGAAAAACGCCTTTGTTTTAATGATGTCCATCCCAAATCCTGTATCAGTTCAGTGACACTCTCACCCCTATTTCACGATAATGCAGAACAGATTGGAATTTTGCCGTCATACTTAAGGCCGAGGAAGGTACGTGAATGGGCGACCGAAGGAAAAAGACCGGACAGACGAAGGTAAGGGAATAATGGAATATTTTAGCACGAATTAAGTTGTAGGGAGGTAAAATGCATGGATGGACATTACGTAAATGAGATTTTTAATAAATCCAGAGATATGAAAAGAAACTCGTTTTATCCATAGCTTGTTTACCTTTCCCTCTACTTTACCTGCAGTGTGTTCGGTGTCACCAAAGTTATAGTTAGTTGGTAATTGTGTTTGATTAGCTGCGCAGAAATGTTTTCCGTTTTAAGTCCTCTGTCAATCACTCCGTAGCGAATGTTAAGTGTTAATAACCTGATAATCAGTATGGACTGTGAGAAATGTTGATCTAAAAGGGGCTGTTACACTTTTCCAGTTTCTCTCAACCAACCACGGATATTTTTTTTTTTTTTTTTTTTTTTTTTTTTTTTTTTTTTCCCAATCTACTGCAAACTGTTGTATTGACTTCGGGGCCATTACGCGAGTCGATCATTTGCCAGAAATTCACAGTCCCAGCCTACCCGAATGGGAGCATTCATCGAACTTCACTTTCCTCTGGATGAGGGGAGGAGAGCAACACCATCCAGTGCGCGCGCACACACACACACACACACACACACACACACACACACACACACTACACTACACTACACTACACTACACTACACTGATAGCTTCTCAAATTTTTGAATGAGATAACTAAAACCCCTGGGAGGGAGGGGGGGGGGGGTGAGACTTTGGTACAGAGATTTAATATTGGCACAAAATTTGCTGCTTAGAAGAGATTTGATCAATTTTTTGTGACTACAACTTCTGTGGAGACTATTTCTTACGTGTTGCAAGAAAATAAGACTACGTTTCGTCTTAATATTCCTGTGAACTGCGAGTTTTGAGGATTACAAAACCGTTTTTTTTTTAATTCTTTTGTACCATCCCGTACAATTTCTTCTAGAAAATACACACCGCTGACGTATTTAAATGCCGCAACAGGACCTCAGTTAATCCTTTGAGGCGTTTAGCAAACGGATAGGTTTAAGGAAAATTTCTTTATAATACAGCGCTACCATAAGTGATTCTTCCGTTTTCAAAGTTCTATATTTTCCAAAATATTACATGTACAAATATCGCAGGTGCATGAATAGAAACGTAAACTAACAGTTTGCATAGTGCCCTCCATCTGGCGTTCGACTAATGTGCCTTGGCAAAATGTCGACAAAGTATTCAAGCTGATATTCAGCGACGAAGCAACCTTCCGTATGTCTGGAAAGCTTAATCGCCAAAGTGTGTGTGTGTGTGTGTGTGTGTGTGTGTGTGTGTGTGTGTGTGTGTGTGTTTGGGGGGGGGGGGGCACACTAAAAATCCTCATGAAATTGTGATACCGAAAGAGGTTCGCTGAAGGTTAATGTTCTTTGTACAGTGTCACAGACAAAGCTGTATGAGGCGTCTTTTTCTGTGAGAATACTGTCATGTGTACGTCTTATCTGTTGTGTTGCATCTGTGGTTGTTTCTACAACTGACTGCTGATTCCGAGAATTTCCTACAAGACGGAGCAACTCCCCATTGTTGCATCTAGATTTGTCGGTGGCTAAATGACGAAATTCCGCATCGCTGGATTGGGAGTGGTGGTAGGTCTGTACCATGTCTTCCCCTCCTCCCCCCCACCCCAAGGTCATCTGACCTAACACCTTTTGTCTATTTACTTCCAGGATAAGTTAAGGACAGTGTTTATATTACCCTCTCTGCCGAAAACTCTTGGAACACCACAGAAAACGCATCCATTGACAGGATGTTGCTATGTAAGGTATGGAATGAACTTGAGTATAGCTTTGATGTGTTGTGTGACGGGGGGGGGGGGGGGGTGTACTCATAGAACATTTTTAAAGTGAAAATGCAGAGTTTTCAGTTCTAGTCATGCATCAATCGTATTTGTACTTGCAATACTTAGGAAGATGTAGAGTTTAGAAAACAAATGAACACCTACAGCAGCCCTCTATAACAAAGGAAACAAAGTTGGTTAGTTCACGATTTTGCAGGAAACGAACATATAACTACAGTTTAAGGGCAGAATTGCCTCGTGTTTGTAAGTTCACCAAATTTCACACTTTGCCTGGTACTGGATAGTAATTGACGAATTGCAATGCCTGTAGACAGTTCCTTGATACCTTAGTTACATAAAACTGAATCCCTCAGACGGTACCCTGTTTAGTCTGCAACAGCTATAAACACCAGAAAGTATTCGCAAATTGATTACAAATCTATTGAACAGAATGTTACCTGCTCGTTTTTTTCATTGTCGTTTCGTCGTCAAAACGGCGAAGCTGTTCATTTTATGGACAATTTTCGTACTTCAGTATCACGACAGTGCCGTGCTTTCTTAGGCCCACCTGGGAGGTAGCTTTGCAAGATTAAATCGCCAGAAGAGAACGAAAATTGGCCTAAGTCAATTCACTGTCATTCCTTGTTTGCTGTGAAGAGCCGGCCCGTACCTGTCAAACAGGATACGGTTTTGACAGGGAGTAGACTGAAATACTTTACATATACATACAGGATGTTCCAGGAGAAAAGGTCAATACTCAGGGATATGGCAGGAACGATCGTTTGAAGCAAAAAACTTCATACAGTCGTAGGACCTATTCTGAATAGTTCAGAGATAAAACATACTTAATGCACATTGTTATTTATATTCAGCACTTCATCAGGTTCACATCTACCTCTACGTGATTACTCTGCTATTCACAATAAAGTGCCTGGCAGAGGGTTCAGTGAACCACCATCAAGCTGTCGCTCTACCGTTCCACTCTTGAACGGCGCATGGGAAAAACGAGCACTTAAATTTTTCTGTGTGAGCCCTGATTTCTCTTATTTTATCGTGATTATCATTTCTCCGTATGTAGGTGGATGCCAACGAATGTTTACGCAATTGGAGGAGAAAACTGATTGAAATTTCATGAAGATCGCGTCGCAACGAAAAACGCTTTTGTTTTAATGATTGCCATTTGCGGGCTTTCAAATACAATGAGATGATGGGGCCCTCAACTACGTACCCTCTGACTTAAAGTTAAAATATTAAAAGTTTTGGCTTGATTCGTTGTCTAGGGGCTGGGATTCATTGTTGCCGCATTACAGGCCAAATACTGCAAATGGTTCTGAGCACTATGGGACCTAACTAACCTAAGGACGTCACACACATCCATGCCCGAGGCAGGATTCGAACCTGCGACCGTAGCGGTCGCGCGGTTCCAACAGTATACAATAAGAATATACACATTAATCCAATGGTCGAAGGTTACTATCACTTGGCAATTGCGAATGTAATGCAGAAATTTATAAGTGAAAGATTGCAATTAAATGAAATCTGCAGGTACTATCTTAACGACTTCAAATGATGAGTACAATAGTAGAAGTACTTTTGAGAATGTGGTATATTTCTGCAAAACATTTATTGGTGTCGATGGTCCAGCAACTAAATAAAATAGAAGTTGAATAACAGGAAACAATAGATTCTTACTGCACATAATTAGTTATGATCAACAACAGAGCTCGCAAGATATTCACTTCTAAATGCACACTATGTATTCACTGTAGAAGCCACGGAAATCTCACACATGCACAAGTCGGCACTCCGAAGTATTTCTGTCTGCCGCACCACGCGGAAACCGCTCCACACTCTCCAAGTCTCTGCATGCTACCCTACGTCTGTCGCGTCCAGCACCTCCCGTGTCCTGTGCCGTACCGTGTTCTGTGCGACTTTTCCCCGCGCCAACTGTTCACAACTACCTCTTGTCCTCTTCCGGAAACGATGCTCCTCCCCAACCTCTCTTAGTAACGAGCGCTGTGATTGGCTAGAGCGCTCCCTCCATGTCTCCAAGCCAACGTACACTCACAAACATATTGAAACACATACGAAATACGGGATTTACATTTAAATAACTTTAAATAAAATAAATGTTACTACAGCTGGATCATAAACACACTCTAACACACATTATTAAATACATAAACAAATTAAACAAACGTAATCAAAGGAATAGAACAGAAGGTAGGTCAGTAGCCCCAACACAGTAAATATTTAACCAATTTCTTCATGAATAGTGTATATCGTATATAAACAAAGGCATAGATGAGTAAATATATTTATAAGTATGCTGCTACCGTTTATTCGTGTAAATGTGGAGTACTTATGGCCTGACGCGATTAGTAGTAATCTGCCACTTTAACCTCCAATAACTCGTGTACTATTAAAGTTACATGCTTGTAATTCATATCAATTTGGTTTACCCTAATAGCTTTCTAAAGACATGTAGATCGAAGAAATTGGATGAACCGTTTAGATTTTGGAAATTCGTTGCTGAGTGTTACTTGTATAATTTACAGTCAGACGCTAAACTTAAAACTAATAAAGATATTGAAGATATGATTACACCATCAGAATCGTCGTGCAAATAATGGTAATGTACATGTTTCTTTTTGAGGTATCGTGATTGATCTGGCTACTATTAATTTCTATACTAACTGTGAAATGTCTGCCATTTAGTTTTCACAAAGTCCGCCATCTTTGGCACTCCCGGTGTGTCTCCTTCATCAACACAGCGTCACCATGGAATTCCCAGCCACATGGCCGGACCCCTCTTGCTTCGGCCAACGTCCGGCACCACGTGGTCGGCCTGCGGAGCGGGTTTTAGATTAGATTAGTTTTCCGTTCCATAGGTCCGTGTTGAGATCTTCGTGGATGTGGAACATGTCACCTGTTTTGAAGCTGAAATAACAATGCTAATAGTATAAATATATACAACACATCATTTGTTTCTATTAAAAAATTCGTCAATGGAGTAGGAGGAGTTGGCCACTAGTAAGTCTTTCAGGCTCCTTTTAAACTGATCTCTATTTGTAACTAAATTTTTTATGTTTGCTGGCAAATTATTGAAGATGAGTGTTCTGAGTAGTGGACACCTTTTTGAACTACAGTAAGTGCTTTTAAGTCCTTGTGCAGATCATTTTTGTCCCTGGTACTGTATGTATGAACTGAACTGAGCTGTTTGTTGGAAAAAGAGATATATTATTTAGGACAAATTTCATTAAGGAGTAAATATACTGAGAGACAGTAGTTAGTATACCCAGTTCTTTGAAGAGGTTTCTACAAGACGTCGGTGAATTTACTCCACAAATAATACGTATTGCACGCTTTTGGACTCTGAAAACTTTTGTTTGACTTGAAGAGTTAGCCCAAAATATTATACCAGATGACATTATGGAATGAAAGTAGGCAAAGTATGCAAGCTTTTTCACTTTTATGTCGCCTATGTCTGCTAACACTCGAATTGCAAATACAGATTTGTTAAGGCGTTTCTGCAGTTCTGTGGTGTGCTCCTCCCAACTGAATTTATTATCAAGTTGTACTCCCAGGAATTTAAGACTGTCAACCTCTTCTATCTGCTCTTCTTTGTACTTTATGCATATGCTGGGTGGAAACCTCGTACAGGTTCTGAATTGCATATAGTGAGTCTTTTCCAAGTTTAATGTCAGTGAGTTGGCTTTAAACTATTTATTAATATCCATGAAAATAACATTAGCAGATCTTTCTAGAACTACACTCGACATGCTATTTATTGCAATACTTGTGTCATCTGCAAACAAAACGAACTCTGCTTCTGGCAGTGTAACTGATGAGAGATCATTAATGTTCACAAGAAAAAGCAATGGCCATGTAATTTCTTCCCATTCTGATGACGACTGATCAATTAATTCACTGGTCCCTTGTAGTGACACCCTTTGTTTCCTGTTAGCGAGGTATGACTTGAACCATTTTGCAGCACTGCCCGTGACACCATAGATTTCTAATTTATTTAAAAGGATGTTGCGGTTCAAACAATCGAATGCCTTTGACAAATCACAGAAAAAAACCTGCTGTTTGTAACTTGTTATTTAATGAATTAAGTACATTTTCATTGTAGGTGGAAATAGCCCTCTTGGTATCAGAACCCTTCAGAAATCCAAACTGTGTTCTTGATAATATGTTATTTGTGGTCAGATGGTTGAGAAGCTGCCTGTAGATTACTTTTCTAAAATTTTTGAGAATGCTGGCAAAAGTGAAATCGGTCTGTAGTTTGATGGCATCCCTTTATCCCCTTTCTTGAATAGAGGCTTAACATCTGCGTATTTCAGCCAGTCAGGAAATGTCCCAGTTATAATTGACTGGTTACACAAGTAACTTAGAATTGTACTAAACTCACAAGAACATGCCTTAATTAACTTTGTTGATATTTCATCGTAACCACTAGAATGCTTTGTTTTTAAAGATTTTATTATGGAAGTTATTTCTTTTGGTGAAGTGAGTGACATATTCATGGGTCTGAAGCTATTTGTAAAGGCTAATTTCAGATATTCAAGGGCATTATTTACTGATCCTGACAATCCCATTCTATCAGTAACGGATATAAAGTACTTGTTAAATAGATTTGCCACACTATGCCCATCGGTTACTAATGTGTCATCTACCCTTAGTGCTATTTGCTCCTGTTCCTTTTTGGTTCAATCAGTCTCCTCTTTCACTATATCCCACATTGTTTTTATTTTGTTCCCTGACATTGCTATCTTCTTCTCGTAGTGTATTTGTTTACATGTCTGAATTACTTTTTTTAATATTTTACAGTATTCCTTGTATTTAGCTAAATCATCAGCATTGGAGCTATTCTTGGTCGACAGATACATTTTCCTTTTTGTCTTTGAGGAAATCTTTATTACTTGTGTGATCCATGGTTTTATTATAGACTTCTGTTTAATTTGAGTAACTTCTAGAGGAAAACAGTTTTCAAACATGGTACTGACATTGTTCATGAATGTGTAATATTTTTCATTCATGTCATGAGCACTATAAACATCTTTCCAGTTCATATCTTTGAGCAGTTTTCTAAAACACTCAATTTTTGGTTGATTGAATACTCTCCTGTACTCAGATTTAGCAGTCTTGATAATCTGCTTAGACTTTACATCTAAAACAAGGAGCTGCATGTCATGATCTGATAGTCCATTTATTACAAGTTTTATGATATGATTTTGTTCTTTTGATTTGTCTATAAAAATGTTATCAATGGCTGTCCTTGAGGATTTAGTGATCCTAGTTGGAAAGTTTACAGTGTGAGTTAGATTGAAAGACAACATTACTAACTGCATTAAATGTTTACTGGAAGATTGAATTAGAAAATCTGTATTAAAGTCACCAGCAATCAAAATTTCTTTGTTTCTTACTGTTAAATAACCCAAAAGAGCTTCTAGATTATTTATGAATAGATTATACTTTCCTACAGGTGCTCAGTAAATAGTTACTATTATATAGGATCTGTTATGGAACTATACTTCTGTTGCACATGCTTCTAGATGCTGCTCTAATCAGAATTTATTAATGTCAATGTTCTTGAATTTATGGCAGTTTTTAATAAATGTGGCAACTCCTCCTCCCTCCATATCTACTCTGCAGAAGTAGGAAGCTAGGTTAAATCCTGAAATGTCTAACATATCTATACCAGTGGTCACTTAATGTTCAGAGAGGCAGATTATGTCAATTTCGTTACATGAATTCATTTTATCGATACAAATGAGTAGTTCATCAACTTTATTTCTGAGTCCCGGAATGTTCTGGTGTAAGATACTCCACACTAATGGGATTATAACTGCTTTGGTGAAGATGAACTGGCAGTTTCTGATTAGTTTCTGTTAAACATTGTTTAAATGGAGGCTATGTGCTAAAATCTGACTCCTGTTCATCTGTTTTCTCAAACTGAGTGTGTGTGCCAATCTCTCTTAAAACTCGTTTTCTATCCCCCTTCCCTATCCTAAAAAAGGCATCCCTCTGACACCTGTGACCACTGGTATTTTACCACTTGTAACAGTGTCCCCCCTTAAGTTTTCTGCAATCAAGCCAGACAGTTTTCCCTTCCCTTTCTTATTGAGGTGAAGACCATGCCTAGTGTAGTCCCTCCTATCAATAGCATCCACAGGAATCAAACCAATATGGGACCCTATATCTGTCCTAAGCAGGCACTCCAACTCCAAGTTCACTCTCCCTACAGAAGAGTTCAAATGAGGCCGATCATGGCGTCTCAACACAGACACAAATCCCACACTCGTATGCTTCGTTGCTGATGCTATCTTCACCAGGTCACTCTCTATGGAATATTCAGAGTCTCTGTCAATGCTGTTTCCCGGACCACCCACTATAACCACGGCATCCTCCTTTGTGAAATCCTTGCATAGAGAACCTATGTTACCTGACCCAGATCTACATTAGGCGTTAAAAAGTTAGTGACCTGGTACTCTGGACCTAGATTTCCCTGCAGTAGTTGGCCAACATCTCTACCATGGGAACTACCTAACAACAGAACTTTCTTTCTCTTTAAAAATTTCCCAACCTTTTTCAAGTCCTTGAAAGCTTGTTGTGCCCTTTCTACAGCTTCAGCTACATGAGGCTCATCCGATTCTGACCGAGGCAACAGGTCAAATCTATTTTCAAGATGTATCACAAAGCTGTCTGATGCTCTCCTTTGCCTGTTCCCCCTATTGCCTGTTCCCACTTCCCACCTCTGTTCACCCTTTTCCCTCTTTAACCTGTCCAGATCCTCCCTTGCCTTGTTTAGGTCAGCTTGAAGAGCTGCAATTTTCCCTTCCTGTTCCAGTATTTTCCTATCTCTACTGCAGATTCTACAATACCACTGGTGAGCCGCATTTATGTCCCCATTTCCCACGCCACCACATTCACCCCAATGAAAGAAACTACAACACCCATCACACCATACCCCGGAACTAACGATCCTACGGCGTGTCACACACTTCCCATTTGTGGCAAAAACAGAAATCGTATTAACTGATTTAAGTACTGGCTAATACGTAAACAAAGGATCCTAGAAACTATTCAGGCAGATATAAATAAGTTGAAAGCGTAATGAATAAAAAACACTGGAGATTACATATAAGTTTAAGTCACTTTACTTAAGATACGCGCGCGTGAAATTAAGCCTAAAGTCTTTGCTATAGGCGCCAGAAGGAAAATAAACTTCTTACCCCATTTAATCTTATTTAACACTTCACCAACACTTCCACTAATGTACACTTATAATATATTTATACCAACTGGAAACGTTTACCTACAAGTTTAATTCACTGCTTACTAAAGATTCTCGCGCGTGAAATTAGGCCTAGGATTCGTGCTACAGGCGGGAGAAGAAAAATACGCTTCTTACCCCGTTTAATTTTATTTTATACTTAACTAATACTTCCACAAATTTAAAACAACACTTATATTATATTTATAACACCTGTAGACGTTTAAAAATAGCTTAATAACAACGCTTTTTATAATTTAGTGCAGCAAATACTCGAAGAGTCCGCGTCGGCGCAGTGTTGCCAAATACTGGCCACGACAACTCCGAACTTGGAATATTTCCAGGGCGCCAGAATTCGCGTTACCTCACACACTCCAATTCACGTATCATGTCTGTGGCATTGTCTCCCCTATTTCGCGATAGTACAAATCGAGCCGCCCATCTAATGGACTTCTTCAATGTCATCTGTGAGTCCCACCTCATGCGGATCCCACACCGCACAGCAGTATTCCAGAATAGGGCGGACAAGTGTGGTGTAAGCAGTCTCTTTAGTCGGCCTGTTGCACCTACTACATGAACATGTACAGCAGTTAGTAAACATTACAACACAAAGTATGCATTGAAAAATATGTATTTTTAACTCATTCACCACGAAACAATTATGTACACATCACAATACAGCTGTTGTACAGTTCACAATAAATACCTGAATATCACACCGTCAATTTCAGTGCATCTGTGCACTTCTGAGTGAACATGTTGTGTTGATCGTCAGAGTGCCTCTGCACGCAGCAGCGTTCATGGTGCGACCAAGCAGTTCATCTTGCGTATTAAATTTTGTTTGTACACCTCATACTTCATCCAACCTCATAAATAAAAATATGGCGTAATGTCTGACGGCCTGTACTACAACGACCGATCCAGTGATTAGGGTAAGATACATACGTGCGCCACTAGTCCAGAGCGAATGTACATTAAACGTTTCTATCTCTGAAACCTTTCGGAACAGGGAATATGACCAGATGAAGCTTTTTTTTCAGATGGGCAATACAATGTACAATCAAAGACAAAGAAAACGACGCACCGTGAAGGATTGGACGGAAATCGGTAGATGTAAGTAGCTGTACAGACAAACAAATTATTACAATTTTAGAAGAAATTGGTTGTTTTTTAAAGGGAAATAGCTTCACAAATTGAGCAAATCAGAAACGCGTTGGCCCATCTCTGGCGCTTGTGCAAGCAGTTACTCGGCTTGGCATTGATTGACAGAGATGTTCTATGTTCTCCTGGGGGATAACGTGGCAATTTCATCAGATTTACGCGTTAGATCGCCAAAATCCCGAGGGCCCTACCCACAATGGTCCAAATGTTCTCAATTGGGAAAGATCCGGCGATATTGCCGGCCAAGTTGGGGTATGGCAGGTACGAAGACAGCAGTAAAAACTTTCGCAGTGAGCTGGCGGGGTCCTGCTATGAAAAGAAATGGCATCCCAAACCATCATTGTTGGTTGTTGGGCCTGTTGCTGGCAACAGTTACGTTGATATCCCACAACTGTTCGGAGAGTCTCTAGACATGTCTTTGAATAGGAGTGTGGAAATGGATTAATAATTGCTTGAATAATTGGAAACATTGTTTGGAAAGAATAGTTGAGAAAATTTTGAAGGTAATTTATGAATCTGTGGACAACATTGGGTGAACTTTAACTGGTACCATTATCAACAGACCTTGAATATCATTGCATTCAATGTCAATAAACGTAATTTGCGTTAAGCACTACTGCTTCCAGTTGTGTGCGTCACCAAATAATCACCGCAACCATTTAAATTGCCGATATGTCTAAAAGTTCTTAAACACACGTAGCCCAATAATTTTAGTATAAATAAAGCAAGTCCAGTAGGTGCTTATCAAGTCTTAGTCATTACCTTTACATTAATTCCATTGCGTTTAGTGTTGAGTGTGACTGTCGATGCAGGAACACTCCTCCAGATACTGCGTTACTTATTCTTGTCTGCACCGAACCTCTTGATGCAGGATCTTGGCGGCGAGTGAAATGATGAACAAATATGAGCTGAACTCACGACCGTGCGAATGAATATTCCTTTTCTAATAACTTTTTCTAAGACCTTTAATCAACGGTTAAAACGCACATTTTTAACAATGCTGGTACGACGAATCGGAAGTATACGTTCGTACGCTACCACGCTTTCAAATGGTGAAGATACATGAATTAATAAAGTAAAGAACGTATTTCTAACTCTGTTTCGTACAGATATTTAACGATGCATCAAAACACTATCCTAGCACAAAACAACTCCTTAATTTACTTTCGGCGGTGTCTTTGGTTTATACCTCATTCACTTTACATATAGCTTACATGTAAGAAAAGAAAGAAAAATATGATTCAATACATCTTCCGCCTAGAATCTCATTGACTGGAGTAGAATTGTCTCCGATGAGGAGACACGCTTCGAAGTGAACCCCGATAAGAGAATGCGTTGGAGACGCCCCGGACAGTGGTGCGATCTCACGCCAAACAGTCTGGCAACGAGAAGTGATGGTCGAGGCTGCTGTTTCTTTTCATAGGAGGTCCACTTTCATTGTCTTGACTGCTAAATTTGTTAAGCTCTTTCTCTTGAATAATCATCCATTTTTTTCTGAAATCGTAATCATTTGTTTGTCTGCACATCCAAATCGCAGCTACCGATTTCCGTCCCATTCAGATAATTGTTTCGTGGTACGTGGTTTCCTTTTTTAGTTGAGAATGATACATACAAATCTGTATATACATTTATATATACATCTATAACTGCAAACCACTGTTACCTGCTTGGCGGAGGGTACGTCTCATTGTACCACATATTAAGGTTTCTTCCCTTTCCATTCACCAATGGAGCGTAGGAAGAATGATTTCGTAAACACTATTATGGACGCTGTAATTCATTTGATCTTGTCTTCGCGAGCCATACGCAAAGATAAGCAGAGGATCTAGATTGCTCACTGATAATACTATTCTGGAAACTTTGTAAGTAGGCTCCCGTGGGATGGTTACACTTATCGTCCAAGTATTACCAATTAACGCTTTTTCAGCATCGCTGTGACACTATGCCGTGGATGAAACAAACCTGAGACCATTAGATTTGCTCTTCTTTGTGTACATCCAATATCAACGTTTAATCGTATTTTGGTATGGTCCAAACTCTTGAACAATATTCTAGGATGGGTCCACGAGTGTTTTGTAAGCAATGTCCCTTGTAGACTTTCCTACGATCAGCAAGTTGAAGTGCCTTGTCGCTGTTCAGATGACGCAAAGGTCTCTTTTTCTGTCCTCAAAAATGTGTGCACATACTCAATGAATTTTAGATGCTATATTGTCTGCGTGGAGAGAAAAATCTTCTGGAGCTTTGTTCAGCTATTCTCAGATGGTGTTTCTAAAAGGTCCTCATGTTGATGTCAGCCCATCTTCCCCGACGGTGTCTGGTTTTGAAAAGAACGTAACATTTCAGAATGCGCTCACGAAGGGTGCCTAAGACGCCACTGCATTTTAAAGCGAAGGTATCTCTCAGGGCTTACCAGGAATATATACTAAGTGACGCCCATAGGTATTTGACCAAGTGGTCTTTACCGAAGACAGCAGTATGAACGTCGTATACACACACACATACACACGCACACACACACACACACACACACACACAGACAGACAGACAGACAGAGAGAGAGAGAGAGAGAGAGAGAGAGAGAGAGAGAGAGAGAGAGTTGATTACTTACTCCAGAGCGAACACTAGCTAACAGGAGAACATGTCTTGTTCGTTTTGACGTCGGTTGCGTGAACGATGTAGATATCCATCATTCTATTAGCAGTATTACATTCTCTTCTGACCACTCCAGGGTGCTTGTGGGATCCATCAGATTCACAGCACAAAATTCAGAACAAAAACATACGTGGCAGAAAATTGCCGAAGCGCTCCTTGTTCCAAATGGGGACGTGAAAAGACGATAAATCGAATTCTTCTTCAATCAGGCAGGAATTTAGTAGAGAGGCACGAGCTATTCCATTTCTTTCCATTAAAAGGGGACAGCACAATAAATGTCATTAAAAAGTAACCGATATGACTGTCTATTATGCTAACTAATGTAAAATTAAGTGTGCGAAGGAACTGATCGTTACCGTAGCTTATCTTCAGTGTCACTGTAATAACATTACGCATGAACCACTGTTATAGCAGGATGCAATAACCAAATAAATAACCATCATTTTTCCCTTGATTGCGGTGTCTACCCTCCAACAAACTACATATTATTTAGCAGTATTTATCAGAAACCTTATGCACAGGTCGCATTTAATTTTGAGTTACATGAATCGTTCTTTATTGAGATTACCTTCTTTATATATAGTTTAATCAAATCCCCAAGTGCTTCGCATATGTCATTGTCATCAGGAAGTATCTGAGATACTTCAGTTACTGAAATGCAAAACGTTGACTACACGTAACTGCCTCCAGTTTTACAGAACAAAGTAAATGCTAGTCTTTCTTCGTGTTATGTTGCTTGTCGGTAAACAGTGTCATGGTTTTAAATTTCGCCCTCAATTGCAGTGAGTGAGAAATCAGTGTAAAAAGTCAACCGACACACCTGCAAAGTTTTGGAATAACGCTAAGGAAGGTTGGAGATACAATTCAGTGATAAGCGTTTCATACTTTGTAAAAATTCAGAAATTTTCTCCTGATCTTTTTCTTTTATTTTCCTATGCAATTTATTAACTAAAAAAAACCGGTAAAGTATGAAAAATAATCCTATCTGAATTTCGCAGTTTTGTACTGTAGCTATATTTAATGTTGTGTGGAGTAAATGCATTTCTGGGAGCATGCCTACTATTTATTCAGTGAAATTAGTGCTATATAATGTGGCAACGATATTTATGTTTCTGATTTTCTTGCTGCTGCTTTTTGCATGTAAGTAAAGGTACTGTACCAGTGTATGAGTACAATTTTAATGATTTCGAGTTGGACAGTAAATTTGTTTTTCGCTCAGAATCCCACATATGAAATTAATCACTGTTAACTAGCACACTTGAGTTAATTCGTGTAAAATGACGAGATGAAGTCAGCACTTCAACTACATGGTCATTTACACTATTTCTCACTTACTATTTCTCACTTGCACTGTTTCTCACTTGCACTATTTCTCGCTTGCACTATTTCTCGCTTGCACTATTTCTCGCTTGCACTATTTCTCGCTTGCACTATTTCTCGCTTGCACTATTTCTCGCTTGCACTATTTCTCGCTTGCACTATTTCTCGCTTGCACTATTTCTCGCTTGCACTATTTCTCGCTTGCACTATTTCTAATTAGACCACCCATCCTGTTGAGTTATAAGGGATACGTCGTTCCAGGAGTATACCAATAGATATGCTGAATTTTGTGATAAAACCGTTTAGATCGATTATTAAGATTTACTTATTACGACGTTTCGCTACTCCCATTATTAGATATCAGGAAAGTTACAGATAACATCAGAAGGTTCTATCGGTACTAAAAACTGTCTGATCCAGTTTGTAGTACTGACATAGAACCTACTTTTATAAGTTTTAAAGTTTTTAATATTGATGATGGCAGTTGCTGAAACGCCATAATAAATAAAAAAATAATTAGTAAGCGGTCTAGACTGTTTTATTCACAAAATATTCACAGACTCCTGCAGGAAGCTCATTTTCTTTATCAATAAGATAGGCAAAAAATGAAGCACTTGCTTAATTTTTAGGCAAAAAATGAAGCACTTGCTTAATTTTGTAATGTCTGCTATGAAGGACAAAATTTTTTTTGCGATTGGAATACTTCCTCAATGCTTAATTTGTTGTATATGTACTGCCTTATTTATTAAAACACACACACACACACACACACACACACACACACACACACACACACACACACACACACACCTTTTTTTACTTCTAGCTCGAAATGAGTTAAATCTGACTTTGGCACAGAAAGGGGTAAATTATGCTGCCACAAAAGTCTTTGGGCACCTACCAAACAGCATCAAAAGCCTGACAGATAGCCAACTAACATTTAAAAATAAATTAAAAGAATTTCTAGATGACAACTCCTTCTACTCATTGGCTGAATTTTTAGATATAAAGTAAGTAAAAAAAAAAAAAAAAAAAAAAAACCTTAATCATTAGTGTCATGCAATATTTTGGGTAATGTAATTTCTTGTACAGACATCTTTTATTAACCTGACACGTTCCACATCATTACGAAGTGTCGTATTCATGATCTATGGAACAAGTATTAATCTAATCTAATCTAATCTAGTTGCTTAAAATCCTAGGTCTAGGGAATATCTGTTACTCTACATGTGTAAATAAATACGTAATGTTTACATGAACATCATTTCATTTTACCATTATGCATTTAGAAAGGAACCAGTAAATGACGTCTTTTCCAGCTGCAGTGAATTAATTGTATTAATAAGTTCTGACAGTAGCTAGAAACCGTAACAGGTACAAACTTCTCGTCACAGCTTATGGCTTCTCTCATTACAATACACCGTTCTTTCCGACAAACGTTGCTTGACAAGCTTTAGCAGCTCAAAAAACTTCCCTCTTCCATACTTTAATAATTTCGGAAATCGTCGTATCCTGACTCCCTCAGTAATAAAACATGGTCGAATTTCTGCCTTTGAAGAAGCCATTTTTCTGCCCACATTCTCTTACTTTTTTCTGGGTTTATCAGTTCTGTAACAGTGAAGGTAAATCCCTGGTTTTGCTTCATTGCTATATCAAGTGGCTTACCACCACCTCAGTGAGAATAAAGTAAACATCACGATATATCTATGCACTTTTCCACTAGCATAGGAATCTGTGAAGGCGGTTGACATGCACCAGGCGAACGGTCTACCGGACGGGAGGCCCTCGTCACACGACATTTCATTTCATCGAACCGTTACACATGGTTTCCAAACTGTTGCCTTTCTTGGCTAGGAAGCAATATAGAACTTCATAGCGATATAACATTGTAATAGACATCGTGAATGCAGTGATGATGCGAATGTGCTGCTACCCTGCGAAGAACAGGTGAGGTTCCTTCCGTCTCTGACTCCTACCTCTCACCAGGAAGCAGCCCGAGTGGTAGCTGGCGATGTTCCCAGCATCCTACGAGAAAAGTACTCAGCAAGTTGTGTTGTGCGCATTGGTATTGTGTACAGCGTGCATTGAGAAAACCAAAGTGTGTTGTCTGTTGCAGGACGAACGCGGCCGTGTGATGCGGCGCACTATAATGCGCTACGTGTGCTTGTGCCTGACGATGGTGTTCAGCATGATCAGCCCACGGGTCAAGAAGCGCTTCCCCACACTGCAGAACTTCGTGGAGGCGGGCCTGCTGAACGAGAACGAGAAGGCCATCATGAGCGATCTCAACGAGAAGTTCCCGCGCCACTCGAAGCACTGGCTGCCCATCGTGTGGGCGGCGAGCATCGTGACCCGTGCGCGCAAGGAGGGCCGCATCCGGGATGACTTCGCTGTCAAGACCATCATCGACGAGCTGAACAAGTTCCGTGGGCAGTGCGGCCTGCTGCTCAGCTACGACTCCATCAGCATCCCTCTCGTCTACACGCAGGTATGCAGCAGCTATAACTGCACTCACTATCCCTGACAGGCACATGCTTGGTAACACTTTCGTTCTTCTGTGTTCTATTCACATGTTAAACTAGGGAGAAATCTCTTCTTCAAAGAATTCTTCTTACCTGTCTTCTCGTTTATGAGAGTGATCTGAAAAACTCTCAGACTTATAGTACGAATGAATATTTCTGTTTACAAAAACCTTTTACTTCATAGCATAATCTCCTTTAACATCAGTTTACTTCCTCCGACGGTGTTCCACTCATATTATTCCAGCTCTGCTTTATTATTGGGGGAGGGCTCAAAATACTGAGCAGGCGGATTTTCAGACATTTCATAGCTCAGATTCCTCAGTTTTCTAATTGCCATCACACTTCTGTGCGGAGTTGCATTTTTTTCCGCACACCTGGACTCTTCTCTATTTTTTTCAGTCAAGATCCCTTAGAAGATTTCAATGGTACTCCTGTGCTATTTTGACCCCCCCTCTGCTCTCGCCTCCCCGCCCTCACCCTGCCTCTGCTCTCGCCTCCCTGCCCTCACCCTGCCTCTGCTCTCGCCTCCCTGCCCTCACCCTGCCTCTGCTCTCGCCTCCCTGCCCTCACCCTGCCTCTGCTCTCGCCTCCCTGCCCTCACCCTGCCTCTGCTCTCGCCTCCCCGCCCTCAGCCCACCCCCTCTGCTCTCGCCTCCCCGCCCTCAGCCCGCCCCCTCTGCTCTCGCCTCCCCGCCCTCAGCCCGCCCCCTCTGCTCTCGCCTCCCCGCCCTCAGCCCGCCCCCTCTGCTCTCGCCTCCCCACCCTCAGCCCGCCCCCTCTGCTCTCGCCTCCCCGCCCTCAGCCCACCCCCTCTGCTCTCGCCTCCCCGCCCTCAGCCCGCCCCCTCTGCTCTCGCCTCCCCGCCCTCAGCCCGCCCCCTCTGCTCTCGCCTCCCCGCCCACAGCCCGCCCCCTCTGCTCTCGCCTCCCCGCCCTCACCCCGCCGCCTCTGCTCTCGCCATCCCCGCCCTCACCCCGCCGCCTCTGCTCTCGCCATCCCCGCCCTCACCCCGCCGCCTCTGCTCTCGCCATCCCCGCCCTCACCCCGCCGCCTCTGCTCTCGCCATCCCCGCCCTCACCCCGCCGCCTCTGCTCTCGCCATCCCCGCCCTCACCCCGCCGCCTCTGCTCTCGCCATCCCCGCCCTCACCCCGCCGCCTCTGCTCTCGCCATCCCCGCCCTCACCCCGCCGCCTCTGCTCTCGCCATCCCCGCCCTCACCCCGCCGCCTCTGCTCTCGCCATCCCCGCCCTCACCCCGCCGCCTCTGCTCTTGCCATCCCCGCCCTCACCCCGCCGCCTCTGATCTCGCCATCCCCGCCCTCACCCCGCCGCCTCTGATCTCGCCATCCCCGCCCTCACCCCGCCGCCGCCTCTGCTCTCGCCATCCCCGCCCTCACCCCGCCGCCTCTGCTCTCGCCATCCCCGCCCTCACCCCGCCGCCTCTGCTCTCGCCATCCCCGCCCTCACCCCGCCGCCTCTGCTCTCGCCATCCCCGCCCTCACCCCGCCGCCGCCTCTGCTCTCGCCATCCCCGCCCTCACCCCGCCGCCGCCTCTGCTCTCGCCATCCCCGCCCTCACCCCGCCGCCGCCTCTGCTCTCGCCATCCCCGCCCTCACCCCGCCGCCGCCTCTGCTCTCGCCATCCCCGCCCTCACCCCGCCGCCGCCTCTGCTCTCGCCATCCCCGCCCTCACCCCGCCGCCGCCTCTGCTCTCGCCATCCCCGCCCTCACCCCGCCGCCGCCTCTGCTCTCGCCATCCCCGCCCTCACCCCGCCGCCGCCTCTGCTCTCGCCATCCCCGCCCTCACCCCGCCGCCGCCTCTGCTCTCGCCATCCCCGCCCTCACCCCGCCGCCGCCTCTGCTCTCGCCATCCCCGCCCTCACCCCGCCGCCGCCTCTGCTCTCGCCATCCCCGCCCTCACCCCGCCGCCGCCTCTGCTCTCGCCATCCCCGCCCTCACCCCGCCGCCGCCTCTGCTCTCGCCATCCCCGCCCTCACCCCGCCGCCGCCTCTGCTCTCGCCATCCCCGCCCTCACCCCGCCGCCGCCTCTGCTCTCGCCATCCCCGCCCTCACCCCGCCGCCGCCTCTGCTCTCGCCATCCCCGCCCTCACCCCGCCGCCGCCTCTGCTCTCGCCATCCCCGCCCTCACCCCGCCGCCGCCTCTGCTCTCGCCATCCCCGCCCTCACCCCGCCGCCGCCTCTGCTCTCGCCACCCCGCCGCCTCTGCTCTCGCCACCCCCGCCGCCTCTGCTCTCGCCACCCCGCCGCCTCTGCTCTCGCCACCCCCGCCGCCTCTGCTCTCGCCACCCCCGCCGCCTCTGCTCTCGCCACCCCGCCGCCTCTGCTCTCGCCACCCCGCCGCCTCTGCTCTCGCCACCCCGCCGCCTCTGCTCTCGCCACCCCGCCGCCTCTGCTCTCGCCACCCCGCCGCCTCTGCTCTCGCCACCCCGCCGCCTCTGCTCTCGCCACCCCGCCGCCTCTGCTCTCGCCATCCCCGCCGCCTCTGCTCTCGCCATCCCCGCCGCCTCTGCTCTCGCCTCCCCGCCCCACCCCTCCCCGCCTCTGCTCTCGCCCCTCCAAGCCAACCCACCCCTCCCCGCCTCTGCTCTCGCCCCTCCAAGCCAACCCACCCCTCCCCGCCTCTGCTCTCGCCCCTCCAAGCCAACCCACCCCTCCCCGCCTCTGCTCTCGCCCCTCCAAGCCAACCCACCCCTCCCCGCCTCTGCTCTCGCCCCTCCAAGCCAACCCACCCCTCCCCGCCTCTGCTCTCGCCCCTCCAAGCCAACCCACCCCTCCCCGCCTCTGCTCTCGCCCCTCCACCCCACTGTTGTAAATAGGGATGGGAAAATCTGTTTTTTTTTTCAGATATTGGATCAGAATTGGTTATTTTCTGGAATGAAATAGCTCTTTTTCATGACTCACCATTCACCCACAAAAATAAGTCAATGGAAGGTACACTGCCGTTTCAATTCAGGACACTTAACCTGTATTTTTATCTGATTTGGACCTATTTTGAGAGAGTGTATAAAGAGGGGTAATAATTTAGTGTTATGTCCCTAGTAATTTTCAGATAAAAAAATTTTACATTTCGTCTGCAGTGAAAGTTATAAATTCTACAACAGAATCTCAAATATTTTTTTAGTAAGTAGAAAAGTTTTAAGAATGAAGATGTTTTTTTTATATTTTGATACTGTTATCGGAAAAAAGTACGAAATTTATGACAACTGTAACTTAAGTGTATTTGCAGTAGTCATCTACAGTCAGTATTATTATTATGTATGTTCCCACAAAGGAAAAATTAATCCGTTTTGTCATTTATAAATAAAATTTGACCCATTTTAGTCAACTGAGTCTCTTTCTCTTCTTAGTGAACATTTATCCTGCTTTTGAAAATACTTCACAGGCTGCTGGTGTTGCTGTGATACATAATATTTGTGGAACCAACTGATACACAGTTAGCTACAGCAATTTTCTTGTTTGTTGAAGATAACTCTAATTCACTCAAATAACCGTTTTAGCAAATTAGCAACCAATGGCTATTTCTTGAGGATATTCTTTATTTTTGTCTTTGAAAGATTTTAGTTGCCATTCCTTTAATCTTGGCAAGATTTTCATCCTTGAAAGTGAGACTGTTTTCTCTGAGGATACTTCTTTGGTTACCTCATCGAAAACTTGCAAAATGTTTAAAGCGTGTTCATTATCTCCCTGTCTGTACCTTTTAAGTTTAAGGTGATTCATTTTCCACCTAAAATGGGGAGGCAAGAAATTATGGGATCTCCATTGAAAGTAAATGTTTGCAACATTTCATAAGTAGTTCCAGCTGGTTGGGACATCTTGTTTTAGTTTCTGTCAGTCTTCTTTCAAATTTTTTTTGCATTTCACCAAGTTTACTAAAAGCCAAGGGTCTCTCCATAAGAAACGTAACAGCTCATTTGACCTTGTCAGCGGTTTTCTGTATGGACTTCTGAATTGCTTGTCACCCAGTGAGGTTTAAACAATGTGCAAAGCATGAGATATGTGGAATTTTCTGAAGGATGGCAGTTAATTTCATATTTGACGAATTTTCTGTTATTATGAAAGTGATTTTAAAATTTATCTTGTATTTGGGATAACAGACTTTACCCAGTTTGATTTGTTTTCTGCAGTGTGTCTGTCTTCTAATCGTGAAAATTCTAAAAGGTATTACTTTAGTTCACTCTCCTCAGCTGTGAAATGTGTAGTGAGAGCGTAATAACTCATGATGCAAACTGGGCATAATAGAGTTTGACAACATTTTCGACCTGGTTGATTATAATTGGGCTAGGCATGTACCAAATTCTGCCCCTTCAACCATAAAGAAAGAATGGTATTCTCTGCAAATAATTTTTGAAAGCTGTACATCTAATGCCCTTCATTTAATGTGAGCGGATGTATAATATTAAAAAAAAAAAAAAACCAGCTTATTGGTTGTTGTAAATGAAAAGTAGTTGAAGGTATGGGAACTACAAAAGGAAATAAATCTGGACTGGGTACAGCTTGAGGCTCAATTTGCCTTTCTGGGAGGATAACTTCACCTGAAGTGGAAGCAGATGTCAGTGAGGACAGTTCATGAGAAATAATTTCTCGAATTCCGGCATAGATTGATGGCTTCCACTGTGGTAAAATGGTACTGAACATGGCTCGTAATTTTCTAGGTGAATGCAATGTGGACGACATATTGTTGGGGAGCACTGAAAGGTGCACTGATAAAATTAAAGTATTTACTATTATTATAGCCATTGTAAGTGCTTAAAGCGAGAACAAATATACATGCAGCACATTCTGTGATCTGAAGTTATAGAGCAGGATGTAGAATGTTGCGATCTGTGAAGCTCATTAAGAAACTTGCGAAGACGAACCTGTTAATATGTGATGATTTCACTGCTGGAAGATAAAAATTTTGAATAATGTGATACCCGAATTGGGGCTACATAGCGTGTAAACAAGATATGGCTGAATAAAGGTGTGGATGAAGACTGGAAAATAGCAGTGTGGGCGAACTCTAAAGTCTGTGCTTAAGGAGCTGCAGACTTGTTTATTCATGCAGCCACATGTTATACCAGTTTACCTGTTATTACTGTAGAATGCATTTGGCCATCTCTTTCTACTCATTTTGATGAACTTATATTGCTATTTGAGGAACAAAATAACTGATGATGGTCAAAGTAGAGAGGATATAAAATGTAGACTGGCAATGGCAAGGAAAGCGTTTTTGAAGAGAGATTTGTTAACACCGAATATAGATTTAAGTGTCAGGAAGTCATTTCTGAAAGTATCTATATGGAGTGGAGCCATGTATGGGAGTGAAACATGGACGATAAATAGTTTGGACAAGAAGAGAATATAAGGTTTCGAAATGTGGTGCTATAGAAGAATGCTGAAGATTAGATGGGTAGATCACATAACTAATGAGGAAGTATTGAACAGGATTGGGGAGAAGAGAAGTTTGTGGCACAACTTGACTAGAAGAAGGGATCGATTGGTAGGACATGTTCTGAGGCATCAAGGGATCACCAATTTAGTATTGGAGGGCAGCGTGGAGGGTAAAAATCGTAGAGGGAGACCAAGAGATGAATACACTAAGCAGATTTAGAAGGATGTAGGCTGCAGTAGGTACCGGGAGGTGAAGAAGGTTGCACAGGATAGAGTAGCATGGAGAGATGCATCAAACCAGTCTCAGGACTGAAGACAACAACAACAACAACAACAACAACAACAACATCATCATATTTCAGATTATAGACATCCATGTCTTTCTTCTAACAAAAGTGGTAACCTGTCTCAAGCCAAGCCTGCTCTCCAGTTCTCTAAATAGAGACTCCTCTGTCCGAAGACACCACAGCAGTAACAGATGGAGTAGTGGCATACCAACGCCTTGTTTTATTACTAACTGTGCTGCTCTCATCTGTAAATATCAAATCTCATAAGAAAATTTTCGTAATATGCTTCCTCTACAGACCTCCAAAAGTAGGCGGGATGGCCTGCTTCAAAATTCGATTCAACTTGGGTGCATACAAATAATGCTAGGAACACTAACATAAATATTTTGCCCCTTCAGTGTGAAATTAAAGTGTGTAGTTTCTTCTTCAAATGTAACAGTATTTCAGCTTGCACCTACCCATAACGCAGCCTATAATCCGGCCCCCGTATATATATTTGCCACAAAATCGACGAGCAAAGAAATTGATACCTGGAATACAAGCTCACATTATCATTTCCATGAATTACTATCTCAAGTATTCAAGGAATAAACTGTGCCAAAATATAGAGACTGAGGTATATCATTGTAACTGAACTGGCAGCGGAGGCACAAGAGAACTTCCACACCATTCCTACACAAGAGAGCAACTCCATGGATTGGTGTCTATTTTGGTGTCTGAAACAGGTTAGTGACCCATGTTTACAGATGAAGCAACCTGTTTCAGTAAATGTCGTATGCCGAACCCGAATAGTTGGTTCCCTTCCATACATGTGACAGTTTTGTTGCACTTGTGTATAGGGCTTCATCTCTCTGAACTAGGCTACACACTTGGATTTTTCTTGTGCAGACCATGTTTATTGTGAAATCTGCAGCATGTTGGAAAAAAATTATCCCATCTCATATTCAAAACTAGTTGCTATTATCTAATATAGTTTTAAGTTTATGAAAACCTGCAGTTGTAAAGATAATTTATGGATGACCTGTATAATTATTCCAGGTGGTCACCTTGGCAGTTTATTCCTACTTCATAACTTGTGTAATGGGACGACAGTGGCTTGATATA
This sequence comes from Schistocerca gregaria, assembly GCF_023897955.1. Taxonomy (NCBI): domain Eukaryota; kingdom Metazoa; phylum Arthropoda; class Insecta; order Orthoptera; family Acrididae; genus Schistocerca; species Schistocerca gregaria. Next base: position 779,564,667 of record NC_064922.1, read on the forward strand.
CCTGATCAGTCACATCCATTGCACAAACATATGAATAATGTTGATCTGTACTTCCCAGTTTTCACTACATTGCAAGTAAGTGATAAGTCCACTATTTATTAAAATATTTAATTATGGTTATTATTGACAGGAATTTTTTTTGTAAAATCTTTCTGATGTTCCTTAATTTTTATGCAGTTTTTTTTCTACATGGGATGGCTGAAAGTGGCTGAGAGTTTGATAAACCCTTTTGGTGAAGATGATGATGATTTTGAAGTCAACTGGTTAGTGGACAGAAACCTGCAGGTTTGTTAATAAACATATATTATTGTTAAAATTATTAAAAAACAAAGATTCCAAGACTTACCAAGCGGGAAAGCGCCGGCAGACAGGCACATGAACAAAACACACAAACACACACACACACATGTCTGCTTGTGTCTGTGTATGTGCGGATGGATATGTGTGTGTGTGTGTGTGTGTGTGTGCGCGAATGTACACCTGTCCTTTTTTTCCCCTAAGGGAAGTCTTTCCGCTCCCGGGATTGGAATGACTCCTTACCCTCTCCCTTAAAACCCACATCCTTTCGTCTTTCCCTCTCCTTCCTGAAGAAGCAACCATCGGTTGCGAAAGCTAGTAATTCTGTGTGTGTGTTTGTGTGTTTTGTTCATGTGCCTGTCTGCCGGCGCTTTCCCGCTTGGTAAGTCTTGGAATCTTTGTTTTTAATATATTTTTCCCATGTGGAAGTTTCCTTCTATTTTATTTACATCATTGTTAAAATTATTATATTAAAATTAAAAATATACTTACCAGTTTCAGTTAGACTGTTTTTAATAGTCTTCCTCAGCAACATAAAAGGCTAAACACGATGGTTCAAGATTTGAGAAACCATGTTGTTTCTTTAGAAAGTAATAAAAAGAATTGGGGTAGTTGTAAGTAGGAGAGTAGTAAAAATCGGAACTGACTCGAAAGGGTGAAGTGAAAAAATACTGATGGCACAATAAACGGAAAATGATGACCAAACCTTTTCAATAATCTGTGATAATATTCTGTTCTGCATAGCTCTGCAAGTCTGTCTCTCTGTCTGGTCGGGTCGGGTCGGGTCTGCAGCTCGTAGTCTAGTGGCTAGCCTTGGTGCCTCAGGATCACTGTGTCTCGGGTTTGATTTCCAGCTGGGTTGGGGATTTTCTCTGCCCGGCGACTGGGTGTTTGTGTTGTCCTCATCATGATGATGATGATGATGATGATGATGATGATGATGATATGATTATTATTATTATTATTATATGATTATTATGATTATATGATTATTATTATTATTATGATTTTTATTATTATTATTATTATGATTTTTATTATTATTATTATGATTTTTATTATTATTATTATGATTATTATTATTATTATTATTATGATTTTTATTATTATTATTTCTTTCTTATCTCAGACGTTATGTCTGGTCTAAAGTAGAAAGTGACGCGGACCTTGATCAAGCATGACTTCCTTTTAACTGTACAGTATATGTTATATTGCATTTAGGAACTTTCGGGTAATTGAACATGTATCAATAATTACGGAATTCTGTAGTTGTATATATAAGTTTGGATGTAGCTGTATTGCATTGATGTACTGGTGGATATTGTGTGGTATGACTACTGTAGTTAATAGTATAATTGGTATAATGTCAACTTTATCCTGATGCCACATATCCTTGACTTCCTCAGCCAGTTGGATGTATTTTTCAATTTTTTCTCCCGTTTTCTTTTGTATATATGTTGTATTGGGTATGGATATTTCGATTAGTTGTGTTAATTTCTTCTTTTTATTGGTGAGTATGATGTCAGGTTTGCTATGTGGTGTTGTTTTATCTGTTATAATGGTTCTGTTCCAGTATAATTTGTATTCATCATTCTCCAGTACATTTTGTGGTGCATACTTGTATGTGGGAACGTGTTGTTTTATAAGTTTATGTTGTAAGGCAAGCTGTTGATGTATTATTTTTGCTACATTGTCATGTCTTCTGGGGTATTCTGTATTTGCTAGTATTTTACATCCACTTGTGATGTGATCTACTGTTTCTATTTGTTGTTTGCAAAGTCTGCATTTATCTGTTGTGGTATTGGGATCTTTAATAATATGCTTGCTGTAATATCTGGTGTTTGTTAGATCCTGTATTGCAATCATGAATCCTTCCGTCTCACTGTATATATTGCCTTTTCTTAGCCATGTGTTGGATGCGTCTTGATCGATTTGTGGCTGTGTTAGATGATACGGGTGCTTGCCATGTAGTGTTTTCTTTTTCCATCTGTTGATGTTATGTGATCTAAAGGGTTGTAGAAGTGATTATGAAATTGCAGTGGTGTAGCCGATGTATTTATATGAGTGATTGCTTTGTGTATTTTGCTAGTTTCTGCTCGTTCTAGAAAGAATTTTCTTAAATTGTCTACCTGTTCATAATGTAGGTTTTTTATGTCGATAAAGCCCCTTCCTCCTTCCTTTCTGCTTAATGTGAATCTTTCTGTTGCCGAATGTATATGATGTATTCTATATTTGTGGCATTGTGATCGTGTAAGTGTATTGAGTGCTTCTAGGTCTGTGTTACTCCATTTCACTACTCCAAATGAGTAGGTCAATATTGGTATAGCATAAGTATTTATAGCTTTTGTCTTCTTTCTTGCTGTCAATTCTGTTTTCAGTATTTTTGTTAGTCTTTGTCTATATTTTTCTTTTAGTTCTTCTTTAATATTTGTATTATCTATTCCTATTTTTTGTCTGTATCCTAGATATTTATAGGCATCTGTTTTTTCCATCGCTTTTATCCAGTCACTGTGGTTATCCAATATGTAATCTTCTTGTTTAGTGCGTTTTCCCTTGATTATGCCATTTTTGTTACATTTGTCTGTTCCAAAAGCCGTATTTATATCACTGCTGAATACTTATGTTATCTTTAGTAATTGGTTGAGTTGTTGATTTGTTGCTGCCAGTAGTTTTGGATCATTCATGTATAGCAAATGTGTGATTTTGTGTTGGTGTTTTCCAGTAATATTGTATCCATAATTTGTCTTATTTAGCATGTTGGATAGTGGGTTTAGAGCAAGGCAGAACCAGAAAGGACTTAATGAGTCTCCTTGGTATATTCCACGCTTAATCTGTATAGGCTGTGATGTGATGTTATTTGATTTTGTTTGGATATTTAGTGTCGTTTTCCAATGTTTCATTACCATGTTTAGGAAATGTATCAGTTTAGGATCTACTTTGTATATTTCCAATATTTGTAGTAACCATGAGTGGGGTACACTATCAAAAGCTTTTTGGTAATCAATGTATGCATAGTGTAGCGACCTTTGTTTACTTTTAGCTTGATACGTCACCTTTGCATCTATTATCAGTTGCTCTTTACATCCTCGTGCTCCTTTGCAACAGCCATTATGTTCTTCATTTACAATTTTGTTCTCTGTTTATGTGTCATTAATTTCTGTGTAATGACTGAAGTTAATATATTGTATATTGTTGGTAGGCATGTTATGGGGCGATATTTTGCTGGGTTTGCCGTGTCGGCTTGGTCTTTAGGCTTCAGATAAGTTATTCCATGTGTTAGTGTATCAGGGAATGTGTATGGGTCTGCAATGTAGTTGTTAAATAATTTAGTTAGATGTGCATGTGTTGAGGTGAACTTCTTTAGCCAGAAATCTGCTATTTTATGTTTTCCAGGGGCTTTCCAATTGTGAGTAGAATTAATGGCTTGGGTGACTTCATGTTGCAAAATTATCACTTCAGGCATTTGTGGTATCATCTTATGTGTGTCTGTTTCTGCTTCTATCCACCGTGCATGCCTGTCATGTTGTACTGAGTTTGACCATATGTTGCTCCAGAAGTGTTCCATGTTTAATGTGTGTGTTATCTATTGTCTGGTAAAATTTCTTTTGGTTTGGGTTGAATGTTTGGTTTTGTTTCCTTCTATTTTCACTTTTTTGTATTATTATTATTATTATTATTATTATTATTATTATTATTATTATTATGGTCTTTCCTGTCTCAAACGTTATGTCTGGTTAAAAATTGATCAAGTGCGACTTCCTTTTAACTGTACAGAATATGTTACATTGCATTTAGGAACTTTCGGGTAATTGAACATGTATCAATAATTACAGATTTCTGTAGTTATATATATATGTTTGGATGTAGCTATATTGCGTTGATGTACTGGTGGATATTGTGTGGTATGACTCCTGCAGTTGATAGTATAATTGGTGTAATGTCAACTTTATCCTGGTGCCAAATGTCCTTTACTTCCTCAGCCAGTTGGAGGTATTTTTCAATTTTTTCTCCTGTTTTCTTCTGTATATTTGTTATATTTTGGGTATGGATATTTTGATTAGTTGTGTTAATTTCTTCTTTTTATTGGTGAGTATTATTATTATTATTATTATTATTATTATTATTATTATTATTATTATTATTCATGACAGTGGCTAGGTTGGACTGTGGAAAAAAATTGGACAGTGTAAAAAAAAATTGGAACTTTGTATGGGTGCTGATGACCATGCAGTTGAGCGTCCTGCAAACCAGTCATCATCATCGTCATCATCTGCCTGGTTGGGTTAACATACCTGTGCTTCCGTAGCCATTGTGCTTTGTGCACTTGATTTTAAGTACACTCCTGTATTGAGATAAGCCAAGTGACTCGAGATTCTTGATTTGTGATTTTTCAATTGCTTCTATACAGCTTGTGCTGCAAGGGTAAATTCTCAGAAACATCTCCCTGATTAATGTTATAATAATGCAAAGTCTCGGTAGACTGTAAAAATATTTTTTTTTTTTTATTAAAGGTAACTTACCAAACAATGGAGGCCAATTGTTCAGTCCCATATAATCGATAAGAAGACTGCCTTACGCACATCAGAAAATGCTGCCATAGCCTTTCAGACAAATGATATCAGCATCTCTTTTCATTGGGTCAGGGCCACATCCTTTCTATACTGCTTTGATTACAGTTGTCTTCTGACTTGTTACCCTTTTCAACAGATTCACACACAAAATCACTTGGATTGTTTTTAAAAGAGTCTGAAAGTTTAAATTTTTACTTGTGTTTAATTTAGTTAAGCTTTTACCAATTTTGGCACCTGTCTTGCACTCTGTTCTTGTTAATTATTCATTACTCTTAGCTGATACATCTACAATGTCAGTTATTTTATACACTTAAAATCTTTAATCATCAAATGTCATATTGTGCAATTTCCTGTTGTTTTCCCTGCAATTGCAGTTGGCACTCTGTTTCAATTTGTGAAAGTTTTTGAAAGAAACACATACAACACACCTACAGTACTTTAAAAGGCTGTATAAACAAAACTGTCCCATAAGTTGTGTTGTTACATGACTTACGTTACTGTATAATATGTACCCATGTAACAATTTTTTTTTTATCAGTGTCAGTATTACCTCTGTGCCACATGACACAGTTTTCACCTTACCCTCATATAGTCACTATGTAAAGTAGCTAGAGCTTCTGCACAATGTGGAAGGATTGTAATCTAATCATTCTGGTTTAAGGTTCCCTTTCTCTACCTGATACAGTGGGAGAAATACCTAGGATTTCTTTTTCTTCTTTCATTTTTAATCAAAGTTGTTGTTGGATTCTGCACCCAACTCAACCCTGATTGAATACTACACAATTTAATTGACTTTTAAATGTGAAAGCTCTTACTTGTGTTTGTGAAGTAAATAATTTGTTTTTAAGACAACTCAGCTCCTGAAAAGAATTTAAATCTTCCCTCCACCTCTCCCCCCTCCCCTCCCCTCCCCTTTTGTACTGACCAGAACAATTCAGCATCAATAGCTCTCTGGTTATTATACCTGCAATTATGTCCTACATTCTGTATGCACTTGAAATACCCATACGAACCTTCTCAAAAGTTACTTTTCTCTTCCCATCATTAGCACTGGATTTTTCTTAAATTTACTCTCTGTTTCTGCACATAGTCAAAGCAAGGAAGGCATAAGAAGCAGAACAGAAAATTTGCTAACTTGCAAGTGCGCTTGTGCCCCCCCCCCCCCCTCCACACACACACACAGGTGAACTGTAGTTATATGGAGGGGGTGAGGAGGAGAGGAAGGGAGGGAGCTGGGTGGAAGATTCGGGAAGGGTGGCATAGTGCTGGGAGGGAACCAGTAGGCACAACAGCTTAAGAAAGCGGGAGGGAGGGAGACCAGGTATACGGGATAAGAGTGTCGATATATGTCTATTACTTATCAGTATATGTTGCATTCGAGATAATGTGATGAGACTAACTTAGTAGAGTCAGGACTAGCATTTCTTCTATTGACCCCTACAAGTTCGCTCTTGGTCATACACTCCTGGAAATTGAAATAAGAACACCGTGAATTCATTGTCCCAGGAAGGGGAAACTTTATTGACACATTCCTGGGGTCAGATACATCACATGATCACACTGACAGAACCACAGGCACATAGACACAGGCAACAGAGCATGCACAATGTCGGCACTAGTACAGTGTATATCCACCTTTCGCAGCAATGCAGGCTGCTATTCTCCCATGGAGACGATCGTAGAGATGCTGGATGTAGTCCTGTGGAACGGCTTGCCATGCCATTTCTACCTGGCGCCTCAGTTGGACCAGCGTTCGTGCTGGACGTGCAGACCGCGTGAGACGACGCTTCATCCAGTCCCAAACATGCTCAAAGGGGGACACATCCGGAGATCTTGCTGGCCAGGGTAGTTGACTTACACCTTCTAGAGCACGTTGGGTGGCACAGGATACATGCGGACTTGCATTGTCCTGTTGGAACAGCAAGTTCCCTTGCCGGTCTAGGAATGGTAGAACGATGGGTTCGATGACGGTTTGGATGTACCGTGCACTATTCAGTGTCCCCTCGACGATCACCAGAGGTGTACGGCCAGTGTAGGAGATCGCTCCCCACACCATGATGGCGGGTGTAGGCCCTGTGTGCCTCGGTCATATGCAGTCCTGATTGTGGTGCTCACCTGACGGCGCCAAACACGCATACGACCATCATTGGCACCAAGGCAGAAGCGACTATCATCGCTGAAGACGACACGTCTCCATTCGTCCCTCCATTCACGCCTGTCGCGACACCACTGGAGGCGGGCTGCACGATGTTGGGGCTTGAGCGGAAGACAGCCTAACGGTGTGCGGGACCGTAGCCCAGCTTCATGGAGACGCTTGCGAATGGTCCTCGCCGATACCCCAGGAGCAACAGTGTCCCTAATTTGCTGGGAAGTGGCGGTGCGGTCCCCTACGGCACTGCGTAGGATCCTACGGTCTTGGCGTGCATCCGTGCGTCGCTGCGGTCCGGTCCCAGGTCGACGGGCACGTGCACCTTCCACCGACCACTGGCGACAACATCGATGTACTGTGGAGACCTCACGCCCCACGTGTTGAGCAATTCGGCGGTACGTCCACCCGGCCTCCCGCATGCCCACTATACGCCCTCGCTCAAAGTCCGTCAACTGCACATACGGTTCACGTCCACGCTGTCGCGGCATGCTACCAGTGTTAAAGACTGCGATGGGGCTCCGTATGCCACGGCAAACTGGCTGACACTGACGTCGGCGGTGCACAAATGCTGCGCAGATAGCGCCATTCGACGGCCAACACCGCGGTTCCTGGTGTGTCCGCTGTGCCGTGCGTGTGATCATTGCTTGTACAGCCCTCTCGCAGTGTCCGGAGCAAGTATGGTGGGTCTGACACACCGGTGTCAATGTGTTCTTTTTTCCATTTCCAGGAGTGTAGATGGCAGTGGCCATTTGGTTAGATGGACAGCTTGTTGGTAGTAATGCCCATATAAAATGCTGTGCAGAAATTGCAGCAGAGATGGTATACAACCACCAGGTACCAGTTACTCTCAACTACATGGGATAAGAGTTCCTGCTATCCTTCTGACGTCTGTTTCCGCTAGCCCCGCTGCCCCACACGCACCTCCATCCTGCACCAGGACTATAACTTCACTCAGCCTGCTGCACCCACATCCTCTTCCTCTGTGTGATCACCCCTTCTCAGTCTACTCTTCCACTGTGTGAATTAACTGGTGCTGGTGCCCATGTATCACATACGTAATCCATGCACAGGCTGACACGTCCTCTTGTGTGCCTGCCCCATGCATCTGCTGTGTCCATATAAGTTATAAGCCCCCTTCCGTCAACCAACTCTCACATCCTTTCTCCACTAGCCTATGTGATACAATTACTCACTCCAATCAACCTGCAGAACTGCAGTCCCAGCATTGTGTGTTGTGCTGACGTGTGTGTGTGTGTGTGTGTGTGTGTGTGTGTGTGTGTGTGTGTGTGTGTGTGTGTGTGTGTGTGTGTGTGTGTGTGTGTGTGTTTTTTAGTGAATAATTCTACGAACATTGGGAAGTTATTAGTTTTGGCAACTATACTATGTATAGCAAGAACCATACTCTCTTATTTGTGCTATGATTAATGTGTTTCTCAACAGGTGTCCTACCTAATAGTTGACGAAATGCATCATGAGCATCCAGAGCTGATCAGAGATCAGTATTGGGATGAGGTATTTCCAGCCCAGCTGCCATACACAATAGCATCAGAGCCATTCAGAGAACAACATCCTCAGCCATCAACAGCCAACATTGAAGTGCCAAAATCTATGGCAGAACCATTACTAGCAAAGCCAGAGGATGGGGGAGACCATAATGTGAGTAATCCTTGTGTGTGTTTCATAAACTATAAATCAGTCAAATTAGACACTGTTTTTCTAGGTTTTTGTTGATGAAACAAATTTTTGTGTTATTACATGTGAGAGATTGTAATTTTTTCCCCTTGCTCCTCTTGTCTGCCTCATTTTAATTTATTTTTTTGCTATGGTTAGCAATATTCCCTTGTTATGACAGCCTCTCTCATTGATCTTTGATCTTTTAAGTTAGATACTTTTTTCTGTATCTGACCTTAGTAAATGTTAGCTTTTTATGAATCTAATTGAAAAGTTAAAAAAATAGTTTTAACCTAATGGAAAGTTAAAAAAATAGTTTTTCATAGCACTTAAGACGTGCACTGTGCTGCTGTCCCCTGCCCACCTTCCCCATAATACTTCTTCGCTTCATTGACCACAGGAAATGACTAATGACTATGTACTGCCTTTTGTTTAACAGAAGTAAAAGTAAGCAAAAATTCTCACTGCAGTCCAGTAGAGACCACTATGTCATCAGCCATGAATGGAGCAATACTGCTTGTGCACGCTGGTGTACATTGTCTGTTTATATAACAGAGGGTTGTCAGTGTGGGACATGCCCTATCAAATTGGGGTGCACCTCAGTGATGTGATTCAAACATTCAACCCACAGCCTGCAACTTAAAATATTGAAAACCTGCCTTTTATTTGTTATTTGTGATTGTCGGCACCAGCTGACGACATTTACCTACAAATTATGACTTACAGGTACATTGAAGAGAATGCAAAAAAAAAGTGCTTGGTGCCTTCTTGGACGGTACACAACTGTCTCCATATGACAACTTTGGCCTTTAGATGTTCATTAAGAACAACAGTACAAACCTCCTAACACTGTGGAGGGTGGATAAGGAGGAAAAGTGAATACTGGGAACAGAATCTACATCAGCAGCATGGGTTTCCCTACAGGATTTGCCTAAGGCCAGATGAGTGTGGCAGTAGCCAGGTATTATTGCACTTCCCAGGTGTGCTGCCCTGGTTTGAGGCAGGGAGATGGGTCAGTCTTGTTGCGGGCTGGTGTCATGTACAGTTGTTGGATGCTTATCACTGTTCAGAGTAATTTGAGGACTGTGCAGCACTGGGGCAGGATCCTCAAACTTCTTGTTCAGCCCACCTGCCTGTTTAATGCCTACCTCAAGGTGTCTGATGAATCGAATGGAGTGGCTTGCAGTATCAGCTGGCATGAATCCAAGGCAGCAAACTAGAGACCATTTGAAACTTGTAGTCTGCCATAGCAGGAACCCTATTCACACACTTTATGACTTCAGGAAGGGTGCTACAGACTTGATCAGCAATGTCTGAACCACTTTTGGTCAGCATGCCAAGGACATTAACAGTGTATAAGGTAAAGAAACACAGTATTGAATGTTACCCAGCAGCAGATTTTGATTTCATGATTGTGTACTTCCAAACTGTTCATTTTGGTTACTATTTCTTCTTTTTTTAAAAAATGTGGTTGTCTTGTGCATACATGTTTTTTGAAACACTCAATTGTAAGTAATGGTCTGAATAGGCTTTCAGAAATAAATTTTGTTTATCTTGTATTAATCTATAAGTTTGAACAATAAATTTGTTGTTGAATATGTAAGTATAAATAATAAAATAGTTTATTTTAAATTCACTTTGGTATGGAATAAATGTTTATCATTTCACCTTTACAGTTTGATGACACCCATAGTGGTATTCATTTTATTGCTGGTGGAAAACGGAGCCTGAGTCGTGTTAGTACTCGTGAACGAATGACCTCTGCGGGTTCAGCATCGAGCATAAACACCAACGTTGGAAGTCTGGCCAGTTCCATTCACCGTGTGGGCTCTGTGACATCTGTTCTCAGGAGACTGTTTTCACGTGATGGCAGTGGCACTGGATCAGTTGTCACTACCACAACTGTCCCTGCCAATATTCCAGATGGTAGTGCCGGCAACTCTGCTGGTATGTTGGGTGCTTTGCTGTCTTCTTTCTTAGATTTATATAACATGCAAGCATTGTAGAGTGGATGAAACACATTAAGGTGTGTGTGTCTGTTATGTCTCACAAGTAATGAAAGAAAGTGTAGCACAAAATATCTGTTTGCCCAACACATCCCTTACTGTCACTTCATATTTGATATTTTGCAGCATAGGAGGAAGTCTTTTGTGGCTAAATACTTAATTATTTATTTGTTTTGTTTTTAAATGTGTCAGCAAGTAAATATGTTATCTTACATGATGAATGTTTGGTTCATTTTGAATATTCCTTTATAGAGTGACAAAGGGCCAATTGATGTAATGTGTTGAATCTTTCCTGTTTTTATTTTGTGACTGAAATATTTATGTGGTATTACTTTTTTTCAACTGACAGTAAAACAATTAGTAACTTATTTCACCAGTTACACTTCTAATTTTTAGTGTACTGTATTTTTATCGGTATAGTTTATTAACATAATATTTTTTCAAAAAAACTATATTAAATGTAGCTACAAAGTTGTAAAATTTGCTAAATCAGTACAGAGGAAAAAATTGCAAGAAGGTAGTTTTGTGGGAGAGGAGGAATCGTCGAGATTCTTTCTCCTAATCTGTTATCTCAAATGACCTTTGTCATCTGTTAGTAGAGCACTCTTAACAGAAAAAATTACTGCCTGTAACACCTAAATTTTTCAACCACTTGGATTTGATCCATCATTTCTTCACTACTTCAATTATGTATCCTTATTGGGATAAAGTTCCAGAGAAGCCAGTTTCACAGAAAGGCGACACTGTATTAATGCACCAGGACCATTCACATTCCCAACAACAAACAGTTTCAGTTTTGGATTGTAAACCAAAGTTCTCAGTTAAACTGTGAATTGTAACTGAACAAATAAGAAGGTGTAAAATTAAAAATTTCTTTGTTAAAAATGTCATTGATAATTTCTGATGCATTTATTATAAGTGAAAGAAGTTTTAAGATTTACAGAAACTTTTTCATTCATTTCTGATCATCTATTTATTCTGCTCATGAAACCCTCTCTCCTATCTAATTAGGTGTTCTTCATATTTTACATAAAATTCATGAAGGCACTTATAGCGAATCCAACACTTCGAAATCTTTGTAATGTAGTGGGAACAGTACTAGCCATTAAAAAAAAAATTACAAAAATTTTTGAATAGTAGAGTAACATAAATAAAGTAATCGCAAGCAGATTTCAACAGTGGGCCCTGGTAATGATATAAGAGGTGTGACCAAACAGTAACAGGAATTTTTGAATTTTGCAGGCTTTATACATTCAATTAAAAAACAAAAAGAAAAGAAAAAAAAGGTTATCCTGTTGGAATACATGTTGCTGATGTATGTTCGTGTTTTCAGCAGCTTTGAATATTTAGTTAATTGTTGATAGTCGAAAGGGTTGAGCATGTTTTAGAGTATTCAGCAAATTCTTACTATCGGAAAAGGTAGGTCAATGAGTTTGCATTAAATTTTGATTGAAAAATGGAATAAAGTGCAGCGCCGAATTTGAAATGTTGACTGTGGCTTTTGGTGAATCTACTGTGAGTAAGACAAGACTTTGAGTGATATAAAGGTTTTAAAGAGCATGATGATGATGATGATGATGATGATGATGATGATGATGATGATGATGATCACCGTGGACACTGTAGCACATCAGTTAGTGATGACAGTCTGGAAGAAGTAAATAAAATGGTTCTGGAAAATCACCAAATTGCTATCAGAGGGGTTGCTGCTGCTGTCAGCATATACTTTGGCTCATCCTATGCAGTTTTTTTTTTCAGATTCTTGGTTATGAAACATGTAGCAGCAAAGATTTTTCTAAAATTGTTGAATGTTGACTGGAAACGGTCACATAGACCTCACTCAGGAATTTCTGAATGAATTCAACAATGGCCCAGAATTTTTAAAGGAGGTTAGAACAGGTAATGAAAAGTGGAAGTATGGCTATGACACTGAAACAAAGGTACAAGCATCCCAATGGAAACTGACGAAGAGCCAAGACCAAAAAAATTTGACAAGTTCGATCAAATGTGAAGGTTCTTCTCACTGTTTCCTTCGATTACAGTGGGATAGTGGCATCATGAGATCCTGCCTTATGGCAGTATGGTCAATAAAGCAAACAACCAGGAAGTTAACTGCCAATTCTGTGAAGCAATCCAAGGAAAAATGCCCAGAATTATGGCAAAACCACAAATTGCATCATGATAATGCTCCCACTCCTGCTCACAGCACAGTGCTTGTTCATGATTATTTGGCAAAAAACAAAATTTTTATGCTGCCTCAGCCACCATATTCACCAGATATGGCTGTTAAGGACTTCTTTCTATTCCTGAGGCTGAAGAGAATTGTGAAAGGACATCATTGTGCCACCATTGATGAAATAAAAATAGAACTGCTGAAGGAGCTGATCTCCATAACGGAAACTGAATCCAGAAGTGATTCAGGATTGGAAAAAGTTCAGACGCAACTGTATTGTACCTGAGAGGAATTATTTTGAAGCGGACAAAGTTGATATTGACAAAGAAATAAAGATTCTTTAAGAAAAATAAAAAAAATCCCTTTACTTTTTGATCATGTGTTGTATATTAGGAGGAGCAAAGGGAGCAACAGAACAACATGACAGAACAAAATTAATGAAGAGAACAGGCAAGTAACTTCAGTGAGTGACAGAAATGAAAAGAGAAGGTAGTTAACTGACATGAGGTGTAAAGGTATGAGTATTTGCTTTACCTTTTCTAACAGAGAAATAGCCATACAGCTCTCCCACTCCTCTTCTCAGCCCCTCTTTTTAGTTGAGAAAAGGAAGTGCTTCTGATTCTTCTTTAATTCATTGGGATACTGAATTTTGTGCCACAAGCAGTGCAACTTGTTGGAGGCAGACATTATCAATGGAGAAGTAGATAGGATACAGATAATTGAAGTCTAATGTTGTGATTATGATGGGATGATAAGTATTTGATCTGTGAAATGAGGTACTATGGGAGTAGGCACTTTAAGGAACATGTAATTTGTCTGGTTCCAGCCAGCTAACTAGGAATGTGATACACTGTCATGATTAAATGGACATAGTTTCGGAGGTAATGTATAAGAGCTTTCATGGTTAGTTCAAACTGCCTACAGTTTTCACTGCTTTGTGCCATCTTGAATTACATCACAATAGTGGAGGTTTAGCAGAATGAGTGTGTGCACTAGTTTTTATTTCACAACCTGTGGATATACATTCTGAAACTTCTGGAGGGCAGTGAGGGAACTGAAGGTCTTCCTACAGTGTTTTTTGCTCGGTTAAAGTACTCCACCAAAGCTACATCCAAGCCCTTGATTATTTTTTGATAAAATATTGAAATATTGTTGAGATGAATAGGAGATGGTTATTTGCAGAATTTGGGACTAATTATTTTCTGATGGGATAGTAACATGACATGAGTTTTCATTGCATTTAATTTAAGTCCCAGATTTTACACTCTCTAAACAGAGAAGACACATAGTCATTAATCTACGCAAAAGAAGTGTTGATAGATTTAGGCTTGGCACTTAAATAAATCTGGAGATCATTGACATAGTATCATTTACTGAAGGATGAAACTGATGTGAAGTTCCAGATACACAATGAGAACAAAAGTGAACCCAGGACTCACTACTGTGTCATTCCTGAGAGGACTGGCATCCAGGGAGTGATCAAAGTAGTAAGAGACCGGACTTGCATTTGGGAGAATGATGGCTGAGACACCTGTCTTGGTCAAAGTTCTTGCTCTGGCTTTAATGACCTCATTGTCAATTTAAATCCTAAAACCAATTCTATTTTGCTTCCAGGACAACTTTTGAACTTGCTGCTGTTTGTTCCTCAAGTAACCTTCAAACTAATTAAGCACAGTTTTAGCAATATTTCAAAACTTACATATAAATTGCTTTCCCAAAGTCTATTGTCATTGTTCTCTATTGTACATTTCATGTAATAACTTACCGTAATTAGTGCTGTGTGTGTGTTACGGCATTTGCGAAACAAGAGTGATAATGGTCTCATAAACTGGATTTGTCATAAGTATTCAGTCCGTTGACTACAGACAATGTTTTCAAGGACTTCTGATACAGCAAGTAAAATGATGATTCGCCAGTAATCACAAGGTCATCATTTTCCTTTTTAGGGATACTTTGTATTATGCTTCTTTTCCTTCTAGATATATGCAACATTTTTGATTATGGTTACAATGATATAATCATTTCCTTTCGCTTCATAAGAAATTATCAGTATTGCCTTTTTTGTGTTCAGGTTCAAGAATGCCGAAAAGCAATAGTGCTGCTAGTTTGAAACCTCCATTTGCTGGGGGAGGGAGTATGCGAATAGCAGACCAAGTCATAGAAGAAGTGGATGAACAGTCAACAGTAACTTCAATGAGGCCACCAGACTTGAGGCCAAATGTTCGCACAATTTTCGCAAGTGGCGTGCCTCACTTCCCAGGGCCTCCACCACCATCAGCACCAGTTGCAGTTCCTCATAGTGTACAGGTACGTTATATAGAGGATTTTGTTGCTTGCAGTATTTACAAAGCAGGTAATGATAATGTACGATCTCTCTTCAACACTATTTAGATTCTTTGTTTGGTTATGTGGGGAGC
Source organism: Schistocerca gregaria (assembly GCF_023897955.1). Lineage (NCBI taxonomy): Eukaryota > Metazoa > Arthropoda > Insecta > Orthoptera > Acrididae > Schistocerca > Schistocerca gregaria. Next base: position 779,579,951 of record NC_064922.1, read on the forward strand.
TTCACCTTGAAGTGTTAATTTTACAATATAATTTACTTACTAATTCTGCACCATGTGCAGAGGAACAAAGTTGCACTGGAATTTGTTTACCAATAAAGATTTTGCCAGGTAAGAGCAAATCTTTCAATAAGTGGCCTGTAAAATAGTAAGAAGTTAGTTGCGGCAGGTAAGACTTTGTTATCAAGTACAGTAGTGACAAAACAATCAATAAATAGAGATAAGTGACTGAGCTAAAATTTATGCACAGCCAAACTTTAATTTTAAGTAACCACTGATAACTCTGTACACCAACTTGAAAATATTTTTTATTAGAGACCAGTTAAATAATATTTTAAAACATTAATTAAAAAGTAACTAAGTAACTTCAAAAACAAAAATTTCAAAAATTTATGTAATGGCTGTAATCTTCAGCCATAAAACTGGTTGCATGGAACACTAATTCATCATGTGCAAGTCTCTTATCTCTGCGTAATTACTGCTACCTGCATCCATTGGAACCTGCTTATTGTATTCAAGCCTTGTTCTTTCACTGCAATTTTTATTCCACCCCCCCCCCCCCCCCCTTCTCCTCCATATGTTCCTTCATTATCAAATACCCTATCATCACATTACTTGTTTTATCCAGGTTGTGCCACAAACCATTTTTCCCCAATTCAATTTAGTGCTACTTCATTAGCTATCTGACTATCAAACTAATTCTCAGCATTTTTCTGTGACATGTGTCAAAAACTACTACTCTTCTTGTCTGTCCTTTTCATTACCCACACACACACTTCACTTCCATAATGGTTAGGGCAACCAAAAATATAAAAATGATTAAGTATTGCCAGAAAAACCACAGTACACTCGATGAAATTTGAACATTATATATGAATATTGCAGATTTTCAATGACTATGCAGCCCCTCTATTAATAAAACTATCTTCAATTCAGATAAATGCATTGTGCAGAACAGTAACAATAAAAAACATTCATAATATATTACTTTGAGGAAAGAGAAACGGCTGTCATTAAATTTATTCATGATGCTGAAAGGAGTGAATATTATCATCAAAAATATTTTGCTCATTCATCCAGTAATGTAAAAACAAAGCACCATTCAAAGCGCAAAGTTTATTATTTGCATACTGTTACATTTTATGCTGTAACTGCAGTTTGTTGCTATTTGTTTAATTTTAATAACTAGTTTACTTAGTCAGCTATGGCTCGCAATGCATCAATGTCACTTCTTTGTTTTCACTACAGGCTAGTGGACCGCATCTCAACATTACACCGCTGTCATCATCAGCTCCTGCATCAGCTGTGGTTATGCCAGCTGCCGCTGTTTCACCTGCTCCTTCAAGCACAACATACACAGAAATTATGTCTGTTAAGAGTGCACCAGGATATGGGGATTCCTCAAAGATTGGGCCAGGAGGAAGAGTAGATCGCTTCACTAGTCAGCCTGCATCACAAGGAGATAGCACGAGCTTCTTTGGAGGAAGGACATCTCAAGCAGACGGTGATGATGTGAGCATTGGTGGTTCTAGTACAAATAGTTCAGAGGATGATGAGTTTACACGCCTGAAACAAACTCGACAAAAAGAACGCAAAGAAAAGCTGATACAAAGGTTGGCAAGGTCAGTTAGTGCACAACATCCAGGTTCTTTAGACAATGAGACATTACTGCTTGAAATTACTGGTGACTCGAGAACTGGCTTACTGTCTTCATCCCAGCAATCTAGTGTACTTGGAGATTCTAATGTATGACAGCAAACTGACGAAAGTAAAATGCCAAATTGAGCAGAATGATCGTTAAACTTCCATACACAATGGTAGACACAATTGTGTGAACAAAGCTGTGACAAAACTCAATTCAGATTGTACACTTTGCTGTTATTTTTGTATCTCTGCAACTTATAGCTGCCTCTTGGCTATAACGCACAGTATTTGTAATTTAGTCTCAAGTATTGATATTTCGAGGACCATGAAAGTGAATTAAGGTATTTTACTTAAAAAATGACTGTTGTTGAATCTCGTAAGCATTTCATACTTGGTCACAAGAATAGTTAATTGACATAGTTAGTGTATATAACAACATTAAACACTTTATCCTCCCACCTGCCAAACATTCCAATCTTGCAGGTAGTCCTGTGCTAGTTCTGGGAGTATATATGCTGGAAATATTTTCTTGTGCTGAAACTGAGTGTTATACCTCAAATATTTATTTATATTGTAACACATAAGGCAAGTGCCAGTACCAATGAACTGAAAATCATCCAGGATGTGATTATTGTGCTGTTTGAGATTAGATTTTAAATGGACAGCTGAAAGTGTATCTTATACTGAAGTGTTCTTCATAAAAGCTGGTGCTTTGATACTTTGTTCCTGTGTATATATAGACAGTGTAATTGTACTTATAAGAAATATTAATTGCTGATATTTATGTTTTTGACAGTATTTTTGGATAGTTGGTACAATAATCAACTTTTATGATAGAGGAAATGTGGTCTCTTGAACTCCGTCGTGCAGGTGATGTCCTCACAAATTTCTTTAATAACTTCTGTATGTTTTATCTCAGTTTTGAAAGGTTAATTGACATAATCTTTGTTATATGATGTATGAGATAGAAGATGAATGTTCATTTATTCACTGAGTTAGCTTAGACAAACAATAAATAACAAAAATGTTGAATTCCCGTATTTCAAAGCGTCGTCGTTTGGAGAAAGGAATTCATGGGATACAACAAAAGGCATACAGGACAACCTTACTAATCTGAAAGTTCAGTCAGCTTCTCCCTTTCTAAAACAACTGTAACATTTCCCAGTTCCACAACCTGTTTAAAAAAGTGAGTCGACTGTAATATTCTGTGTAGTGTTAATTTTCAGTTTTAAATTTTTGGTTGTAATTTTTGTATTTTTATATCATGTTGTTCTTTTGTTGTATACTAACAGCTGAGGTTTTCGGAGAAAAAAGACAATGGCTTTAGACACCTTTCATTTTGGAAAGTGAAATAGTAGTGTATAAAAAGAGTCACATATTTTAATGAGCTACTCTTCATTATCTTAAAAAGCAGAGCTATATATTATGCAAGAAATTCTGTGGTGCATGCAAGAAATTCTGTGGTGCTTTAGTATTTTTTGAAATTTGTATTTTATCAGACTCTGGCTATAGATATAGTTAATGCTACCAGTTGTGCCTGCCAGAAAAAAAAGAAAACACTAAGTATTTTAAGTTTAGCACCTATAATTTACACAGTCCTATGTCTGTGACATTTGTATCATGTTCTTAAATATATCACATTAATTTGTTCACCTCATTACTGCATGGGAATGTACTAAATAAACATTGTGATTTTTTTGTCACTGTATGTGACAAACAAGAAGTCAGCACAATTGGACAAAAATGTCTGTATAATGTAAGACTGCCAAATGTCTATTTCTTTTTAATTATTAATTTTATAATTGACTATGACTTTTTATTGAACTGGTAAATGTGTGCAGTAATTGATTTGTGATATTCAGAGGAAAATGTGTGCAGTGTGTCTGGTGTCAGTTGGTTTTTGAAAAAAGCGGAGACAGAATTTTAAAAAAAATATTTGTTTGAAGTCTCAGAGATACAGATCAATAAAGCAATATTTAAAGTTACCACTTCTCACCATTTGCTTACAGTTAATGTTGCAGACAGCTATGGAGACATGTTCATAGAGAAATGTTGATAAGGGAGAAATAAATAAAAATGATATTTTCATTTTTATCAGGTAAGCTGCGTTAGCAAAGTCATATGTGCATCAGTATGCAAAACACACATCTATAATCATTACCCAAACATATTTTTTATTACCAAGGCAACAGTTTGAACATGGGTATCTTCTGGAAGTTGCCTGGATTATTAAGAATGCAGTAAAATCATCAAAGTATTTTATGTGATTTATTGGGATGGCTAATTTCTTTCAGAAGTTAGTTGCTTATTTCACCCAACTAGCGGTCCCCTTGAATAGCTTATGCTAGAAAGGCAAGCCATTCCCTTGGGGGAAAGGGTCATCAGGCTTCCTGTGAGGCAATTAAAGCTGCCCTTAGGAACTCTCCTTTGTCAGTTACACTGGGTTTCGGCAAGCACACATCCAATTCTGGGTTAGCAACGGGGCTCTTCCAGGAACATCGGGGGCAGTTGCATCCCATCACCTACGCACCATGCAGCTTATATTTGGTGCAAAAGTGGGAAGATTCATCTTGGTAGAAATTTAAATTCTACCTAGAGCATAGGGAATTTGTGCTCGAGACTGATAATCAGGCCTTGAATTGGGTATTGGCCCACCTCAGAAAAACTGCTAAGGTTGCACATTGGACAGTCCACATCTCCACATTTTGTTTAACTCTTTTGCATTCTCAAGAGGAGAGAGAAAGTAGAGTCTCATATTTTCCAAATCCAAAACAGGCTTTCAAATGGCGAGCACATGGTTAAATAAGTTCTTAATAAAGGTATTGTGTGTCAAAAGGGGAAGGGCGACCACACATTCAGTATTTGTTTGCCTCGGGTATTTTCACAGCTCCATACTGCACGGTCATCTAGGTTTCCATAAAATCTTGGCCAAAATTAGATATCATGTGTTTTGACATTCTATATGTAAAGATATATGTCGGTTAGTGGGGTGTTGTCAGTTATGCAAACAAAGGAAGCCTAATTCTAATGCATGCAAGGGTTTTCTCGAGTCTACTCTTGATAGCAGGCTCATGAGCTATCTCTTTGTGGTCTATGTAGAACCACTTCCATGTACTTGAGGAGGGGGAATTTTCTACATCTTGGTAGTGGTGGATGGGTTTTCCTATTTTTAGCTGGATAGTTCCCAGCCACGGGGTCACTAGTGGGCAATCTGTATAGCATCTTTGCCATCTGAGCACCAAAGTAAGTGATAATGCTCTGGCATTTACGTCTAGGGAATTCCAGAGATGTTAACAGCTGAGCACATGAATGGGAATTTGAGGGCCACCTTGATAATATTTCATGCTAGATCCCAAAAATGCTGGGCTCTTTCTATCCTGTCATTAAATCTTGCTTTTAATGCTGTTTAGCATGAGGCCATCATGGTCATGCCAGCCTCATTAATCCTGGTCTATCCAATTAAATCTCCCTTGAATAATCTTTGGACCACTGACAGGCTGCTCCCTGAGCAAGTCACCCCCCCCCCCCCCCCAAAAAAAAAAAAAAAAAAAAACCATCCAACATAACTGGGAGAGCTTGCACATAGGAGTCAGGTATGTAGATGCAGTTGTGGGAGGTGTGATTGATTACAAGGGGAAAGTCGGAGACCCTGTATTTGTGCATGGGTTTAACGTTGGAGTCAAGGCTGAACCAACCCTTTCTAATAAACTGGCTCACTGTTTTATAGGCCCCTGTAAAATTTTAAGATTCCTGAGTCTACTTAATATCTTGGTCCACAATAAATTGAATGGAAAATCTCTAATGTATGTGTTAGGTTGGTGTCAAACCCTGTTGGGACATCTTTGAGTTTCAGTGGGGAGGCGGAGCTGTGCATGCTTGTCTTTTACCAATTTTGCCCCTTATTGGTGATCTTTGTTGGGATAGCTTTGGAAGTAGACTGGTGGCAACATTGGTGGGGAAAAAGCCACGAAGCAGGAAGGCTTTAAGGCTTTGGACAGTGAGTATGTGGAAAGCAGATGGAGTTGGCCAGGGGTGTGATAGGTTTGGAGTTCTGGATGGTACACGAGAGAGTGAATAGGATTCTGTGGATGCACTGAGCCAGGTTTTGACAGTCTTATTGTCGCCTGCCCTGTGAAGTGGTGTCTGTTAGTGGGCATGATATTTTGGAAAACACACCAATGACTTTAAGATAATTTGGCCAGTTTGACAGTAGTGAAAGCAGTCTAGTCTCTTGCAGGCTTAAGGAGTGGAAGGATGGCAGACATCCTGTCCAAGTTAAGTGACTCCCATGGATGTTCTTACCTCTTGCTCCTCCCCTCCTGGTGATGTTCATGCAGCCACCACTCATAATTAGTAGCAGCTGTTTATTAGAAGTCATTTGGTTAAAAACTGATCACTGAATTTTGGCTAGCTGTAGCTGCCCATCAGACTGTTAATTGGTTTTAAAAGTCCATATTTTGTTGTCTACTGAATGACAATGGGTTCATAATTAATAGCAGCTGTTTAAAAATTATTTGCATAAATCTGATCAATGAATTTTGGCTAACTGTAGCCACTTATTCAGTGACTGTTAATTGTTTATAAATTTTTTTATCTTTCCTGCCTACTGAGTAACAGTGGGTTTATAATTAGTGGCAGCTGTTTAAAATTCATTTTTATAAAGTTTGCTCAGTCAATTTTACTGTTGATTGCTTTTAAAACTCATTTGACTTTAATAAAGGCAAGTTATGTATTTAAGATGATGAGTGCTGAAGCAGTTATGTGGGGACCCCAGTTGTTCCATCAGGGTGACTTGATCCCAAATCTACCTACCAAAATTCTTAGTTGTAACTACCTACACTGGAACAATGCAGTATATACTCTACCTCATGAGAAATCAGCAAAAGAAACAAGCAGGCATTAGAAGCAGACTGTTTACAAGTTGCGACCAAAGTTATAGCAAAATATCTGTTTTAATTGAAACTTTGAATGGGGTTCATTCAAAGATTCTGAGAAAGCTCTTAACCTGGTTTCAACAGAAAATGTACAAACAGCCATTTAGACACAGGGCACTGGTTCAACTTACCGTACATCAGTATACTGAGGAACACACATGTCAATGCTACAGCTTACATGGACTTCTTGACAATAGTGAGAAATTGAACGGAGAATCAATATCACCGAAACAAATCTCAGCAGATTCAGATGAAGTTTTCAGAATCTTTATCTGTGAAAACAAGAAAGGTATACATGATACTTAAATACAACTTCTGTCACGTACACAAACACCAAATTATGGCTAGTGCTAAACTGCTCACACTGATAACTGCAGGAATTACTTTTAGGCGATATATGTCATGAGATGAGCAGAAAGAAGCCACTGCTCCTCCTCCTTTCACTAGTCAGTGTCCATGTAGCAGTATATGGATTGGGGAGCCATTCGCTTGGATGGTGATGTAAGCGGACACGACCATCAGCCTGATGTAACAAAAAATGTGATTCATCTGACCAGGTGATATATCACTACTGATCCATAATGCAATCTTTATGATCTGGTGCCAGCTGCTGCCATAATTGACAATGTTGTTGGCCAGCATGGAAACATATTGGGTTTATTTGTTGCAGAGCCCCACATTCAACAACGTGCACTGAACAGTGTGCTCTGAAACACTTGTGCTTGCATCAGATTTTCAACAGATCACTGCCTGTCCTGTAAAGAGTGAGAAACCCTCCAATGTCCATGTTCTGTGATGAGGTGTGGACAGCTAACACATTGTTGTGTACTAGTTGTTTTGCCAGCCTTCTACCAATTCTATCCATAGATGCTGATGACATTAGCATGTGAGCAGCCAACCAGCTTCACCATTCAGAGGGTGCGAGGTCACATCGTACATACCCTTTGTTAAAGTTGCTTATGTCAGTAGAATTCCCTTTTCCATATCATTTTTGCTTCACTTTCTTTGCTTGATATATGACTGCAGTGCCAACAGACAGTATTTACTCATGTGGTGGTCTGGGGTCGTAATGTTTTGGGCTGTCAGTGTGTGTATATTTCTGATTTTAGTTCAATTCCATCTTTATCTTTTTGCCAAAGTCTGATGACTCTACTGAATCCCACTTGATGCAATACAACTCCTCTGTGTTATCCTTCAGTGAGAAATAGCAGCATTTGAGTCTGAGTCTGTCACGTCTGTATTATTGTCCTTTTAGCATTACTTTGTGTGGCAAGGTGTGGGAGCAGAAGTAACTCAGCATGCCCAATGACGTGAAGTAATTTACCGAGTATCTTCAGTTAAATACTGCAAATGTTCTTTCATCCAAATTAGACTAGAATATCAGCGTGCCAAAAACTCGCATGATACAGTCTGAAATACATGATAACATACTCTGTTCTTCACTTCTTGAGATGAATACCCACACTATATATTACAAGCCTATTCTCCTGCGCTATTGAGAATAACTGTAAGTTTGATCTTGCACTATATTTACTTTTCTCCATAATTATAAGATAAGAGCCATGTACTTAACACCTCCAGCACTACTCAGCCGTCATTTCACTGTCGCACCCAGTCATTTAATTTATTTTTATTTTCCGCTACTTACCCCGTCCCCCCTCTGCACCTTCTCTCCTGCCTCCATCTAAACTGCAACACTTCACTGTCCGCCACTCCTGCCATACTATACCTCCCCCCCCCCCCACCCCCCCCCTCTCCCCCCGCCCCAGCTCCCTCTTACCACCACCCATTCACCACTCCCATCATTCACTGGTGCCGCTGCTCGTAGTGTAGTTTCAGCTTTCTGAGTCTGCAGACATGTGTGCTAGTTGCGTTTGCATGAGAATGTGTGTGCGTGCGTGTGGCCAAAAGCTATTAGTGTGTGAATCTTTTTATTGTGCCTATCGTGACTTAGCATCTCTGCTATACGGTGAGTAGCAACATTCCTTCTCTGATATTGTTACATTCAATCCTGGGTTTTCTATTGTTTGATTAAAGTCATAAAATTTTAGCTAACGGCTTTAAAATGACCTATAGAGCTTTCTTAAGTTCAATGGCTGTTTAACTTTAGGTCTAGATCCTCTCTCTGAATGAACAGTGCTGGTTGACACTAAACTTTCAACTGTGTCAGAGAAAACAGGTTAACACACAACAACATTGATTAAATTACATAAATACTTAATCATTTGAAATTCCTCTTTTTCATTTACAAACAAATAAGAAAAATAATGCTAACTTTACACAAGGCATGTAAATGTGAGATCTTTTCAAAAAATTCTGGAACTTTGTCCACAAAATTTTTCTATGCTTAAATTTTAGTTATTGTGCATGGTGTCGTTCAAAATATCCTCCTCCTCAACTGATACACTGCTCCCAATACCATTTCCACTTCTGGATACAGTCTTGGCACAGCTCTTGCTGGATCGTGCGAAGAGCCATTTACAAATTTTCTTTTATCTTGCATATCATTGTAAATCTTCACCCATTCTATGTGGTTTTCAACTTTGAAATAAAAAGACCTGCAGGGACCAGGTCTGGAGACTACAGAGGATGAGACGGCACAATGTTTACTTTTTTGTGTTTTGTTTTGTGTGGTGTGGTGTGTGTGTGTGTGTGTGTGTGTGTGTGTGTGTGTGTGTGTGTGTGTGTGCGCGCGCACGCGCAATAATCATGCACCAATAGGAATGAATGTGCAGGTGTTTTATCGTGATGCAAGAGCCATGAATTGTCTATCACATTTCAGGCCGTCTCCTTCTCATATTTTATTGCAGGCATTGCAAAATGTCCCGATAGTACCATTGATTAACAGTTTGTCCCTGTGGCATGAATTCATAATTAACTAATCTGTCAGAGTCAAAGAAAACTAAGATTGAACCTTGGTCTCGACATCATAACTGTAGACCAGTGTCTAATCACCACTTATGATTCTCATTTGTGGAATCCTAAAGCTCTTCGGAGATTGCAAAGCAAAGGTCTTTCTGGTGCCAACTCATGAGCCATAGGACCAACTTGGCGGCAACACAGTGCATTCCAAGATTTCATGACATGATCCAACTGAAATGTTACATTCTTGCGCAATCTCTTGGACAGTCAGTTTTCGATTGGCATGCACAGTTTTGTTGATGTTCTTGACACAAGCATCACTGGTAGATGTTGAAGGGTGTCCTGAACGAGGGTCATCTTTAACTTCCATCTGGTCATTTTAAACCATGTGAACCATTCAACCACTGAGTATGGCTTAAGCACTCATCATTGTAGGCTTCCTGCATCACTTGGTTTGTCGCTGCAAAGGTTTTCTTGAGTTTCATTAAAAATTTAATGCACACTCATTGCTTCTCTAGCTCTGCCATCTTGAAATTCCCAAACTGTATGACACAATGTTCTATTAAGTACAGCACTGAACAATACGTAACAGACATACAACAATGAAACTTTTGACAGGTACACATCAAACACAGGCATGTGTAAGGATGCCAGCCAGCCGTATTTTGCTCCAACACCCCATTGCCACGAAATTACGAATGTTCTGGAATTTTTTGAACAGATCTCACATAATTGTATAACTCTTATTAAATGATCTTCAGAGTAATCAAAGGTTCTTCCAGCTCTGTCACTGGTTTATGTGAGGCATGCTACATCAGAAATGATATTTAGGTGCCCTAATCACAATAAACAATAACGCCTTCCACGATCAGATTTAAGATATAAATCTATCTTGCATCTTTACTTTCAGTCGGTAAACTGAACACTACATCTCTTACTAGTAAATACCTTATATCTATGTAATGTAGCATACCTATCCAATGCAACAACATATGTAACACATATTCATACCTTACTATTCTATTAATATGAGGCGGTACACCCCTAAAAAAAGAAAAGACTGGAATAATTTTTTAAAAGCTATATATTTTGAAATTGTTTACAAAAAACCTTACCCTCTTAAAAATACTCTGCATTACAACTAATAAATTTGTCCCACTGGTGCTTCCACTGTTGAAAACATTTTTGTAGTTGCTTTTAGGTATGGCTGACAGCTTTTCCCTCATTTTTTTCTTCAGTTCTTCAATGTTGTCAAATCAGGGTCCTTCCATGCTCCTCTTCATGCATGCAAATAAGAAAAGGTTGCACAGAACCAGGTCAGGCAAGTAAGGTGCATGGAGCAGCCAAACCATGCCATTTTTAGCCAAAAACTAACAGATGGCTTTGTGTGCAGGTGTGTTGTCGTAAGGGAAGAAATCTTCTGTTAAAATTTGCTGAACCGAGCTCCAAGATAACTCACTAATCTCTGACAGTTGATCAATTGCCTGTTGTATTTTCATTGATTTGGGCACTCGATAGATGTCCGGAACGAGGTTTGTCATCAGTCGACATGTTGCCATTTATAAATCGAGCAAAGCATTCATACACTTGAGTTTTGGCACAGTGTAATTTTGGTAAACTGATTTCAACATTAAAACAGTTTCAGCAGCATTTTTACTCAGCAGAAAACAGAATTTTGCAGCTGTACATTGTTCACTTAAACTTGCCATAGTAAAAAATGAAACAAGAACAAAATGGTGCTAACAAAAAGAATCACTGCAGACGAACAAGCCAGGTCAGCAACACAGGTGACACTGAACTGGCAGTGAATTGCACTATACACATCTAGAGGCAGAAATGCATACTACCTAAGTTCCACTGACGGCATTGTTATTCCAGCCCCCCCCCCCCCCCCCAATCTTTTTTTATTTATTATTTTTTTTAAATTTGTGTGTGTGTGTGTGTGTGTGTGTGTGTGTGTGTGTGTGTGTGTGTGTGTGTGTGTTTGGGGGGGGGGGGGGGGGTTAATCCCTCACATGTTCGTTCATATTCATACGCTTATTGCCCTCAAAACCACTATATACTTTAGCATCTCCGCACATAGTCCAACCATTTTGATGCGCTCTACATTCAAAGCTTGTTTTATTGAGTATTCATTAATGCTTAAATATTTTTCAAAGTGAGATTTATGAACGTTTTACACTCTAGTAAGCTCACTCAAACACAAAAATTCCTTTTGTTTGTTGACAGTACCGGTATTGCCCAAAACATTTGTGGTAATGATAGTAGTCTCAACTTTTTACTATACTTTTGTTCAAGAGGTTCTTGTTAAGTTTCCTCTAAACTAGTCAAAGCATTTGGCACATGTCACTTCAGCAATTTCTTTACTTTGTTCTAATGGCTCTACCAAGCCTTCCATTTCTGAGATTTGATTGCATATGCTTGCAAATTCCTGTACTGACTATTCCTCCAAATGTTGCATCTTATCAATTACTCCTTTAGATTCTCTTTACCCTGGTTCTGGACTGTTTTTCTATTTTAGTCTGTAACTCCTTAAATAACTTTACTAAGGTCACTTCTAAATAAGAAATTTTATCTACTTTCCTCCTCTACTTCTAGGCATGCCAGCTGGTTCCTGCAGAGATGCCACCAGAGATTTTTGCTGCAATTGTAGTCTCAAAACCACAACATAGAATTCTTCTCTGTTGATGAGAGATTCTTCTCTAGTAACTTGCTACACGTCAGTTAAACACACATATTTTTTTCCTGTGACCCCATTGCTATGGCCAACTATTATTATTTTCTTCTAGGCTCTTTGGATCAGTTGGCATTCCTTAGGTTTTAACCAAATTAAACTTATTTCTACTTGATTAATCACATCAAATCAGGCAACACCATTGTGTGTGCACACTTATATATTCTCTGTTATTGACTTGGGTTGCTCTTGGTGATGACTCCTATTATTTTCATCAAAATTCGTGACAAATATTATTTATCATCACAAAAGCTCTGTTGTCTCATAACACAAATTTGTGTTCTGCACTAGGGTACCAAAATGAAGTGCAAATAGTGGCATGGGATGGAACTCTATATATGACATGTCATTTGATTTCATCTGTGTGTCAACTTTACCTTATGATCTGCAGTTTCAGTTCTTGAAATTATTGCGTCAGTGGACCTGTTAGACACTAACACTCATGCCATGTGACCACCTTTTGCAGTTGGGGCACATGCCGAAAGATAGCTCTACATCTACATCTACATCTACATCCGTACTCCGCAAGCCACCTGACGGTGTGTGGCGGAGGGTACCCTGAGTACCTCTATCGGTTCTCCCTTCTATTCCAGTCTCGTATTGTACGTGGAAAGAAGGATTGTCGGTATGCTTCTGTGTGGGCTCTAATCTCTCTGATTTTATCCTCATGATCTCTTCGCGAGATATACGTAGGAGGGAGCAATATACTGCTTGACTCTTCGGTGAAGGTATGTTCTCGAAACTTCAACAAAAGCCCGTACCGAGCTACTGAGCGTCTCTCCTGCAGAGTCTTCCACTGGAGTTTATCTATCATCTCCGTAACGCTTTCGCAATTACTAAATGATCCTGTAACGAAGCGCGCTGCTCTCCGTTGGATCTTCTCTATCTCTTCTATCAACCCTACCTGGTGCGGATCCCACACTGCTGAGCAGTATTCAAGCATTGGGCGAACAAGCGTACTGTAACCTACTTCCTTTGTTGTCGGATTGCATTTCCTTAGGATTCTTCCAATGAATCTCAGTCTGGCATCTGCTTTACCGACGATCAACTTTATATGATCATTCCATTTTAAATCACTCCTAATGCGTACTCCCAGATAATTTATGGAATTAACTGCTTCCAGTTGCTGACCTGCTATTTTGTAGCTAAATGATAAGGGACCTATCTTTCTATGTATTCGCATCACATTACACTTCTCTACATTGAGATTCAATTGCCATTCCGTGCACCATGCGTCAATTCGCTGCAGATCCTCCTGCATTTCAGTACAATTTTCCATTGTTGCAACCTCTCGATACACCACAGCATCATCTGCAAAAAGCCTCAGTGAACTTCCGATGTCATCCACCAGGTCATTTATGTATATTGTGAATAGCAACGGTCCTATGACACTCCCCTGCGGCACACCTGAAATCACTCTTACTTCGGAAGACTTCTCTCCATTGAGAATGACATGCTGCGTTCTGTTATCTAAGAACTCCTCTATCCAATCACACAATTGATCTGATAGTCCGTATGCTCTTACTTTGTTCATTAAACGACTGTGGGGAACTGTGTCAAACGCCTTGCGGAAGTCAAGAAACACGGCATCTACCTGTGAACCCGTGTCTAAGGCCCTCTGAGTCTCGTGGACGAATAGCGCGAGCTGGGTTTCACACGACCGTCTTTTTCGAAACCCATGCTGATTCCTACAGAGTAGATTTCTAGTCTCCAGAAAAGACATTATACTCGAACATAATACGTGTTCCAAAATTCTACAACTGATCGACGTTAGAGATATAGGTCTATAGTTCTGCACATCTGTTCGACGTCCCTTCTTGAGAACGGGGATGACCTGTGCCCTTTTCCAATCCTTTGGAACGCTTCGCTCTTCTGATCCATTTAAGATACTGAAATCACGTAATCAAGTTTGTGATAACTCTTCTGTATTACAATAGCAACGTTTCCACTGTACATTAACTTTCACACTGTGAATGGTGCAAATCGCTCGTAACATTTAGCTTACAATAGATTATAGCATCTCTCTGTAATTCTGTGACATTAATGAGTGAATGACAGTTCTCATCATGATTATTCAGTTGCGAATTGGTGCAATTCTTGCTAGAGCCCCTTTACCTCTTGACTTCTGAGGCACCACCAAGCCATGACGTGAAGGCATAAGTGGGCCTCCACAGCAGGTGGAGACATGCATTTGTCTTCACACCTTGCTGATCTGACTTCATTTTGTCCATAACTTCGCATACACCAAATGAGGGCATGCACAGTGTTCCACACTTACAGACTACCTAAACTGTGTGTCAGTTTCCTTAAATACCTTTTGTCTGTCTAAGAGGATCAAAGTGGAGCAAATTACTATTTAGAAATCCGTTATACCACAATATTCAGTTCTGCACAACAAATAAGTCACACAGCTGATGCAGCACATGGGCAGGAGGCAGTAAACAGGATAGAATTCTCATTATTGGGTGTACATATTGATGGAAACTTGAACTGGATGTTCTGAGGTGCTCATACAATGAAGTTCAGCTACCTTCGCTCTTTGCATAATTAATTTGTTTGTTTCAAATATTAATAATGTTTTAAATATATTTTCCATATTGCCACTCAATAACATATTATGGAATAATTCATCACACGAAAGTGAGGAATAAGAATAGTATATGGTGTTCACCTGCAGTCTTTGTAGGTACCTCTTCAAGGAGACATACAAATTAAATTAATAAATAGTCCATCACAATTTGGGTAAGAATAGTGATATCCATACCTAAAACATGAAGAAGAACTCAGAAAGGAGTTCGACATGCTTCAACTAAAGTGTTTGATCATGTGTCCAATAACGTAACATAGCCAAGATTCTTGAAATATCTTAAGTTTGCCTATTTTGGAATACCTCTACAAAGATACTATGACAATCATGACCTCGGTGCCTGTTTTACCACACACGCAATCTGGATTATTCTTCCACACACCAGTTTCTCAGAACTCTGCAGGCGTGAACTTGTGCTCCATGTCCTTGGTTCTTGTCACCCACCTGGCCTTAATTTATGTTAATTTCTTTCATTTCAGCATTTCGTCACAATAACTACTATTTTCTTCACTCCATTTTAGTTTTCTACACCTTTCATTTTCTTACCTGTCTATTTTTCGCCATCCTCCTCCCACCACTGTTACATACAACACACTTAGCTTTCCATCCTTATTAACACATACACGATGTTTTAGCCGTAATATCTGTCTTGCATGTTACCCTGTCTTCCACATTTAGGCTATCAGGTTTTCAAATCTGTCCAGTGCCGGCCCCAGCAATCAGTCTTTCCTTCTCAGCCCCGACTGGTAGGTCTCCCCTGACCCGCAGTTCCAAGTGACTTTTTCAAGGCCTCTCCAGTCCTTTTCTTTCACCCCTCTTCTCCTTCAACCCTTCTGCTGGAAGAAGCAGCAACAGGCCCTGAAAGCTTGCCTAGTTTTAAACTTCTGTTATATGTGTTCTGCTGCCGGTTGATGAGTAGACTTTTTATCTATCACATTACATTACATTACATTACATTACATTACATACATACTCCACAAGCCACCATACGGAGCATCCTGGGTGGTACACTTCACCAATATTAGTAATTTACTTTCCTGTTCCCCTCCCAAGTAGAGCAAGGGAAAAAATGACTGTCTATGCCACCATATGCACCCTAAATTCTTATATTTTACCTATGTGGTCCTTATGTGCAATGTATGGTGGCAGCAGTAGAATCGTTCAACAGTTAGCTTCAAATGTTAGTTCTCTAAATTTTCTCAATAGTGTTTCTTGAAATTAAAGTTGCCTTCCTTCCAGGGATTTTCATTTCAGTTCCTGAAGCACCATGACATTTGAACAAGATGGTCCAGACACCGGCAAAATCTCACATAAGTGTTGTTCCAGTTAATGCTATTGGTAGGAGGTGATACACTACACATGGCCTGCACCTTAATAGGAAGGGGAAAAAAAAATAAGTTCCTCTATTAACAGAAATTGTAAGGGAGGGCTACAGTCACACGAGCGGTGATCCCTGTGGTTAATGGGTCAAGGAAAACAGGTTTTCTAGGTTTAAGCCAAAGTCCAGTCAGACAACAATCAAGATAAATAGAATAAAAGAAACATCATGTATAGTAAAGAGGGGCAAAGCTAAGAGCAGTATCAACTTCCTTCATCAAAATATCAGGGGAGTAAAAAATGAAGTAGATGAGCTACTAGTTTGTTTAGGTGATCTCAAAAATAAGAATGAGATTGATATAAACTGTCTACGTGAACACCATGTAATTATGGTGATGGATAGTGTCAATACAAATGGGTATAATTTAGCATCTTACGCTTGTAGATCTAGGATGGCTAAAGGAGGAGTTGCCATTTTCATAAAACGAGGGTATAAATACAAAACGGTAGAAGTAAGAGAATTTTGTGTTGATCAGCACTTTTAGGTTTGTGCATGTGAACTTAAGCTAGATAATGTAATATTGATATTAGCAACAGTGTACAGGTCCCCAGTAGGAGACTGGGAGCTATTCATAAAAAAAAATTGACTCCCTATTATGCTGTCTGTCAGACAAAAAGAAAAGTTGTTAATCTGTGGTGATTTCATTGTAAACTTTCTAAATAATTCTGATAGGAAAAGTGAACTAGAAGTGTTATTAACAACATATAACTTAGAATCAAGGGCAATTTCCCTACACATATAGCTCAACACAGCAGCACACTAATAGATAATGTATTTGTACAGAAAGAGGATGTAAAACAAACACATGCTTTCCCTGTGGTAAATGGATTGTCAGACCATGATGTATAACTGATTAACTTACAAAACCTAACAGGGTGTACAGTTCAGAAACCATTAAATAAAAGTGTGAGGTTGCTCAACCCGGTATCTATAGAGCACTTCAGAGAAAGTTTAAGAAATGTAAATTGGGGAGATGTATATGAGCCAAATGCTAATGATAAATGCAGCATATTTCTTGATAAATTTATATCCCTTTTTGAACAGTTTCCTGAAGAAAATTACGAAATGTAACACCACACATTTTTCAAGGAAACCTTGGATTACTACAGGTATTAAAGTGTCTTCAGAAAGAAAAAGAAAACTGTATGAGACAGCAAGAAATAGTAAAGATCCAGAAGTAGTTTTACATTATAAAATTATTCTAACAGACTGAGAAAAGTTGTAAGGAAATCAGGAAATATGTATGTTAGAGAAGACTTTAACAACTCTGGCAATAAAATAAAATAAAATCAATATGGAATGTTGTTGGAAGGGAGACAGGGAACGTAATCTCTGGGGTAGGTAGTATTACTATTAAAGAGAATGAGGCCATCCAACTCTCAGTCCACAAGTAGCTAATGTATTTAACAAACATTTCTTAAGTGTAAGAGAAAAAAATGGTGAGAATAGCTCAAAAGAAAAAGCCAGACATATAGGGAGAGCCAATTTTCAAAAATTTTAGTCAGATTAAGTTTCAGCTAATAACCTCTTGCGAAATAAATAAACTTATTAATCTTTGAAACATAAATGTTCTGTTTGAGTAGATGACATCTCTAATAAGATATTAAAACAATGTGGAGCAATTATAGCTGATATTCTGTGACATATGTAATGCATCACTAACTCAAGGTATTTTCCCAGAGGTTAAAATATGCCATTGTCGGGCCTCTCTACAAAAAAAGGGGGGGGGGGGGGGGACACCGCAGATGTCATTATTGGCCAGTATCCTTGCTTACAGCATTTTCAAAAATCTTCGAGAAAATTATGTACTCAAGAGTGGTTAGCCATCACAACAGTAATGGGGTACTTAGTAATCCACAGTTTGGAATTCAAAAATGCTGTTCCACTGAGACAGCAATATACAATTTCACTGTCCACAAAAGTCTTTAAATAGTAAAATGTTACAAATAGGAATTTTCTGTGACTTGTCCAAAGCATTTGATTGTGTGAACCATGACATTATGTTACAGAAATTACAATTCTATTGTATAAATGGAATAACATATGAGTGGTTTAAGTCATACCTACAGAATGGGAAACAAAAAGTTTCTTTATATGGGGTCAAGTGAGTTAAATAAGATTGCCACTTCGTCTGACTGGGGTGAAATTACATTAGGTGTTCTACAGGGTTCAATCATGGGTCCCCTTCTGTTCTTGATATATGTAAACGACCTCCCTTCTTATCTGAAACAAGAAGCTTAACTGACATGGTTTGCTAATGATAAAAGCGTCATTATTGATCCAGTAAAAGAAACTCCAATTGAAAATGATACAAATTTGGTCTTTGGAAAAGTCATTAATTGGTTTTCTGCAAATGGGCTTGCTCTAAACCTTGAAAAAAACACAGAAAATCCAATTTTCTGCTGCAAAAAGTACAATTCCTTCAATAAATATAACACATCAACAGAAGTCAGTATACAGGGTAGAGCATACTACGTTTTTGCGTGTACATATAGATGAGAATCTTAATTGGAAAATTCATATGTTGGATCTTCTAAAGTGACTAGGTTCAGCAACTTTTGCACTAAGGATAATTGCCAATTCTGAGGATATAGAAATTAGTAAGCTAACATACTTTCACCCTCTGATATCATGCAAAATAATATTTTGGGGTAGCACAACTCAACATTTAGACAAAAAGCATTCACTGTTCAAAAGAAAGTGGATAGAATAATGTGTAGGGTTCATAGTCACACATCTCGTAGGCATCTTTTCACAAGATTGGGAATTCTTACTAGTCTCACAGTACATTTACTCACTAATGAAATTTGTTCTTAACAACCTGGACTAGTTTAAAAACAACAGTGACAGTCATGATTATAATACCAGAAAAAAGAAAGACATTATCCTTTACTCAACCTATCTTTGGCACAGAAAGAGGTATAATATTAGAAATATTAATTTTTAACACACACACACACACACACACACACACAGCAGCAGCAGTGCAGTTCTGGACTGAAGTGCCTAGAACCACTTGGCCACCAAATTTAACAGCCTGCCTCTGAACTGCTTCGATGTCTTCCTTCAATCCGACCTGGTACAGATCACAAACACTCGAGCAGTACTCAAGAATAGGTCGCACCAGCATCCTATGTGGTCTCCTTTGCATGTGAATCACTGTTTCCTAAACTTCTCCCAGTAAACAGAAGCTGACCATTTGCTTTCCCTACCACCATTCTCATATGCTAACTCCATCTCATATTACTTTGTAGCATTACATCCAGGTATTTAAACGACTTAACTGTGTCATGCAGGACACCAGTAATACTGTAACCAAACACTACAAGTTTGATCTTCCTATTCATCTGCATTAACTTACATTTTTCTACAATTAGGGCTAGCTGCCATTCGTCAAATCAACTGGAAATTTTGTCTAAGTCATCCTGTAGGCCTATCTTCCTACACTCACTCAACTTCGACATCTTACCATACAGCATGACATCTCCAGCAAACAACCACAGGGGAACAGCAGCAGTCCTATCACACTTCCCTGGCGCACTCTTGACGATACCCTTGTCTCTGATGAACACTCGCCATTGAGGACAACATACTGGGTTCTAATAATTAAAGCACCAGTTTGCTTTTGTTCTACAATATTAATTTTATTACATTAACATAATAAAGGTAATATTATAGAACAAAAGCCAACTGGTGCTTTTCATTTATTATAATGTTGTCCTACCAAGAACCGATGGAAGATTCTGTTAACATACTGGGTGCTATTATTTACGAAGTATTCGAGCCACTCGCATATCTGTGAACTTATTCCATATTCCCGTACCTTCATTAACATCCTGCAATGGAGCACCGTGCCAAATACTTTCCGAAAATCTAGAAATATCAAATCTGGCTGTTGCCCTTCATCCATAGTTTTGCAGTATATCATCTGAGAAAAGCACAAGCTGAGTTACAAATGAGTGATGCTTTCTAAAACCATGCTGATTCATGGACATAAACTTCAGTCTCACGAGAATTTGTTATATTCAAACTGAGAATATGTTCAAGGATTCTGCAGCAATCAGAATTTAGGGACATTGGTCTGTGATTTTGCAGGTCCATTCTTTTACCCTTCCTATATACTGGAGTCATCTGTGCCTTTTTTTCAGTCACTTGGGAGTTTGTGCCAGGTGAGAAATTCATGATAAATGCAAGCTAAGTGGCCAATGCTGTAGGGTACTTCCTGTAATATCGAACGGATTCCATCTGGACCTGGTGGTTTATTAACTTTCAAATCTTTCTGCGGTTTTTCCCTACACCTGGAATGCATATTACTATGCTGTCCCTATGGGAGTCTGTCCGGCAGTCAAATGATGGTATCTTTGTGCAATTCTCCTGAATGAACGATTTCTTGAATGTGAATTTTAAAACTTCGGCTTTCGTTTTGCTATCTTCAACTGCCACACAAGACTGGTCATCAAAGGTCTGAATGGAAGCCTTAGACCTGCCTAGCGATTTTATGTAAGACCAGAATTTGCTCGGGTTCTCTGCCAGATCTTTTGCTAAGCTGTGGTGGTGATAGCTGTTGTAAGCTTCACCCCCTAGATCTCTTTGCAGATGCCCGAATCTCTGCTAACCTTTGTTTGTTATCATTTGTGCATTTTCTTTTAAACAGAGAGAGCAACAGCCTCTGCTTCGTCATCCTATGAATTTTGTTATTAAACCACGGCGAGTTTTTTCCATTCTTTATCCACTTACTAGGCACATAACTCTGCATACCATGATTTACAGCCTGCTTAAACTTTGCCCATAATTCCTTTATATCCATCTCACTGTCTAAGTGAAATACTAATAGCTGCTTATCTGCTCTATCTATCAGAAACACTCTCTTAGCCTTCTTGACTGATTTATTTTATTTTGTAGTCATAGTTGCTATAGGACATCATGGTCGCAAATCCTCATTTCTATACTGACATTGTACGCATGACTATCTGTCTGTAACCCACTCGCAATCAATCCATAGAAATCCCAGTCTACACTCCGTAGATTTAAGTCGCCTCCAACTAGTATTGCATGATATGGATATTTATGTGCTATTGACCCTAGACTTCCTTTGAATGACTCTAGAACTATCATAGCAGAATCTGGTGGCTGGTAAAAACATCCAACATTTAACTTGGTTTCACCTGTACCTCTTATATGCGACCAGATAACTTTGCTGTCACACTCAACTTTGACTGCCCTACAGACAATATTTTTGCCCACTGCAATGGGCTCTCGCACTCCTGTAGTCTCTAATCTGCCTTTTCGATATATGTTCCGCAACTCACTAAATATCTCAATGCTTTTCAATTTGGGTTCCAGCCAGCTCTTGGTCCCAAGAACAACCTGAAATTCGGGAACTTTACTATGAATACTTCGATAACTTACTGATAAAATTATCATAGTCAAAGTGTCTTTATTCTGAATGATGATTGACTTGCCTTGCTGCCTACTGACTGTCGGGTGTTCATGAGAGCACCTCAAACTACTGTCTAGCCTAAAAAACCTTAGTACTCTGCAATCCAAGTAGCTTGTTCATTTGTGTAGTGCACCACTGACCTATCAAGGGGAGTCCTACAAATCCCCACAAGATAACACAGGTCTAGACATCTGCAGTGAAGTCCATCACAGTTGACAAAGCCTTTGGTTGAAACCCTCCACTCGGCTCCCAACCAAAGGATCCTGATCAACTCTGGGAACAATGCCGCAAACTGCAAGCTCTGCTTGCACCCTGCATGTGAGGCCAGCAGTCTTAATCACCTCTGCCAGCTCCCTGCATGAAATAATTGCCTCTGAAACCATGCGACAGACATCGTTGGTGCCGGCATGAGCAACAACTTGCAGATGAATGCGTGCACCTTGCACACTTGATAGCCACAGGCAAAGCCACCCCCACATCTCGAATGCACCCTCCCCGGAAGATGTTCAGAGTCCTGAAGTCTATCTGTCTAAGAGGCTCCATAATGCACCGGACATTGGAGCTCCAAATAACTAATACCCTCCCCTCCCATGTGGCTGCTTCGGCCCTGCTGAAAGAGCGGCCACCTGTCCACTCACAGGGTGAATGGGCGTTGTGAATGAGTTAACACCTGCCACTCTCCCTGCTGTGAAGGTGGATCCACTATGTTGGTTGCACTAGGAGGTGCCTTGGAAGCACAGCCCATGGGCAAAACAAGTGACACCTCTGGAGTCCCTTGTGATACCCACAATCTGTGTCACCTCTACATACTAAGGCAGCAACCTGCAGGTAAATTGTCCATAGCCAAAACTGCATTCAGCTGTTCATGAACTGTGGCCAGCCAGCTGCTCCTGTGTCTGCACACAGCATGGACACATTCTAGCAAGACCAACTGAAGAAGTATACTACAATGACAGACAGAATTCTAGATATGAGCTATGTAGCTGGCTGTTCAGTGAGCAATTATTGCACTACAGACTGAATGACACTTACAAAACTGTGAGATTAAACCTCGTATACAAAAAAAAAAAAAAAAAAAAAAAAAAAAAAAAAAAAAAAAAAAAAAAAAAAAAAAAAAACAACATGAAATTTCATAAATATACTACGGCGAAAACACCGAAAAAGATAAACACTTAACTTGCCGCTCCATAGTCATATATCAGCTGAGAGCATGAACCTGAGTGAATATTCATTGTTTGTATAAATACCAACATTATGGAATGATCGATTAGTAGTTTCACTCTCTGTTGAGGAGGTTACTTTTGCTCTGGCTGTATTGGTATCAGTAATTAACTTGCTTTCAGTTCTAAGTGTTGCACTTTACATATGACCCTCTCTTCAGATCTGGACAAGAGTGTGGTTTCAATGTGACATAGTTTGGTGGAGATGTCAGGTATCTGAAAACATCTACATAAACACAGCTCCAATCTGGCAACGTAAAAGCTGTCGCCTAATGTTTTCTGGAGATCTCGGTCAAGGCCCAACAAAAATCCTGAAAGGATTCAATTGAGTAGCCAAATACAATACGGTGGGAATGGCTCATAGGAAGGAGTGGTTTCATTGCTTTCTTTTAGTGGTGTTTCAGAGCAGTCATATATTTGTCAAATGTGTACTTTTACTTGGACGGCAGAGCCCAGCAGTGGTTCAAGAACAACCAAAGAGAAGCTCAACAGCTGTGTCAAAATCCAGGCTGAATTGAAGATAACAGCAATCAGCAGCAAGTGCACTTAGCGGAAGAACAATTTATGGAGAGGGCTCAATGCCATGGGGAAATGACACTCATACATACAGAATGCTTTGGCTTTATGTATCCTCATGAATCCTAACATAACAAGTCAACAAAATCTCTCACTCGCTGAAAGGAGTTGCAGAAGACATGTACCAAGTTCTTCTGCTAAAGGTTGCCACAATGTGATTCACTGACAATGGTGTTGGCCAGAATTGTGGCTAAATTTCGTGCCACTGTGTCACCATTGTGAAGCATAGTTCGGCCTGAGACTGGTGTCGCAGTGCACCACACTTTTGCACCATTGCAGAGGAATGCTGTCAGCACCTTTGAGCCAAATTCTAAACTTTTGCATGACAATGGGTGACAACTACTGCAGTTTGAAAAAGTGATCCTATAATCAGGTTGTGCAGTGTAAATGGCTGGAGAAGCAATTCTCTTGACAGGTATAATGGCTGCCAGAGAGCATTAGTGATGTTCGCACTTAGTGTTACCAGACCTGGTATGATGTAAACAGCATCAGTTGTTCAGTGATCGCTGAGAAAGACATGGAAATACCACATACTCGTGTGGGACATTATTATCAGCACCTGACAGAGTTTGAAAGGTCTCTCATTGTGATTCTCCATTTGGCTGGCTGGTTGAATCTTGCAATATCCAGATTTTTGGGGAATTTGGATGTGACAGTGGCTACATATGAATAGGAAGGCAGGCATACTTTCGTCAAAGTTCTGGTTAACTATCACAAGGGAGGATCCCCATTGGTGCCCCAAGCACATTGTAATCCCTTCGCATCTAAGCCCGCCATCCGAGAACAAGTAATGAACTCCTGGCAACAGTCTGTATTATGCCAAACCATTGTTTGGGAGTAGCAGCAGCTGGACTAGGGAATTAGTCCCATGTGTTGACTGTCGTTAAACACAACACAAATCACAGTGTTTGGAGTGGTGGTGTGACAAGGAAGCATGGACTGCTGATGAATAGTGTTTGCACTATGTTCATTGATGAACTGTAATTCTGCTACACCAAATAAACATCACCGACCATGGCAGCAACCTGTGGAGAGGTCCCATTCTTCCAATGTTTTTGAGAGGCACAGCAGTGATGTCATGGTGTGGGGATCCATTAAGTACATCTTCAAGTAACAGTTGGTAGGGGTTCAGGTAAATGCCACAACAGTATGTCATGATCATCCTGTGTCCTTGTCTTACTTCTCAAGCGACAAAACTATGGTGCCATTTTTCAACAGGACAATGCTTCTCTGCACAACACGTATCTGTATGAACTGTCTGTGAGACGATGATGTACTCCTGCGGCCAGCAATAACCCCAGATTTGTCCTCAAAAGAATGTATGGAAAAAACTCGGATGTCAAGTCTATCGCAGTGCCAGTACCCAGGACATCCAAGGAAATCGAGGACGTTTACAACTACGGGCAGCATTTGCATCAGGAGAGGATACACCCTTGCCGATCAAATCAGGGCATGTACTGTCATACTGATAAGTGGGCTCATACTGCCAAGTTCTTTGTAAATAAAATAGAAACTTCCACATGGGAAAAATATATTGAAAACAAAGATTCCAAGACTTACCAAGTGGGAAAGCGCCGGTAGACAGGCACAATAAATAAAACACACGCACAGAATTTCTAGCTTTCGCAACCGACGGTTGCTTCTTCAGGAAAGAGGGAAAGACGAAAGGATGTGGGTTTTAAGGGAGAGGGCAAGGAGTCATTCAATCTCGGGAGCGGAAAGACTTACCTTAGGGGGAAAAAAGGACAGGTGTGCGCGCGCGCGCGCGCGCGCGCGCACGCGCGCGCACGCGCGCGCGCGCACACACACACACACACACACACACAAGCAGACACGTCTGAAATTCTGTGTGTGTGTTTGTGTGTTTTATTTATTGTGCCTGTCTACCGGCGCTTTCCCGCTTGGTAAGTCTTGGAATCTTTGTTTCCAATATATTTTTCACAAGTTCTTTGTAAGTTAGACTCGATTTAATAATCTCTGAAATAAAACATCACATTCCCCCCCCCCCCCCCCCCCCCCCTCCCCTTCTGGGTGCTCCAATTTTTTGTCAGGCAGTGTAAATTCTGATCTATAATCCCTTACTCCACATAGCCACACAGTATTCATTGGACTGTTGGGAACCATAAGCGATCAGTGGTACATCACTGCAAGTTTAGATTTCCCTACAACTCGGGATCTACAGACAGACTGCATGCTTGGCAGCAAACTGTTATGATCTGTCACTGGTGGATGGGCCTCTTAAGGTATATGGTGAGAAAAGAAAGTCTGAGCTTCAATAAATGCCAATTACATGTTACATCAGCCATCCATGATTACAACATTCTGAAAAACATGATACAAACATCGCAGGTGACTTATCTTACTCTCTCATGAGAATGTTTCCCAGATTAAATATAACTCTGGACCGATAATCAACAAAAGGAAACACAACCACACTTAACTAAGAAAGTGACTGAGTAAATATTTTAAAAATATAAATACCTTTAAAGAAGATTACTCTGAACAATGTACAGAATTTCACTTTTTTTACACACACACACACACACACACACACACACACACACACACACACACACACACACACACACTTTATAATTATTTAACTGACTGATAAGGTCAGTTTTGTTCATGAATCATTAAATCTTGATTACTATACAATATTACTTTGGATAGCATGTCAAACTGATTTAACACAAAAAAAAGCACAAATGTTGTCACATCTTTAATAAAATAGATTTTATTCAGTGAGGATTCACAATAACTGGATACTACTGTAAATAAAACATAAAAAAAGAAACAAATACAATTTTGGTACAAAAACATTACAGCAGAAGATCAAAGTTGGTTTCTAAAAGTCTGTATTTATGAGCACCATTCTGGCAAGCACCATTCCTCAGTTACATAATGGTTAAGAAAGACATTAAACAACTAAACTGAAAACTTTGCATACTTACAAACGATAAGGCAACTAGTTAATTTACATTTAGACAAGTATGGAAATGTGAAAGTTGACTGGCAGTTCAAACAGTACATAAAGTGAATGCTTTTGTACAAACTAATCAGAATGGGCTGCTCTGCAAAAATGTATACATTTATTCTTCATGTAACAATAAACCATTTAAAACAGATAACCACACAGACAATATCTGTCTCTTGGTAGCAATATCTTCAGCAAAGCTACATGAGGGAGGGGGGATTAAAAAATCAAAAACTGTCTGTTGCTGAAATGCTAGCATAAAATAAGTCACTTCAGACTGCCAATCATTTTTAAAAACAGAAGCAGCAATTACCACAATAATTTCCTTAGTTCGTCCATGCTATTTATTGAAATGTCCATTACTGTTCAAAATTTTGATGCTGTTTTGTCACATCAAATAATAAAGTTTCAGATGCACACAAATAATAAACCAACAAACTCACTCTGCAACTCTGAAAGTACGCTGTAAAAATTATTTATGACTCTTAGAAAAGCCCGCAATCAGTGACATTCTGTATGACTGCCAAAATTTCAGATCACTATAATGTACACCAATTAGTAACACCAGGCGTATCTTGTTAATATAACATGCTCCAACTACTTGTACAAGACTAGACAGCAGCAACATGCAGAATTGGTTGGATACATTTTAATCAGGTATTACACTGAATCACAAATGAACAGAGTCATATACCTGAAAGATGATAAATTTAATACAAAATGTTTTAAGTTTTTCTAACACATCAATCTACCATCAGGGATCCACAATCTGCAAAGTATTTTTGTAATGGAATTATTAAGAGAAACTTCTGAATTGTAACTATACTAAAAAACAGAAGTGTTTTTAAAGTTGTACTATTTACAAGAGGACAGCACACAACCTGTAAGTAGTTTTGTACCTATTAACACATTACTATAAAATTGCCACAACACATTTCCATACTATATTTTTGTACAAAATCTTTATACATCTACTTTGTTTAGTTTAGTTTCAAGTAATAACACAATTACTGTAAATATTTACATGTAAGAAGGTACCTTACAGTAATACTGGTTTCTATTGCAAGTTTGTAAAGAAAGTTTGATACCGTTTGATATGTTTACGGAACAGTAGGAAGAAAGTTCCAAACAATAAACTTCAAAAAATTACTTTCCAATCACATGTATTTTTTCTGTTTCTTATGGTATTACAAAGTCCTTAGTGGAATATCAACAATGGTAGGAGTAAGGGTAACAGTCTATCAT
Organism: Schistocerca gregaria; assembly: GCF_023897955.1. Classification (NCBI taxonomy): domain Eukaryota; kingdom Metazoa; phylum Arthropoda; class Insecta; order Orthoptera; family Acrididae; genus Schistocerca; species Schistocerca gregaria. The sequence goes on from NC_064922.1 coordinate 779,607,545, forward strand.
ATAGCTGTCAGTAAGTGCACATGCAAGACAGAGAACATTGCTCGGCATTCAGCATGTTGCTATGATAAACAGACACCCTGAAAGCTTAGTGACATTGTCACTCTTGATTATGTGCCTACTGACGTCTCAACTAAATGGTGAGTTGTCTCCATTACTCCTCCCATTGATTTTTCTGGCCTACAGCTTCTCAACAGGTTTCAGTCTTAAATTTTATCTCCAAGCTCCACAGTTTATAACTTTTTGCTACTTGCAAACACCACTGTTATCTTGTTACTTTAAGAAAGTAAATGGCATCTGCTCTCTTTTTTCCTAACATGCAGTTTCATATTTGTCACAAAATTATTCCCCATTTCTTGGGAAGACCATATTCTTCCAATGTGTGAATTTCTCTGTTTCTCTTGTTAGTAAAACTGAATGACTGTTTTGTAGTTGACACTTATCTTGTATTTAAATGAGTTATTAAAAAAATATGTGCCTTTGTGTGTTGTGTGCTGTGACAGTAACAGTTTTCACTCAGGAAAGATTCAAATATCATACTCACAAAAGCTACTGTAAGATATGGCACAAAGATATTCTCATCTGAAGCTTTTGGTCTACTGCTAACAATTTTTGGACAACTTTTACTCGAAGGTTTTATCGTGTTGACTCCTTTCTTCCAGAAATTTTTGTGTAAGTTCTTATAATGAACTTCAGAATTATGTCTTTTTATACCACAGAAGATGCTGTGGAACACAAAGATTTCTTTCTTGAATTTTAGAGAAGCTGCAGAATCTAATGTAGAGAAACTATTGTTAAAATTCAGCAGTCCCGTGAAATAAAGTGGACAATGTGATTGGGCACAAATGATGAACACTACACTATTAACAATGTTTGATTTTGGTATTATCAAGTATAAACAATGAGCACTAATGTTTTCTACCATGACTCCAAATGATGACATCCACATTTTTGTGTAACAATAATTATGTGAAAGAACACTGGATATGATCACAAAAATGAGTATTATTAAGTGCACCCAAGATACCAATGGGATAATGTCTTTCCACTGTCACAATAAGTACAACTTATAAATGTCTGGGCGCAAAGGGTAAGTGCAAATATTTTTACTAATATAATCAAGCAACAGAAGTGTCATCTTATGTGTTTGTATGGATATTGGGCATCTACATGGAATAACAGTGTCACTGGCCAGTCATCAAAGTAACATTGACAAATCACCTATAATATTAAGTTGATAGTTGCAAATCAGTTACTGTGACTATGTTTTTCCAAAGCTCACAGATGATACATCATCTTACATAAATTGGAAGAAATAATGCACATTGGCTAATTTTCTCAAAATTTACACAGCAACAAACCCCTCCCAAATACTTTCCCATTATATACATGCACACACAAGCAAGCAGTTCTTTACAAATACATATTCTGTAATATGCTTTACAATTAACATACTGAGATTTGGTCAACATTTATAAAAATAGTTTTGATTATAAAATGAGTTTTGTCTGCCCATTCTTACTTTATGATCGGATTAATTTATCCTTAGGCTCATCACTAGTTTTTAATTTTATTTTTTCAAACAACAAATGAATAACAAGTTTACTTTAGCTGGTTTCAGTCTCTCATAAAAATTATCTTTACAGAATCGAGTGTGTGGGATAATTTCTTTCACACTGGCACTGTGTTCTCTCTCTCTCTCTCTCTCTCTCTCTCTCTCTCTCTCTCTCTCTCTGTGTGTGTGTGTGTGTGTGTGTGTGTGTGTGTGTGTGCACTCTGTATTAATAATGGCCACTTTCCAGGTTCCAGGTCAATAAGTGAGAGAGACTATATATTGTTCTGAGGCTTACTAGTTATATATTATTTACAAGCATTGTTCACATTTATGAAAATATAACAGCATACATTAATTTTGGCTAAGAGCCCAAAAACACACAAATACTCTAATTATCTACCAACATATGCAAAACTGATGGCAACAGATTTACTGGCCAAATGAAGTACATACCGCACATGGAAAAAGAGAAGATGTGATTTCTTGTGATGTTACATGGTTCCATAACAGAAAATTGGCCTTATATGTAAATGATTGTAGTACGATAGGCAACAATACTACCTAGAACATTTGCTGTATTTAAATGACTATTAGTATGATGTAGAATGAAACCATACATGAAATAAGACAGAATTCAATGCACTAAGCAAAAATCCAGTTTGTCATTCCAAGAATTATGTAAATGCAGAAAAGAATAAAACGCAATTAACAACCTGGTCTAAAGCACTAAAGAATGAAGGAATTTCAAATTCAAATATAAAAAATGTTTGGGCCTATAACCGGCAGTTGGAAATCAGTAAGTGTGTCAACTTTGTTAATCTTCTTTACACCTGTAACAGTCATTATAACTGAAGGCTATAGAATTCACTGAAGTATACAGAACTATTAATAAATGAATGAAAGGAAATTATAAGAGTGGCAATTGAAAACTAGATTCCAGATGAAACAACAAAACAGACATTTCTGGTGGAAGGCATCACATATGATGTAACGTCTCGTCTACCTGGACCTTGTACGTAACATTTATGTCCAGAACAAACGTACATGACACAAATTTAAACATTTCCTTAATACTTGTGCCTCTCCTAATCCAACTTGAAATTGTGATAGATTTTGAGTCCAAATATGTTCCTGAAATATTGTCCAAGGACATGGCTAAATCCATTTAGTATACAAAAATACACCTGGAACTGATGATAGCAATGATAAAAATGGGAGCTGAGGAAGATTTTTGTAAACATTTTAATTCAAAAGGATGGAGACATAAGGATGGGCAACAAAAACAGAGTGCAAAATTCAGATCTAAAAAGGGTGTAACAGATGATGTTCCTATTTCATCTGAGCTATTTTCTGTGGTCTTCAAAGAGCTTTTTACATTACTAAACAGAGTTTGCAGAGCAAGTGACAACAATAAGAGTTATCTGAATGACCACAATTAGCACAAAAAATGATCTTTTGTTCCAACCTCAGAAAAAGTGAAAAAAAAAAAAAACAGTGGTGCTCAATAGAGTTACTACCTCAAAATGACATGCTGGAGGGAAGATAGAAAGGAGTGAAAATGATGTCATTGATCCAGTTGCAGAATATGTCCACTCAAAGCGATTGTGAAAACTGAGTGTGAAGTACATCTACACCATGTCTATTTCCTCCAGTTAATGTTAAAGAAATAAGGGTGCTTACAAGCTGTACAAACAATGCCACACATCACACAATCCCTCAACACAAGAAATCAAATCAACACTTTTTCATCCCAAACTTTGCTCTATTACAGCAATGAAATGTAAAACAAAATGGCATAATAAACACATATAACAAAAAGGGCTTTCATTAAGATCCTATCAACCAGCACAGTGTGGTTTTGTACGAAGTTACAAATTTTATACTGAACAGAAAAACAGACAAGCATAGTTTTAGTGACCTTCGGGTGAATGGACAATAATTATCAAAACATTCTAATAATTAAACAGTCTATTACAGCATCATAAGCTAAAATTATTGCAGAATCTGAATAAATAAAATATTTATTTGTACACAATCTTATGCAGCATTATTAGATGATGCATGATGGACACCACCCAGGTACATACTCAAGCTGTCGAAGACAGCAGACAAAATATCATTTTGTTACAAAGAGAAACAGACATCCTGTTTCAATATGGTTTACAACAGTGAGATCCTGATAATGTACCTCATGCAACTGTGAATGAAAACAATGAAGCAACATTAACCACAATAACAACAGTACAACAACCACAACAACTTAATGGCATCTATGAAAAGTAAACAGCCATCAAGACACACCGCAGGTAGATACTGTTTGTCAGACTTGTCAATAAAACAATATCTGTCATTACACATAGTACATATTATCAGTATTTCTGCAGGTGTTTTGATGGAGATGCTATATGATGTGGCGACCCAGTCAGTGGACTGTTGCACATGAGTTTATGAACAGAGAGCTCCAGATCTTCAACTTCCCTACTACAGTTTCGGTCCATTTTATGAGTGGGACTCTGCTGCTCTTTAGAGCAGTTCCTACTTTCTACACACTTGGCTGGTGAGGAATTACTACTCTGTTGTGGTGTGCCCTTGGCTGACATACTTGTCTTTCCTGTGACAGAAGAATCATCTGTCCCCTTCTGAATGCTGTCAGTTTTGTTAGCTATACGGACAACATCGTCTTTATGAACTAGAGACAGTCTATGAAGCCTGTGGACAGACTCTTTCAGTTCAGCCTCCCATGTTAATTCTTCTGTGTCGTTTCCACCTTCTACAGGGCGAGTTTGCAGCTCTTGCACACACTGCTTCAGTTTCTCCAAATCCTGAAACAGTAAACATCTATTACATAATCAATAGTTAACAAAATGAGAATTTATAATGATGACTTTAGTAACATGTGCAACAATGCAGCAAATTACTCCACAAACTGCGTATACCACTTCATCAAAATAGACTTCCACTGTCATTTACAGCATATTATGTGAGAAACAGCAATGGGAAGTAAAAACCAACAAGAGAAATACAGAATTTGTATACAACAGAAGACCTGCTAATGGTAGAATACTGCTTGAAACTGAATTTACTATTGTATATGAAAATGATGATAGTATTGATTTCCTAGATCTGTACATTAATAAGAAAACAACAAATACATCTTCAAAGTAAACAGAAAAAAAAGGACACCACTACATACAGCCCACCTTGCAACACAGCAACACATGAGCATGCCACACATAGACCACTAACTAACAGAGCCTCTAATATAGATCACTTGACAAATATGTGAAGTATGATGAACAATCAAACAAATAGATGCACCAAATAGAGGTGCTGAAACTTGGAAACAGCCTCATCAAAAAGAATTGCTACTCAAAACTTAGAAAAGAATTCCACTGCTTGTATACTGTTCATTAGTAACATTCCTACAAAATAGATTTGTATTCAGACTACACATCATCAACATTGTTTTCACAATACAAAACAAATTGAACGAAACATCCAGACAAAATAGTCACAACACATGCAGATACACACAAATAATCAGCCATATTTAAAACTGTACATGTAAAACCTTTGTATAAGCCAAACTAGGGGAAAAAAGATACATATAAACAATTGTTTTAAATCAGAAACTGCTACCCTTATTACAGACACTGGACACCCATTCCCTGATATTACATAAAATGGACAAAAGATATCACATGGATTTATATGAAGAACTTGAAATTTTAATCACTACATAGTACAAGGAAACAATTTGCTCAATGGCAGGTTAGAAAGTAACAACGTAAATTTCTTCAAGAATTTCTCCAAAGGTGAATGCTTCTTCTATTAATAGCAAAGAGATTTATGAAATGTTTGTACAGTAATAGCAAACATACTTTATGACAGTTTGTCCCATAATAAATCATCTTTATACAATAGACACTGAAAATCAAATTGTATAAATGTGGCAAGATGTAAATATGCTTGAAAAAAAAAAAAAAAAAAATTAATAATAATAATAATATTAAAAAATAATCTGTACTTATAGTGTATCTATTACCTTAGCTATTAAAGGATCTTTGGCATTCTCCAGCCACTGAAAAAGAGTGAAGTGATTGTGCCTGTCTTGTGCTCTGTGTCACATAAGAATATATTCCCTTGACACATAAGAACAAATGTCTTTGAGATTATTATAGGAATGTGTAACACAACAACTGAAGTCTAGATAAAAGACAGCTGATGATGGGAGCATAATGATGAAATTCTTCGTACCAGTAAATATTGGAACAAAAATATGACAGAAGCTGAATGAGTAGTATTTAATCTCGCAATCCAGTTGCCACCCTCAACCAATTCAATGCAACACGAACAAATTTAAGTACAGTGTATATTTGATCACAACAGAATCATGCCTCTTCCACTTATAATGAATCATACATAAATATGATACTAGAGGTACCGGATAATAGTAAGATGCTGATGGTAAGGTAAGCTACTAGCAGCTAGGTTAACACAAGAATTGAGTGCACATACACTGTACTACTGCAAGATGCATATCTTCCCCTACACTGTAGCAATGCCAACATATTAGCATTCTGCATTGAAGGCTACAGGTCTACATACCATGATACAAAAAGAAGTTGGCCCCATACACTGATGCCTCATATAATCAGCAGCACAATTTGGGGTACAAATTTCACTGTAGTGCCTCTATTAGAACAGAAAGGGAAAAAATAAAAATAAAAAGCAAACACACTTTGGAGTAAAAATTTTGCTGTAGTCTAAAGATCTTAACAACATCAGCTTTTCTTAAATACATTGTACAGGAAGATATCACAGTTTGAAAGTGAGATCTATTCAACAGCAATAGTAATGCAAAGATGCTCAATAATGCTGTTGTCAATAACTGATGGAAGATTCAGGAGGAATTCTCCCTCCAACATCCTCAAGTTCACAAAATATACTGGCCTTAATTAGCCTTCACCACCACTCCTGCCCCCCCCCCCCCCCCCCCGCCCCTCCTTCCACACTCATGCCTTCAAGCCAGCCTCTCACTACCACTGGGACATTTGTACTACACTACAGCCCACTCTATGCTTTTATAATATCTTTCTCTGACTCCAGATCCTCTGCATTTCTCTAGACTTCTGACTATAACCTTCATAGAACATATGCCACTGATCCTCCATCAACGCACCTACATATTCAACATCTGCATGATCTCTCCTAACGCCTTTCCCTGCTTGTCCTCCCTCTCCCACCCCATGGTTTTTTGCATGCACCCACCACTCTTCCCCATCAAGATTCATACTCACCTCCAGTCTCCAAATCACACTGAAGTGCCAGGAGAGTAGGGGCACTGATTTATACTCTACTGATAGTAACACTCATATGGAACTGGCTCTTCAACTTGTACTTAGCTCCCACAATATAGTTGGTGGTTTTTATAGCTGGCTGCTTTTCCATTGGGAATGAGGCCTTTCTTGGTGAATTGCACTAATAAATTATTCTTGGAATACTAATGCTTTTCCATTATTTTCTACAGTTTCTGTCCTCCATATTCTCTGACTCCGTATTTCACAACATTTTACAGGGTGACAACTACTGAGGGGAAAAAAACATACATTACTTACAAACTATGGTGTACACACACTTTTTATTCAACATGTATATGCCACTACAGATATTCGGGTTTAGATGATGACATGTTTGATATGCCTGCCATCATTTGTGAAATTCTGCATGACCCGCTGAAGTGTGGAAACATTGATGCTGTCGATGACCATCTGAATGGCTGTTTTCAGCTCAGCAATCATTTTGTGGTTGCTGCTGTACACCTTGTCTTTAATATAGCCGCACAAAAAGGAGTCACATGTGTTCAGATCTGGAGAATGGCAGCCAATCGAGGCTCATGCCCAGTGACTGGGTACCCCATAGCCAGAATGTGGTCCCCAAAGTGCTCTTTCAGGACATCAAACACTCTCCTGTTCAATGGGGTTGAGCTCCACCTTTTTGAAATGAGGGGTACTTTGGATAATGGGGATAAAATCATCTTCCAAAGCCTTCACATACCGTTCGGTACTCACTGTGCCATCAAGGAATATCACACCAATTATACTATGACTGGATATTGCACACTACACAGTCACCCATTGAGGGCGGAGGGACTTCTCGATCGCAAAATGCAAATTCTCAGTTCCTCAAATGCACTAATTTTGCTTATTGACAAACCATCCAAATGAATGCGGGCTTTGACGCTAAAACAAACCATATTCACACCAAAGTCCTGGTCCACAATTCTTTGCACAATAGTGTCGGCGAAACTACTGCTGTTCCAGGGCCCTGGGGCTCAATGGCTTATGGGTTTGAATTTTGTATAGGAAGAGATGCAGGTCTTCAACAACAATTAGTCACAGAAATTCCCAGTTGATTCCCATCTGTTGTGCACCTCATCTGACCAATTTCCTGGAGCTGGTTTGAAACATAGCACTTGTCTTCTTAATGTTTTCAGGCATTTTCACCCTTTTTTGACAGTCAACATTGCCAACACTATCATCACAAACACTACACTTTCTCTCAAACTTGTGAATAAAATTCTTAATTATTAACATACTTCTGCCAGTTGTCTTCAGCTTGAACTCGGTCACAAGCTTCCTTTGTGCTGCAGCTGGGCTGCTATTGCTCACATAATAGGCCTTCACAAGCACTGTAAGTTCCGGCACGCTGTACTGTGACAGTTTCACGTGCAAATGGTCGACAACAACAAGGCGTGTGTGAATGCGCATACTAATTCCCACCATGCCCCGCAGCCAACCATGCAGTTTGAAAGTCCTAACGCAAACCGTTCAAAAGTTATGACTATTTTATTTCATATAGTTCTCAGGTGGCCTGGCCCCTGATGGGGTAGGATAAGCCATGACAGGCCTGGAATAGGAAATGCTGGCTGGTTGGATTAGGAAGGTGTTGTACCTAGGTCTTCCACAGGGTTTCGATCCTTATTGCAAGAAGTTGGGATTGGGAGTGGCATAAGGATGGACTAGGATGCTGTGGAGATTGGGTGGGCAACCAACCACGACTTTAGGAGGGGTGGGAAGGACTCTGGGAAGGATGTCCCTCATTTCTGGGCATGATGATAGGTAAAGCCCTGGTGAAGGATTTCGTTCAGTTGGTCCAGTCCAAGATGGTAATGGGTGATGAAGGAGGCACGCTCCTTTGTGACTGGTTCTTGGGGGTGGTGGGAGGATTGAGGGATGAGAGGGGAAATAGAATGGGAGACCTGTCTGCGGCCTAAGTCCAGGAGGTGGCCAGGCTGTGCAAGAATGATTTTTGAGTGTGAAAGGGATGACATATTTTGAAATGCACGTACCGTTGGTAGTTAGTGTGTGAAATGTGGACAGAGGTGCAGATGGAGCCATCATAGAGGAGGAAGTCAACACTGGGTTGAGGAGGGCCAGGTGAAGCAGATGGGAGATAAAGTGTTGAGATTGTGAAGGAATGAGGGTAGGATGTTTTGGCCCTGAGTCCATATCATGAGGATACCATCAATGACCCTGAAGCAGACCAGAAGTTTGGCGTTTTAGGAGGATAGGAAAGCTTCCTCTAGATGGCATATTAACAGGTTGGCATAGGAACGTATTGTGCGAGTGCCCACTGGTGTGCTGTGAATTTGTCTGTATATGTTTCCCTCAATGGTATATAAACAAATATACGGCAGCATCCCCCTATGCTACACTGTGTATGGGCCATCTACTGGAGACCTTCCTAGCCTTCCAAAATACCAAACCCCTTATCTCGTTCAGGTTCACTGATGTATCTTCATGATCTGAACTCATGGCCAAGACACCCTACCTTCATTCCCACAACCTTAACACCTTCTTTCCCATGCACTTCACCTGCTCCTCCTCAATCCAGTATGCCACCTTCCTAGATATTGACTACCTCCTCTATGATGGCTCCATCTGCACCTCCGTCCACATTCCACACACCAACTACCAACAGTATCTGCATTTCAACATCTGTCATCCCTTTCACACTAAAAAATCACTCATACACAGGCTGTCTACCTCCTAGACCTAATGCACAGACAGACCTCCCATGCTATTTCCCCTCTCACTCCCCAATCCTCCCACCACCCCCAACAACCAGTCACAAAGCAGTGTGCCTCCATCATCCATTACCACCCTGGACTGGAAGAACTGAACCAAGTCCTTCACCAGGGCTTTGATTACCTATCATAACTACCTGAAATGAGGGACATCCTTCCCAACCCTTCTAAAGTCGTAGTCGGTCATCCACCCAATCACCACAGAGTCCTAGTCCATCCTTATGCTACTCCCAATTCCAACCCATTCCCACAAGCATCAAATCCCTGTGGAAGACCCAGATGCAAGACCTGTCTAATCCACCCACTTAGCACTTTCAATTCCAAGCCAGTCACAAGCTTATCCTACCCTATCAGGGGCAGGGCCACTTGTAAAAGCAGCCACGTCACACACCAGCTCTGCTGCAATCACAGCACAGGTTTCTACACTCCTGGAAATGGAAAAAAGAACACATTGACACCGGTGTGTCAGACCCACCATACTTTCTCCGGACACTGTGAGAGGGCTGTACAAGCAATGATCACACGCACGGCACAGCGGACACACCAGGAACCGCGGTGTTGGCCGTCGAATGGCGCTAGCTGCGCAGCATTTGTGCACCGCCGCCGTCAGTGTCAGCCAGTTTGTCGTGGCATACGGAGCTCCATCGCAGTCTTTAACACTGGTAGCATGCCGCGACAGCGTGGACGTGAACCATATGTGCAGTTGACGGACTTTGAGCGAGGGCGTATAGTGGGCATGCCCGCCTCCAGTGGTGTCGCGACAGGCGTGAATGGAGGGACGAATGGAGACGTGTCGTCTTCAGCGATGAGAGTCGCTTCTGCCTTGGTGCCAATGATGGTCGTATGCGTGTTTGGCGCCGTGCAGGTGAGCGCCACAATCAGGAGGACTGCATACGACCGAGGCACACAGGGCCAACACCCGGCATCATGGTGTGGGGAGCGATCTCCTACACTGGCCGTACACCTCTGGTGATCGTCGAGGGGACACTGAATAGTGCACGGTACATCCAAACCGTCATCGAACCCATTGTTCTACCATTCCTAGACCGGCAAGGGAACTTGCTGTTCCAACAGGACAATGCACGTCCGCATGTATCCCGTGCCACCCAACGTGCTCTAGAAGGTGTAAGTCAACTACCTTGGCCAGCAAGATCTCCGGATCTGTCCCCCATTGAGCATGTTTGGGACTGGATGAAGCGTTGTCTCACGCGGTCTGCACGTCCAGCACGAACGCTGGTCCAACTGAGGCGCCAGGTGGAAATGGCATGGCAAGCCGTTCCACAGGACTACATCCAGCATCTCTACGATCGTCTCCATGGGAGAATAGCAGCCTGCATTGCTGCGAAAGGTGGATATACACTGTACTAGTGCCGACATTGTGCATGCTCTGTTGCCTGTGTCTATGTGCCTGTGGTTCTGTCAGTGTGATCATGTGATGTATCTGACCCCAGGAATGTGTCAATAAAGTTTCCCCTTCCTGGGACAATGAATTCACGGTGTTCTTATTTCAATTTCCAGGAGTGTATATTGGTGTGACCACCAATCAGCTGTCCATCAGCGTGAACGACCACTGCCAAACTGTGGCCAAGAGCAAAATAGACCACACTGTGGCACAACATGCAGTTGAACGTAACATGATTGATTTTAATGGCTACCTCACTACCTGAGACATCTGGATCCTCCCATCCCTGCACCACCAGCTTTTCTGAACTGTGTAGTTGGGAGTTAACCATACACCACATTCTCTGCTTCCGTAATTTCTCTAGCTTCAACCTATGGTAACATACTGTCCCCACACCCACCACACAAACAGTTTCCACCTCCTCTCTCCTATCAGCTCCTCTCCATTCTCGTCTCCCAACCTCTTTGCTTGTCAACCTCTTCCCACACAGCCACCAATCCTTTCCCACTTCTCTCCTTTTTCCCCAACCTCCCTACCCCATGACTTCCCGACGCTGCGCCTGTTGGCGTTCTAGTCCCTGCACACACTGCGTTCCTCTCTCACACTACCTGAACACTACTATCCCTTTCCCGTAACAGCCCCCACCAGACTGCTGCTTCTATCCCATGTGACAGTTGCATTCCGGCTCAAGCCACTCAAGTGTCAGTTTCTCTTTTTCTGATGAAGGCTATGGCTGAGAGCTTTGTGTAAGAGTCTTTTAATTGTGCCTGTCTGCAACTTAACGTGTCATCTTTATGGTAAGTGCCGATAACCCTACATGGAGTTTCCATTGTTTGATACAGTAAACTTACAGTGATATGATACGACCACCACATGCTGCATAGGGTTCTCTGCCTAGTAATGAGCTTAAGACCAAGATCTTCCCACAACTTGCCTCCCAGCTACTAACCCTAATATAGGGTGTCCATTTTATTTTTATTAAAAATGGGGACATTTAATTAATTTAGAGACAAATAAGGAAAAAAATGGGATATAAATTGTATTGACAAAATTCAATGGACATAGTTTACCTATACATGATGTACTCAGATGTTCCAATTAACTTTCACAATTATTCTAACACAGTGTTACCACACTTTTCACTTATATGTATTTCATCAAGAAGTGCATTTTCTTTTGATATTGTGTCTTAGTCAGCACATGATACACCATTAAAGCATGTTTCAAGAATGAGCAAAGACTTCACTGTTTCAACTATTACTCTTTTCTTTTTATTTATCTGACCACAAAGAGTTTACTAAGGAAAACCCATGTTCCACAGCAGCATTTGACCACACACAACTCCATCAGATGAATCATGTTTTTCATTTTAATGTTTTTACTACTGAAACAGGCAAACATTTTAAACCACAATACACCAACACTTTCATTATCTCACCTTTATCTTTTTATTTAGTTCTTTAAGCATGAAAATTCATCGAAGTGTTCATCTTAGTCAACAGAAAAATTTGGTACATTGCTTCTAACAAAAGTACTGGATATCCTTCCACTTTAATCACTCCTTTTCAGTGATCACCCATTAATCAACAGCATTACTATCAAAATTCTTCAATAGCAATTTCACCCTCTTCTTCCCAGATTTCTTAGCTGCTCATATATGAAGGATGTGAGAAATCTTTCAGACTTTCTACACTGTAACTTACCCAATAATTTGTTTATTTCTTGATACACTTCCACTATTGTGATTTCTTGTTTCTCAATACTTAATTGTTGTGGAGAAAGGTTTTAGCTGGCTAACAGGACACTTATCAAGGGAAGTCAAATAGAATTTTAAAGCAGGAAATATCTCTATAATCCTTTCCAAGGCTTGCAGCAGAGATAGCCATCTTGTCTTGCAGTGCCCAATGACATTTTTGTATTCAGTTTCACAAACATATAGAATGACTTGAGATTCAATCCTTACTGTATACATGTAGGAATGCTGGTAGATTTTTGTTTGGGATTGTTGTTGTTGTTGTTGTTGTGGTCTTCAGTCCTGAGACTGGTTTGATGCAGCTCTCCATGCTACTCTATCCTGTGCAAGCTTCTTCATCTCCCAGTACGTACTGCAGCCTACATCCTTCTGAATCTGCCTCCTGTATTCATCTCTTGGTCTCCCTCTACGATTTTTACCCTCCACGCTGCCCTCCAATACTAAATTGGTAATCCCTTGATGCCTCAGAACATGTCCTACCAACCGATCCCTTCTTCTAGTCAAGATGTGCCACAAACTCCTCTACTCCCCAATCCTATTCAGTACCTCCTCATTAGTTATGTGATCTACCCATCTAATCTTCAGCATTCTTCTGTAGCACCATATTTCGAAAGCTTCTATTCTCTTCTTGTCCAAACTATTTATCATCCATGTTTCACTTCTATACATGGCTACACTCCATACAAATACTCTCAGAAACGACTTCCTGACACTTAAATCTATACTTGATGTTAACAAATTTCTCTTCTTCAGAAACGCTTTCCTTCCCATTTCCAGTCTACATTTTATATCCTCTCGACTTCAACCATCATCAGTTATTTTGCTCCCCAAATAGCAAAACTCCTTTACTACTTTAAGTGTCTCATTTCCTAATCTAATTCCCTCAGAATCACCCGACTTAATTCGACTACATACCATGATCCTCGTTTTGCTTTTGTTGATGTTCATCTTATATCCTCCTTTCAAGACACTGTCCATTCCGTTCAACTGCTCTTCCAAGTCCTTTGCTGTCTCTGACAGAATTACAATGTGAAACTTCCTGGCAGATTAAAACTGTATGCCCGACCGAGACTCGAACTCAGGACCTTTGCCCTTCGCGGGCAAGTGCTCTACCATCTGAGCTACCGAAGCACGACTCACGCTCGGTACTCACAGATTTTGGATTGTTTTGGGGGAAGAGACCAAACAGTGAGGTCGTCGGTCTCACTGGATTAGGGAAGGAAGTCGGCCGTGCCCTTTCAAAGGAACCATCCCGGCATTTGCCTGGAGCGCTTTAGGGATATCACGGAAAACCTAAATCAGGATGGCCAGATGCGGGATTGAACCGTCGTCCTCCTGAATGCGAGTCCAGTGTGCTAACCACTGCGCCACCTCGCTCGATCTCTGCCCACAGAAACCAATAAAATGTTACAAGAAACGATCCAGCATACATCACTGCAGGAAACTGCAAAAATTATTTGCTTTTTAAATTAGAAAGAGTGTGTCCACAATATTTACGTCCTAGCCAAAATTCCGGCAACGTGGGAAACAGAAGCCAAAAAGGGACTGTCCCGTTTTCTTTACGAGACGAATTCCAGCTGGCAGGTTTGCTTCTACCATTCACTGACGACAGAGAAACAGGCGACAATGAAATTAAATTATTCTGCATTGTCATTCATTCACAGCACATTTACGTCGAGTAATACGAGTTGGTCAGTTCATCGCTCCGTGTTTAAAGGAAAAATCTTTGTGCTTGTGTGCCATTTTGAAAGTTAAAAAGCTTTGTGCTCATGTGCGGTGTAGTACAATTGGAACCGGATACAGTCTTTCTTTCCTTTTCTTGCAGAGCACATCGAACGATATGGAAATCCAAGGCAGGAACATACAAGTTATCTTTCTTCAACAATCAGTGATTAAATAATAATGGTTAATTCAAGATGGCGCCGAATGAAAAGTGTAACGACACGTCTGTCTCTAAAAAGGAAAAAATTAGCGGTTCTACATGTAAGCAATGCAGAAAGCGTGTGATAAAAGGAATCTTATGCGTAAAGTGTAATTTTTGGCTTCATGAGAAGTGCGCAAAAGTGAACCTGAAATTTATTAGTGACGAAGTTCCGTGGACATGCACCGACTGTTTACAGTGGGAAACATCAGAACTTGTAAGTACCATAAAGTCAAAAGAAGAAATAATTAAAGTGCTTCAAAGTGATATCGGAACTCTCAAAAAAGAGATTCAGTCTCTGAAAGAAGAAAACGCAAAGCTAAAAAGCGAATCAGCAAGCTGTGTATGTGGAAACCCATTACAGAATCAAACAAACAAATGGGAGGACTCATGTGCGCAAATTTCGCTGCCGAGCAAAAAACAAAACCATGTGCACATTCCGGCAAAAACAGTGGCAGAAAGCGAAACATGTGGAAATTCCGTAAACTCACGCGTGCAAACTCCGTTACTGAGAAGCAAATAAACCTGTGTAAGTTCGTATGTGCAAATCCCAGTGAAAACAGTGGCGGAAAACGAATCGTGCGGTAAATCTAAAAGTAAATATAACTGGAAAACTGTGACGTATAAGAAAAAAGATAAATGTGAAAGCAATCCAGCAAAACAGATCGTCAAAAGTGATTTCTTTGTGATTGGCGACTCGATATTAAAAAATGTGGTGGTTCCGAACTGTAAAGTCGATGTTCGCCCTGGAATCCGACCACATCAGATTGTGAAACATTTCAATAGCATTAGGAACACTGAAAAATCCAACCAAAACAACAACGATTCCAACACAAACTTTAAAGGCGTGATAATTCACGTAGGGACCATCTCTATTAGAAGCAGCAGACAAGAAGAAATCATAAATGATATTCGTAATGTAATTCGGTCTGCCAAAGATTTGTATACAAACTCCAGAATTGTTATCAACGGAATTCTACAAAGAAGATCGGTGAGTAACGCGTATATAAACAAAATAAACACTGGCATCAGGGAACAGTGTGACGAACTTGGCGTTGTATTTGTTGACCCAAATAAATTTCTCGACGACAAATGTCTTGGTAGGGATGGCTTGCACCTAAACAGACTAGGTGCAATTACTTTCAGCAAAATGCTCCTGGACTTATGTAAAATTATAAAAAATAAGGGAAACTAATACAGTCTGCAGGGGGTGACTATCCAAGAATACCATATGCAAACAAAAAACACAAGTGTAATCGTAATAAAGAAGCAGTTGAACCAACACAGAACGACATCAAAACGAAAAAAAGTGGGAATGCAAATAGTGTTAGCAAAAATTACTTAACAGTTGTTCACCAAAATATATGTTCCCTAGCAAACAAGACCCAACAGCTAGAAGTGGAGCTGGAGTCTACAGAGTGCTCATTTGTTTGTCTCACTGAGCATTGGTGCAATGAGGCTGAAATTAATCAATTAGTTTTGCAGTCTTATAATTTAGTGTGTGCATACTGTAGGACTTCTATGAAGTGTGGAGGGTGTTGTATTTATGTAAAACAAAATTATCAGTATAAGACCAGAAGCGACTTATGTGTAATCAGTGAAGAGCAACATTTTGAACTGGCAGCAGTTGCAATCAGAGACAAATACAGGTGTAGGAATTTGATTATCTTATGTATATACAGATCTCCTAGTGGAGACTTCAACATCTTTCTCTCTAAACTTAATCATGTTCTTGACAAGATATCCACTCCAAAGAACCACATTCTCATATGTGGAGACCTAAATGTAGATAAACTGAATCCTGATGCTACATGGGACTCATTACTAAGTCTTGCTCAAAGTTTCAATCTAGTTCCAATGGTTAACAGTGCAACAAGAATAACAAAATACTCAAAGACAGCTGTTGATCAGGTATTAACAGATTTAGGCAAAGAAAACTGTGAGGTGGTGGTAGCAGAGCTAGGATTATCTGATCACTCAGGTCAAATCATTACTATAAAAGTGGCTCCAGAAGAAACAAAGAAAAGGCATATTTACAGACGAATTTTTTCTAAACAAAATAGATATGAGTTTGCCAAACAGATAGCAGGACTAACATGGGACTCAGTATACTCAGAGGTAGATGCAAATGAAAAATTCAAAAATTTCATGACATTGTTTAAATTAAATTTTGAAGAAACATTTCCCAAAGTGTTATGTCCATTATCAACAGCAGGAAAAAACAAGTGGGTCACAAAAGGCATCAAAAAATCGTCTGAAACACTAAAGTACCTGAGCTCCATTAAACACAGCCAAACTAATCCTGCTTTCTCACTCTTTTATAAAAGATACAGGAAAACATATAGGAAAATATTGCTTGCAGCAAAGAGAGCTCATAACTCCAAAGTGGTGCTCTCTGCTGAAAACAAAAATAAGGCAGTATGGAAAATTGTAAAGCAGGAAACTGGTACCAGGAAAGTGAATCTGTCAAACCTGAAAATCAAAGAGGAAGGGACTGTAATAAAAGACCCAATATATTTGGCAAACTATATAAATGATTATTTTAGTAGCATAGGAAAAAAATTACAGGAAAATTTTTTAACAGCCCCTCAGGTCAAAAAGCCAAATAATGGTGTATCACACTCGATGGTGTTATTCCCTACAACACAGGAAGAAGTCTACAAAGCAGTCAGCAAACTGAAAAACAAAAACTCAGCTGGTCTGGATGAAGTCCCCATTTTTATAATTAAGGACTGTATCAAGAGCCTACTTCCACCTTTAGTTGATATTATAAATCAATCTTTCAAGCAGGGCTACTTTCCAGACTATTTAAAATATGCTAAATTACTACCTCTCTTCAAAAAAGGTGATGCAGGAAAAATTGAAAATTATAGGCCAATTTCTCTACTCTCATGCTTTGCAAAAATATTAGAAACTATTATGAAAGATAGGCTAATGAATTATTTAAATAAATACAACTTACTGTCTGTTGACCAGTTTGGATTTCGATCAGGGAAAAGCACAGAATCAGCAACAGCACACCTCACAAAACACATTCTAGAAGCGTTAGATAAAGGGAACTACACAACAGGTATATTTCTTGATCTAACTAAAGCGTTTGATACAGTAGACCACAACATATTGTTAAATAAGTTAGATGAACTGGGAATAAGGGGACTTGTGAAAAAGTGGTTCCAGTCATATCTTAAAAATAGAAGACAGATAACTGAAATCTCACATATTCCAAGTCGCTCAAACTATATTGTAAAGTATACTTCAGACCCAAATTATGTAAATATAGGTATCCCACAGGGTAGTGTAATTGGCCCAATACTATTCCTCATTTACATAAATGACTTCCCACAGTGCATCAAGCATGGACAAACAAAATTGTTTGCAGATGACTCAAATGTACTAATCAATGACAAATCACCAGATGCACTGAAAGAAAAAGCCGAACAAACACTAAACAGTGTACGTGAGTGGGCATCCAATAATAAACTAACACTAAATTTTAAAAAAACAAATGCTGTAAACTTCTATGTCTGCAAAAAACCACACTATAACAACTTTAAGTTAAACGATGAAACTATAGAATTTGTAGACTACACAAAATTTCTTGGTATGCATGTTGATAATCAGTTAAAGTGGGAGGAACATATTAAAATACTTAGTAACAGAATCGCTACAGCATGCTATGCTCTTAGAATTCTGACTGCAGTGTGTGATACTACATGTGTCAGATCTGTATATTTTTCTTATATCCACTCTGTTATTACCTATGGAATAATATTTTGGGGAGTCAACAGTAAAAATATTCAAATAGTTTTCAAATTACAGAAAAGAGCAATTCGTATGATAACCAAGAATGGCAGTAGGGCTCACTGCCTTGAACATTTCCAAAAGCTGGAAATCCTAACTGTCCCCTGTGAATACATTTTTCAAAGTATTATGTATGTAAAGAAAAATATTGACTGCTGTGTTAAAAATTCTTTAGTACACAGCTATGGAACCAGAAACCAATACAATCTGCATCTAGAGAGAAAAAATAAAGTTAAAACGCAGCAGAGCTTGTTGTACAATGCTGTTAAATTGTATAATAAATTACCCCAAAATATAAAAGATATTGACACAATTGGACAGTTCAAAACAAAACTAAAAAATTTTTTATTAAATACAAGTTATTATGCAGTAACGGACTATCCGAATTAAAACATGTAGTGAAATTAAAGTAGCCTGCATTGTAATACACGAGGAAATAATTAAAATATGAAATCCAAAATTTTACAGTACTATAAGAAAATTACATAAGGATATAAAACTAATGTAACATACTTTAAAATTTTGTGTAAATATTAATTTTATGTGCATAATTTGTAGGTATATTGTATTGTATATGATTTTGCTGACGAAATCCACACAATGTAAATTGTTACATGGATTAATAAAGAAATCAAATCAAATCAAATCAAATAATAGAGCTTCTTTCTGAATGAATACAAAGAATTATCGTAAGTGAAATAAAACAGGCCAAATATTTCTCTAGAGTAGTAGATTCTACTGTGGACATTTCACATATTGACCAATTATCTTTCATATTAAGACATGTGAACGAGAATGGTGAACCGGTTAAATGTTTCCTTCTGTTTTTACCAAACCCAGGACTCAAGTCCGAAAACTTAGCTGAGGCCAAAGTCCTGTCTACAAATTCCACAGATATTACTGACCGTACAGGCCAGTCATATGACAATGCAAGCAATATGTCAGGAACCTACACTGGTTTGCAGGCACGCATTAAAGAACGAGAACTTAATCCGAAAGTGTATTATGTGCCTTGTGCAGATCATTCTTTCAATTTGGTCTGCACTAGTGCTGCCAGCTGTTCTAAAGAAGCACATTCATTCTTCAATGTAGTGCAAAACCTGTATAATTTTTTTCTCTGCTTCTACAGAGTGCAGGCATGAACTACTTTCTTTCATGAAACCAGGAAGCAAAACAGTAAGAAGTTTATCAGAAACACGTTGGTCAGCAAGAGAGGAAGCATATTTAAGTCTATATGAAAACTGGGAGGGCGTTATCAATGCCCTCACACATACTGCCAATAATACGTTTGAAAAACCACTTGTGCGAAATGAGGCTTCTGCGTTATTGAATCAACTCAGCAGACTAGAAACAGTATTCATGATGACAGTTTGGAAGGACATACTCCAGAGATATAATAGTGTAAATCTGAAATTGCAATGTATAAATAATGATACTAAAATATTGCATGAATGATATGAATCACTTGTAGTATTTGTTGCATCTATTTGTGGCATGTTAGACTATTATGAAAATAAACCCATGGAGATTGTGACTGATATAGATTATGAATGCACCTATAAAAAAATAACAAAAACGCAAACTTCAGGATGACGCAGAAGCGGACACTGAAGAAGTTTTTCTGATGGGTAGGGAAAAATTTAGAGTCGAAACATTTCTCCCAGTACTTGACAACTTGTACGCCGAATTAGTGAGGAGGAAGGAAAGTTACACAACACTCCTGGACTCCTTCACAGTTTTCAGTAACCTTAAGAACAGTTCACCTGACGATATTGCTGAAAGTGCAGCAAAACTCCAAGTGTCATATAACACAGATTTAGAGTCTTCCTTTCCTAGTGGATGTGTACATTTAGCGAATATTTTGAAATCTTCTGAGATTAGTTGAAATGAGTAAATTTTTAAGAAAAGAGAGGTTATAATCCATGTTTCCGAATGCTAACATTGCTCTTAAAATATTTCTACGTATGGCACTTACAAATTGTTCAGTAGAATGCTTGTTTTTGGCTCTTTGAAAGACTGAAATTGTACCTACATTCTAGGTTACCTTTCCTTTGCTAATACCGTTAGAAAGAGCTATGGTGAGAGCAATGGCTGCAGTAAAAAACTGTTCAGCACTTGCATGAATTAAAGATATTGTATACACTTATTACACGGCTTCTAGCTACACAGATACTAATGATTTACATGTTAACTATTAGATTATAAAACAAATTTCATTTTTCCACACTAGTCTGTAAAATGATGTAACAGCAAATCCAGTTCTGTGTTTGTATTTCTGTATTTAGTTATTCGTTCGTGCTGTGAAATCTCTCTTTCATTTTAATTTCTCACGCTTTCCTATGGACTTGCGCTTTAATACCGAACGTGTTTCTTTTATCTGTTACACATTCAAGTTATTATGCAATAAATCAACAGTTTTATTTTAATTTTGAATGCAGTTCTGTAAAAGTAAGTATTAATTTCTAATGTATGACATGTTTGCTTCAATTTTTAGATCATAACACAATTTTTCATTTTCATTTTCAATGGTTACTTGTAAAAGAACATATTAAAAGTGAATGTATAACAAAAATCTGTTGTCACCAACAGAACAATTTAGGCCATAAAAGAAAACTTATTTTCTTTCTGTCGCCTTTCGATAGTAGAATGTGTTAACACAACACAGTTTTAAGTTTGTTTTATCTGCTGCTGTGTTGCACGAGTTGAACAGTAACCCAAACAAGACTTTTGGATCAATCCATATGAAGTGGTCCAGTGATGGTTGCTTGACCATTTTTAAATATTTTAATTTTTTTAAATATGTGATTGCCCTATATTTGATAAGTTAAAACCAGTTTTTTTTTAAATAATTTATTGTCCCTTTACTGGACGGTGGCCATTTTGATTTGCAGCCACGTGATGATTTTTCAGTCTGGAGACATTAGCGAAAATTTTAATATCTCTGCACTGGATTAAGTTACAACATTTCAATTAACATGATTGTGTTTAGATAAGTGTCCTCTACAACATTGTCTATTACACAAAATATCCTAAATTAAAAAATAACCAGTCAAAATTACCTCCTAAATTTGGTATCCAAATTTTCAAAAATCCACTTTTTAGGCCCAAAAATAACAAACAAGAAGTGATTTATGAGAGTCTATTTTTTCCCTATAGTTAGATATCATACACTATTAGCCTCATATGCAGCAAGAACACTTTGTTTCCTTAATTTTTTATGAATTTTTGAAATTTGAAGATTTACATTTTTTGTAAAGTTTGAGGTTTGTTGTCTCAGGTAGGACAGACTATAAAAATATGATTTTTGCACAGTTTGTACACCTAAATGATAGCAACATACTGTAAAAATTTTTGATATCTGAATGTTAACAAACATAAAAATTTTTTGAATATGAGGAAGTAATCACATTACTCTACAACTGATCTTATGGCTGTTGCTTATTTAAATGGGTTATTGTTTTGCTGTAATAAAATTTAATTGTGACGTATATTTAGTTACCACTATCACCCAATATTAGTTTTGTTTATTTTTAATAATGCAATATTAAGCAATAGGAGCTTTTGCTTTTGTTCTATGGCAATAAAAATTCCCATTTACATTTAGGTTTATTGTCAATGAAGAAATACATTATTGCTGGGTTTGACATTGTTGTAATCAGTCTGTTCTGAAACCTCTGTTAAGAGTGGATGTACATACTTCATTGAGGGTACAGACTGTGT
Source organism: Schistocerca gregaria (assembly GCF_023897955.1). NCBI lineage: Eukaryota > Metazoa > Arthropoda > Insecta > Orthoptera > Acrididae > Schistocerca > Schistocerca gregaria. Next base: position 779,629,783 of record NC_064922.1, read on the forward strand.
TATGTGCTTTGTTCTGTGTGTAATTTGTAATAATTTTGAGTGTTCAACTGGAATGCAATAAAATGGACGAACAGTGCTCTGTTGGACAGATAGTAAGAGTAGTGTGTCATAAAACAGTTTACAGTACAGTTTCAAAAAACTTGAAAAATGTCAATGACTTTGATGAAGTTAGACAAACTTTGTTTAAATTTCGAGTAAGTTCTTTGTAACATCAGTGTATGAGTATCATGAAAAGAAATATACTCTGAAGTACAACCACATTTTTGGAAGAAAGTGCTGTGATCCACTTAAAGTTCGTAAAAAAACCTATTACTAAAGGTTTGAGGGAAACAAAACTTGAACATTTGTCCTTGGTATGTGAGAGAGAAACAGCTACCCAAGTGAAATGTAACGTGATTCTTGGAAATTCCCTGTGCACAAATTGTTACTCAAAAATATTTGTTGTGAATCCAGAACCAGGATAATGACATTTATATTCCTAATGAGGAAGATGTTAGTATATTGGATTTTGCTTGTTCTAAGTTAGACGTATCTCCTTCGAAAATAATCAAATCAAGCAGCAGCAAAAGAAAAGCAGCTATTGAAAATAAGGTACAACAAATTTCAGACAAAATTAGAAAAAGACTTGGAATCATACTTCAATAATACAGATACCAACATTATTTCTGAAGAAGAAGAAAACCTACCACCAGCATCATCTGACACTGAATATTTGAGCTTAATAGAGAAATTAAAAATTAAATGTTCAGTGACATCTAACGAGGGAAGAAGTTGAAATTTTACGTTTTCTCCCCGACTCATGGTCAAATTCAATGTTTCTCATCGTTTGGTTAAACTAACCTGAAAATTGGTGAAAGAGCAAGGCATTCTTCTAGGTAGGCAAGAAGAATGGAGTAGGTATAAGTGAAGAAACAATAACAAAGATCCAGTAGTTTTTTTTTTTTTTTTTTTTTTTTTTTTTTTTTTTTTTTTTTTTTTTAAGATTATGAAAACAGCAGAATGTGCCCAGGTTGCAAAGATAGCAAAAGAGTTGTTATAAATGGGGTTAAAATAACAAAGCAGAAATGACTAGTGCTGTCAAATTTAAATGAACTTTATGTAGCTTTCAAAAATTCTCATCCTGAATGCAAAATTGAAAGGTCAAAATTTTGTGACCTCCACCCGAAGTGATGTATTTTGGCTGGATCCTCAGGGACACTGTATATGTTTGTTTAGATCATCAAAATGTCAAACTGATGATTGCAGGTGCAAAACTCAGTGATCTTAACTACAAAGAGTTACTGGAATTAATGGTCTGTGACACAAACAGTTATGACTGCATGATGAGTTTGTGTAATAAATGCCCTGGTAAGGAAACCATTATTGAATTGTTTCTCGAATATGATGAGGAAATGCCAGAAAGTATTATCTTCAAACAGTGGGTCACAACTGACAGTGCAGAAATGATAACAGTGGTTAAATATCAGGAAAAACACTTGGAATCTTAATTGATAACTTACAAAAACTCTAAAGTCATCACTATATTACTAAAATCCAAAGTGAGTTTTGAAGGACAAAAGAAGCACAACTTCATGAAACTGAAAGCAAGGTGCTAGCTGATTTTGCAGAAAATTTTACATTTGTGATTCAGGATGCAATACAAGGGTACCACTGGGTCAATGACCAGGCAACAGTGCATCCATCTATTCTTGACTTTAAAAATGAGAAAGATGAGGTTAGCAGTTCTTCAATTTACATTTTAAGTGACTACTTGGAGCACAACACTTTGGCTGTACATGTGCTTCAAAAGTTACATAAAAGAAAATTTTTCCAAGGTTGAGACACTGATATACTTTTCAGATGGAAGTGGTAGTCAGTATAAGAACAAAAAGGATTTTTCAAATCTGTGCAACCACAGAGTAGACTTTGGGGTGGAGGCTGAATGACACTTTTTTGCATCTTGCCATGGTAAGAATGCCTGTGATGGAGTAGGAGGTACAACTAAATGTGAAGTAAGTATAGCCAGCCTACAAAGACAAACCACAGACCAAATTCTCACAGTACAGGACATGAATGTCTTTTCAAGGATAATATTAAAAGGCATTGCCTATTTTCTGATCAAGAAAGAAGAAGTGGTTCTGCATATGAAAACAACACTTCAAACCAGATTTGAAAACTGTACAGCACTAAAAGGAACAAAGCATTTCCACAAATTCCTTGGCATTGCAAAAAACTTAGTTCAACGCTATTTAAGATCACAAACCGAAATTTATGAGGATCATTGTGCCAGTAAAATTACATTTCTGTCTTTAACACTGAATGACATAGTGGCATCTGTGTATGATGGGCAGTGGTGGCTTGCAGAGGATGAAAAATATAAGTTTGGAAAACAATGATGTTTTTGTGTATTTTTACCATCCTACTGGCCCAAGAACATCATTCAAGAAACTACTAGTGGCAAAGTTTGGGAACTTACTATAGTAACTGGGAGGTCTTATTCTATATCACAGAAGCTGCCTGAAGAAATAAGTGTTCTTAACATTCACCACCAGGTTTAGGAACCGTCGTATCTCGAAGGATTTAAGTATGCCAAAATAATATAAATTTTAATTTAAGTGATGTTTCCACTTTTTGTATTTAGCTCAGTACCTTACTTCAATAATAACTGATTATATCTCACCAATATCACACATGAATAGGCAACCGACATAAGATCAGCTGTAGAGTAATGTGTATTATCTCCTCATTTCCAAAAATTCATATCTTTGTTCACAGTCAGATATCAAAACTTTTTACAGTATGTTGCTATCATATAGGTGTACAAACTGCAAAAAATTATATTTTTATATTGCAAAAAATTATATTTTTATATTCAGTCCCACCTGAGATAACTAACCCCAAACTTTACAAAAAATGAAAATTTTAACATTTCAAAAATTAATAAGAAATTAAGGAAACATTGTAAGCTGTATATGAGGCTAATAGTGTATGATATCTAACTATAGGGAAAAAATAGACATTCTTAAATCACTCCTTGTTTGTTATTTTTGGGCCTAACAAGTGGATTGTTGAAAATTTGTGTACCAAACTTTGGAGGTCATTTTGACTGGTTTTTTTGAATTTAGGGTATTTTGTGTAATAGACAATGTTGTAGAGGACACTTTTCTAAAAACAAATATGTCAATTCAATGTTGTAACTTAATCCAGTGCAGAGATAGTCATATTTTTGCTAATGTCTCTAAACTGAAACATCGTTGTGCGCTTACAAACGAAAATGGCCGCCATTCAGTAAAGGTGAAATGTAAATTTTTTTTAAAAACTGTTTTGAACTTCTCAGTTATAAGGTAATCACATATAAAAAATTAAAATATTTAAAAATGGTCAAGCAAACAACTTAATTTTTATTGGACAACTTCATTTGGATTGACCCTTTTCACACAGTTTCACACAGTTGTATTAACATTCTGTGCAATGTATTCATGTGAAAGGTGACCCTGTAAAACACCTGAAGCACTAAAATCATCATCTTAAACTTTCTCATTTTTTATTAGTCCAATTTTTAAGTCTTCCTGACTGATGGGATACAACATGCAATAACTCAAACATGTTCTTGTGGGCGAGGATTCTGTTGACCCCTTCAATGCAATTTCAGAGAACAACAGAGTGCGTGCAGAAACAACTTCACTGGACTGATTATTAGTGGCACACACTGGTAGATACCAATGACAGGATATGTTTCATTAAAAACCACATGATGCAATGCATTCAGTTTGGTGGGCCTATCTTACTTCTGTGAAAACTGCCACACCACAAAGAAATAATCAAAAGAAAATTATATTCACTTTGCATATTTCACATAATAATGCAAAGGAATGATCAAGTGTACAGGGAGATTAAACAATCACAGTGTACATTTAAAATCACATGACTTGATGCATTCAAATTGTGAAACTCTCATCAGAATCAACTTTTTTTCCTCAGATTTAATGTACTGTTAAAAGCTTACTTGACTGTAAACCTCTCACAACCTCAAAATAAAATCAGGAAGGCACAGAATGTGTCTAAAAATGTTATTCCAGACAGCTTCTCTTCAGGTCAAGGACAGTCACACAGTAGGCAAGTGTCACAAAGTGCTAGATGATGATCAATGTGCTAGACAAAGAAGACATTGTATCCATTATACAGACAATTATTTATATTACTAATTGATATGTAGTAGCATTACTTCATTATTTTTTGCCAACACTGCCTCCTAACCATAAGCATTTTGGTCTGAAAATGATTATGGTTATTTAACCTAACACGGCCATCCAGTATAAGTAAAAAGGGTCTTGGACTGTTTTAATTTCAGTATTACCAAATATTGCTCTGCAACTTTGAAGTTATGGAATACTCAAGTAACTACATTGTAATGAGATAAGTGAGTGCCTAAATATGACAGTACTGTTCATCTTTAGATGATCTCATTACATAAGTGCTTCACAGATCTGTGAGGTAAATAAAATCAAAGCTATTTCAATAGTGAAATGAGGGCTTTCAATACTACATATTCACTCTTCTTGTTGACAAGTTCTTGCCAAAAAAATGTCAATAGTTACAGATCATTATTTTCCTCTTTAAAGCAGATTTCTCAGGAAGGCCAGATACTGTGACATAATTTATATGCTTACTCACCAATATGCCTCACACACCGATTAAAAGTTGTTATTTTGTCAAGAACAAAATAAAAGAGATACTTTTCTACATCACAGACATGAAAGGTGGACATTTTGTTTTTAAATGATAATCAATATTCACATTTGTTGCCCCATTCTACACATCAGGGTTTTACATTAACTTTTGTTGCTCAAGGTTCTATTTTTCGGTACTTTACAGTGCATCTTTCAACACCTGTCACTGTTTCTTCCTCAACACACTCCAGTTTCCTCACGGTTGTTCTCCGGAAAGACATTCCTTGTTCAACGAAGTTCTTCTTGCAGATCTTATTCACCTTACAGTTTTTTTAGCCTTATTTCCAGCTGAAGAATAATCTGGGAAAGCATCTAAAAATATGCACAAAGGTAAAAACTGCAACTTTCAATCAGTACCCTGTCTAGTAATGATGGGGGAAGCTTTTAACAGAAGTTGTATTGTTTGTGTGTACAGTAAGACAGTGATAATCCAGCTCACCTGATAGTCCAGTATAGATTAAGTTTTGTAAAATTAGTTCAGTGCCAGGAGAGCAGAGGGAAAGCAAATAATGGGGGCCTATGTTAATTGAAAAGCCCAAATTTTTCACATGGAATTAGAGCTGTCCAGAGATGAAGATCTTTCATTCTTGAAAGAGTGGCTTCATACAATCTGCCATGCCATTCATAATTATGTATACCATATTTACGTATACTGAACTTTTCTAAACATTGAGCCTTAAACTGATTTAACAGAGCATACAGTATTCAACTTTTAATTTAATATTGTTTATACAGAAAAGTGATGCATACTTTTAATTATTTTACACTGAAATCTCTCCTGTTGTGTTTACTAAATTACAGTTACTTGTTTTTGTGCATTACAACAGGTTTTATGTACATCCCTTTTTTAAACCAGATTTTGGAAAGTGACCTTGATAATCCGGCACCGACAGATCTCTGAGCATGCCGGATTATCAAGGTCCTATTGTACTTTTGTATACTGACAGGAGTTTTTGGTCAAGTGTTTCTTAATGGAAATTCATTCCCATATGAGTATTTTTCTTCACCTCATAAACCCTATGAACAGCATGCATGACACAGGTCACATAGATCTGAAATTGGAACACATTATATGCTTGATCTTTAGGCGCTAACTGTACTCAAGGATATTCTAATCTATTGCCGAAACTTTGGCATGTCTGTTTTCTCAAGAAAGCTTCCATGGGTTTCAATTTTTCTCTCCATTTGGGGGTCACACCAAAATATTAAATATATCTGCTCCACCCATCAGTTGTTTCATCCAGAGTCAAATACATTAGGTCGTCAACCACTACTTGTCTGAATTGTGAACATTTTCTTCATACGGATGGTGAAATATTCTCATCACCAGGATGAGACTTTCCAATATAATTCTCCAGATATGATTTCATAATGGGATAGTAGTTTGTGTATGAGAATACTAAACCAAATGACTGCTGCCTCAATGTTCTGTTGCCAGATTGTAGTTCCTTATTCTTGGTATGCTATGCACTTTGTCATATGCTACTAAACACGATTTCATTGGCACTTTTAATCAACTGAAACAGAAATGTTACAAATGCTACAACCTAAGAAAAAATACATCACCCTAAATACAATCACTACTAAACTGTTTAACAATTCTGTTGTCTGCCAGTGCGCATATAGAATTTCAATGTCTTGGATACATACAAGAAAGAAAAATCAAACTAGAGCGTAACAAGTTGCACAAGCTACACTTACCACTTTGTGTGATACTTTTCTTGAATCAACAGTCTACTGACTGCTATGATGTGGCCTGCAATAAATTCTTCTTCTGTGCCAACCTCTTTACTTCTGACTAGCACTCTATATCCTCAATTATTTGTTGAATATATTCCAATCTCTGTCTTTCTCCACAGCTTCCTAAGTAATACGAAAATTATTCCCTGATTTAGTAATATGTTCTCAGTACTTGTCCCTCCTTTTGGTCACTGTTTCCCATATGTCCCTTTCTTTGCCAAGTCTGGCAGGAGTCTCCTCAGTCAGCCCACCTAATTTTCAACATTCCTCTCTAGCACCACATCTCAAACACTTCAGTTTCCATCTGATCCGATTTTCCAAAAGTCCACATATCACCACCATACAATGCTGTGCTCCAAACCTATATTCTCAGAAGGTTCTTCTTCAAATTAAGACCTACGCTTGGTACCAAATGACTTCTTTTGGCCAGGAATACCCTCTTTGACTGTGATGGTCTGCTTTTTATGTCCTCTTTGCTACAGCCACCACAGGTTATTTTGCTTCCAAGGTAATAGAATTCCTTTACTTTGTCTACTTTATGACCACCAATTTTGACATTAAGTTTCTTGCTAGTCTCATTTCTGCTACTCCTCATTAGTTTAGTCTCTCTTCTCTTTCTCTCAATCCATATTCTGCACTCTTAAGACTATTCATTCCATTCAACAGATCTTGTAATTCTTTTTCACCTTCACTGAGCATAGAAGTGCCATCAGCAAACCTTATCACTTATAGCCTGAAACTGACGTATGAAAATGTAAAACTGCTACTGCTTTAGCTTGTGGTGTGGTAATGAGACAGATATCTAGTATGCAATTAGCACTGGTCATGGTTAGCATTGAAGTACTTGAGTAGTCTGCTTTGTGAAAAATTTTCCTAATTCCTGAAATTTATTCACAGAAATAACAGATACAGGCATACTTTATTGTGTCATTAGATTTTAGTGACTGATTTACTCAGAGTTTTTATTAGTGTTATCAGTTTCCTCTTGCATAAGTTATTTCATTCTTTTATTTATTTTTTGGTTTGCTGCTCATGATGGTATGAAAATAGAGCCTTGCATTATCAAATTACATTTCTTTCTTCAATATACATCGAATGTCAAAGCATTTGGGCAAAAGGTGTTATGGCAGCTTTTATACATTTGTTGCATCAACAACTAACAAGTGAACAGTGAACTTTACAATGGAAATATATTGCAGAAAGATGAGAATATTCACAAATGTTTTACCTCTTTTTCTAGAGATGAAGTTGAGTTAGAAGGTGTGGAGACCAATGAGGAGACAACACTGCCAAACTGGGTGTCTAATGAGGCTGATGAGCTCCAGCAGTGACATATGAACATTTCAGATTAAGCTAAAAAGTATGTCTAACCTCAATGGCATAGGAAGTTATTCAAAGTGTCTAGAGGCAAGGTGTGCTATAATCTGTTCATCAGAAGCCTTAGCACATGTACACTGGTATTGTTATGCTCTTGGAAGTAGGTCCTACTTACATATTAAATATCTTATTACTAAGTTATGTTAAATGAAACTTCAAGATATTCAAATGTATTAATAGCCATCAATGTTTTTCTTAATCACGCTTTAGCTACGTAGCTTTTATTTCAAAAGTCATGTACAGTCACAGCCTCAGCAGTGTCGTGCTCTGATTGTCGCGCTGTTAATACACATTATGAAAATGGCTGAGGCTGCTTTCTGTTCTGTAGTGAAACACGTGTTTAAAAGTGCTGAGAAATAGTTTGTTCTTAACGTTTTTCATAAACTGATGGAGATAATCGGCTTTGAAATTTTCTCAGCGTTGTATATAATGCAGTCTATAAACGAACCCACATTAAACATGTAGCGCAGTTCATAAAGTAATGGAATGTGAACAAATTGTGGATATTCGTGTGTTGGTTTAAATTTCCCCAGTATCATTTTCTTTTCTCATTCAATTTGAAATACCTACATCTCTTAATTATAAAACTCATCATCATTTTTTATGAATAATGCACGTCTTGTTTCTCATTACACATTGGACGCGAAACACCTGTTTCCATTTAAAATACAAATTCTTAATCATCATTGTTTTATGAATGACTGTTCATAAAGGTTGTTTAAATCAAGAAAGAATAACATTCTAATTTTTTAAGGCACAAATGAAAAACCAAATCCTCTTTATTTGGACCATGTCCACCGTTTTATGCCACAGAGGTAGATAAGTGCGTAGAAACATGAAAAACAATCATTTTCACAGCATACAAATGCTGTATGTTTACATTTGCTACTGTACCATTACAATATGAACCCAACAGAACTGATCTGGAGCAAAGCTGGGGGGATTTGGCCCGAGAAGTAACAAGACTGTTAAGCTGCCAGACATATTGGAACTAAAGCACGCAGCATTTTCACATGTCACTGCCGAACACTGGTGGGACGTAGAACGCCTCGTCATAAAAGAAGAAGAGAAAACACTGCACCTGGTTGGCTTCGTGGATTCTGTTGTTGACTGTCTCGTTATCAACGTGGCAGGTGACACTTCCAAAACTGAAATGTATTTCTCGAATTCTGATAAGGACGGAGCTAAGAGATTACAAGACGACTGACTGTAAGTAATACCTTTAATAGCTTCAATATTTAACTATATGGTGAAATCCTTCAATACTCTCTAACGTTACACACAGCTATGCAGAAAAATTACCCTGCGGTTAAGTCAGGAATTTTCATCATCTTTGTTTTTATTAGTATTTTAGCTAAATATGATACAGTGTAGCAGTTTTCATCTAGCATCTAAGGAGCTTATTGAGGGAGATTTGCCGTGTATTATTTCATTCTGCTCAAAAATTAAATGACTTTTGAAGCTGTATTGCTCCTCTGATCATCTCTTTTTACATGTGAACTGCAGCTGGCCACATCACTGCAGGCTAGCTGTACCAGCTCAGCAGCCAGTGCTGTCCAAGTTCAATGTGCTGGTAAAGTTGTTGTATTGTCGCTAAGTCGATGTGCATGTAATGCACAGCACAAAATGTACCCTTATCATCATACTTGACAGTACTCTAGGCAGCTTGGCTGCAGTCCCAAGTGAAACAGTAATCCAATGATGTTCCAGCAAACGCAGAAGAATACATAGTGCAATGTTTCCATCAGGTTTATCCTTATGACGAATGGATTATATCTTTGAAGATATGGTCAAGATGAAAGATACTAAACTGGAAAGCAACTCAGGGGATAATTGGGTACTTTATAATATTCTACAAAAAAATTGTAAATGACGAAAGAGTAGTGATATTTGCAGTTCATTAGCAATGACAAAAAATATTTATCTTTGACAAGATAGCATAAATTTTTGGTTTAAGTCTTCCACATAACAATCCACTTGGGGTTCATCAGGCAAATCTCTCCGACTTACAATTTTTCAAATACCAAAATGCTAGGCAAACTTTTGACCATATGTCATAGGACAGTCTCAAACTAAAACCTAAACATTCACAGCACACATAGAAAGTGCAATGAAAGAATGTAAGGTGCAGAAAAAAACCATGTTAAAAAGTGCTCACACTGAAAAAAGCTGCAGCAAAACCACAGTTATGATTGTTTACTTCATCTAGTAACAAGCTAAGGAATAAAGGTTCAAAGAAAAGATTACAAAATGAATAAATAAATAAAAATGAGAAACAGAAAATAAGATAAAAAAACACACAAGACCTCCACAACTAAGAATTCTGACTCATTTGTCTTTGTTAGAAGAATCTTGCTAAATAAAACATTGCAAGGGTACTGTTACAACAATCCAATAGCTAAATTTTTTTAATGTTATGTTATACCTGCAACATTCTCCAAAGACAAAATGTGCTTACCATGCACAGTTTATTATGTATAATATCGGCTGTTATTTGAACAGAATACATCAATTCTCTTAAACTGAAGAAACCATGAAGTTTAAACTATGATTTTCACATAATCGTCTACTGATTCAAGGGTAGGTCATTTGTTCAAGGAATGTCAGTCGGTGAGATATGCTTTGTGTCTCAGTCTACCTCTGTGTCGTTGGTATGTACAACAGAATTTGTAATCCATTCTATACATCTTTTGCGACACAGAAGACAATAATTTACAGGGTGTCTCACCTAAACTTTTCACTACCAATATATGTGTAACCACAACTGATACTGAGAAACGGCTTTCATGGGTATGAATGTGCGACTGCGTCTCACACAACTAAATAGAGTGAGTCATTCTAAACTGCGTGCAAATATTGGTTTCAACACAAACTTATGATTTTTTTAAATGGACACCCAATATTATTCCATTCGCAATCAATAACAAGAAAAATCACAATAATAAAGACATTGGTTGCATTGCAATATGTGAATTAATCCTGAGAAATAGGAATGCGAAGTTGACACATGAAATGAACAGAACGTGCCACTACTGCACTTCCCGTGATGCAAGTGTGACCCGCTAGTCACTCGTAATCACAATGTGATTGATGTTCGTATCCTTACTTTCACTGTTATCATGTCACCCTAAAGTAATAATAAGGATTCCTGTCACAAAAGCTGTCCATCTGTTCTAGGCATTCGACATGGTATACACAAATTAGGGAATTCCTGACATGATATTACTGTACGGAAATGTCATCAAAACAGCACAAGTGTGGCACAGGTGTGTGCCCAGCGGTACCGTAACAGACGTCATCCGACACATACTACCTTCATGAATATGAATATTGTTAGAAGACTTTGCATGACAGAGTGGTTGTCTCCACGAATGCGGATCTGGAGCAGAGGTAGCTGTCCTGGCAGCCACTGCAATAAACCCTCATGCAAGTACTCGTGAAATAAAGAGGTGTATGGGAATCCTTTGAACAAGCATGATGCATATTCTGCACAGTCATAGATACCACTCATACCAAATGACATCTCATTGAGGCCTCTGTGGAAACAAAATTCACAATCACCTGGAATATTGTAATGGGTTCTGCAGCAAGGCCAAGACTTTATGTGAAGGGTGCTGTTAATCAATGAGGCCATGTTAACAAACCATTGGAATATGCACTACTGGTCACCAGAAAACCCCCACTGGATTTGCCGGTCTGAACATCAACATCAGTGGAGTGTCCATGTATGGTGTGGTATTGTAGGATACCATGTCATTGGCCCTTATTTCGTTCATGGTACTCTTGGCAGGTAACAATATGAGTGGTTCCTGAGATGTACCTTACCTACACTGATAGAAAACCTACCCCTTCATTGGTGTCAAATAATATGGTATCAACACGATGGATGCGACATAATATCGTGGTGACACAACAGGCATTAAACCAACAATTCCCACATCGATTGATTGGACGGGGCAGTCCCAATCAGCGATTCCCAGCACGGACGCTGGACCTCAGTCCACAGATATTGTCGGTGAAAAATTTAGGTGGGACACTTTGCATGTGTTGTTAAAAATAAATGTTCCCTAGTTTGAGAGGTGTTAGTAAGGACTAAAACGAAAAAACATTGTCCAGTAGACATGGGCTCTAAAATGCATACCTCAACATCTCCGAGCACTTGTTCAGCAGAAGAGATTGGTTTCATAGTATCAAAGAACAAGTGCTCATAGCTCTTAAGGAATGCATTTTAGAGCCCATGTTTACTGGAAGTTGTTGTCATGTTTTGGTCCATGGAATACCTTTTCCTAACATCCTGTATATAACAAAATATAGTTAAGAGTGGATTACTACTATTAGTGCACACAATGCAAAACACACAGAGGAAGAATGAGATCTCAAACATACTGGCAATAATTGAAAAAGGATCTCAGTCCTTGTGTATCAAGTTACTAAGAATTTGACCCCAAAACCTACATGACACTAATTTCTGTTTTTGATATGCTGACATGACTTACATAACATGTACAACTGCTGTATATAATGTAATCCTACACTATCTAATAAAATTCAATTTGTTTCAGTGGTTGTACACAATCACTTGGTGTACTCACATATAACAGCGGATAAGCAGAACACACAGAGCATACCTGCATAGGATAAACGTCAAATATTAATCTTATCAAAAGCAAAATTCATGGGAGAAAATCACAAAATTACAATGAGGCAGAATGACTGGACATTCCCTACAACATACCATTTATGAGGCTTGTAAGCATTACATTTCTTTACGTGACTCACCTCATATTCCTGTTCATCAAGTGGCTCACTATCATCACCAGCAGAAATACTGCCAACAGAACGACGGTCGCAGCGGTCCAATTCTACTTCATACCCTGGCAATGGTACTAACTCAGCACCAACACCAGGTTCACGTAAGCCAAGCGCAGTGCCTGCTCTCTTGCAGTGGATTTCCTCTGAGATGCGTTCCAAGTTGCGTAATGTGTCTGCATAAGACTGCTTTGCTGCAGCCACCTACAAAGTGAATGAATTTTTTTAAATTACTTTCATAGGAGAAGTATACAAATATCTACTGTAAATATTCATGAAAAGATAAAGCTGTTATCAACTGAAAAGTTGCTTTGAACATCACAGTGCTTTATTGGGCATGATCCTATTGGGGGTGGTGCACCCTTATCTTTCACTAACATTTACAATGAATTACTCAACCAGATATAGAAGGATCTACAGATTAATGTTAACTACTGAATATGGTTCAATTTGGCATTTTTCACATTAATAAGCCATTGCAAGAGATGAAACCAACAGTAAGTGAAAGAATATAATCCTAGGATCACCTGAGAATTGAACCTAGGATCTTTGGAACCCTAGTCTGGCATTTACTAGGCCACACTGTAAATAAACATAGGTAGGTAAAAACCATTTGCTGTGTGTGTGTGTGTGTGTGTGTGTAATATCATCTCACTCTCTTACACCACTGGCTTCCTTTACCATTAGAATGATAACACCTTCAGTGAGAGTAATGAAGAGAAAACATTCCTGAACACATTATGCACAAACTAATTACATTTCCAATTCAGTCTCAACCTAACATCCTTACAAACATAGTCACCTTTTCATAAGAAGGCCAAAGAAACAAAACTGACGTAATTGTTAATTTTACCCTGTTGAAATACTATTAGCTGATGTGTTTTCACATGTTTTCCCAGGGAATATGCTGTTTGAAAGTCTCTGGGGGATGCTACCAGATAGTTTGAGCATTGCAGCATGAATTTTCGATGCTATAACATGCCAGGATGGCAACACCACCTACTGATGAAACGTGTCTGCAGCTCTCTTGTCACTGTAAACCGAAGGTAATGGATCAGCGTGACTTGAGCAGATGTATGTGTGAACTGTACTGTCAGATCAGCAAGTTTGAAAGAGGACACATTATTGGCATGAGAGACTGTGATGCATCCATCCAAGTAATTGCTGCTTTTGTGGAACGAAGTGTGCAATGGGTGTGTGCAGAATGGTTCACGGAAGGCCACAGAACATAATGAGATGGGTCTGATTGCCCCCCCCCCCCTCCCCAACCTAACAAGATCGACACCTCATAAGCCCTTGGCTCTGGTGCAACAGTGTAACACATTGTACACTATCAGTGGTAACAGTCCATTGCCATTTATTATGGAATAGGTTATGTGTGTCTCGTCCATTTCTTCACATACTTTTGACAAATGTGCAGAAACCTGCTAGACAGCAATGTTGTAAGGAATGACATCACTGAGGACAGGAAAAGATCTCATAGTGTTTTTGGATGAATTCAGATTGTTTGTTTGAAAATTATGGCCACATTTCGGTTCGCCACAGATAGGGGGGCAGCATTACAGTGACTGTATTTGCACACAATATACAGTGCCATCTTCAGTCCTTAAGGTGTGGGGTGCTACTGGGTACAACCACAAATCGCAGTTGGTTCATGTTCAGGGCACTGTGACCAGTGTGACCTATGTGAATGACATCCTGCAACCCGTAGCCATACCCTTTCTGCAAAATGCCCCAGATGCCATTTTCAGCAAGATTATGCACTATCATAAGTTGCTGCATGGACACATGCCTTCTTGGTGTCACAGGATGTCAGATTTTTGCCCTGACGACCAGATCACCAGACTTGCTGGAAATCAGAAATGTGTGGGATACGGTGAAACGACAGGTGCAGTGCTATGATAAAGCCATCCATCAGGGACGAACTTTGGAACCAGTTGAATGCAGCGTGAATAGCTATGCCACAGGATGGCATTCACATCCATGCACACCTTATATGCACCTATGCCATTATGCATGGAACAAGTTATCTAGGCAACAGGACACATGCTGAACAGAGGTGACTGAAATGTTAATCATTTCTGCAGAACATACTAATACATGACCTGTGAGCATTAAACGCCCTATCTCTAGTCATTCAATGTGTTCTATTTTTTTCTGAACATTAGTGTATAAAATTACTTTTCTCCTCTCAATCCACTGCCATCTTCAGTGTCAAACAATATGTAAAATTCTTACTTTGTCCTTAAAAGATCTCTTCAAACCCAAACAAGTACTAAAGTCTTTCTGTTTTATAAGGCAATTAGAAGCTTTATATTGTAATTTCTAGTTACCAACTGCAATAAGTTCATTATTTAATTTTTGATAAAGAGTAATTTGTACTAATTTTAGTCTAAAGCTTTTCACATAAAAAAAATGCCAAAATTCACAAGGCGCACAGCAAAATTATCATTGTTGAGAAAAGATCACCAATTACAAAACTCAAATTTTCTAGTTGTTATAGAAATTTTTAAAACCCAACAATTACAAGGAGTTACTCCCTACTTTTCAGATAAGGCTAGAGAATTTTCTACATAACCCACAGATGAGCTTTATGCTCGAGAAATCCATCCCTAATAATTTCCACGCTAATTAAACCAGAAACATGGAGTTTTGAATGCTGATAGGGATAAATGCCAATTAGAATGATATTTCGAAAACATATTCAGTACTAAATATGGAGTTACATATAATTCAATCTAATAATCAGACATAAGGAATAGGATATATATATAATGTGACTTGATACAGACACATTTTAAAAACCACTTATAAACAGCTGCTCTCTCTCTCACCAGGACTGGTGAGCGACAGTCAGTTGCTAATACATGGTTTTTAAAATGAACATTCAGGATCAGGGTCTATGTGTGGAAAAAGAAAATGATGAATAAGTTCATAAATAGTAGTCAAATAACTGACAAATTGTTTTTGTTTTAATCATAGGACAGTTTATACTTCAAAAGTTTTATCATTGTGAAGTTAATTTGCATTTTTCAAGTTCTGTAACTTAAGTAATAACATGACTGTGAAGCTTGAAGTTTTTGTCTGAGTAAGTTACAATAGAGTTCTTAATTTGTATGTGAAAATGGATAGTAAATTCTAAAAGATGTTATAATCACTGAGACAAGTTTGGATGAAAACTTATTTTATGTTTAGCTTAATATCTGTAAAAACTGTTTTTCATATATGAACGTATGAATACTGGGATACAGTACAACTCAAGTCATTCAGAGGTACAGCAGTACACACTAGGACTATGCCGATCAACAGAAGCAGCAGGAGTACCACAGAAGGTAAAATGACATTCTGTTTATATACGTCAAAATATAAAAATTGTTGCTATATCTGTAGTCATTCTCTGCAAACCACAGTGAAGTTTACGGCAGAAGGTATTTCACACTATACCATATATTTGAGTTTCTTCCCATTCCATTCACATATGGAATATGGAAGAATGACTTGGTAATCATCCAATAGGAGAACGCATTGGATCTTAGAGGTATCACACAGTATCATTAAATTAGCAGAAAGCAGTTGGTGCTCATGTCAGCTGCTGTCTGGTGAACAGATTTTGCTATTTTCACTTGACAGAAGATTAACATCAGAGAATCTTTTCAATATGACATTATGGACCAACAAATAAAAAACTAGTATGAAAACCTGTACTAAAAATAAGTCCATATGCCTCCATGCATCTGTTTCTCTTGAAAACCATCCATTTGTGTTTGTAGGCATGTGTGTCTATGTGATATTTAGTGTCTGATCACTAAACAGATGAAAATATTCACACAATTTTGAGTGAAAGTACAAGGCAGCATGAAGAAATTAAACAGAAGATGATCTGCTTCTCAACAGAGATAGTATCAAAGTAGGTCAAAGCATCATAAAGAGTTAACAAATTTATCAATTTACAGCTTTTTAATTACTAGCATGTAATGTGCTGGAGAAAAAAAAAATCAAAGCAATACTTTCTATTTTTGTCTCTACACAAAACTAATTGTTTATTTGGTAAATGGCTCTCCCCCGCTGTTTACTACAATCCATTTAATTTAAAAAGTGAATATATTTTCACAAACAATTACCAACTGAAGCAGATCAACCGACATCTGCTAATAAAAAATAAACTGTCATAACAAAGTTTAAAAGTATGTACAACAATGTAGGGAAAGACAGACTGCAACTTACTGTAAAGATAACACGCTAAGTTGTAGACAGGCACAATTAAAGAACACTTACACATAAGCTTTCAGGCACAGCCTTCGTCAGAAAAAAGAGAAACACACCATTCATTCACACATACAAGCACACATCACACACACATGACCACCAATTCCGGCAGCTCAGGCCAGAATGCAGCTAGCACATGGGATGGTAACAGCAATTTGGAGAGAGTGGGGGAGGGGAAGGGATAGCAGTGTTCGGGTGGGGGAAAAGAGGAGCGCTGTCTGGCTGTGCAGGTACTAGAATGCCAACAAGCAAAGGTGTCGGGAGATTTTGGGGCAGGGAGGTACATACATATATTCTTCCTACTGGTCACTCCTTGTGAACTTAACCAATGGTTTGGTTCTTAACATTTCAGATTAAGATAATTTTTTGTACATCTCTGATAGTAGTTATTTTTACGAAAAATCCCATATTAATGTTGTTTTGCATCTTTCATTTTTTAGTAATAATTTTTTAAACCTTCAAAATTATGTCATTCTTGTTAGGTTTTTAAATCTTAAAATCACCATATCTAAAAAAAACTATTTGATTTGAGACAAATACTAACAAAGAGAGAGAGGGTCTGGCCAGTACTTACCTCAGCTCAGTACAGCCGATAGATACACAAAAAACAACCGAAAATTTAAGTTCCTAGCTTTCGGAATAAATGTTCCTTCATCAGGGAGGAGAGAGGGGAAAGAAAGGGAAGAAAGGAAAATGGATTTAGTTACTCACAACCCAGGTTATGAAGCAACAGGGAAAGGAAAACA
Organism: Schistocerca gregaria; assembly: GCF_023897955.1. Classification (NCBI taxonomy): domain Eukaryota; kingdom Metazoa; phylum Arthropoda; class Insecta; order Orthoptera; family Acrididae; genus Schistocerca; species Schistocerca gregaria. The sequence continues at coordinate 779,647,430 of NC_064922.1, forward strand.
GGGAGGGTAGCAAGGATGGAGGCATGGTTGTCAGAGGGAAGCCAAAGATATTCTACTGTAGGTACTGTGCCAGCTTCAAACCAAAGAGGATGCATACAGAAGTAAAGAGGTATATAGTATAAAGATGTAGGATGAAAAGCTGCATGAATGGCTAAAGAGGAAAGGGAAAGAGGAGAAGACTCAAGAGTAAATGGGAGTGAGGTTGGTTAACGTAAGTTCAGTCCAGGGGGATGGCGGGATGAAAGGATGTGTTGGAGTGCAAGTTCCCATCTCCGCAGTTCAGAGGGACTGGTGTTGGGTGGGAGAAGCCAAATGGCACATACGGTGTAGCAGGTTCCTAGGTCCCTAGAAATATGCTGGAGGGCATGCTCCGCTACTGGGTATTGGACATCTCCTAGGCGGACAGTTCGTCTGTGTCCGTTCATGCGCTCAGCCAGTTTAGTTGTTGTCATACCAATGTAAAAGGCTGTGCAGTGCAGGCATGTCAGCTGATAAATGACATGTGTGGTTTCACACGTGGCCCTGCCTTGAATTGTGTATGTTTTACCAGTAGCGGGACTGGAGTAGGTGGTTGTGGGGGGATGCATGGGGCAGGTTTTGCAGCGGGGTCGGTTACAGGGGTAGGAACCGCTGGGTAGAGAAGGTAGTCTGGGAATATTGTAGGGTTTAACAAGGATGTTATGGAGGTTAGTGGGGCAACGAAAGGCAACTCTGGGTGGTGTGGGGAGAATTTTGTCAAGGGATGATCTCATTTCAGGGGTTGACTTGAGAAAGTCATATCCCTGGCGGACTAATTTATTGATGTATTCGAAGCCAGGATAATATTGGGTGACAAGGGGGATGCTTCTGTGTGGTCTGAGGGTAGGAACATTGTTGTTGGACAGGGAGGAATGTATTGCTCGGGAGATCTGTTTGTGGACAAGGTCTGTAGGATAGTTGTGGGAGAGGAAAGCACTGGTCAGGTTATTGGTGTAATTGTTGAGGGATTCGTCACTGGAGCAGATACGTTTGCCACGAATACCTAGGCTGTAGGGAAGAGAGCGTTTGATGTGGAATGGATGGCAGCTATCAAAGTGAAGGTCAACACCCAGGAAGGTGGCTTGGGTTTTGGAGAAGGACCAGGTGAAATTCAGATTCGAAAAGGAGTTGAGGTTATGGAGGAAATTAAGGAGTGTTTCTTTACAATGAGTCCAGACCACAAAGATGTCATCTATAAACCTATACCAGGACAGGGGAAGCAGCTGTTGGGTCTTCCCTGATGAAGGAACATTTATTCCGAAAGCTAGGAACTTAAATTTTCGGTTGTTTTTTGTGTATCTATCGGCTGTACTGAGCTGAGGTAAGTACTGGCCAGCCACTCTATCTCTTTGTTAGTATTTGTTTCACATCTTTATATAAGATTTTCCATTAATTATTTAAACAATTTGATTTACAGGCCTAAAATTTGTACCATTTTATTCAGTTTGTTGTTGTGGTCTTCAGTCCTGAGACTGGTTTGATGCAGCTCTCCATGCTACTCTATCCTGTGCAAGCTTCTTCATCTCCCAGTACCTACTGCAACCTACATCCTTCTGAATCTGCTTGGTGTATTCATCTCTTGGTCTCCCTCTACGATTTTTACCCTCCACGCTGCCCTCCAATACTAAATTGGTGATCCCTTGATGCCTCAGAACATGTCCTACCAACCAAGCCCTTCTTCTAGTCAAGTTGTGCCACCAATTTCTCTTCTCCCCAATTCTATTCAATATCTCCTCATTAGTTATGTGATCTACCCATATAATCTTCAGCATTCTTCTGTAGCAACACATTTCGAAAGCTTCTATTCTGTTCTTGTTTAAACTATTTATCATCCATGTTTCGCTTCCATACATGGCTACACTCCATACAAATACTTTCAGAAAAGTCTGCCTGACACTTAAATCTATACTCGGTGTTAACAAATTTCTCTTCTTTAGAAACGCTTTCCTTGCCATTCCCATTTTATATCCTCTCTACTTCGACCATCATCAGTTGTTTTGCTCCCCAAATAGCAAAACTCCTTCACTACTTTAAGTGTCTCATTTCCTAATCTAATTCCCTCAGCATCACCCGATTTAATTTGACTACATTCCATTATCCTCGTTTTGCTTTTGTTGATGTTCATCTTATATCCTCCTTACAAGATACTATACATTCCGTTCAACTGCTCTTCCAAGTCCTTTGCTGTCTCTGACAGAATTACAATGTCATAGGTAAACCTCAAAGTTTTTATTTCTTCTCCATGGAATTTAATACCTACTCCGAATTTTTCTTTTGTTTCATTTCACTGCTTGCTCAATATAGAGAGTGAATAACATCGGGAGAGGCTACAACCTGTCTCACACTCTTCCCAACCACTGCTTCTCTCTGATGTCCCTCGACTCTTATAACTGCCATCTGGTTTCTGTACAAATTGTAAATAGCTTTTCGCTCCCTGTGTTTTACCCCTGCCACCTTTAGAATTAGAAAGAGAGCATTCCAGTCAACATTGTCAAAAGCTTTCTCTAAGTCTACAAATGCTAGAAACATAGGTTTGTCTTTCCTTAATCTATTTAATAAGATAAGTCGTAGGGTCAGTATTGCCTCACATGTTTCGATATTTCTACGGAATTCAAACTGGCTTCTACTAGTTTTTCCATTCGTCTGTAAAGAATTCGCGTTAGTATTTTGCAGCCGTGGCTTATTAAACTGATAGTTCGGTAATTTTCACATCTGTCAACACCTGATTTCTTTGGGATTGGAATTATTATATGCTTCTTGTAGTATGAGGGTATTTCGCCTGTCTCATACATTTTGCTCACCAGATGGTAGAGTTTTGTCAGGACTGGCTTTCCCAAGGCCGTCAGTAGTTCTAATGGAATATTGTCTACTCCCTGGGCCTTGTTTCGACTCAGGTCTTTCAGTGCTCTCTCAAAGTCTTCACACAGTATCGGATCTTCCATTTCATCTTCATCTACATCCTCTTCCATTTCCATAATATTGTCCTCAAGTACATCGCCCTTGTATAGACCCTCTATATATTCCTTCCACCTTTCTGGTTTCCCTTCTTTGCTTAGAACTGGGTTTCCATCTGAGCTCTTGATATTCATACAAGTGGATCTCTTTTCTCCAAAGGTTTCTTTAATTTTCCTGTAGGCAGTATCTCTTTTACCCCTAGCCCTCCCTTCTTAGTCATTTTGGACTTCCCGTCGATCTCATTTTTGAGACGTTTGTATTCCTTTTTGCCTGCTTCATTTACTGCATTTTTATATTTTCTCCTTTCATCAATTAATTTCAATATTTCTTCTGTTACCCAGGGATTTCTACTAGCCCTCGTCTTTATACCCACATCATCCTCTGCTGCCTTCACTACTTCATTCCTGAAAGCTACTCATTCTTCTTCTACTGTATTTCTTTCTCCCCTTTCTTGTTAATTGTTCCCTTATGCTCTCCCTGAAACTCTGTACAACCTCTGGTTTAGTCAGTTTATCAAGGTCACATCTCCTTAAACTACCACCTTTTTGTAGTTTCTTCAGTTTTAATCTACATTCAGTTTGTTATAAACTTTAAAAGTGTGTGCCAACTGGCAATATTCATAGTAATGCCAAACTTTCCCTTATTAAATTATTTTTTAATTTTGAAAATTTCAAAATCTGAATTTTTTATTGTGGAAAAAAGCATGTTAGTCATACATTATTTATTAACAAGTTTTCCAAATATCATGTGGTGTTCCAGTGGGAATGGAATGAAATAAATTTTATTCTAGTGATAAGCACAGCAGCTAGTGCATAGTTTATAGGGCTCTGGACTTGTTACTAAGATATAATATGGCAAAAACCAAATAAGGCTGTCAGTTCATTACTTTTATGTAGTGACAATCAATTTATTACATTAGTAGAATTACACACTTAAATTTATTCACATTTGGCTTAACAGTGAAGATATTTTAACATACACCATAACAATGCATTCTGCAAAAAGACTGAATAATTTACTTTACCTTCAAGTTACAAATACATTAATATTAATCAATATTATTATACAATGATACAGCACTCATTATTTAACAGTCTGTTATTTGAGTGCCTTGAAAAGAAAATAATTTTACTTTCAGCAACAAAGATGTTACAGTGATCCACTAACAACCTTATTAGGGTCTAAGATTATGTATTGCAGTTTTCTTTGAGATTAAATAATCTAGTTCTCCCAAGGAATGATGGCACATTGACACAATGTGTTCTTTTCTAATGTTATCCAAGGCTTTTCACAACTCTTCATCTGATAGTCTGTATGTTCTTCCAGTGGCAATTGTGTGATTTAATTTATAAAGTATAAAGTTTTTTTATTGAAGCCAATTTATCTGGTCTTCTTGGTTAGGAAAAAGGAAGAGATGATTTACAAAATTTAATTTCTCAATAAAATGTTGAACTGCATGTGTTGGAAGACAGAAAGTACAACATACCCTTTTGTTGAAGTCCCTTCGACATTTTTCTGGGCGATTAAGCATTTTAAATCATGACACCTGCAATTTTCTGTAACTTTATCTCATGAGCATGTGTGCTTAATTTGTTATACATGCACACAGCAATCTTCTTTTCCTCTCACTGGTGCTTTCATCTCTACTGACCTGAATTACTATCAACAGAAGTGATTTCATATAGTTCATCTTTTTAGAACAGTGTGTGTGTGTGTGTGTGTGTGTGTGTGTGTGTGTGTGTGTGGGTGGGTGGGGGGGGGGGGGAGGACGAGGCGCGCGTTTCTATTTTGGAAGAAAGATTTTTTGCCCAAAAGCTTAAATGTTTAGCTGTCTTCTCCACTGCGTGTGTCTGCGGCTCAACACCTCCTCTATGAGATAAGTATGTAGTTTTGTGTAATTTGGAAATCATAAACAATCTTAAAATTGTATGATATCCATCGAATAGATTTTCTGCTCTTGGTGGGAAGGTAAGTAACCAAGCCGATTGCATCTTGTACTGCTCAGTGGCGAAATCACATACATCCAAGCACAGCGGCACCAGTGAGAATGTGGGGATTTGGTGTATAACTTCACTGCCTGCAATTTCCAAGAGGAGGAAAGCACAATACAACTGGGTAGACCTATGACCGAATCATGCTCTATTAGTAGAAATCTTGCATACGGCATTTCAATACTTAACTTTACAATGGCAAAGAGTGGCTGTCAGAATGCCCTAATATGCAAAATCTGAATAAATGCAATTACGCTGAAGTCACACATTTTCTTAGTTAATATGACAAATAGCTGAAACATCACTTAATATACTGTTCTGTATTTATAGGAGTGTCAAATCTAATACAGAATAACTTGACTGCTTCTGTTTGAAATACACTCATAAATAAAATAAGGAAGGAGATAAATGAATCCAATTTCATCTCTGTTACTCTTGATGAAGCAACTAATGTGTGTAATTTCTTGTAGTTCTCCTCAATACCATGCTATGTCACAGGTGTTAGTCACGTAAATGAAAAGTTCCTGAAATTCATGAACATGTTCAGAATTATGATGGAGCTGCAGTTGGCTGGTCATTTGAATGGAATGCAATCAAGAGAGGTAAACATATTTTCCACTGTAATGTTTGTTTACTGTATTACTCATGGACTGAATTCAGTGTTATCGTAAGCTCTGTTGAAAACAAAAGAATGCAGAATTTATTTATTTATTTATTTTTTTACTATGAATGGTCTTCCTACTTTTTCTTCCAAGACAACATAAAGAACCTGTGCTCTAGATGAAGAAGTAAAGAAACCACTGCCTAAAGTGACAGCTACACTGTGGAGTTCTGTGTCACATCTGCTGAAAACCTTATATTGTATTGCAGTCTGATGGTTTCACTTTTCAAGAAGATGATAGATACAGATAAGCAGGATGAAGAAACCTATACCGCTGCTCATGGATTTGAAAGTGTGATGTAAGATGTCAATTTAAATTTTGCCATACATATGTTTTCAGATATTTTCTCCTCGCTAGTGCTCTATTTGACATATTGGAAGTCCGAGCTTACTACGTTGCCTAATGTTTAACAAATATTAATAAATTTGAAGAAACGTTGACAGCCAAATGTGATGGACTTGAAATATGAAATATTCATGTTTCAACATATGGATGAATTGGTAACTAACGAAAAGCTTTTCAGCCACAAAAATGATAAAACTATGAATGTAGTTCACACTCTCAAGAACCCATTTACAAACTTTGCTCTATTATTATTTGAAAAAGGTCTCCTGTGGCAGTCGAGGTCAGTGTTTGATGAGTGGGTGATCATTAAAGTCATCAAAAATATAGTTCTATTGTAAATGCTTGCTTTTATTGAAGTTCAGTACACACCACTGGCAGATAAATATACATAAAAGATAATTTTAAGATAACTATTTAAACCTAGACTGCTGAAAGATGAGCTGGTCACAAACCTATCTCACTTGACCCATACAAAAATGAAGTGTTAGTACTGTTGTTAGCTTTTCAGCTAGAATGCAGACAACTACAGAGCAATGTCATGTAAAGAGAGGAGAAAAAGTCAAGAATAGGCCACTGCCTGTGAAAAAGCAATGACCTAATATAAATACAAGACTTTCAATGCTCATACCAGTTCACCTCTAACAACTTATGACAGTTATTTGTTACATGTATGATTTAGGATATAATTCTATCTTTGTTATCTTAACTGAAGTGACCTTCCTAGAGTCAAATATCTTACGATACAGGCCATAACTCGAATTACCTGAGGAAGTACCAATTGATGTTTTTAACATATCTTGAAAATTTCTGTCTGTTTCACCTGCTGTCCTATTCAATAAATTTGTTTCTAACCATTAACCTCCACAAAGTACATTAGTTCTTTATCACATTACATTTTTGATGTCCATTACATTTATTTTTGGAATCTATGTCCTTCATACATGTAAATCGAAAACCTAAGCTCAAAATTTATGTACTGATTACAGATGCCATGGCACATCACACTATGGGTGACTACAAACATTAACATTAATAAATGTCTCCAGTAAAATGTAGATGACAATGAACAAGAATACGTAAAGTAGTTAATCTACTTACTGCTTTTTGCAAATTCTCCACACGACACTTTTGAGTGGCCAACTGCTCCTGGCATAAAGTTTTTTCTTCAAAATATGGCCTTGAACGAGTAATGCTTCTTCTTAGTCTTTGTTCTAGTTCTTGGACCTAGAAGAAAGGAATGCAGAAATTCAAAATAGATTTAATTAACACATACTACACAAGCAATGGGAAAAGTTATGAAGTTAGAACTTCCATAATATACTCATTAGTTACTATGACACCTCAGAACTTGCCACACCCCCTCCCCTCCCTCAATGCTATCATTCCTACATATGTGTGTGTTGTTCCATAATACAGCATGCCCTTATGCATCCTATTACATATTACAGTCCCACTTTCTCAATATGTATAGTCATGGTAAGGGTTAGGGTAAGGAATATGTATAATGGGTCGATGAGCAAATCAGCCTCGGTTTGTGTTTCAAGTGGTTTTCCCACATCCCACTGAGTGAATATCAGGTTGGTTTCCATGTTCTGCCTCAGATACACACTACACAAACACACAGAACACTTTCTCAAACATGTATACAGACTTTACTCTCAACACAGACATATTGGGTACACTACTGTTGTGCTGGGGGGTGAACAGGTGACCAAAATCTTCATGGCTGGACACATTTTAGCCCTGCTTCTTATGACTGAGTCCAGTGCCCTAACCGCAGAGCCATTTAACTTGATTACTTGTAACAGCAGTGCTTCAAAACTCCAAGGATGGAAACTTGTTCTCCAATATTAATTTTTCTCTTGGCATTCACTCTATCTCCATTTCCATTAGTTTCATGTTTCTTTGTCAATATTTTCATTTCCACAGCCTTCTTCGATCCACCTTTTCACATTACATTCTGCATCCCCTCTGTCAACTTTGGCTTCTGTTTTCAATATATTCTCCTTTATTATTTTTTCTCCTTTTCCCACTCAGTCTTCCCCTTCTCTACTATTCCCAACAAAATATTACTGATTTCAGAATTTAATATGATGCCTGAGTGCAGTGGTAAAATTGCTGACTGCTGAGATCACTCCCAATGAAATGCAATTAGCAAAGAATTTTACAGAAGAAACACAACAGTTATTAGATTTATACAGTTACTACCGCAAATATTGTTTGATTCATGCCAGAGAAAGACAGTTGTCATACTTCACTAGTGAGTGGGTGCCAAGCATTATTCAAAATAATCAAATGGTCTTCTTTCATAGAGTTTGGGACAAGCAAACACTGACTCCTGTCAAAATTGTGAAAGTGCAAAAAAACAAGGCATGAGACACCTTCCGCGTTCTTTCCAATTCCCAGGCACAGTTTTGCTACTACATCACTGATTTTGTAAATGATCCTATGGATAAACAATAATGTCTGGCTGTTACATGTGAAGTACCCTTGACCCGATAACTGCCTACGATTTCATGCCAATAACCACACCATTCTCATGTATTACACTTCTCTGGCCTATCATGGGACTTCAACTGCCTTTGTATCATTCACTCTTATAACTTTTTGGAAAATTTCACAGCTACAAAAACTTCTTTACATAGTGCACAAAATTTTATGATAAGAAATCAATTTTTCTTTCTTTTCTTTTCCCTAACTTCTCACCTTCTGTTCTGCTGCATTGAAGAGTGCTGCCCGCCTCTGGTGTTCACGCCCACTCTCTGCTTTTTGTGTTTCTGCCTCCATAACCTACAAAATATTAAAGAATGCTTGCCTGTAATATTCCTGATTAAAGTCGCATACAAAAATATATTTATATCTTTTTTACCTTGATGGTTGCATGATTCAACATCTCTTGCCAAGCATTATCAAACTGCCATTCGTGCTGTTTACTCAGAAACCTCTGTTCGGCAAGTGCCACCGTTTCTTTCGCAGCTTGGTGTATTTCTGCCAAACCATAATAGGGCGATTAGACATACAACCCACTTAAGTGAAAGACTATAAATAATTGGTAGATGCCTGTAATGCAATTTGTCACAGGATACAGGAATACTTCTCGAAATCAGTTGTCACAACTGGTCACTAACATGAAAACCAAATGCTGATCTATGACTATTAAAAAAAGAATGTATATGCTTATTGTTTGGTATATATACAAAGAGGTGAGACTATGGCAAAACTTATGAACTTTCCTATGGAGCTTATGGGAATATTTTGCCAGACACAGGCAAGATAATATGACCATCTGAAGAGACGATTTAAGGCTTAGAGTCCCCACTGAGGTGATAAAAATCTTGTGTGTGCCCTTTTTGGTTGCCATCAGTTTTTACCTCACTTGATTTAGTAGTTACTAACATGCAATGCACCAGGTCTGGACGTCAGCCAAATGTAGTATCATAATTATTAGGCAATTCAATATACAACCATCATATGGAAAAGGAATAACTGTAAACATCACAACTTCTGGAACTGAAGTCATTATTTATTTCCACAGGCGTACAATAGTGAAAAAAATTGTAATTCTGGGTGTCAAATTCTGCATTCTCAGATGGAACTTTGCTTTTATCAGTCTTCTGTGCCTGCACAGAAACAATGAATTCAGGTTTACATTTTTCACTGTTAAGGTCAATATGGCCGAACTGAATGTGCTTGTATATTTGCAAGTTGTTCTAACTTCAGAATGTGACACAGCTCCCTTAAACATTCCTACCTACCAAAAATTATTCCAAACAGTGATTTTCACAACTGCGGACTAAGGTTTCTGGAAAAGAATACGTTACTCTTGCTGGTGTATGAGTTAACTGCATAATGTTCCACTACTGTGATCGCTTCTTTAAGATCTTCACCAGAATCGAAGCAATGGAAAAAGCACTCTTTCGTGTACATGAGGAAATGGAAATCACTTTGAGTTTAGTATGGGCTTGTAGTGGCAACTTCTGCCACCGAATGTAACAGCAACATCAAATGTAGTGGGAAGAGGTAGAAGGCACTGTATTAAGTCTCGTCCGAGCCTTCCAAGTGATCTACTGTTTCCAACTAACAGTGCCCCATTCTTTCCAGTCAGCGTCTCTGGGTCCTGCAATGCTGAGGACACCACTTTGCTGTCTGCGAAACGGCTAGGCGCAGAATGGCTGCCTCAGCGACCTGTGCACGCACTGCTGTGTATTGGCTTTCTAGAGAAGCGGGCTTGCAAAGTCATCAGGATACGCCAGCAGCCGACTCAGTGGCCTTCGCCTCTGCCACCTCAGCGCCACCCACTGCAAGGCGACCTGCAACGCACGCCCTCTCGGGCGTGGCTAAGACCACAGCGACAACGAGCACCCGCGATCTGGCGTCTGAATCTGCAGCCCTCGCCCTGGATGTCTCCGGTGTATGTTGGGAGCCAAGACGACTGCCCGCAGTAGCGAGCCATGTAGTGGTCTGTCGCTGGCTGGCTACAGACCCCGCGTTGGCCTCAGAGGGTCGAAACAGCGACCCACCGGGGACTGGAATGCTGGCACCCCGTCTGCTGCTGTGTGTAGCCAGTGGTGTGACATGCCCTGCCGTCCAGGAGAGCTGCCACACTTGAATGCTTTGTTAGTGAACCGGCACCTATTTATATGCGGCTGCGCACCTCTGTTTTGCTAATGCGCCGCTCCGAGTCACATAGTCATAACATCTAGGTAGGCCAGTGGGCCCCTTCTGCCTGTAACTTGCACCATGCAAACTGCTGTGTTTACTCTTTTCAGTTCGTCTATGGCCCTGTGGCCTCCATTCTATTTCGCAACCACTGGTAGAGTAACTTGCTGTCAAACAGGCCCTCCTCTGGCTGTAACTTGGGCGCTCTGAAATATTGCACCAAAACTGACTTTTCCTATCCCAAACTGTAGTGCCACTAAAGGTCTATAGGGCAAATGTTCAATTAATCCCACATGAACTGATGCCAACAATTCTTGCATTTGCAGGGCAGTGTGTGGCCATGCATGATTGTGTAAAACATGACACTGTAATCAAGAGATTGTGTCACGTGTTTATAATAGCTCAGACTCAGGTTTCTTAATATCTCACAGTACACTTCAGACATATATATATAGTCTGACATGTCCCCACCTTCTTTTTAGTGACCGCTGATTTGTCACTGCAATAGCACAGGAATCCAGATCTTGTCAGCACTCAAAATTATTCTGTCCAGTAGGCTTCCTCCTTCTTCACCACAGTGAAAATGAAGTCCAGAGAAGCACTTATCGACTGACTTTTGTGGTCTCAGGAGTAAGTTTTGAAACCCCCAACTGACACAGAACTTGTGGCATGTAATAGTTTAGTCACAATCTCACGTGAGACTCACCGAAAGATCTAGGGAAGGTGTCTGACAGTTGACGTACTGTAAACATTTGGTTTTTAGTTCATTCCTGATTACAGACAGATGGGCTCTTCTGTCACGAATGTACATCATTCCACTCTCCAATGAACATAATCACTGCATGTACATCTTCGTTCATAACATTTAGTCCAAAAATTATGCTTAGGGATTTGCTGCCACTAAAAATCATATTACAGAATAAATTTCTTATTTTGCAGGATTTTCAATTGAACACTCATTTTGAACAAGAAGCAATGTGGATTTTCACTATCACAGTGTACTGTAGCAGAACAGGATAACATTTAATGGAAACTATGATCAGGTTACCTCCCATTCGGAAAGTGGTTGCACTCAGTGACTGTTATACTTACTTGAAATTATAGATTGCACCAATCGGTCGTCCTTTTTAAATTTTATTATGCAGATCTAGACTTTGGCTAGGAGCTAGCCATTCTCAATGCACTATTACTTTCGTTCAATGCATGTAAGTCCCTGTTGATTGGGCTTCATCCACAGTTCATTGAATAGTATTCAATGAACTGTGGGTGAAGCCCAATTAACGGGAATGTACCTGCATTGAGCAAAAATAATAATGCATTGAGAATGGCTAGCTTCTGGCTGAAATCTAGATCTGCATAATAAAATTTAAAAAGGGTAACTGATTGGTGCAATCTATAATTTACAAGAAAATTATGATTCATCAAACACATTTCCTTTGCTTAAACTCTTACGCCACTGATACACTGAGAAAATAAACTACTGACTTATTTGATTGTAATTTGTATGAGAATGTATTTATGCTAAATCAAGAAGGATCATGAAGTCATGCACATTATAGAATAAGCACAAGCATCATACATCTTTACACATATGCTTTACATCAGCTTGGGTGATGATTTTGTTTTAAAGGAACTTGTTATTTGTGGTCTTTCTAACTGTTCCTATAATAATGCAAATGATGATGTACTTATCCTACAAAATACTGAGTATATGATCACAAAGCTACAAAAATATTAATATTACCATTTATTGTCAAACTTATTACATGAAATGAAAAATACCAATCTCGAAATGGAGAGTTTTCCCCTAGTTGGTTCTCTCCAATCCTAGCTAATTATGATAGAAATCCGACTTTCTTGCTGATTGTGAGCGGTTGCCTTATCCATTTCAGGTATCTACGGACACTCCCCAGCCCCATCTTATTATAGTCTTTTTTTCCCTTTAACCTCACAACATTACTTGATTCCTGCTCAGTGATGATTTCACGATCAGCAACTGTATGAAATGTTGTTGTTGTTGTCTTCAGTCCTGAGACTGGTTTGATGCAGCTCTCCATGCTACTCTATCCTGTGCAAGCTTTTTCATCTCCCAGCAACTACTGCAACCTACATCCTTCTGAATCTGCTTGGTGTATTCATCTCTTGGTCTCCCTCTACGATTTTTACCCTCCACACTGCCCTTTAATACTAAATTGGTGATCCCTTGATGCCTTAGAACATGTTCTACCAACCGATCCCTTCTTCTAGTCAAGGTTGTGCCACAAACTTCTCTTCTCCCCAATTCTATTCAATACCTCCTCATTAGTTATGTGATCTACCCATCTAATCTTCAGCATTCTTCTGTAGCACCACATTTCGTAAGCTTCTATTCTTTTCTTGTCTAAACTATTTATCATCCACATTTCACTTCCATACATGGATACACTCCATATAAATACTTTCCTAAAGGACTTCCTGACACTTAAAATCTATACTCGATGTTAACAAATTTCTCTTCTACAGAAACGCATTCCTTGCCATTGCCAGTCTACATTTTATATCCTCTCTACTTTGAGCATCATCAGTTATTTTGCTCCCCAAATAGTGAAGTTCCTTTACTACTTTAAGTGTCTCATTTCCTAATCTAATTCCCTCAGCATCACCTGACTTAATTCGACTACAGTCCATTTTCCTAGTTTTGCTTTAGTTGATGTATGAAATATTATTTCAAATTATTTGCTGCATGCAAAGTTCATGACATCAACTGCAATGGATCTAAATGTATTACCTAACTGTGACATGAAAATCTGAGCCAGACCGGGACTTTGGATCGGACTAGGAAGCAGGCACAGATAGCCAAAATGCTTAAGGTGATTGTTCACTTGTACATTCAAGTCCTCATTCAGCACAAATGTTCATGTCACAATTGGGTAATACTTCTATACCCTGCAGCTGATGGCATGAAATTCACATTCAGTGAATAATTTGGAATAATAATACCTTTAATTAGTACTTTATCTTATAAACTTTGACTACACATACACTGTATGCATCCCCAATGCTAGAACAAAATATTATAGTTAGTAATAATCTGTATGTATGACCGAGTTTTGTTATATACCTGTACTAGTTAATAATATGATTACCTAAGAAATTTGACTTAATTGTATGACACTTAAAGCTTAATTGCGCATCAATCATTTAAAACTTTATATACTTTTTATAATTGTGTTCTGACTGAATTGCTAGTAATGGAGACAGTGTGTTAATTCAGAGAAAGACAAAGCATTTGAATAGAATGGAGAAATGGGACACCAAATGCAAACTTTTCATTGCACTTGTGAATTTGTGGAGTGGAGAAAGGACATACAAAAAGGCATTTGTGAAAATGAATTAATGATGAATAATCCATGTAATTACATGAGTATATGTTAAAACTGTTCTCTATATATTTATGTAATGTGATTACAATTTCCCAATACTTTGTTTCACAAACAGACACTTACCGTGTTGAGTAACATCTATTCTATTCTGGTGCGTGCATGGCTTAACAAAAGGCTCGCCCACAATTCTCATGTGCTGTGCGATAGTTTGTTTGTGTTTGTGTGTGTGATGTAGCTGAATAACACAACATGGAAACTAAAATTCCGACAATTACAAAGAATGTGACAAGGTCGTGAAGCTAATGCGATCTTATATATGTAAGAGAGCTTGTATTGTAACATTGGCTTACTGTATTGATTAAATTAGTCCAGCAAACCACACTGGGACCAAATTAAGATGAGCTGTAAGGATACTGACCAAAAAACCGAAAATATGTAAAAATCAATGTAAATGAAAGTCCAATCTATCATTCACAAAACTGGTATGGCAAAATGCACAGTAACTACAATTCAGGTAACTAAAGACAATTCAGATAACTAAAGACACAGACTCTAAGTTGGTAGCAAAAACTAATCTGTACTTATAAAATTGTCAATGAAAAGGATTAGAACATTACTGTGGATACATTGTCCATGTAATTTTATTTTATGAGTATTGCAATATCTGAAAAACCTACCCGATTCAGAAACATTGTAGAAAATTGTAAAGCCAAATTTTATAATCAATTTTGTGAAAGCAACGAAATCTTAATTATAAATTCAATCAACTTCAATTTAAACAATGCAGGATGAAATTTCGTGATTGTTAAAAGCTATGTACAGAAAAATGGCAGTAGCTGTGCAGAGTCAGACTTAGGCACTAAACCTGTGTCACAATAAAACAAGTTTTTAACGCATTTTGACTATTGCAGCTCCATTAGTTATTTGATTCACAGGCATCAAATGTATGTGAAGTGGACCCATTTATTATTTCAGATGGAGGGTAACCAACGAAAATGAGTTGCACATCTTACTGAAGATCACCGATAATCCACAAATTAAGTAGTCGAATTTTAGTCACAAAAGCTGGTAATGTTTTAGCAGCTTTTAAGCACAGTAACCTACTGTGTGAACCAGAGTACTGACTGTTCTATTTTCCTCACTACTTCCCATATTACATGAAAACGGAAATTACTTTCTAAATGATGTGTTCTTCAGTCCAAAGGCTGGTTTAATGTAGCTCTCCACATTAATCTTTCCTGTGTAAGTCTCTTCAACTCTGCATAATCATGCACCCTAAATCCATTTCAAACTGATTACTGTGTCCATTCCCTGGTCTTCCTCCACAATTTATACCTCCATACTTTGCTCCATTACACATGCACTGACAATTCTTTGTAACCCCGTTCAATTAATCAAGTTGTAAAACCATCTCCTTCTCCGCGATTTGATTCGGCACCTCTTCTTTAATTATCCGCTACACCCATGTAATTTTCAGCATTCTTCTTTAGCAAATTTCAAATGTGTGTGAATTGTTTATTGTTTATCCCTCACTTCCGCACAAAGCTACGCAAAAGGCAAATACCTTATGAAAAGACTGCCTAATGATTAAATTTCTATCCATTGCAAACAAATTTTTCTTTTTCAGAAATGCTTTCCTTACAATTGCCAGTTTGTACTTTATATCCTCTCTACTTTGGCCATAGTTATTTTGCTGCCCAGCTAACAAACTTTATTTAACTACTTCTAATGTCTCATTCTCTAATCTAATTCCTTCAGCATCACAGATTTAATTTGACAAAATTCCAATACCCCAGTTTTATTTTTGTTGTTTTTCATCCCAACCTCTTTTGAAGACACAAATCATTCAATTAAACTGCTCTAGAAGAACACCATATTGCATGTGAATATGCTCAGTTTGAATTTATCACAGGTAGTTGCTTACACTTACTAATTCCATTCAAACTGTACACTCACTACGATACTGACACACGACATCAACACTGGTAACTAACTTCAATGAGAGGGATGAAGTACCATAGTGGAACCATAAAATGTATTGTTTATCTGTAAATGTGTAATCATCAATTGTTTTAACCACCTATCTTGCAGGACTCCTCTATGGAGACTTTCTGCAAAAGTGAGTTGTCACTGTTATTTCATGCAGTTTGTTTTGCCTCAAAACAGAATTTGTTGTTTCTGAGTGGCATTTGTGTCTGCTACTCATTTTGTACTACATCAACTACTGGCATTCTGTATCTAATGGATAAGAAGGCTAGAACACATTCGTTGGCCACCGGGTGACTACATATTTTTTCCATTTGAATTTTTCCTATAAATGTGGGTGAAAAGAAAATCCAAAGAGAAAGAGTATAAACGAAAGCCATATTTACTGCCTCTATTACTAACAGTGCAAACCTCCCCTGAAAAAAACATGTAATGCTGCTAAAACTACTGCATGGTATACTGAAATAGAAGGTGGGATTTTTTAAAAATTTAATATATTTTTAAATTATTTATTCCTTTTTGCCTGCTTAATTTGTTGCATTTTTATATTTTCTCCTTTCATCAATTAAATTCAATATATCCTGTGTTATCCATGTATTTCTACTCGGCCATGTCTTTTTACTCATTATATCATCTGCCTTCATTATTTCCATCTGTCAAAGCTACCCATTTGTCTTCTATTCCCTTCTCACTTCAGTCAAATATTGCCTAGTGCTTTGTCAATAATCTTGTTCTTTCAAATTATCCAGTTCTCATCTCATTAATTTCCTACCTTTCTGCAATTTCTTAAATTTCAATCCACAGTTCGCAGCCAATAAATTATCATTAGAATCCACATCTACCATTGCAAATATCTTGTTGTTGTTGTTGTTGTTGCGGTATTCAGTCCTGAGACTGGTTTGATGCAGCTCTCCATGCTACTCTATCCTGTGCAAGCTTCTTCATCCCCAGTACCTACTGCAACCTACATCCTTCTGAATCTGCTTGGTGTATTCATCTCTTGGTCTCCCTCGACGATTTTTACCCTCCACACTGCCCTCCAATAGTAAATTAGTGATCCCTTGATGCCTCAGAATATGCCCTACCAGCCGATCCCTTCTTCTACTCAAGTTGTGCCACCAATTTCTCTTCTCTACAATTCTATTCAATACCTAATCATTAGTTATGTGATCTACCCGTCTAATCTTCAGCATTCTTCTGTAGCATCACATTTCGAAAGCTTCTATTCTCTTCTTGTTTAAACTATTTATCGTCCATGTTTCGCTTCCATACATGGCTACACTCCATACAAATACTTTCAGAAACGACTTCCTGACACTTAAATCTATACTCGATGTTAACAAATTTCTCTTCTTCAGAAACGCTTTCGTTGCCATTGCCAGTCTACATTTTATGTCCTCCCTACTTCGACCATCATAAGTTATTTTCTTCCCCAAATAGTAAAACTCCTTTACTACTTTAAGTGTCTCATTTCCTAATCTAATTCCCTCAGCATCACCTGATTTAATTCAATTGCATTCCATTATCCTCGTTTTGCTTTTGTTGATGTTCATCTTATACCCTCCTTTCAAGACACTGTCCATTCAGTTCAGCTGCTCTCCCAGGTCCTTTGCTGTCTCTGACAGAATTACAATGTCGTCGGCGAATCTCAAAGTTTTTATTTCTCTCCATGGATTTTAATTCCTACTCCAAATTTTTCTTTTGTTTTCTTTACTTTTTGCTCAATATACAGATTGAATAACATTAGGGATAGCCTACAACCCTGTCTCACTCCCTTCCCAACCATTGCTTCCCTTTCATGCCCCTCAACTCTTACAACTGCCATCTGGTTTCTGTACAAATTGTAAATAGCCTTTTGTTCCCTGTATTTTACACCTGCCACCCTCAGAATTTGACAGAGAGTATTCCAGTCAACATTGTCAAAAGATTTCTCTAAGCCTACAAATACTAGAAACATAGGTTTGTCTTTCCTTAATCTATTTAATAAGATAAGTTGTAGGGTCAGTATTGCCTCAAATGTTCCGATATTTCTACAGAATCCAAACTGATTTTCCCTGGGGGTCTGCTTCTACCAGTCTTTCCATCAGTCTGTAACAAATTCGTGTTAGTATTTTGCAGCCATGGCTTTTTAAACTGATAGTTCGGTAATTTTCACATCTGTCAACACCTGCTTTCTTTAGGATTGGAATTATTATATTCTTCTTGAAGTCTGAGGGTATTTCGCCTGTCTCATACATCTTTCTCACTAGATGGTAGAGTTTTGTTAGGCCTGGCTCTCCCAAGGCTACCATTAGTTCTAATGGGATGTCGCCTATACCTGGGCCTTGTTTCGACTCAGGTCTTAAAGTGCTCTGTCAAACAGTTCACACAGTATCATATCTCCTATTTCATCTTCATCTACATTCTCTTCCATTTCTATAATATTGTCCTCAAGAATATCGCCCTTGTATAGACTCTCTATTTACTCCTTCCACCTTTCTGATTACCCTTCTTTGCTTAGTACTGGGTTTCCATCTGAGCTCTTGATATTCATGCAAGTCGTTCTCTCTTCTCCAAAGGTCTCTATAATTTTTCTCTAGGCAGTATCTACCTTACCCCTAGTGATATGCATCTCTACATCCTTACATTTGTCCTCTAGCCATCCCTACTTAGCCATTTTGCACTTCCTGTCGATCTCATTTTTGAGACGTTTGTATTCCTTTTTGCCTGCTCCATTTACTGCATTTTTGTATTTTCTCCTTTCATCAACTAAATTCAATGCCTCTTCTGTTACCCAAGGATTTCTATTAGCCTTCACTTTTTTTTACCAACTTGATCCTCTGCTACCTTCACTATTTCGTCTCTCGAAGCTACCCATTTTTCTTCTACTGTAGTTCTTTCCCCCATTCTTGTCAATCGTTCCCTAATGCTCTCCCTGAAGCTCTCTACAACCTCTGCTTCTTTCAGTTTATCCAGGTCTCATCTCCTCAATTTCCCACCTTTTTGCAGTTTCTTCAGTTTTAATCTACAGTTCATAACCAACAGATTGTGGTCAGAGTCCACATCTGCCCCTGGAAATGTCTTACAATTTAAAACCTGGTTCCTGAATCACTGTCTTAACATTATATAATCTGACACTTTCCAGTATCTCCAGGCTTATACTTTCCAGTATCTCCAGGCTTCTTCCATGTGTACAACCTTCTTTCATGATTCTTGAACAAAGTGTTAGCTATGATTAAGTTACGCTCTGTGCAAAATTCTACCAGGAGGCTTCCTCTTTCATTCCTTACTCCCATTCCATATTCACCTACTACGCTTCCTTCTCTTCCTTTTCCTATGGTCAAGTTCCAGTCACCTATGACAATTAAATTTTCGTCTCCCTTCACTATCTAAATAATTTCTTTTATCTCATCATACATTTCATCAATCTCATGCTAATTGGCATATAAACTTGTACGACTGTGGTAGGCGTGGACTTCGTATCTATCTTGGCCACAATAATGCGTTCACCATGCTGTTTGTAGTATCTCACTCGCATTTCTATTTTCATATTCATTATTAAACCTACTCCTGCATTGCCCCTATTTGATTTTGTATTTATAACTCTGTATTTACCTGACCAGAAGTCTTGTTCCTCCTGCCACTGAACTTCACTAATTCCCACTCTGTTCGCAGCATCATCACAGCAAGACCGTTTTGGTTAGTGTTACAAGGCCAGATCAGTCAATCATCCAGACTGTTGCCCCTGCAGCTACTGGAAAGGCTGCTGCCTCTTCAGGAACAACACGTTTGTCTGGCCTCTCAACAGATACCTCTCCATTGCGGTTGCACCTACGGTACAGCTATCTGTATTGCTGAGGTGTGCAAGCCTCCCCACCAACGGCAAGGTCCATGGTTCATGGGGTGGGGGAGGGGGAGGGGAAGGATATCTTGCAATTAAAAATATGGTTCTGAAATTTCTGCTGACCACCGTGTGTAATCAACCACCTTTTTACATTAGTTTCTTAAACTAAGTATTCAATCTATTAAATAATGTTCTGTGCAAATTCTATCAGGTGGGTTCCTCTGTTATCACTTTTCACTAGTCCATATTCTACTATTTTGTCTCCATTTTTCTATATTAAACTTCAGTCTCTCGTCACAAATTTTCCTCTCCCCTACTTATCTAAATTATTTCTTTTATCTCATGATACATTCTTTCAACCCCTTCATCATCCACGGAAATGGCTGACATAAACTTGTACTCCTGTGGTGGGTGTTTGCTTCATGTCTATATGTTGGCTATCAAAATATCCTGTTCATAGCAGCTTACCCACATTCCGACTGTCTTATTCATTACTAGACCTACTCCTGCATTACCCCTATTTGAATTTGTATTTATAAACCAGTATTCGCCAGAGCAGAAGTCTTGTATGTGGTGAGTAACCAAAGAGAAAAAATTCAAGGATTGAGGAATTTTTCTTTCAAAATTTTATTACCCTATGTTTCACGATTCCAGTACTACGTTCTGTGATGAGACAGCGACTGGACCTCGCAGGTGTATATT
This sequence comes from Schistocerca gregaria, assembly GCF_023897955.1. Classification (NCBI taxonomy): domain Eukaryota; kingdom Metazoa; phylum Arthropoda; class Insecta; order Orthoptera; family Acrididae; genus Schistocerca; species Schistocerca gregaria. The sequence continues at coordinate 779,667,933 of NC_064922.1, forward strand.
GGATGTTATCTGATGCACCTCTGTCCATGCCTGGTTAACATGGGTAATGTTCCCTTCGCATGTACTTTTGACAGTGGATGCTTTCCAAGGCATTGCTGACAATAGGATGCTTTGGGGTCACACCCTGCCAGCAAATAGGAAAGCGTCATGTGAGGGATGCCGATTGGGCCACCTGAAGGCATCCAAAACACAAGTTCTTCACTCTATTGTCGACCAGCTCTCCACCCAGTTAAATGTGTGTACTAGCTCCTTCGTTAGGGCACCATGCTCTCAGTCAATCTGCAGCAGCCCCCGACGCTGTAGCTCATCTCTTTTGATGTCCCTGACTAATAAGGCTAGGAGCAATATAAACTCCAAATGTGACACTGAAGCTCTTGTTATGTGTTTTTCATTCTCAGAAATTCCCTAGCACACCCGAGCATCCACATCCCACCTCCATCCTCACTTGCCCTTCTCTGCACAGTCCTGTTCTTCTTGTCACTACACTCACTCATTCCCATTATATCTAACTATTTTCCTTCTTCAATTCTCTAAGCAACCTACCCAATTAAGGAATCTAACTTTCCACACTTCAACCTACAGAACACCTGTTTTGTATTTGCTGATGATGATATCCTCCTGAGTAGTCTCCACCTGGAGATCCGAATAGAGGACTATATTACCTTCAGAAAATTTTACCCATCAGGATACTATCACCTTTTACTCATACAAAAGATCTGTATGCCTTAAGGAAAAATAACAGCTGCAGTTTCCCCTCCCTTTCCAGTTGTTTGCAGTACCAGCACAGCAAGACCATGTTGGCTAAATTTACATGCCCACATCAGTCAATCATCCAGATTGTTCCCCTGCAACTACTGCAAAATATGCTGTCCTTCTCCAGCAACCATGTGTTTATCTAACGTCTCCACAGTTCAGTCTCTGTTGTGGTTCCACGTATGGTATGGCTATCTGTGTTGTTGAGGCACTCAAGCCATTCCCCCATGGCAAAGTGCATCTGGTTTGCGTGTGTGTGTGTGTGTGTGTGTGTGTGTGTGTGTGTGTGTGTGTGTGTGTAATTACTTTGATTGACTCTATAGATTATTACTTCTTTTCCTCCAAGCAAGTTCTTGCCATGAACATGTTTTATTATTATTATTTTTTTAATGAAACCTATAAGGAAAAATGCAATAAATGAACATTACAATCTCAACTACCTTACCATTAGCTCTTTGGAACTGGACAGCAGCTTTTTGACACTCCAATTGTGCCTTCTTTGCAATTTCAAGAGCTTCATAGTATGGACGAGCACGCTCAATGCATGAGCCTAAATTTTTGGAAAGGAGTTTAAGGCGCCGTGTTGAATCATTGAGTAGCAATCTGAATGTATTGTTGGCCTCCTGTAATAGAAACCACAAGAGTATTATCTTCATGTAACATATTGACTGTTGTGGGAGAATGTGTAAATAGTAATCAACAGAAGGGAGTAACATGATATAATGCCATGTCAATGGTTCCAGGCAGACTGCTGACAGCGTCCTTGTGACAAAACATGCAAACCAAACTGCTGGACTGTAGAAAGATCCAGTGCATGTTTCATGTGGAGCTCTCATTCCTGTAACTCCCCCTCCCCCTCACTAAAGACATGCCATATTAATAAAAGACAATGCTGACAAATGTAATGTAAATGTAAATTCAGATTCGTGCCAGAAATGAGAACTTTAACACAGAAATACAGTCTAATAATGTTACGACTAACACCAGATGTATCTTTTCGAAAAACAAATTCACGAATAGAAAAGGTAATTAATAATCTGCCAGCCAATGCACCAAAGCTTGCCTGTGTGAAATAAGTCAATCATTTACAGTTGAATAACTGCAAGTTGTGGCACAGCTTGTACATCAAGATGTTATTTTCCTCTTATGTGATAACTACTTCCGTCACCTCCGTAACTGACTGTCAAGTGTGTGTCTGCCAGTCATGTGGAGGACACGAGTTCGATTCCCAGAATCGAAAGGCATTTTTCCTTGTTGGGAAGACTGGGATAGTGTGCAACTGGTATTGTGGCATCAAATCAGGATCAACTTACATAAGAAGTTGCGGCTCCAAGGTTTAAAACACTAACAATGGGCAGGAGAGAATTTATGTTGACCCCATACCCTCCATGATCCCACTGACACCAAATGATCTGCCAGGGATGGAAAGTGGAATGGGTACAATGAGAAACAGCTCCTTTGGATCAATGTCACTCTCAGCCGATTTGACACACACTTCTGACTCTTGCTGTCTCCCTTCCTAATTGGAGCATGTAGTTTATGCTACACTCACTTCATTTTTGTCTGCTGAGTGCCAACTAAACAATCACATGATATAATTCTTTGTTCAACAATCAGTGAAACAAGATTGGGAAGGACCATGTTTCTGTGTTGTCCAGTAGAGTGTAGTGGTTAGAGCTACTACTAGGTGCGATTGATTCTCATCTTCAGACAGAATTTATATTTGATCTTCACATGTTCTATAAGATTCTGGAGCTTCTTGTTAATATAACTATTTTTATCTCATTCTGGAAAATTATATGTTGTGCACAAATACTAGTGCTCTCTATTCAAGAGACAATTTAGACCTGTGTCTGTTGTGCATTACTAAAATTTGTTATTACTGATGACTTAGCTCTCTGTTAACACTTTGTAGACCAAGCCCAAGTGTATGCTGAACCACAATTTTGTGTTAAAAGGACTGCACCCAAGCACAAGTCGGGTGGCGATTTTCTTGACACGAGTCATCAATTCCTTGAAAACTGGACTCACCGCGTATAAGAACAATGTTGTATTCTGTTACAAACGGTTGATCCAGTATGTTCACACTGATGTAATTTCATTTGTATCCTCAGGTTTTGCAGTTTGATGTAGTTCTGCTGCAGATATCTCATTTTTGTTGTGAGAGCAAGTAATTCTGGAGGCTCAGGAGCAAGAAATTGCTCAATAACTCAGCTCGGACTTTTTTTTTTCTTTTTTGCAAGGATAATTATACTTTCTGCTGCCATTATTTTAAATTTATAGCCTACCAAAGAACTAAACTAAATTATGAATAAATCTTGAAGCTTGGTATGGTTTGGAATGCGGATTTACTGCAAACTTTGCGCTCTCATAGTACCCCATGACAATAAAATGTGTAAGCAGTACCACGTACTTCTCAAGCATTGTTGAGAAAATCGCAAGATAAATTTGGTTGTCAAATATATACTTACTTGTGCATGGTCATTTTTACCATAAAGCGGCGGCAGCCGCCGAGTGGTTAGCGTCGAGTCCTGTTCGTCAGTTATTTTTAATTTTCAACAGTCATTTTCTTTACTATTTATATTACAATTGATATAATAGGAAAAATATACGTAATTCAATGAACTTTTACTAAATTTATAATGTTATTTGGCAGTCTAAAAATTTTTACTATCACAAATAATATAATATTCGAAACTATCGGCTAGTAAATGACAAAAGCAAAAAGTGATACTGAAAATGTATGCTTGTCCATAATTTGAGAAATCCCTTATATCTGGAAGGAGCCCAAAACGACTTATTACCTCCAAGTTTTGACCGGCACAAACGGCTTTTGAAAGGTGTACAATTAATTGTCACTTTCGACATTACGGGTACAAGTTGCAGCATGACATTTTTTGTAACAACATGGAAAACAAAGTTAAACGGCACCAGCTGCACTGAATAAATGCAATGTTTCCGCATACACAAGGTCTTTTGAGGTTTCCTTGGAAAAACAAATCTCGAAAATATTTTCAAAAACCTCTCTTTCAGACGATAATTTGGAAGCAAACCATGCATACCGCAGTATTTCCTTAAATATTGGTGCTGATAATTGGTCATGCAGTATCGAGTGTATTTGAATAGCATCTTCACGAGAAGTGATTTCTCGCTCTCCTTTCGATTAAATATGAACAATTTTGAAGACATGGGCAAGCATACATTTTAAGTATCACTTTATGCGTATGGTCGTATACTAGTTGGTAGTTACGAATATTATACTATTTGTGGCAGTAAAAATTTGTAGACTGCCAAATAAAATTGTAAATTTAATAAAAGTTCATCCAATTACACATATTTTCCCCCATTATATCAACTGTAATATAAATAGTAAAGAAAATGACTGTTGAAAATTAAAAATAACTGACAAACAGGACTCAACGCTAACCACTCGGCTGCCACCGCTTTATGGTAAAAATGACCATGCACAAGTATATATTTGACAACCAAAATTATCTTGCACACAGCAAGGAGTCCAAAGAAAAGCTTTAGAAGTTATCCTACACATAGCAAGGAGCCCAAAGAGAAGCTGTATGTTGTTATTTACATCTGCATAGTTAAAAGGCCAATGCATACTTTAGTGTCTGTACAGGTGTGACAATGCCACTTCACTACATGGTTGGCACAGATATTTCACGAGTTGAGAGCGGCACGGTGATAGCCGGGGAACAAAAGGCCACGAGAGGGAAACAAAGTCACCATCATAGTTAATCTACGGGAAGCACAGTGTCCAAATCCACATAGGAATGAGTACTGGAAGAACTCAGTCCATGGCAGGTGTAGATGATAGGCTAGTTGAGGTCTGCAGTGATCAAACTCTGCAAGTAACCACTGGCTCAACCAGACTGTTGCGACTGCAAGTACACACTTCCACCAGCGGGTCTGCCCGTACTGTGTGTCACGTTTGCCGTCCATGGCAGGTTTCCACACTGTCCTGCCGTGCTACCCATGCCAGCTCATCAGCCTCCGCCCTGATCGCTGGTGGGAATACTAACCCCTCCCCCATGAAAGGCCGTATACGACCGAAATGTCCAGGATTGGACCACAACCTCTGGCACAGAACAGAACAGGAGAGGCGCCTGGAGAATCAGACAGTGGACAAACCACTAAAAGAGGCAGCACTGACGCCACTGGCCCTAAAAGAAGGTCACAGAGGCTGGGGCTACGAAAGGGGGGGGGGGGGTGTTACTGGCTCCACATAGGCAGGGGTAGCTGCGGGCTTCACTGGGGGCTACTGCTGCTGCAGGTGACAAGAAAACAGCAAAGTGCAAGGAGAGGGCAGCAATGGGGAAGCATTTAGCTCCAAGTGGGAGCCCTCAGCCAGAACAAGGTCGTGATCCACCCCGCCACCCAACAGACGGTGGCAGTGACATCATAATGGGATGTGGGTGCTTGGTGGGTCATATGCTCCCTACCAACATCCACCACAAACAACTGCCAACCTCTGTGGCCCACAACACCCGGCAGCTACCAATGTCAGTAGCTGAAGGATGAGGCCCAAATCGCAGTATCAGGAAGAAAACACAGCAGACTATGATGGTCCATGGCATGTGACTCAGGATGAAGCAATTCCAGAAGACCCATAGCTGACACCCATGCAAAAGTTCTGCCGGACTGCATCTGTTGACAATGCGAGAAGCAATTCCAGAAGACCCATAGCTGACACCCATGCAAAAGTTCTGCCGGACTGCATCTGTTGACAATGCATCATCACAAGGGTGTCTTCATCTGGATCTCAGATGTACATATGAAGCACTTGAATTCCGAGTTAGAAGTCTGGTCAAATGAAGCAAGTCAGATGCTGGATACTACTGTGACTGCAAATGTCCTCAAACTCCCGCGACACAAATTCCCGACCGTTATACGACAGCACTGTCGAGGGAGATCTATCAACGACAAAAATAACCTGACAATGCGAGGGCCATGGCAACTGACAGTGTGGACGACAGTTTGGCTGCAAGCGGGAAATTAAACATGGCATCAATCACCAATAAGCACATGCTGCCCAAAAAGAAGCTGGAAAAATCGACAAGCACCCTGTCCTAAGGATGCTCCGGGACTGCCAAGGAGAAAACAGGTGCAGCAGTGCAGTCCGGTTCTGTCCACAAGCCCCACACAAGAATGTACCATATGTTCAATATATTGATTGATCACTGGCCAGTACAAATGACACTGTGTCAGTGCCTTCATATAAGTCATACTCCAGTGGAACATACACAGCATCTGGAGTATGTGAGTATGCAATGCCATGGGAGCGGGCACATGGCAGCATTTCTCTTCCTTCACTAGTACAGTAACTCCCTGGACAACACTAAGCCAATCATATAGGAAGCATAATGTACACCCCACACCTGATCCGCACTCAAAGAGATGCATTCTATCCAAGACAACCAGATTGCCAAAACAATATTCCGCAAAATTCTGTCAGCAGCTGAGGCAGTTGCGGCTTCAAATGCTGTCAACAGAAAGTCCAACTGGGGCAGCTGCACCCCATTATGCGATGAGAACACAAGAGCCTCCTGCCAATCAAATTCTGGATCAGACTCCATTGTTAGCTGTGACAGAGCATCAGCACTGGCATGCTTCATGGTTGAGGTGTTACAAACCTCATAACAATAATTACTGAAAGAGAGGACCCACTGATGCAACTGGTGAGCAGTCCTACCTGGCACCTTGGAATGAGGGCCACGTAAGGAAACAAACAACTTGTGATTGGTGTTGAGGTGGAACACCGCCACAATACAAGAATACATGGAACTTTTCAATCCTGAAAATTATAACGAGTTTCTCCTTTTCCAATTGTTAATACTTGTGCTGCATACAGGAAACCGTCTTTGACGCGTAAACTATGGGCTGGCTTGTGCTGTCCAGATTCCCATGGGGCAGGATGGCACCAAAGCCATGCAGAAATGTATTACTGGGCAGGTTTAAACAATTAACCATCATAAAGGAATCCAGACAGCAAACAGAGCAAAAACACTGCTGAGAGACTGAAAAGTCTCTTAAAAATCCGCAAACCAGACAAACTTAATGTCCTTTGGGCAAAGTTGGCTAGAAGGCTCGCAAACATACGGAGCCGGGGGAATGAAATGAGCACAATATAAAATTTTACCAAAAATGACTGGACCTCCTTCAGGTTCTCAGGTGCTGATAGGTTGACAATGACCTTGATGTGGCCATCCATGGGGATGAGACCACCTTTACTAAGCAAATGACCCAAAAAATGCACCTTCAGAGATAAAAAAACTGCACTTCCCCAGCTTGGAACTCAGGCAGTTCTCCAAGAGGTGTTGGAAAACTAACTGAATATTTCAGATGGGTTTCTTTTGATGTCATGAAAGTAACCAATGCAACAGGGAATGTCCTTAATAAACTACTCAAAATACCATTGGTAAATTCCGGGTGCAGATAAGATTCCAAAAATATGGGATTAACTACTAAAGCTCAAATGAGGTGTTGAGGACCAGGAAAGTCCAAGAAACTGCAGCCAATGGCAACTGAAGGTAAAACTCATGCAAATCTATGTGGGGAAAAAACTGTCCCCCTAACAATTTTTGCTAACAAATCTGCCTGCTGTGGAATGGGATACAAATCTGCGACACATCATGCTTTGGCCATCTGTCTAAAATTGCCGCAAAGGCACATGGAACCACTGAGCTTTTGTATCATCATCAAGAGATGGCCCAGATATTCGACAAAATGGAAGGAATGACAACCTGATCCTACCAATACTCCAATTTAGCCTTTTCTCTGTTGAGCATGGTAAAGGGAATGGTCTGGAGGTGACAAAATTAGGGTACCACTAAGGTTTAAGGAAAAACACGTGTCTCGAAATTTTCTGCTCGGCCCAAAGCATTCTCAAACAGGCTGTATGGCTGCATTCAGGAGTCAAAAATCACAAAAAGTAATGGATTGAGACATTATAAGAACTTCATCAACGATCTGTAAGACAATAACATATTTCATGCCAATGGTGGATTAACCACTAACAAGTTAAGTTGTTGTTCCACATTCTTATAACGCGCGGAAACAGAATCTTGTGGTCACAAGGGAAAGTGCTGGTTACTGAAAGACAACCTCATGGAACGGCTCCTGCAAATCCACTCACATCATGACCCTGTATGTATCTAAGTTAATGAGACTGACCGTCACTCCAGTGCCTACCTGAAATTTAATCAGCCGCCCATCCATTACCAACGTGTGCAAAATACACTGGGGCAACATGTGCAGGGCAGAGGAATCAGCCGCAGATTCCAGTTAAAGCAGCATGGCATCTGATGATCAAGTCAAGGCCTATCGACCGTCACAAACAGTTGCTATATGACCCATCTGCCGGCATACCCCACAAACATAATCTCCATGTGGGGGCAGTCAAAGTGAACATGCAACAAATGAAAATGAGGGGAGGACTGTTGGCTCACCCAATGAGCGTAAGGGACGTGAAGGACCTGAAAAACACTGCTGGTGGGAATGACGATGCTGCAAGTGGTACAAACCTATTGGACATGGCATGGGTGAGGACAGGCAGTGTTATGATCCAATGCACTGGAATTGTCAATGGCAGCAACAGACTGAGTCAGCACCAGGTAAGGCTGCCTAGGATATCCCTCAAGATAACGGGCCCTTACTACCATGCACATCCAACTGTGGCACGTGCCAATTACCAGAAAGGAAGTCCCTTGCCGCCAGCACAATCTCCTGCAATTCGGGCAACGTTGGCTACAGAAGGATCAGATGAAGTCAACGCCCTAGCCTGAACCTCGCAGTCAAGAGCTAACCTGACAATCACATGCTGAATTAGTAAGTCTGCAAAAGAGGTAGCACAATTGAGACACTCAAAACAGCACTTGTACGAGAAGTCCTACAAACTGGCGATCTAGATCGCGTGTTGTGCCAGTTGAACTGCAAGTGCACCACCACCACATGGATTTGATGGTCAAAATAATGCATAAGCAATTGGCAAAGGTCATCAAAGGGAAGTTTCTTGGGGTCAGCACAGGGCTTCAAGTTTCTGACAACTTCTTATAAACTTGTGCTGTTGGACAGTAGCACGGTGGCCTTATCAACTGGATTGATGATATGCCATATGTGGCAGTGCATCAAGAACTGGTGCAGGTAATTTTCTCACCATTCTGTTAACTCACTAAAACCTGCAAACGATGTTGAAGGTGATGGGCCCCACTGGCAAGCAAGGAACGAAGCAAGTCCACATTCTGAGTTATCAATGTCTGCATCTGCTCCTGTTGCTGCTCCTTCAGTATGCCCAACTGGTTTTGCCAGCACTGCAAAAATGTTAGGTCTATGGTAGCCCAAGTGAACACTACGAAAATGGGAAAGAAGGTATAGGGGGCTTCACAGGCATAAGAATGCCCTTCATCGCCATGTTAATATCTACACAGGCATGACAACATCCGTTCACTGCACAGTTGGCAAGGACACTTCACAAGCCGATGGTGGCTCAGTGATGGCTAGGGAACAGCGACCCGTGAGGTGGAAACGAACACACCTACATGAAGCAGAGAGGCCAAAGGCCACATAGAGATGAGCATGGGAAGAGTGGGCAAATGGTGCTTATGGCTAAGCACTCGGCATAATTCACGGCACTATACACTAGGCGAGGTCCGCGTTGATCGAACTCTTGGGTCAGCACTAGCCCACCTGACCTACTGTCGTTCACAGGTAAACACCTCCAACTGCAAGTCTGCTCACTGGGTCACATGCGCCCTCCATGGCAGGTTTCCACATTAACCTGCTGTGCTATCAATGCCAGCTTCTCTGCCTCCATTTTGATGTCCATTTTTTACTGAGGAAGAAGGGTAGTTCATGCAGTTGTGCCACTGTGCCAGGGTGGTGTACTGGTTAGCGCATCTGCCTAGTGAGCAGGAACCAACTAGCTCAATTAACGTGAGAAATTTCACAAAGCCCTCTACATCGGCCAATTGCACATTAAGAATGAGATCAACCACATCATAATTAAACCATTATGAAACAACAGCCAAGCTTACCAGAAGCCTATGGGCAACTTGTATGATCATCAACCTCAACATCACAGAAAACTGGGAAATGGAACGGAAAACAATATTCTAATATAAATATCCTGAGCATGTCATAGGTTACTGCCCAGAAAAGGTAAGCATGCCTACCTGTATTACAGCGCATGATGTCCACCATCAAAGCAATACCACCCACGCAGCAACTGCAGATAAATACATCTAACATGCAAAACAAAGTTAATCACAGAATCTTGACCAAGGGCTTTTTCCAATGTGCCACTGTTGTTGCCAGTTGCCCACCTGAGCTTTCCACTGACTGTCTAGATATCAAAATCAGGACAAGTAAAGTTTATGACAACCTACAGCAGAGGACATCAATGACAAAAACCTTACATACAGGGTGATTCACGAAGATATGCAAATATTTTAATATGTTATTCTACAAGTAAAACTACAGAAAAAGGTTCACATAAACATAGGTCCGCAAATGTTTAGTTATGGATTTACAACTAATAAAAGACTTTGCCTGAAATGCAACTTTGCTAATATGAAGCCATCGCAAAATTGTACAAGGTTGAAGTAAAGCACGATTTCCATTTATTTTGTTGTTACTGGTCTGGTGAATCTAATGAAACATGTCCCAAACGTATAACTGCAGAAGTTTTGTAGAACATCCAGAAAAGCAAAAATTATTATACAAATAAATTTGTTTAGTTTCCATTATGAATGTAGAAACGTTAATTTCACTGTTGGCAACTGTTACTGAGTTGTTCCAGTCATTTCCAAATCCTGAAATGAGTAAGTTTTCTGTATTTTTCAGTGAAAGAACATAACAACAACAGTGTATTAAGTGAAACAACACAGTAACTGTTGTAACCTGCAGATTATTTACGAATTAGGAATGTCTTTCAAACTTACGACAGAGGAATACGCCGATCTGGAGTTTATTTATGGCAAATGTGATGGTAACGCTATGACTGCAGTTAACAAATATCACGTATGTTATCCAACTCTGAGGATTCCGAATGCACGAACCATTAATGGAGTATTTCGAATGTTCCGGGAGACAGGTCTCTACCTAGCATTCATAATCAGTACGAGCACTCGATATGTAACAACAACAATAAAATAAATGGAAATCGTGCTTTACTTTAACCTCATACAGTTTGCAATGGCTTCATATTAGCGAAGTTGCTAAATTTCAGGCAAAATCTTTTATTAGCCATAACTCGTAACCAAACATTTGCATACCCATGTTTGTGTGAACTTTTTTCTTTAGTTTTGCTTATAGAATAACATATTAAAATATTTGCCTATCTTCGAGAATCACCCTGTATATAACAGTTGTCAAGATGTTGGAAAGAAGACTGTGCCGCGCTGAACATTTGAACGGAAAGTATGATCAGTGAGCAAGGACCTATGTTAATCACAGATACAGTACAGCCTTTGGAAATTACTGTTCTTCCGGAATATAGGCACAATGTAGGTGATGGAACTTCATCAGGCATCACAAGCCGTCTCTGACCTAGCAGCCAGAGTTCCTGATTGAACCTGTTGCTTCAACAAGTTTTTTAAACAATGATTACTCTGTGTGGTTGCTCAGTATCACTCAGTGCCATCTACAAAACAAGTCCCTACTGTAGTACTACAACCTAGTCCTCGGACTGAAAATTATTATTATTCTTTTAAAAAAAAGTAAGTAGAAGTAGCATGGAAGACCCTTAAAGCATTGCATTAACAGCTTGGGGGGGGGGGGGGGGGGGGAGTCACAGCCAGTGTGGCGAAATGTGGATCTTAATAACAGACACCACTGGACTGCATAGCAAGGCTAGTTGAGCTCAGCAGTTAACGGTGCCACACAATAATAATTGTGTAGCAAGTGGGGCAGTGTCATCACACCAGGGTGAGTGTCTTGTTATGGTAGCAAGACTAGGCACCATGCTTTAGTGAAACAAATGGACAACAAAAGCATATAAATAAGTCTGGATTTTTAGGCAGGGAGCACTTCTCATGACCAGAACCCAGCAGAACCACCAAGATTCCTGTGTGATGTCAGACAGCAATATGACTGGGCTCCACCAGCTGCAGCCGTGGGTTTGTGACTGGGTTGTGCCTGCGATCTACACAAAGTCCTTCAAGGGACTTTGTGTCACGATTCTTCTGTCAATGCCTGCTGCCACCAATGCAGAGCTCCTAGTGGAACTTGGTGTCACAGTACCACCCACCATCCGACTTCTGTCTGAGGGCAGTGGGTTGAACCTCGCACACAACGAACTAGGCACACTGCCACCGAGGGGCCGTCTACTGAGTGGGACGAAATTGCAGTGATGCGCCACTAATGCCAATGACCATGGCTTACACAGGCTGGCAGCCTCAGCAGTACGATGCACCAGCTCAGCAGCACAGGCTGAAGCCGCCACCCATTCAATCATCCCCAGCAAGGGTCAATGGAGAGAGGTGTGCCTGCCTCACTATGCCATGTATCAAAAATAATTAAAAGTTCTTTGTAACTGTTAATAGTCTTTGCCCATGGACCCCCTTGACTCTATCACTCTACCGGTTCACTATCAACACCAGATGATTAGATAAACTATATAAAGATAATCGGCTTAATGAGGACTTTCATGACTGGATGACTTTGCTGCTGGTAAACCTCTCAGGGGTAAGGTAGTGACCTACAAAACTCTTCTGTTCCTAACATTTTTAGTTGGCTGGCCTAACTTTTATGAAGATCAACATGACTGAGTGCTGGTTCCTGTACACCTATTTTGACACACCTTTGAACTCCATGTGGGAAAGAATAAAAAGATGTTCCAAGAAGAAACTTTGTAGCTCCAAGTTTTACAGGTTAAATACCATCTTATGCAACTGTAATAACGTCTTGTTAAGATCAAACAAGTTTCACTTTATTCTAAAGAATCTTCAATGGTCATTGTAACAATATAGTTTTTTCTCTCTCACTATTTTGTTTGCTAGGATCATGAACAATTCACAAGCTTTAAATTACTAAAACAAATGGTATTAATTCCTGTTCCATAAAATTTCAAGCATGCAGCCACATAAATTAAGCTTCCTCTAATATTTTGGCTGAATACCATCCAGCCATCTTCAAAGTGAGCCGAGGTGACTTATGCTCCAGCACTTGCTCCATCCTCAACCGAGGTGTAAAAGGACGCTGGACGGTATTCAGCCGAAATATTAGAAGAAGAAACTGAATTTATGTGGCTGCACAGCTGAAATTTTATGGAAAGGTCTTAACGCCACAAAAACGAGAAGATGCAATCAGTAAGTTTCCTTTAATTTACGTCTATGGTCACAAACTTTTTGTTAACAGATTACCGGTTTCAGTCTATAATGACCATCATCAGATCTGTTTTATAAACACAAAGTCCTACTGTCCTGCAGTCATAGTGGCATCGTCAAATGTTAAATGCAGAATCAGCACCAGCATCAAATTTATTAACATTGGCAGAAACCAACATCATATGCACGAGTCATGTTGTCAGTGCCACTGACTAGACTACCAAAGCAATAACTCCACAGACAAATGTGTAAAGGAGGTAGTTAACACTGGCATGTACCAAAAATGTGGCAATTACCAACTCCAGTGCACTAACTGTGATGCTCTGTGCACTCCAGCTCATCGTCAAAGGATTTCTCCCAAAAACTAGCAAAGCTATAATTTTCTTTTGTGTGTGCGCATGCTGAGGACTCAACACTTCTGCTATGTGACAAATAATTCAATTTTTGTGTCTACAGAAAAAGATCACTGTCAACTGTGTGTTAAATTATAATGGACAAGATAATTTTCAAAATACAATTATATTATCTTGTTAAAATCCTTCTGAGTGTACATCTCCTGCCACATTAACCTGCAAAGTACTGAAAATACTAATGTAACTGAGATTCTGGCTGTGTCAAAGTAGCCATCCTCGGAGTATAGAGTTAATTTGAATCTGTTGTGTTGATGCTTCAGTAAAAAATGTTTTTCCAACTGTGTTATAACTCCACCAACAGCAGTTTATGCCCTGGGAGAGGATGCTGCAATACAGCCAAAATGTCAGTTACCCCAACAGTACTTTAGTATTTATATACTTTATATCTTTAACTACTTGATAGGGCAGTAAACCCCAAAGGATTTATAAAAGATGTACACCAATGGTAGAAGCACATATATTGGTAAACATCTTGTAGAAATAGTTGTGTGACATCGAATTCCACAACATCACCACTATAGCACAAAAAATACAAGACATTTTGAGGTACCATACAGATAATGCTTAAAATGTATTATTTCGAAACAAATTTTTTTACTTACATCTAATTCTATTTCCAGTTTATTAATTTCATCAGTTCCATTATTCAGCTTTTCCAGTTCAATCTAGAAAGGGAGCAGAAAAAAGGAAATTATCAATCACATAAAAATTCCCTCATGGTAACATGCCCACAATTATTCATAACATAGGTATTAGCATACACTGCAAAATTACAATTACTAAATATGGAATAACACATTCTAAATCTCTTCCTTTAATGGTTATACATGACTGAACATTACGCTCATGGCAATAGGCCACCTTCCGAACACAATGTATTGTTAATTAATTGTTACTATAATATTATAAGCTAAAACACCCACAACAACAGTAAACAGTTCTTTCCTCACCAACACATATGCTGTTACCTAGTTTCGTTTACATAACTTTCGATTAGCTACCTGCAATTTTATTTTTATGTCTAGAATGCTAACCTCCACTAATATCAGTTTAAACTAATGGCTCTGTTATTGTGGTTGATTTATTACAGTGGTGCTTGAGTTCTGAGGAAATTTAAATGTCATGTGACTAAGGCCTCCCGTCGGCTAGACCGTTCGCCGGGTGCAAGTCTTTCAATTTGCCGCCACTTCAGCAACTTGCGTGTCAATGGGGATGGAATGATGATGATGATTATGATTAGGACAACACAACACCCAGTCCCTGGGCGGAGAAAATCTCCGACCCAGCCAGGAATAGAACCCGGGCCCTTAGTATTGACAGTCTGTCGTGCTGACAACTAACCTACCGGGGACAGACTTCTGAGGAAATGAATTCAATGCATTACGTATTCCCTCTGTAAGTTACACTGAATTTCCTAAATCATATACGAACATGTGAAACATACACGTCTTATTATTATCTTATCACTTTCCAACACATTTTGCCTTTTCTTCTAACTTTCAAACTTTAATCATACTTCACTAACACTTCTCAAAATGTTAAAAAATGAAAAAGTTAGAATTTTTTATCACTACAGCTAGGTTTTCAGGACCAGTAGCAAAAGAAGTTTGTATTACAGCAGTATAGGTTGGTTGGTTAGGGGGAAGAGACCAAACAGCGAGGTCATAGGTCTCATCGGATTAGGGAAGGAAGTCGGCTGTGCCCTTTCAAAGGAACCATCCCAGCATTTGCCTGCAGTGATTTAGGGAAATCACGGAAAACCTAAACCAGGATGGCCGGACGCGGGATTGAACCGTCATCCTCCCGAATGCGAGTCCAGTGTGCTAACCACTGCGCTACCTCGCTCGGTATAGCAGTAATAAAAAACCTGTAGGTCCATCATTGCTAGCCTTCCCATTTTCACTTATAATGTGACTATCAGGCCTGGAAAAAGTTGTGCACGGAATATGTGACAATATTTCGCAACTCATTTCCCACATTCAGAGTCCCGCAAAAGTGAGGGACGGTATGCATTGCAGATTGCAAGGCAAGGATACAACATTATTCACTGGGGCTGCAGCAGTGATGTTAATATGTTTTCTCTATAGCATGTTGATACACTATGAGGCGAAGTTAGTTACAGAACAACACATACACTGATGAATTAATTAACTGCTCAAGAAAGTAAAATAATCTTTTGGAAGATAGGAGTATGGTTGTTAACATATTATAAAACTTAAAAAACATGAATGAAAATGAAGGCATAATCACAAAAATGAAGAAACATTTACAAGCTAATTTCTTCCCACATTAAGTGTGCAGGCTTATTGATCATGGAACATAACTTGCAGATAAGTGGTGCTGTGTTGACCTACCACAGAAAAGTGGTCATTCCATGGTAACTCGTGTTACAAAGTGATGTTTGTCTTATAAGTTTTGGACAATTAACAGAAGGAAATGTTTGTATTAAATATTTTTATACCTCAAAACATACTTCATACAGAATGCTCTATAAACATATATAAAAATTTGTTACATTACTATATTTAAAAAACCAAATCTTATAAATATTCTTGGTAACTCACATTACATTTCCAAGAAATGGTAACTCACCTTATGTGAATTAAATTTCCTATACCAGTAGAAGTCTTCCCGGAGGAAATTTATTTGATACACGAAATTATCAGGTACACTTATGTAAAGGACAGCATGACATACAAGTTTCTATACTTTAATGTATTTTGCGGAAATCTTTAAAAAAATTGGCATTTGGTAACTCATGCTACACATTTTGGGTTTTGTTATATAAATGTTTTTGTATTTATCATGCCTAAATTGTTTGCTCTAAATATATACCAAAAAGAAGTTATGCACCTTCAAGTGATATCTAAACCATAAAGAATTATTATAAATTTCATGATTTTTTTCTTACCTCGAAATTCATCAAATGACACGTTTCACATCATAGTGGCTACTGCACCATGCGATTGATCAATGGAACACGCGACCAACTAACTAACTAACTCTCCTGCATGAAGAAACTAAACAATACAGTCTTCAAAATAATGGCTCCCACAAGTAAAGAACATGGTTTGGAAGGAAAAATCAATCTTGCCAGCAAAATTCAACGCCCAACCTACATATGTAGCAGGGGTAAATATTCCAACAGAAAAATTAATTTTCTGATAAGGATTCCAATGGATTATTCCAGCACCACAATATGGAATTATTTTCAAATACAAACACAGAAGATTTAACTCGTTTCAGCTTTATTTCTGCAAGTTTTCCCTGTTCTAAACTATGGAAGAGTCTAAATGCACAATCAGCATTTCTCACTATTACTATCAGGCGAGATAGATGTTTCTAATAATGACTTTATATTATGTCAAAGTACTCTGCCAGACCAACAAGTTGATACTGCTGAAATATGTGGCTTTTTACTAATGCAAGCTAAAAATGAAACAATTTCCGAAAGTAAATAACATGCGAAATGACAGGAACCCTGGAGGCAAAACAGTACTACTACACTGAGGAACACCATCATTCTCCCCGCCTCTCTTTCTCAAAAAATGCCACACGTCATCTTGATTAATTAATTAAAAAGATCACAATGTAAACAGAAATGTAACGATTATCATGTTACGCTGAAGAATATTCAGTACGAATGACAAGCAGTTCTAATAAACTTTGCTCTACGGGTTAAATGTATTACAGTAAGCACGATAAATTCTGCCAAGCTGCCACAGGAAGCAAAAACTATGCTCCATTTGTTGTGTACGAAAGTAAATGACACACCTGTATTCGCGGATCCAGTTCTGCATCTCCACTGTCATCAGGAACATGGCAGGGTCGTTCCATGACCTACAACGGGCGCCTCTGTAATTTTTATACTCAGCCATATGAATGATTCGTCTCCCACTTATCTAATCAGTAGAATTCCAAGCTTAACGAACTGCTTCCGCATTCTGACAAGTGCGTGACGTATATAAATTGCATTAATCACTCAAAACAATAGAGGTATTGTTACTCTAATGTCATTAATCACTTCGCTGTCAGAGATACTACTTTCTAGAGTTTCTATTTACAAAGAGCGCAGACAATTTCACTCTGACTTCGACCGTAAATAGTATCTATGGTCCAAGTTCGCAGATGACTTTGGCTATGTGGATTCTATAAATTATATATGGTCCAGCTTTTACTGTTTCTGTATAGTATAAATTTTATGTACTGTACATGAAGAAAAAGTCTTTGGATACGAAAGATACTGTGATCTTTTCGTTAAGTATTTTCTCGCTAGAAAAACAGTCACGCCTTGGGAGGAATTTCTAGTAGTTTTAAGTGGCCAGAGGCGCCAGACCTGGATTGAGACTTCAGGGCATGGACATGACGCGCAGTAGTAGGAAGGCGTGGGGACTTCTTAAAAAACTATCAGATGATCCAACTAAGGGAAACCCGCACGTAAACGTAAAACCTATCCACCTTTTATTAGATGGCAAAGCTGACAGAAAAAGTATAACATGTAGGTCTAGCCTGAAAGTAAACATGGAAAGAAAAATAACGAGTAGGACTAATAATTTTCTATAGAAGAACTAAAAGAGGCCATAAGTGATTTGAAAACAGGAAAATCTGCTAAAACTTGCCGATATCAGGATTGATATGCAGGGTTTCCAGAAAAGGACTCCCTCATTTCAAAATAAATATCTCGAAAGCAAAGATCGGTAGAGTAAACGCAGTAAACGGTATGTTTATTGTGAAAGCCGTAAGAAGTTTATACAGCAGTTTGAAATAATAGTTACAAAAGCTGCTAACAGATGGCGCTGTAATCGCCACACGTAATGCCTAGTATAAATAGTGATCCGAAGCCCAGAGCGATCAGTTCCACTATTGAAACGTGAAAAGAGGTTAGCGTACAGAAGGAAGAGATTAAAACCATGTACTACACTGAACATCGCGTTTTTCTGGTGCTAGAGTACCACAGGTTAGAAGAGAGTCCTACGCAACAAGGCGAAGTTTTCAAGCATGATTTAATGTTCCAAAAGGACCGATGAGAAAACCATTCGTACGCCCTTCGCAAAATTTCAACGAACAGGCAGCGTATCTGATGATCTACTGGGGCATGTTGGCCGCAAGCAAACCGCAGTTACGCCTGAAAATATCGCCACAGTTTCTGGAATTATTCAGCGAAATCCAATGTCATCTGTCCGTAGAATTGCATCTAAGACTGGTTTGAAGCGTTCCAGCAAGCAGAAAATACTGAGAAAGAGCCTACACATGTTTCCATTCATAATTCAAACGCACCAGGCCATACCGTACGAGCTGTGCAACAAAGGGTTGCCTTTGCTAATCAAATGCCCACAATGATTGATAGTGAAAGATTTGATGTTGGCTACATCTGATTTACAGATGAAGCACAATTCCACGTGAATGGATACGTGAATAAGCATAAGCCATATTGGTGTGAAGCGAAACCCCTGTATTCTCCTAAAGTTACTGTGTGGGTTGCAGTATGCAGCAGAGGCATTCTTCGCCCTTTTTTCATTCGAGAAACGGCCACTGGTGCGCGTTGGTTGCAATTTTGGAACAATTTGCCGCCACACAGCAAACGTTAGAGGATCGACCAGGTGCTGAATGGTCGTCACTTTCCCTACTGACACTTTCTGAAAGGTTAACTATGAACAGAATATATGGATATATTGAAAGTCCTTTAAATGGCTGGCTCTCAACCTCACTTAATTTACTGGTGACGGTTTTGAGAGAATGCTCCCAACAGGTGTAGTGTTCATTGACCTAACTGTAGCACTCTACACTGTAAACTTGAGAACCCTCATCTCTTAAGTACCTCGACGGCAAACAGTGACAGACTAGTAGAAATTCTTGGGACACTGCTGTTTAATAGAAGATTCCTCACAGAATTTTAACGAAAGAGAAGCAAATCTAGAAATCAGGAGAAAGGGTTGCTACAAGGTAGTGTGCCATCGCCATTGCCATTTAACACACATACCATTGACAAACCTGATGGAGAAAAGACCAAACCTTTTATTTATGGAGATGATAGAGCAATTGCACACCAAGCAAAATTTTGTAATGAAATTGAAAATGGCCTGGGTGAAGACTCCACAACATTCACAAACTACTACAGACAGAATCACTTAAAACCAAATCCCTGTAAAACACAAGTGTATCTTTTTCACCTTAACACCTAGGAGGCAGGGAAGGAGCTTAATACCATATGGAATGGTACATACCTGAACAACTATCCGCATCCACCCATCCCATCTGGGCCTCACTCTCGAATGAACTTCAATATATTAGAAATATATTGAGAAAACAAAAGCTAAAATACAAACACTTAATGGCATATAGAACAAACTGACATGTCAAAGAGGGGCGCTAACTCGAACATACTCCTTTCCACAGTATTCGCTGTCTGTTTTTCGGTTGCTGACTATGGATGTTCAGTTTGTGAAATATATCATCACATTAGTAAAATAGAATCGATCCCAAACGATATCTGCAGAAAGATAACTGGGTTCCTGAAATCTATTAGAGTGGATAACTTATATTCATGATCGAGCATTCCCCACCAAATGTTAAAGGTCATCCCTGAAGTTGAAGGAAGGAACAAACAGATGTATGACCAGTTCCACCCACTACACAACCATCAACACATGCCCAAAAGGCTTAAATCTAGACAAGGTTTCATATATTCAGTGCAACCAATGGAAACTTCTATAAAATCATTATTGCAAGAAGAATACCCAGAAGCTCTTATCATAGATAGAGCTCCACACCAGGGCTCCCACCTAGGCTGACAGATTAAATTAGATTAGATCAGATTAGTACTTGTTCCATAGATCATGAATACGACACTTCGTAATGATGTGGAACACGTCAGATGTCTATACAAGATATTACATTACACAAAATATTACATGACACTTAATATTTTTAATATTTTTTAAGTGGGGGATGGTGAAATTCCCCATTTACTATATCCAAAAATTCATCTAATGAGTAGAAGGAGTTGTCCTTCCTTTTAAATGCTATATGGCTATCTGTCAGATTTTTGAAGCTATTAGGTAAGTGACCAAAGACGTTTGTGACAGAATAATTTACCCCCTTCTGAGCCAAAGTTAGATTTAACCTTGAGTAGTGAGGACCATCCTTTCTCCTAGTGTTGTAGCCATGTACACTGCTATTACTTTTGAATTCGTTCAGATTGTCAATAACAAATGTCATAAGTGAATATATATATTGTGAGGGTACAGTGAAGATCCCTAGCTCTTTAAATAAGTGTCTGCAGGATGATCGTGGATGAGCTCCTGCAATTAGTCTGATTACACGTTTTTGTGCAATGAACACTCCTTTACTCAATAATGAGATGTCCCAGAATATGATGCCATACGAAAGCAGAGAATGAAAAATAGGCGTGGTAAGCTAATTTACTCAGATGTATGATACCATACCAAAGCAGAGAATGAAAATAGGCGTAGTAAGCTAATTTACTCAGATGTATATCACCAAAATTTGCAATGACCCTAATAGCTTAAGTAGCTGAACTCAAACGTTTCAGCAGATCCTCAGTGTGTTTTTTCCAGTTCAACTCCTCATCAATGCATACACTTAGAAATTTTGAATATTCTACCTTAGCTACCGATTTCTGATCGAAGTCTATATTTATTAATGGTGTCATTCCATTTACTGTGTGAACTGTATATACAGTGTGTTTGTCAAAGTTTAATGAGAGCCCACTAGCAGAGAACCACTAAATGATTTTCTGAAAAATACCCTTTAAAATTTCATCAGTTAATGCTTGTCTGTTTGGTGTAATAGCTGTACTTGTATCATCAGCAAAAAGTACCAGCTTTGCATCTTCGTGAATATAGAATGTCAAGTCATTAATATATATTAAGAAAAGCAGAGGACTCAAGACAGAACCTTGTGGCACCCCATTCTTGATTGTTCCACAGTTTGAGAAATCACCAGTTTTTTGCATGATATTTGAACTACTTATTTCAACTTTCGGCACTCTTTCAGTTAGGTATGATTTAAACGATTTGAACACTGTCCCATTCAGACTACAGTGCTTGAGCTTATCTAGAAGTATCCCATGATTTAGACAGTCAAAAGTCTTTGAGAGATCACAAAAAATCCTAATGGGTGACTTCCAGTTACTCAGAGCATTTTACATTTCATCATTGAAAGTATATATAGCGTTGAACTGACTTTGTACAGGCACAGTGCGACCAAAACGGCTTATGAAAAGGCGACTCTACAAAGACAATGACAAGTGTGAGTGTGAGTATCAAGACAACCTCCTGAGTTATATAAAGACAGCTGCAGCTTACACTGAATTTGGGGTGAGCGAAATATATCTCCAATTTTTATTATGTAGTTCTTTTTTTGGCTAGTATGTTTTATATCAACATACCTATTTTGCATTTTAAATTACATACATGGCTTTTCAGTTTCTATATATTATATGATGTAGTTTGTATACAAATAAAGAACCATACAAAGCCAGTAAAGCATACATACTAACAGGTTTTTCAGCAAGATGCAGTGTTAAAATAACTATATGCATGTCATTTTTCTGTAGACAGTAATGAATGAAATATCAGCTTGGTTTTTACGTCTTGCTAATGTGAAAGGAGAGAGTGATTATGCTACAGGAAAAAAAGGCTACTGTCGATTTTCAACAATGTGACCATGTGAATCTTATTTATTTATTGCTTATGTCGCTTGACCAGATTAAGGTCTCAACACCTTCGTTGAATCGACCAGGGGCAATACATACTAAAACACCCAAATCATCCACAAAATAATAATAATAGTAATAGTAATCATTATTAATAATTGACACTAATAGTCATGAACCATGGACGTTGCCCTTGGTGGGGAGGCTTGCGTGCCTCAGCGATACAGATGGCCGTACCGTAGGTGCAACCACAATGGAGGGGTATCTGTTGAGAGGCCAGACAAACGTGTGGTTCCTGAAGATGGGCAGCAGCCTTTTCAGTAGTTTCAGGGGCAACAGTCTGGATGATTGACTGATCTGGCCTTGCAACATTAACCAAAACGGCCTTGCTGTGCTGGTACTGCGAACAGCTGAAAGCAAGGGGAAACTACAGCCGTAATTTTTCCCGAGGACATGCAGCTTTACTGTATGATTAAATGATGATGGCATCCTCTTGGGTAAAATATTCCGGAGGTAAAATAGTCCCCCATTCGGATCTCCAGGCGGGGACTACTCAGGAGGATGTCCTTATCAGGAGAAAGAAAACTGGCGTTCTACGGATCGGAGCGTGGAATGTCAGATCCCTTAATCGGGCAGGTAGGTTAGAAAATTTAAAAAGGGAAATGGATAGGTTAAAGTTAGATATAGTGGGAATTAGTGAAGTTCGGTGGCAGGAGGAACAAGACTTCTGGTCAGGTGACTACAGGGTTATAAACACAAAATCAAATAGGGGTAATGCAGGAGTATGTTTAATAATGAATAGGAAAATAGGAATGCGGGTAAGCTACTGCAAACAGCATAGTGAATGCATTATTGTGGCCAAGATAGATACGAAGCCCACACCTACTACAGTAGTACAAGTTTATATGCCAACTAGCTCTGCAGATGACGAAGAAATTGAAGAAATGTACGATGAAATAAAAGAAATTATTCAGATAGTGAAGGGAGACGAAAATTTAATAGTAATGGGTGACTGGAATTCGAGTGTAGGAAAAGGGAGAGAAGGAAACATAGTAGGTGAATATGGATTGGGGCTAAGAAATGAAAGAGGAAGCCGCCTAGTAGAATTTTGCACAGAGCACAACTTAATCATAGCTAACACTTGGTTTAAGAATCATGAAAGAAGGTTGTATACGTGGAAGAACCCTGGAGATACTAAAAGGTATCAGATAGATTATATAAAGGTAAGACAGAGATTTAGGAATCAGGTTTTAAATTGTAGGACATTTCCAGGGGCAGATGTGGACTCTGACCACAGTCTATTGGTTATGGCCTGTAGGTTAAAACTGAAGAAACTGCAAAAACGTGGGAATTTAAGGACATGGGATCTGGATAAGCTGAAAGAACCAGAGATTGTACAGAGTTTCAAGGAGAGCATAAGGGAACAATTGACAGGAATGGAGGAAAGAAATACAGTAGAAGAAGAATGGGTAGCTCTGAGGGATGAAGTAGTGAAGGCAGCAGAGGATAAAGTAGGTAAAAAGACGAGGGCTGCTAGAAATCCTTGGGTAACAGAAGAAATACTGAATTCAATTCATGAAAGGAGAAATTTAAAAATGCAGTAAATGAAGCAGGCAAAAAGGAATATAAACGTCTCAAAAATGAGATCGACAGGAAGTGCAAAATGGCTAAGCAGGGATGGCTAGAGGACAAATGTAAGGATGTAGAAGCTTATCTCACTAGTGGTAAGATAGATACTGCCTACAGGAAAATTAGAGAGACCTTTGGAGAAAAAGAGAACCACTTGTATGAATATCAAGAGCTCAAATGGCAACCCAGTTCTAAGCAAAGAAGGGAAGGGAAGGCAGGAAGGTGGAAGGTGGAAGGAGTATATAGAAGGTTTACACAAGGGTGATGTACTTGAGGACAATATTATGGAAATGGATGAGGATGTAGATGAAGACGAAATGGGAGGTAAGATACTGCTTGAAGAGTTTGACAGAGCACTGAAAGACCTGAGTCGAAACAAGGCCCCCGGAGTAGACAACATTCCATTAGAACTACTGACAGCCTTGGGAGAGCCAGTCCTCACAAAACTCTACCATCTGGTGAGCAAGATGTATGAGACAGGTGAAATACCCTCAGACTTCAATAGGAATATAATAATTCCAATCCCAAAGAAAGCAGGTGTTGACAGATGTGAAAATTACCGAACTATCAGTTTAATAAGTCACACCTGCAAAATACTAACGCGAATTCTTTACAGACGATTGGAAAAAACTGGTAGATGCCGACCTCAGGGAGGATCAGTTTGGATTCCGTAGAAATGTTGGAACACGGGTGAGGCAATACTGACCTTACGACTTATCTTAGAAGAAAGATTAAGAAAAGGCAAACCTACGTTTCTAGCATTTGTAGACTTAGAGAAAGCTTTTGACAATGTTGACTGGAATACTCTTTTTCAAATTCTAAAGGTGGCAGGGGTAAAATACAGGGAGCGAAAGGCTATTTACAATTTGTACAGAAACCAGATGGCAGTTATAAGAGTCGAGGGGCATGAAAGGGAAGCAGTGGTTGGGAAAGGAGTGAGAAAGGGTTGTAGCCTCTCCCCTATGTTATTCAATCTGTATATTGAGCAAGCAGTAAAGGAAACAAAAGAAAAATTTGGAGTAGGTATTAAAATTCATGGAGACGAAGTAAAAACTTTGAGGTTCGCCGATGACATTGTAATTCTGTCAGAGACGGCAAAGGACTTGGAAGAGCAGTTGAACGGAATGGACAGTGTCTTGAAAGGAGGATATAAGATGAACATCAACAAAAGCAAAACGAGGATAATGGAATGTAGTCCAATTAAATCGGGTGATGCCGAGGGAATTAGATTAGGAAATGAGACACTTAAAGTAGTAAAGGAGTTTTGCTATTTAGGAAGTAAAATAACTGATGATGGTCGAAGTAGAGAGGATATAAAATGTAGACTGCCAATGGCAACGAAAGCGTTTCTGAAGAAGAGAAATTTGTTAACATCGAATATATATTTAAGTGTCAGGAAGCCATTTCTGAAAATATTTGTTTGGAGTGTAGCCATGTATGGAAGTGAAACATGGACGATAACTAGTTTGGACAAGAAGAGAATAGAAGCTTTCGAAATGTGGTGCTACAGAAGAATACTGAAGATAAGGTGGATGGATCACGTAACTAATGAGGAGGTATTGAATAGGATTGGGGAGAAGAGAAGTTTGTGGCACAACTTGACTAGAAGAAGGGATCGATTGGTAGGACATGTTTTGAGGCATCAAGGGATCACAAATTTAGCATTGGAGGGCAGTGTGGAGGGTAAAAATCGTAGAGGGAGACCGAGAGATGAATACACCAAGCAGATTCAGAAGGATGTAGGTTGCAGTAGGTACTGGGAGATGAAGAAGCTTGCACAGGATAGAGTAGCATGGAGAGCTGCATCAAACAAGTCTCAGGACTGAAGACCACAACAACAACAACAGTGATAAAAATCGAACCAATAACACTAATAGTAATTGAGATTAATAATGACAATGATAACAGTATCAAGGGCATTAAGAAAGATATAGTTAGGTTTAGCACACCTGAATCCATGTTTCGTTTTATAGAGGTAGAAGGAATAAAGAAAGAGGAGACGGCTTATATGACAGTGACAGTGGCTATTAGGAAAGGACAGAATTAAAATAAAGAACTCTGCCAACAAGAGGGAGGGAAAAGTTGTGGGAGAGTGGGGGATTGATGAGAGCGACTGCTGATTAGTATATGTGATAGCAGGTGGGCCATTAACTGTCTTTTGAAGTTTGGAAGCAATTTAATTTCTCTAATATTTTGAAGAAAGTTGTTCCAAAGTCATGTTCCTGATACAGAAAATGATTTAGTGAACATAGCAGTATTACATGATAGTAACAAGAGATTTTGCTTGTCAAGAATGAGTATTTCTGCTGTGCTGTTCAGATAGTAGTGTAAGAGTTGAGGATATAAAAGAGGGAATGCAATGAATGAGAAGATAATAGAGCAAATATAGAGTTTCTACACTTGGCACATAGGCATGATAACTGTTCTTGGGCAAGAGTGATATAGCTGAAATATGTCACAAATGCATCACACAGAAACAGTCATCTCCATTTCTAGCCTGTATGAGATTTTGTGTGAAAGTCCTTGGAGAATGACGTCAAAATAGTGAAGAATGGGGTGTATTAGTGACTCGACGAGGTTTTTTAATGCTCAAAATGGAATATTGTTTATATTTTTGTAGTGAGTGAAGTGACACTGACACTTTCTTGCAAACTGCAGTTGGGTGTTCAGTCCCATCCAAGTGGTGGTCCAGGATTATCCCCAACTTCCTTACAGTAGAAGGAAGGTTACTTTCGTGCTGTTTAGAAGTAAGGATGGAAGAAATTCCCTGAACTACATGGTAATAATAATAAGTGTTTTGTGAGCGACTAAGAATGCTTAAATTTTAGATGGGTTAAGTTTCAAACCTCTTATGATCTGCACCCACTCAGATAATGCAAGTAAATGAGCGTTTACACACTGGATGGCAGTGGTTGTTGGACTTTCAGTTAGATATAGCTAAAGTTTGTCAGTGCGTGGTTGATATTTGCAGTGGGGCACATAATGAGAAAAGTATTGGGGGCAGTATTGATCCTTGTGTGACTTCTGATATTACATCTCTCTGCTGTTAATTTTAGTTCCAATCCTTACACACTGTTGGTTGGATGTAAGATACGAGTAGAACCACTATACAGCACTTGTAGAAAAAATTTGGCTTTGAGTTTTGCAATTAGAATAGGAATGTCAACATATTGAAAGTTTTTCTGAAATCCAAAAAGCACAAAGTGGTTGGCTTCTGTCTGTCCATAGCTTGTTGTCTGTCTGTCATTTTTATAAGAGCGGTCGTTGTGCTGTGATTCTGCCAGTTACCAGACTGATACTGATCTAAAAGGTTATTTGATGTTAACTAATTAGTTAGCAGTTTGTGGACTACATATTCTAAAGCAAGGGATAATGCTGGTAAAATGCAGATGGGCCTGTGGGTAATAGGTTGTTTGGCAGATTCTTTCTTGGCTAATGCTTGTATGAGTATCTGTTTCCAGGCTGTTTGGAAGATGCTGGAGGTCGGGGAATGTTAGAAAATGTTCTTTATTTTGGGCAATAGTGAATCGACAATAGAACTTCATCAGCATTGTTGTATTATCGTGCTTTGTAGCTGATGAGCGAATATGAACAATGGACTTCCTGAAAGTGTTGGGTCTTATCGACTGCAGAAATTTTTTTTCGTTTGTGCCAAGCACTGGTCCTTTATGGAAACTTACGTTTTGCAACCTTATGCACTGGTAAAGTAAAGATGTAGACATGGCGAAATAGTCAGTTAAATCCTCAATCGGAAATAGCAATTCAGCTGCAGATTTGTATTAGCCTATTCCTAGATCTCATAGATTTTTCCACAGGAAGGTGGGTCTGTGAAAGTTTGCGAGTGGTTTTACCCGAGTTTTACATTTCTCGCAGATTGACTAAATCGTTTGTGTAGTTGCTTGTAGGTGAGATGGCTATCAGAGGTAGTGCAAATCTTCTCATTTTTTTAGATGAGCATGTTTGCCATATATATTAGTGAAAGTCTCAGTGAAATTAGATATTTCAGCTTATATTGGAGGTATTTACTGCCATTGTCTGCCAAGAAATACTGTTTCTATTTCTTTTTTTTTATTTATTTATTTAGCGCCTATATGATCGCATTCATGATATTGGACTTGTCAAGGTACAGAACAGTATAAAATATTACATATTTACATCATGTACAAAATCTTATTATTGGTATCAATACATCTTTATAAAAAAACATTCTGCTTAATTTGATTATAAAATTATATATATACACACAGATAGAATGAAAGCTAGCGAAACTCCTTGGTTGATTTTACTAAAACTATTAAATAGCAGTACTTCAGTTAACTAGGCATAGTAAAATATGGCACAAAAGCAAGGTACATAATTAGATACATACATGGGATGAAAGAAGTTTGCTTTTATGTAGAATCGTCGATAATTATGAATTGTTTAGAGAGTTATGAAGCAGACCTACAGATTTGAAGGAAATTCTGTAGGAGCTATTATTTATTAGTATGTTTTTTAGTTCTTTCTTGATTGTATTAATGTTTGGTATTTTTTTGATACTATCTGGCAGTGCACTGTACAGAATTTTTGATTTGTAAACAACACTGTCCTGATATATTGATTTTCTGTGCACATCCCTATGATAGTCATCCCTGTTCGATAATTGTGGATCTCACTTTTCAAAGCTGAAACTTGGTGGTTTTTAATGAAGAAGATTCTTTCAAATATAAATATAGATGGTAAAATCGTGATTTTTAAATCCTTCAAGATACCTCTACGTGGTACTCTGTAAGCAACATCACTTATTAACCTTCCAGTTTTTTTTTAGCTTAAAAGACTGCTTTGCAAAAGAGGTATTTCCCCAGAACATTATACCATACTTCAGTAGATTATGCATGTATGCGTAATAAGCACTTAACATATGTAACAGTACTTGCTTAATTTTTCGTTAAGCATTTCTTTCGTTTTTCCCATTTTAGATGCTCATCCATCCATAATCCTAAAAATTTTATGTGATTCTTTTGCTGAATTTGGATATTTGATAATGTCAATTTTACATTGGTCCTATTTTTGTTCCTTATATGGTTGAAGTTCATCCATAGAGTTTTCTTGTCATTGACAGACATTTATGTTTAAAAACTTTTTCTGCCACTTGTGCTGTTTTGTTGATTTTTTTGCCACATCTCATAATCATTCTGCCCTTTTATAATGAAGCTGGTATCATCAGCAAATACTATGGCATCAGCTGTTAAAAACTGCTGTGGTAGTCGCCGACTCATCTCAGGAGATGTTGCCCGCAGCCGGCAACGAAATGTCAGGAAGGAGAAGTAGTTTTATATATGGACCACAACAATTCAACCCAGAAGTTTTAATTAATGAAGACGCCGGCCGTGAAAGCTTACATGCTATGCTGTGGTAGGGCATCAATAAAAGTCAAGATTAACAATGGTCTCAATACTGAACCCTGGGGCATCCCATAACTAACCTTTTTATATTCAGAATGGTTCACATTTCCATCCTGAGAAACTTGTACTCTTTATTTCCTATCAGTTAAATATGACTTGAACCACTAGTAGGAAATATCAGAGATACCATAATTATACAGTTTTAACAGCAGTAGATAATGATTTATAAGGTCAAACGTTTTAGAAAGGTCCAAAAACAACTAACACATGAGTTCCTCGTCCTCAACAATTTTGTAAACAAGTTTTAGGAATCTGAAGAGAGCTGTTTGTGTAGATTTGCCTTTTCTGATACCATTCTGTGCATTTACAAGAATTTTATTTTTGTTTAGGAATTCTAGCAATCTGTCGTACATGATTATTTCAATTATTTTCGGAAATACAGATAATGATGACATCAACTATAAATTCAGACATATTCATATGCTGAAAATCTATGAAAGTTGGCACTTACGTTTTCTTCTTTAGGCATTGCAGGCATAGTAGGTCACGAATATTACATTCTGAGTGGACAAGCGAGGTACAGAGATCTGATCTGTGAAAATTACTCTATTTGGAGATTTGGTTTCCGAAATATCGTTAAACATATGAATGTCTGCCATATGTGAGTACGCCCAAATGGAATCAGTGCAAGATTTGAGCAGGAAACTGAGTGAAATGTGACACAGAAGGACTATTGCTTAGAAAATTTATGTTCATACCTCTAGTTGCAAGTATGCAATCATACAGAGCATCTAGATTTGAGAGTGCAGATTCAAAGGTAGAGCCCTCGACTTTAGGCAGATTCATATATCACACAAATGAGACTTTCTGCTGAGAGATTTAATTTCAATGAACAAGTATTTAGGCTGTTTGTCCTCATTTTTAGACACGAGCATGAGTTTAGGGAACATTTTTTATGCTTGTACATCACTGCCACATAGCCCCCTTGTCTGTTACACCTGTCATGTCTCAGAAAACTGTAACCATGTAGACTTACAGAATTGGGAGAGATACTCTTCTCTTAGACAGAAGTAAGACATGAAAGCTGAGATCCTCAAATATGAAGTAGAAATCAGTCAGGTGGTCTGATAACGACTACACGTTTGCGAGGATGAGGTATGATGTAGAGCTATCACGCGCCATTTCTGCTATAAGATGGCAGATAGGGGGGACTACTTTACCTGTAAAAGGGATGACCTACCTCATTGCAGCATGTGGGGGTGTGGGAGGGGAAAAAGGGGCATACAGAGATGAAAATGGGCAGTTTGTTTGAGAATAGAGGCCAGGGGAGAGAGGGAGGTTCAAAGTCAGGTACACTCTCCTCACAGCATGTGAAAGCTGAAAGAGCTTGGTTTTCTACAGATTGATAAAACACTGGGACAAAGTGAGCCATGTATGAAACTGTGAGATAATGGTAATAAAAGAGTGATTATACTGAACATAATAATGTAAAAGGGAACAGCAAGAGCAACAGAGAAGCAGTGTATCAAAGATTATGTTACTAATGAATAAAATGATGATTACATAGTAAATGAATCAAATGTATATTCTCATAGGTATTTCCCCAGACAAATTGAGGTTTTATGGAATTTATGTTACAGACAACCAACAGGTACAAAAAAATCACATCTGACCAAAAGAATACAGAATTATATATTTAATACTTCAATCAATGTGAACAGGGGAGTTTCTTATGACTGTAATAATATCAGTTATGAGATTCAATAAAGCTCAATCTCAGGTCCACTATTGATTTTCGTATGCATAAAGCACCTTAGAACAAAGATACAACAAGCAGAATTAGTTATTTTTGCAAATGTCACTAGTATTGTAATTGGCCCAAAATACAAATGTTCTGTGAACAGTCTCACTTATTTAAAAAAGTTATAACATAGTCAGTTCTGTATCTCTACAGGTACCACATTAAGAGAGGAAATAATAACTAGCATGGAAAGTTAAAAAGTTTTAAGTGTACATATTGATAACTTAAACTGCAAAAAAAACACATTTTGAAACTCAAATAATTTATTTCAGTTACATTTGCACTTCAAATCATTGCAAATCATAAGACAAACAAGTCAGTAAGTTGATGTACTTTGTGTTTCCATTCAGTTATGTCATATAGAATAATAATCTGGGATAACACGTCTTTAAGAACAATGCTCATCATCGCTCACCATGACCATGTAATAGACGTCTGTTCAAGGAGATTGGCATTTTTGCTAGTGTTTTACAGTATATTTTTTTAGTCATAAAGTTTGCTGTAAATAATTCAGTATGGATCGAAAGAAACAATGATGTACACATTTACAATAACAGAAGAAAAAAATAGAATGTATTTCTTCATATAAAGGATGTCTTAAGTGCAAAAAATGGGTTGCAATACTGCCTCCAAAATTTTGATTGCCTGCTCAATGACAAAAAAAATCTGACGGACAGGAAATAAAACTGGAAAGGAAGTGAAAACGTAACCCCTTGACAATTCCCTCTCTTCTGTAGAAGAATTTCTACTTTTGTAATGTAGAACAGGTGATAGGCAGAATAAGTAATTCACATCTGTATAAAAAAACTTGCAAATAGTCATCATATAGTCACATTTTGAATATGTAATGTCAGTTAGAAATGACTCATTCCATATCATTATGATTAACTGTTCAAATGATCAGTGGAACACAAAACTAACTAACTTAAGAAACTATCTGAGCATTATGTTAACAAAATCTCCCATCGTTCTTAGTAGAACAAGATTATAATAAATTACTTTTGAATACATTATGGGAGTGACAGTGATCAATGTGTTACAAATATGTAATATTATAAACAGTCCTGATCACAATTTATTTATTACGGTGACTGGTTTCCACTACTGTGGGCATCTTCAGACCTACAAGTCGTATACAAAGCTTTAATGAGAGTGCTACATACATTAAAGAAATGCATAAAGTTGTAAAGCTATAAAATGATGAATTACCAATGAGTAGGAACCTCCTTCTGCTGGAGAATCACTACTGGAGAAACCAGTGCACGTCTTACTATATATAATGGAGGCTCCGCCCACTTCTGACGCCATGATGTCATTACTAACCAATGAGTTATAAGTCGAATAACAATCTAAAATTTCTTAGTTAAAAGAACATCGTCAAGAAAAAAAATACATACTTAACTTAGCTTATTAAACAGCTATTATCAATTAAAAACTGTTAAAAATATTTAAATATGTAGGGTAAATAAACTTCGGTTTGACAGTAAATGGGTTGCCCTCTCAAGGCCTGTTAGTAAACCATTTGGAACCACTAGTTGCCGTGGTGAAGTTGGACTCCATTCCAAAGATGAGGCAGCAGGCTGCTTTCCACTGAAGTTGTTGTAAAGTCGATAAGCAAACTAGTGGTTGCCACAGTGAGGGTAAACGCCAGTGCAAAGATGTGACAACAGGCTTCTTTCTAACGAAGTTGTTGCGAAAGTGGAATGGCGAAGACTTTCTCGTCAGACGGTGTATTATTGAGCAGCAACATGTCTCTATTGAAATGATTTTCAATGAGTAGCCTGCAGTAATATTTTGCTGACATGTATAGTACATGTTGCACAGATATAATACGAAGTAGTTGTCCATATTTCTGAAATATTGTCTATGAAAAGGCATTGCTATTACTTAAGTTGCATGCTAGTCGTATAAACAAATAAAAATAAAGAAAATGGAAGGAATTTAAAATTATAATACTATGAGCCGTAGTGTCAAAAATAAAAGGATGTGAATTAGCAATATGCAGTCTGAAAGCATATAAGCAAACATTCTAAAACAGATAGTCAGTCATAAAATAATGTTTGGTGAAATATAATTACAAAGTAAAGATAAAATATTTCCTAAAGGACAGAAGAGTGAACATTCTAAAGCAGATAATCAAAAAGCTCAAAGAAATGTTTGTCTTTGAATTGAAGTTGTTCGTTTAAAACAGGTAATGGATTACTTTTGTGAAGTGAAAGGATTTCAATTTCTTCTAAAGTATTTAGCAGTAGTCCTTTTGGCACAGTTTGTAATATTTTCAAATTGTTAGAAATGCAGCCCTCAGAATGTATACATCAAGATGTTGACCAAATATTGATTTGGTACATGCAGTACAAGTAGTATCTTCTTTAAAACGTTTTAGAAAGTGACAGCTACTTTGGTCAAATATACTGTTTCTCACAGTCACTACATATTATTTTGTAATATGGCCAGCTGGCCAGCAGCTTGGGACTCTGGTCTTCGTCCGTCTTCGTCCGTCCCCTGTTTTTTCCTCTTCTCTTCGTCCTGTGCTTTTTATCGTTCATCCCTGCCGTCATCTCAGCCCCCACCACCACTGCAGGCCTGCTGGCTGGCCGGCTGGCTGGCTGGCCAGCTGGCTGGCTGGCCGGCTGGCTGGCCGGCTGGCTGGTCGGCTGGCTGGCTGGCCGGCTCGCTGGCTGGAGGAGGTGTTGGCGGAGCTCAAGGCGCATCCCTCGCTGGAGGTGCGGGCGGTAAGCCGCGTTTTCAACTCCGCCGGCCCCACACGCCTTATGCTGGTTTTCTCCGAGGACGCCCCCTCCATAGACCGTCTCCTGAAGGAGGGTGCCCTCCTCTTAAACCAGTGCTATAAGGTCGACCCCTCCTGTTCCCTCCTCGAACCCTGCGCTGCCAGAGGTGTCTGCACTGTAACGCGCACCCAACAGCCAAGTGCCACAAGGCCCCCACCTGCCCACATTATCGGCAAGCGCACTTCCTCCAGCAGTGCCCTAACCTTCAATCCACTCCCTCCTGTAATACCTGCAATCTCCTCCATCCCACCTACTCCAAAAAGTGTAAAGCCCGACCCCCCCCCCCCCGACCACTCCTGAACTCACCGTCCCTGTCCATCCTCTGGACTCCCCCACCCCTCCTGGCAATTCCCTTCGTCCCCCCCCCCCACCGCTGAGGACATCATCAGATTCCTCACCATTGTCCTGCAAAACAACCACACTTTCCAGCGCCCTCACACCCTCCAACAGTTCTCCCTCGCCACCTCTTCTGTCTTCCACCTAAAAATGTATGCCACCTACTCCCACAACCAGGCTCATTTCACCTTCTCCCGTTTTGACACCCTGCTCTAAACTCCTGTCATGGTGCGACAGCACCGTATCCTGTTCACCAACATCCTTTCCCTTCCTGCCAACAAGAATCTCTTCATGCCCACCCTTGCCACCCACTGCGTGGATGCCTTCCTCCTCAATGAAACCTTCCTCCAACCCCACCACACCGTCCCCACTTCGCCCTACCTTCTCCATCGCTCCGATAATCCCCTCCCGATTGCGCGTGGCGGAGTTGCCATTGGCCACCACCGCCAGATCCCGGTTTGGCTCCAACCTCTCCTTCCCAACCCCACGGAACACCTGAGCCTTAGTCTCTTCTTTCCTGGCCTTACCATCACCTGCGCCACCATCTATGTCCCCCCTAATGCCCCTATTCCTTTCGACTTCCTCTCCCACATTGATCGTACCTTCTCCTCCTACGTGATGGCCGCCGACCTCAACATCCATATTCCCTCCGCCATGCAGTTACAGCGGTGGCATCGGTTCCTCTCCACCCTCCAAGGGGACCTCGTCCCCATTCCCCAGCACACCCGCCTCGAATCCAACTCCACTCCCGGTGTCATCCTCTCCTCCCCCAACCTCCTTGTCCTCATAGCGGTTGATGTCCTGGACCCCATTGGTAGCGACCATCTCCCTGTCCTCCTCGCCGTTTCAGACGGTCGTCGCCCCCGCCCCTACCCTTGTGATGACCCTCCCCCGAAGTACGTCCATGACTATTCCTGTGCCGACTGGAATGCCTACTGGGATACCCTCTCCACCCGGGTCGACGGCCACCCCTTCACCTACCACCACCCTGACGATGTTACCCATGCCGCCTCCTGTTTCCAGCAGACCTTGTCTGAGGCCGTGGAGGCCCCACCGTCCTACCTTCCCCCCACAGGCCGTCCTTCTCCTCCGTGAATCCCGCCGTCTCTACCGTGCCTTCCTCCACACGTGTGACCCGGACGCACTACGACGCCACCGGCAACTCCAGCAACACATCCGAAACTTGCTCTCCGCTAAGAAACGCCGGGACTGGCGACAGATGTGCACCCGTTTAAATGCTACCCTACCTATAAACTCGTCCAAGTACTGGTCTGCCTTCCGTTGCCTTATCGGAACTAAACCCTCCCCCTACTATCCTCTTCTCCATGATGATCGCCCCTTTCCTGACACCCTTAGTAAGGCCAATCACTTTGCTTCCTACTTTTCCAATTTCTTCTCCATCCTCGACGATTCCCAGTTCGATTACTCCCTCTTCCCCGATGTCCGCAGTCGAACTGATACCTCTGTCCCCCCCTCGCACCTGATTTCACGTACTTGGACAACATTGCACACACGGAACTCAATGCCTCTATCACTACACAGGATCTCATTGCTACACGCCGCACAAAACGCAACACCGCACCTGGCCATGATAGTGTCACCTACCGCCACCTTCGTGAAGCTCTCCACCCAGGCCAGGCTCTACAATGTAGTCCTGTCCACCGGCTATTACCACGACCTGTGGAAAACCTCCCGTATCCTGATGTTCCTTAAACCCGGTAAACCGCCGTCCGCCATCTCCTCCTATCGTCCCATCAGCCTTACCTCGGTCTTCAGCAAGGTCCTGGAATCCATCCTCACCCGCTTCATCCACCAGCATCTCCGCCAGCACCGCCTACTTCCCTTTACCCAGTGTGGCTTTCGACTGTCCTGCTCTTCCGATGACCTTCTCCTCCACCTCACTCATCTCCTTTCCGAACACCTAAATTCCTCCTCTTCAAGCTCCAAACCTTCGCCCTTCCCATTAACTGCATCCGTCTGATCGGCTCCTTTCTCTCCCACCGTCCTTCCTACATTATCATCCATAACACGGATTCCTGCACCTTTTTTCCCTCCGCCGGTGTGCCCCAAGTCTCCGTCCTCTCCCCCCTTCTGTACCTTTTGTATACGGAGGAGATACCGCCACCGTCACCCCCTGTCCACCTTCTCCAGTTTGTCGATGACGCAGCCTTCCTTGCCCTTGCCCCCACTCTGCAGCTTCTCAACACCTTCTCCAATCCCATCTTGACCGGTTGTTACAACCAGTGGTTGCTCAAGGTCAATCCCTCCAAAACCCTAGCGATCATTGTAGGCAAAACCACCCCTTCCCTCCGCCTCCTTGATTTCTATCTCACCATCTATTGCCGTCCTATCGCCTTCACCCCCATCCGTAAGTACCTTGGCGTCACCCTCGACCGTCGCCTCTCCTGGACCATCTCCGGACAATCCAAGCTAAGGCACGCTACCGACTCCGTCTCCTCAAGCTCCTTTCCGGCCTTACATGGGTCTGGAACCCTCCACCATACTCCACACCTATAAATCCCTCATCCGCCCTATCCTCTGTTATGCCCATCCTGCCTGGATCTCCGCACCCCTTCAGATCCTTGAATGCCATGCTCTCCGCCTTGTCTATCACATCAGTCTACAATCCCCCATGTGGATCCTGTACGACCTCATTCAGTTCCCCCACCTCCTCCTTTTCCTTGAACAGATATGGATCCTGTACACGTCCCAAAAACTCGATCCTCCTCACACGCTTGTCTCCCCCCTCCTCTCCCACCCCCACCCCCAGACATGCCTGTATTCCCACATCCCACCTGGTCTCCATCTCTCCGCCCTCCTTATCCTCTCCTAAGGTGGCGTCTGCCAGCTCCCTCTCCCTGATGATGCCCTCCTCCCCTCCATCTACCGCTCCTACCAACTTTGATCCTCCCTCCCTCTTCCTGTGTTTGCTCCTTTGGGCACCCTCCCTCCCTCCTCTCCCTCTTCCCTCCCTCCTCCATTTCTCCCCACTCCTCCCCCAGGCTTCCTCTCCCATGTCCCTCTACTCCTCCCCCATCTCCTCAGCCATTGGCATCTTTGTTTTCCACTCTCCCCCCCCCCTCACCCTTCTTCCCCTCTTGGCAGGCCCCGGACTCACACACACTACATGGATATTCGCGTGTCGGGGATCATCGCCATCAGTGTCTCGTGTGTGCTGTCGTGTTTAGTGTTTAGTGTTCACTGTCGCACTCCATCGATCACCTGTGCCATCGCCATCATCAGTGTTAGTACGTCGTGTCAATAGTTTGTAGTGTGGATTATCGTCGAGTGTGAACGGCTCCGTGTTTGTCTTTATTTGTCTACTGTTTTATTACCCACCTTTATGTCACTTATGTGTATTCTTGCTATAGTTGATTGATCTATTCTATGGTTGAAGAGAGGCGTAACATGCTGCTGACAGCCTGCCTGTTTGTACGGGTTTGAAAATAAAAATAAAGAAAAAAACTGGTTTCTCCAGTAGTGATTCTCCAGCAGAAGGAGGTTCTTACTCATTGGTAATTCATCATTTTATAGTTTTACAACTTTATGTATTTCTTTAATGTATGTAGCCCGCTAATTAAAGCTTTCTATACGACTTGTAGGTCTGTAGATGCCCACAGTAGTGGTCGAAACCGGCCACCATAATAAATAAATTGTGATCAGGACTGTTTTTAATAGTAAATAAGATTATAATAAATGAAAATCACCAGTTTGCTTTTGTTCTACAATATTAATTTTATTGTGTTAACCGGTTTTCGGTTTACAAGGCTATCTTCAGACAATTTACTGAGTATTGTCACCAAGAAGTTACAATTTTTGCAAACAACATTGGAAGAGAAGTAACACATCTAGGCTGGTGCAGAAACATACAGTAAGTAACATCTTTGACAGTTTGGTGGCGATGTAATGAAAAACTAAAAAGGTTGAACTTTAATTAAATAACAATGGAGTAGACAGAAAAACCTTTAACGCAAAATTAGAACAGCATACCTACATAACTTTCTATTAATAAACAAAACTAATAGAATAAAATAAAATTAGTTCTAGACAAGGCTACATCAAGAGGTATCAAACATGGAGAGTGATACACAAACCAGTTAAAAGAAGCAACGATTATCAATGTAACTACAGAATACATACGGAGCTTAAGCAATATCAATAAGATAAACAGAAATAATTAAATGTAGGTAAATGGAGGCACTTGAAGGAACATGGAGTAAATGCAATCTTTGAGATTGTGGTGGTACTGCATTTTAACATTAACATTATCTTCAAAACGATCGCTATGTAACAGTTTTCATTAAATAAATGAATGAAGTAAAAAATGAACAACATTTGATGAGACAACTACAGAAGGTATTAAACATGAACAGTAATATAAGTACCAGTTAAAAGAAAGCCTTAACTATTGAATCCTGTACGGAATATAAAGACAACTTCGATAAAGCAAAAGAACTTAATGAATGCAAGAATATGGGAATATATAGGAACAGACAGTGTGGGAAGTAATGATCAACAGAGATGATTATACAAAGTTTAGGAGAGAGGAAGTGTTGAACTGTGTCTGGTCGTTTAGGATTAGATTTGGACTGTGAGTAAGATGTTTAATTTCCAGGGCTTCCAGCAGGCTGAGTTTATCGCCTTCATTTGCTGAGTGAAGTACATGGGACACTGGCTGGTAGTTGTGACCCTTACTCAGTACATGCTCAGCAAAGGCAGAGTCAGAATTCAGCATTCTCCAGCTGTGTTCATGTTCAGTCAGCCTAGTTTCTATGTCTCTGCCTGACAGACCAATGTAAAATTCGTCACAATCCGAACAGGTGATTTTTGTACACCCCACTGTTGGCTAATAACTGGATCTTATCTTTGCTATTAAAAAGACACTGGGCTATCGTGTTCTACAAACACTAGGAAAGCCTGTATTTGCTCGCTTTCAGTGCTTTGGCTACAATCTATGATACCTTACCTAGAAATGGTAGTGTACACCATTTCTTGCAGACAGTGGATAGGGAAGCAGGCGAGGCATAGCGGAGAGGTATAATTTTCTGCTATTGTTTCCTGCGCAAGATGTGGTCATTATGAACTGGGCTGTAGCCATTGGCTGTGGCAATAAATTTTATTGTATCTAACTCTGCTGTAAAATCATCTCTGGACATGGGGACAGATATGAGACAGTGTGCCACTGAGTGGAAAGCTCCATAAATTTTGAAATAGTGTGTGTGTGTGTGTGTGTGTGTGTGTGTGTGTGTGTGTGTGTGTGTGTGTGTACTGATGTCAATCGTGGGATCTAAGAAATGGTGTGTGTGTGTACTGATGTCAATCGTGGGATCTAAGAAATGTATGGATTTGTTGCCAATCTCCATTGTGAAGTGAGTATTTTTATTTTGACTGTTTAGGTTTTTCAAAATTGGGTTGAGTTGTTTTGTAGTACCAGTCCACATACAGAGGACATCATTCTTATATCTAAACCAGTATTTGGTATTTGCAGTCAAAGATTCTTGTTTTAGAAAATTTTGTGCAGAATGGTCCATAAACATTTTAGCCAACAATGGACTAAGAGTGGAACCCATAGCTAAGTCATCTAATTGTTTATAAAGAGTTCCTTAGAACAAGAAATAATTCTGTGCCAAGTATGTCTGAGTGACCAGTCTCAAATCATTCAGTTCCACATGACTGACATTAGAATTGTTCATCAGCTCTGTCAGATGTCAATGCGTTCTACCACTGGTATGTTGGACAACAAGCTGCAGACGTCAAAGCATACTAATTTAACACTGTGTGAGACAGATATACCTTTTAACTTATTTACTATGTCCAAAGATTTTGAAAAACCATGCTTTGGGTTGAATTTAATCTAGCTCTTAATTAGGACATCCAGTTTACTAGCTAGTTTGTAAGATGGAGCACTGAATGATGATACAACTGGAGGAATTGGACCATCTTGCTTATGCAGTTTATGAAGCCCATACATTCTAGGAGGCACTGGGTTCATATTAGTTGACAGTTTTGCTTCAAATTCAGAGAAAATACTTTTGCATGAATTGACTGCATATTTACCACCCTTTTTGAATACTTTAATAGTGTCTTTAGGAAGGACTTGTAAGCCTATGGCATTCAGGATATCATTAACGTCATCCACATAATAAAATTACTTCACTTCCAATGTTGTTTGCAAACTTTGTAACTTCTTTGGCGACAATACTCAGTCGATGTCTGAAGATGACCTTGTAAGCCAAAAACCGGTTAACACAATAAAACTAATATTGTAGAAGAAAAGCAAACTGGTGCTTTTCATTTATTATCTGTGCATTCAGTTCACGATTTTCACACAAATGCAGGAAAACTTCACTGACATTAGTATTAGTTTCAGATGTTTGATTGATATGAATTTTATTTGATATGATTTAACTACATTTTATTGGATGGACCAAGTTTCTCTTATTTCTTTACGTTTGCACTGCACATAACAATTTAAAACAAAGAAACTGCAAATATGATAATCATATTACATAAATTTACCTGTAGATTTCTATTCAGGACGTGAAGTTAAGTAGATACTTTTCCACAAGGGCCCTATATCACAGACATGCAAAACATTTGATACAAATAATACTTTATATGTATCTGGAACTTTAGATTCAGCTCTTAACATTATTTAAATACAATATTTAACACAGGTGACTACAATACATAATTTACAGATAATAAAATTTATCACTTGATTTACATACAGAATACGCACCTAAAAACACAATTATTTTACACTAAATAATCTTTAAGAAGGTATAGGATGGGCAAAAATGTAGATATAAGTTGAGAATATAAATAAAGAATTACTTAACATATAAATTAGTGAAAGCGGTTGTACCGATTGTGTCGTGCAACCGCTGAAACATTAGAATAACCAGGCTTTTCAGTTGTCTTGCCTATTAGATGGCACATTTTTGTTCTTGTAGCAGTCCAGATTGGATGCCTATCTGCCATCGCACACCGCCGTTATTACTATTACTACTTTATTGAGGCACAATCTCACTAGGCGACTCATAGTTTCACACAGAAACAGAATTAATGTAAGCATCTATGTACTTATTCTAGTGTAATATGTTGTAAATACAGTGATATTATTTAATCTTGTGTTTCATTTATGTTGCAAGCTATTGTTCCAATTAAATGGTGTCTTGGCATGACTAAATGGTTTGTGTTACAAATCTTATGAAAGGTTCAGCACGAGCCAATGCTTTGGAATTATTTAATCTATGAAGTCTGATAAAGAAATATTTCTAGAAGAGCCACTCATGTTCAAACTTACAATGAATGGACCTTACACAAAAAGGTATCATCAAGTGCCCAAAGTTTGTATTAAGTACAATTAGAACTTCATACTCTGATAACACACTGTTATCATTGTCTGTTATTATTCGTCTGTTGTCTGATATTCTCAAACCAGGCCAGAAAGCATATAAATTAGAGATTCTTTCCATAGATCTTTTGAGAAACATTTTTCTGGATTACATTAGATTAGCTTAGATATATTTCTTGTTCCATAATCAGGAAATCTTCAAAGATCAATAGCATGCTAGAAAAATTGGTACAGTAAGGTTCCTACCTCAAATGATAATTAAAATAGTCCTTAAGAGTATGAAACAAATAAAAAATAAGTGTATTTCAATTTAAGAGCCAGTAACAAATTTATGACAAATAAGTAAGTGTAGCATTCTGTTGTAGCTACCAAAACAAATGGAAAGCATTTAAAACATTTATTTAGTTCAAGCACAGTACTCTTCTGAAGAAGTGCAGAACTAACATTTTATCTTATTTGATATTAATAATATATACATCACTTGGTTCTATTAAGAAATTCGTCATAGAAGTAGGAGTAGGCCATCAGCAAAATTCTTTAAGTTTCTCTTAAACTGAACTATGTTAGCAGTTAAACTTTTTATTTCTGCTGCCAAGGTATTGGAAACATATTAACATTTTGCTGAATTACGAGCATATACTTGGACCAGTAATAGTAAATTACTTGAAATCTTCATGCAGATTATTCTGATTTCTAGTTCTGACTGTCTAAACAGTGGTATGGAACTGTAGTATGTTTCACTTGAATTGTGAGGAGTCATCTGTTGGTTAGCAGAAGAAGTATTGCTAAACAACTAGAGTTGTTATTTTTATTAATACTTTTTGTCATACAATTCCCTATCATGAGCTATTAAACAACTGCTTAAGAGTTAAGCAACTTTCCTATGAATATTTATGAGGCTATCAAAAAGTTTCCACTCAAAGGCTTTACAGTCCAGCATAGGTATGCCTGTCAGGCACCATCGCCATTGGTGGTCATCCAACCAATGCACCAGGTTGAAGATACCTACTTCGTTAAGACACTGTGTCCTGCTGTGTGAAGAGCTCCATAACTGCCTGCTTCACATTCTTGTCCGAAGGGAATCGTCGACCATTCAAGGGCTATTTTAAGTGGATGAAAGCATGACAATTGCATAGGGAGTGATTAGGACTATAGGGGAGGGTCTCAGGTGGCTGTCACTCGGGTGACTTGACGTAACTTCTGCATTAGAACATTTGCGAATATTAGGATGTGTGTTATACTGAATGAATGGAAGTTTTTGACAGACATGCTGCCTCATACTCATTCTTCATCCTCCAGTTAATATCTACCAGTGTTATCTCTTCAGCAGCAAAAAAATGGATAACAGCATGTTGGTCCTCTTTGGATGCATTTGATAATGACATCACTATAGTTCACATTTCCGCATTGACCACTTGCACATCAGAAATACACAAATTATTTGGACTCTGCAACTCAATCCAACTGCCATATAGTGGCAGCTTCCAAACTGGACAGAACAGACTGTCCAGTATAATCTGCTTCCTGTTGAGTGACCTTGTAACCTACATGCAGAAGCGGATCTCCAAGGTTCTCTGTGTGCACAGGTAAGATTAGCACCGTTGTAATGGACGAGCAAGTAGATTAGAGATACTGTAGAAGACGGGCATGTATGTCTCTCAGCTAAGCCAGGAGCCACAGTTACCTCGCTGCCTGTGCACACTGTAAAGGTTATTAATATAAACATTTATACCAGATATTGTGTTCTAATTTGTGAGTGGAAATAAGGGGAAGACAGTGAGTCGCATCGCACTATATGCTCAAACTCAAATGTACCAACATGGGAGGAAGTGCCTGTGCATACATTTTATGGTCCTCTGGGCCAGATACAGAGACTGCGCAGAATTTACGTCCACGAGGGAATTTTTTCAAACTTATAAAAAACCAAGTGTGAGCTGCGCACTTTATAAGCTTCGTAGGTAACCGTTATCGAGTATCTCAAGTCCTGTTTGGGACTTCGACAATAGCAGCATTAACACCAGTGGCTGGGGACATATTTGTGGCGTTTAATGTGTGTCGAACTAAAACGCGAGAAACACAGATACGTTTCGATGGCAGCATCATGTGTGTAGCTCACCTCCTGCTCCCACCAAAGCTTTGCGCCGTCGAAGACTGCAACGCCTGCTACACCAGCTGCCAGTGCCCATGATGCTGCTGCACCCTGGTGTAGCAGCACCACCGTTTAAGATGCGGGCCTGTTGACAGTAAGTTATTCTACCAGCGGTTGCAAAGTAGAATGGAGGCCACAGGGCCGAAGACTTTGCTGAAAAGAGTAAATGCAGCGGTTTGCATGGCGGAAGTTCAGGCAGAAGGGGCCCACTGGCCCAACCCAGATGTTATGGGTTCATGACTCGGAGCGGCGCGTTAGCAAAACAGAGCTGCACAGCCATGTATAAATACGTATCGTTTCACTAACAAGCCATTCAAGTGTGACAGCTCTCCTGAATGAAGGGGCGTGTCACATCACTGGCTACATGCATCAGCAGATGGGGCGCCAGCATTCCAGTCCACAGCATATCGCTGGTTCGACCCTCTGAGGCCAACCCGGTGTCCACAGCCATTCAGTGGCAGGCCACACCACAGCTCACTACTGCGGGCAGTCTTGTTGGCTCCCAACACGTGCCGGAGGCATCCCAAGGCAGACAGATTCGCACACCGGATTGTGGGCGCTTGTTGT
Source organism: Schistocerca gregaria (assembly GCF_023897955.1). NCBI lineage: Eukaryota > Metazoa > Arthropoda > Insecta > Orthoptera > Acrididae > Schistocerca > Schistocerca gregaria. The sequence goes on from NC_064922.1 coordinate 779,712,126, forward strand.
CACCGCGATCTTAGCCACGACGGCGAGGATGCATGCTGCAGGCACCTTGCAGCTGTCAGCTAGTGGCGCTGAGGCGGCAGGGGCAAAGACTGCTGAGTCGACTGCTGGAGCATCCTGATGTCGTCACAACTCCGCCGCCGTACAAGGCCGACACACAGCAGGGTGTTGCATGGGTCGCTGAGGTAGAAATTCCGCGCCAAGCCGTTTCACAAACAGTGAAGTGGTGTTCTCAGCATTGTGGAACCTGATGACGCACACCGAGAGGATTGGGGGCACTGTAGCTGGAAATAATAAATCACTTGGGAAACTCGGACGAGTTTTAATATGGCGCATCCTGACAGTTCCCAATCTCGTACAATACCCCTCTACATTTGGTATCAGAATAGTGGGCGTCATCTGTACAGTACAACATTCGAGCCCACTGATTGCATTACAGTCACAAAATGTGGTGAGTGTTGACCAATTTTTCTTTTTGAGTGTTGGATGTTTTCATTCTTTTTTGTTTGTGTTTTGAGTATGGCTCCTGGAAGGTCATTTTAGATGTTTTACAAAGGCATTTTTTTTGTCAGAATAAGTGTTAGTGTTTTTGGGGCAGAAAGATTTTTTTGTGGCATTTGATTACTTTTCTATTAGTGTTTGATGATAATGAGTATGATGTTATGGGGCTGTAGGAAGTCAGGTTATTCTTGTACTTAAATGTTTAGTTTCGGGGATAACTGGGAACGAAAGCAACACAATGGCAGAGTGAGGGATGCAAGATGTGTCAGAACCAGAAGTGATACGGATTTTGTTGGAAAAGATAGCACAATTGACAGTGGACAATACACAGTTAAGAAGTGAATTAGCATCTAGAAGTGAGCGGGAAACCACATCGGATAAGTCGTTTTTGCCTAGGGTGCTGCAGCAGGAGATTGATCCAGCCGTCCCGAGTTTGATTATTCTGTTTTCTGGCAAGGCATCAGAGGATGAGTGTTCTTTTGTGGAGCACTTGGAAACTTCAGCTGTGATGAATGGTTGGTCTGACGAACAGTTGTTACATGTAGCCAAGATTAGATTAACGGATGAAGGGAAGACATATTTAAGGTGTTCTGAGGCCTTAAGGAAGGCAAGACAGTTCAAGCAGTTGAAGGAGGGGCTTTTACAGAGGTACAAGAAACAGAATAGTGCTCAGTACTTCAGGGAGAGGTTGAGTACAATGACGAAGAGGTAGGGGGAGATGGTAGAGAAATTTGGGGACATTATAAGTTAAATTAACGAATATACCTACGAGTTGGGTGACAGCGATGAAGCGAATGGCGTTCTGTTGCAGGAGGCCGAGCAAAGGGCACTTGATGTATTTTTGAGGGCGTTACTGGCGCATATGTCGCGGAAAGTGCGTGAAAGGATTCCGAAAGATTTGTATTCGGCCATTCAGCGGGCAATTCAATGTGAGGAAATAGATGTGGCAAAGGGGGTACGGTATAGACAAGCAGTGTTTACATCAAGTATAAAATGTTATAAGTGTGGTCGTACGAGGCACGTGTAGAGGCAATGTACCCGGTCACCGAGGAATAGAGGAAGAGGTGGAAATCAGCAGCGTGGAGGATTGAGAAGTGGAGTTAGTAGAGGTGGACAATCGTTAAAAGGCAGAGGGGCCCAAGACCCATCTAAGAGAACTCCTGTTTCATTTCAATGCTACAAATACGTATTCAGAGGGGGAATGTTCAATGGTAGTGTGCATAGGAAATAAAAAGTTTAAGATTTTGTTGGACACAGGGAGCAAGTGTCAGTGGATACTAAAAGTTTAATGAGACGAACGAAATTAGACCCACCACGTTATAGGTTGCGTGAAGTGGAAGGTAAGGAAGTCACACCCTTGAGGTCAGCGACAGTTGACTTTCGCTTAGGGGAAAGTCCGATATGATGCATGCATGAAGGTAGTACTATGGGTAAGCGAGGGCTACGACATGATGCTAGGAGCAGCTTTTTTGCATCAGCATCATGCCGAAATTGACCTTGGACAATGAACTGTGGAACTTGGTGGGATGTCATTTCAGCTAGGGGAAACTGTTGTCGAAACAAAGCTGTCGCGAGGGGCGTTCGACGTAATGAACAAACCAACTGAACCGTGTACATTAGCATTAAGGCTTAATTCGCATGAGTTTGTGTGTCTAGTGGTACCGGGAAGTCGCTTAGGGTAAGTGTAGAGTCAAATCTACCTGTGGGTACGGTATGTATTATTGAATCATTGGAGGATAATGAATTTTTGGATTCATTACGTTGTTTTGTGAAAGGTAGTGTTGCATGCGTACAAGAGGGAAAAGATGGGCATATAGTCCCCATGAAAGTGGATAATTTTAGCGCTGTAGACGCGAATTTGAGAAAAGGAGATTTATTAGCGAATTGGATGTACCAGACTGGTGTTCAAGGGGTAGGCGTAGCGATCAACCACGAACTGCCGATAGAACTGCATTCCGTCACAAAGTTAAGCATTTGAAAGGAGAAGAAGAAGAGCACATGAAAGAATTTTTGTGGGAATTTAAGGATTAGTTTTTTTCTGTGACAGCCGTTACCAGGAACTCCATTAGTTCAACATAGGATTCCAACAGGTAACGAAACACCTATTTATTGTAAGCCACACAGAATACCGAGGTATTTGCATTCGATTAATCAATAGGTTGCGAACGGTATTATAGAGTAAAGTAATAGGTGCTGGGGAGCGGGCTTTGTTGTTGTGCCTAAAAAAATCTATGGATGAAACTAAGAAATGCAGGTTCTGTTGTGACTACCGATACCTCAATAATAAGACAGTAATGGACTCATGCCCCGTTCCAAACATATGGAGACTTTGGATCACTTAGATCAATACCAGTACTTTTCTACGATGGATCTGACAAGTAGTTATCATCAGTTAGAGGTAGCTCCAGAAGGTCGCCCAAAAAATGCTTTCTCTATTCCGGGAGGCCATTACCAGTACATCAAAACGACATTCGGTTTGAAAAACGCTCCAGCAACGTTTTAGAGGTTCCCAGACAGTGTGTTGAGGGGTTTGAAACCATAACAGTGCCTTTGCATTTGTATGACATTATAGTGTTTTCAAGTCGTGTGGGGCAGCCTAGACAGCGGTTAAGGGAAGTCTTTATGAGGTTAAAACCAGCTCCTTTGGCGTTGAGCCTGGAGAAGTGTCATCTTCCATTGGAAGAAATGAAATATTTAGGTCATATCATCAGTAAGGACGGAGTGCGAACAGATCCGAGGTAGATACAGGCTGTAAGAGATTTTTGGGAACCGAAAACAATTAAGGATGTGCAATCATTCGTCGGAATATGCAATTTCTATCGAAAGTTTGTTAACGGTTTTGCGGATTTAGCACATCCATTGACGCGATTCTTTGGGAAAGGGTATGAAATTTGAGTGGACAAAACAGTGTCAGAAAGCGTTTGACTAACTGAAAGAAGTGTTAACTTCAAGTCCGGTTCTTGTTTCCAGATTTTGAAAAGGAATTTATTCTGGCATGCGATGCATCGAATCAAGCTTTAGGGCGTGTTCTTAGGGAATTGTTGGGAAAGAACATCCTGTAGCCTATGCATCTAGGCAGTTGAATGCTGCAGAGAGGAATTACTCAACAACCGAGAGGGAGATGCTTGGCGTATTGATGGAGAGGTAGGAAAGTTGATGTGGATCAGTATGTCAAGAATTGTATACCATGTGAGCAGAGAGCAGCTTTGAGTCGGAAACAGATTCAGCTACAGCGATTGCAAGAAGCGACATTTTCATTTTCTATGTTGGGAATTCATGTCATAGGACCTTTCAGTCGAACACCATCGGAGAACATATTCGTTCTGACGATAATAGACCATTTCTCGAGGTATGTGGAGATGGTGACTATGCCAAATCAGCAGGCAGCAATGGTCGAGGAAGCGTTAGTTAATAACTGTATTTTGAAGTTTGGTGTACTTGAGACAATAATTACTGACCAAGGGACCAACTTCATGTCGGATTTAATGAAGGAACTGTGTAGATTGTTGAACATAAAGAAGTTGAGGATGAGTGAATTTCATCCACAGGTGAACAGGACAGAACAGGTACACAGAACAATCAGGAAAATGCTGATTTTTTTATGTGGATTCACATCACCGTCAGTGGAGTGAGTATTTGAAGTATACTGTATGTGCATACAATGAAAAAGTCAATGCCAATACTGGTTTGTCTCCATATGAGGTAGTGTACGGGCGAAAAATGCCGTCACCGTTTGATTTAGAGAAGCTACAGGAAGGAAGGACCAGTGAATCTGTACGTAAAGTAGCGAGAACAATTCGGGATGTTTGGAAACGGGCACTAAAAGCGAATACGAAGGCTTTGGAACGGCAGGAAGACGCAGTGAAGTGGAAAGTAAGTTTACGCCAGTATAGAGAAGGGCAATGGGTAATGCTATCTAGCCCCTATACGCCAATAGGTAAAACGAAGAAGTTCTACACGAGGCATCAAGGGCCATACCAAGTAGTTGAAACCACATCCCCCGTTAATGTTAAGCTTCAGCTGCCAACTAGAACAACATTAGCACACATTGGACGGTTGTGGCCATTACAGGATTGCACGGATGTGATTCCAGGCATGTCACAGGAAGAAAAGAGGAGTGAAGAGAGGGGTTCAGCGCAGAGAAAGCCGGTAAGATAGAGTACAGCATGATGTACAGTGTGCTTTGTGAGCCAGAAAGTAGTGGGGTATTTGTATTTTTTTGTTTTCTTGTTATGTGTCATTGGGTTTGCGTAAATTAATTAGGCATTGTATTTTCATATGTTGTATGTGTTTTCGAGTATTGTGAGCCTGCAAGAGCAGCAGTATTTTGGAAGAGGGAAGAAAGGTGATGGTGATCACTATCCTCGGGTCACTGGAAAGGGAAGTGTTGAGCAAGATGTTAGAAGTAAAAATACTGAGGAGGTATTGCTGATCTCGGCAGTTAACTGCCGTTAGTCCGAGATGACAAGGGAGGAATTGCGGAGCTGCCGTACAGGGAAGAAATAGACTGTTCAAGAGACATCATGGAGCCAAAATTGAGCTTGTAACAGGTCAGGATGCATTGGATCTTCTCCGTCTACGGAAATTCGACAATAGTAGCAAGTTGTTTTCAGCAGGGAGTATTTCCAGAAGCGAAACTTATAGTGCTCGAGGGGTGCGTAATTTTAATCAATGGAACTGCGTGTAACATAATAAGACCAACTTTCCATCTGCCAGCGTCAATTGCAGGAGTCACACAATTGAATGTTTCACAGCCACAGCTGTACTGCCCAGAAGTAACTTTAGAGTTTTTGCCAAGCAGAATATGACCTTGTTAAATCAAACCCTGGAGTCAGGTCTGTTGAGATCTATAAACCAGTTCATTTCAGAGCAAGAGGGGTGCATATCAACCGAACGGCTTGTGCAGCATGTCGCTCAATATAGGAAAAGACAACGACAAGTAACGATCATTTTGAGCACCTCTGTGCCAAATGGCATCGCATCCTTAACTTTGTTGTGTGTTGTTTTCATTCTGATTAGGCGGAGAGCCAATTCCAAGAGGGATCCGACGGTAGTCCAAATCTCAGTGGATTGGATACCGAGGGCATTAGACAGGTAGGTAATGGGTTGATCAAGCATTAAGTGGAGTGGTCATCCAGTAAGGAATTTTTAAGCTTTGTCTCATGTCATGTGTTTTAAGGCGACTAGACCACATCTAAGTAGTGTTAAATATATCATAAGGATTTGCCGATCCAGGCAAGTTTATGAGTAGTTAGAGGTCGATCTGCCGACCGGGTCTTTCCGACAGGGGGAATAATGTAGTGGTACCACCGTTTAAGATAGGACAAGGTTAGCTTTGGTGCAATATTTTGCACACAAGTTACAGACAGATGTGGGCCTGTTGACAGTAAGTTAGGCTACCAGCAGTTGCAAAGTAGAATGGAGGCCACAGGGCCGTAGACCGGCTGCAAAGAGTAAACACAGCAGTTTGCATGGGGCAAGTTACAGGCAGAAGGGGCCCACTGGCCCAACCCAGATGTTATGAGTACATGACTGAGAGTGGCGCATTAGCAAAACAGAAGTGCTCAGCCATGTATAAATAGGCTCCAGTTCACTAACAAGGCATTCAAGTGAGACAGCTCTCTGGACAGCGGGGCATGTCACACCACCAGCTACACGCAGTAGCAAATGGGGCGCCAGCGTTCCAGTGCACAGCAGTGCACCCAGGCTAACATGGGGTCCACAGCCACCCAGTAGCTGGTCACGCCACGGCTCGCTACTGCGGCAGTCTTGTTGGCTCCCAACACATGCCGCAGGCATCCCGAGGTGAGAGCCTCAGATTCGCACACCGGATTGTAGGTGCTTGTTGTCGCTGCAATCTTAGCCACGCCAGCGAAGCACCACACTGTGGGCACCTTGTAGCTCTCAGAGGGCGGCACTGAGGCGGTAGGGGCGAAGACCGCTGAGTCGACTGCTGGCGCATTCTGACATCGTCACAACTCCATGGCCGACACACAGCAGAGCGTTGCACAGGTCACTGAGGCAGCCATTCTGCGCCAAGCAATTTCGCAGTCTGCAAAGTGGTGTTCTCAGCATTGTGGGATCCAGCGACGCCAGCCAAGAGGAACGGGGGCACTGTAGCTGGAAATAATAAATCACTTGGGAAACTCGGACGAGTTTTAATCCAGTGCACCCTGACAGTTTCCATCCTCGTCCAACACCCTTCTACACTGGTAAGTACAACTGTTGGCTTCCTTCTATCATCTTCACAGTCCCAGACTGGAGCCCTCAGAGAAAACGAAATTAGTCAAGCAGAGAGGTGTAGCAATGGCCACTTCGTGCACTCAGGGAGCTTTGTCCAGTCTGTGGGCCGTGCAAGCATCGAAATGAGAGAATCAAAATTAAGTCGATTGACTCGGATTCAGACTGATTTTGAGTCGTCTCAAACATGGCTGGGAACTGAAGACAAATCAGTAGATCATAGTAAGGACAGGGCAGATGTAGAGGATTCGTGGGACTTCACTGAATCCACTATCAATGATTCAATGAAGAGGTACACCCAGCTTTAGCAGTCTCTGGGCTCGAAGCCATCAGGCAAAGTCAATTCTTTCAAACTAACCGCCATTAACTTGCCAAATTTTGAAGGTGACTACCTTAAGTGGTCATCATGCAGGGACACATTTTTGAGTCTCATTGTGGATAATAATTCAACTGATAACTTTCAAAACTTCATTACTTTAATTCGTCGTTGCGAGGGGAAGCTAAAGACCTATTGAAACATATACCTGCCACAGCAGCAAACCTATCAATAGCCTGGGGACTTACTACGCACAGATATAGTATCCCAAAAATAACTGGAGCCAGACAAGCTATCTGGTCCCTTTAATCCCACAAACCAACCACCAAACCAACCAGACAAGCTAAGGCTTTGTTGGTCTTACCTATGGTCGGCCATGGCGCAGCGAGCGATTATAGACAACTAATTAATCATGTATGTAGCCATTTGAAGGCCTCAGAAGCTCTCAAACCTGATGTTCCACTTTAAGAAGTTACTCTTTCCGTAGAAATTCTGTCTTGTACTCGACGGATGGATCGTCATAAGTGAGAGACATCTGTCTGGATCAGCACTTACCACATTAAATCAACTGATAGATTTTTTGGAAGTAAAATGTCAGAACTTTGACTTGATCTGTTTCAGGGAAACACCTTAAGGGACCCACGAGGAAATGCCAATAAGTCAAATCAAACAAGAAGTGTGAGGATGATACTGAGGGGTCACGTAATTTGCAAGGGATTGCAAGCGCTAAATATCGATGGGCGGCTGGCATATGTGAGAAAAAATAATCTTTGTCTTTTGTACATCCGCTCTGGTCTTTTTTCGACTAAATGCAAGATTTCTCCTTGTAAGACCTGTACTGCACAATATATTGCTCCACAAGACTGCTGATCCGAGGAATGGGCAGAATAGTGAATCCAAAGGCCATTACTTGGCCCATCAAGTTATGAAGGGGATATCAAACATCCATTGTAATGTTTTGTTGGCAACAGCTGTCGTCAATTTTTAAGGACAGCATGGCTAGACAGCAGTTTTGCAGGATTCTGCTAGATAGTCCGAGACAGTTATCCTTTATATCTAAGGGCATGGCAGAGGAATTAAAGCTGAAACGAAGTAAACAATGCCTTTGCAGCCTCAGTGTCTTACACATGTAATGTTGAACTGTCGTCTAGACTCAACGATTTTCATGTTAGAACCTCTTGCGCTATCGTAGACAATGTCACCAGTGACCTACCAATGAGCTATATAGACACAAGGTCCTGAGGTGTCCCATGTAATCTTCCATTCGCTGATCCAGAACTCAACAAACCTGCCACAGTAGATTTAATTCTTGATGCTGAGATTTTTTTAGATGTTGTGTGTAAGGAAGGGCTGTTGAAACCAAGGCATCCTTTACTGATCGAAATAAAATTTGGTTGGATTTTGTCTGGTAGGATGCCTTCAGCTGCATGCAACATGCCTCGTTCTGCAGTGACCTAATGCTTTGTTAGAGGTGACAATTTAGATGCCAAACTGCAAAAGTTTTCGGAGCTAGAGGAACTGTCTACGAAAACGATGAGTAAGCAGGGTAAAACATGTGAGGCTCACTTTCAGCGCCACATGGCACCAGATGAAAAAGGGAGATGTGGTTCGACTGCTAGCAACCAGTGAAACCTGACAGTAAACCCTTAGGTGAAATACCACGACAAGCCTCTCGGAGACTGGCGCATCTTGAAAGGAGATTTAAAAGGCAACCGAATTTGCAGTTGGAATATGCTGCATTCATGAATGAATGTGTTGAACTGGGACGTATGGAAGTCTCTAATTCTCAAGGTATTCTTTATCCAAGGTGTTACCTTCCACATTATGCTGTCTTCAAGGAACGCAGCTCCACTACTAAGTTGAGGGTAGTATTTGATGTCTCTGCTGCCACTTCTAATGGAGTATGTCTCAATGATATGTTGATGGTTGGTTCCACTGTCCAACGAGATTTTTATTTTTCATTATTATAAAATTTCGCTCCTTTAATTTAGCTCTGTCACCTGACATAGCAAAAATGTATCGCCATGTGCTTCTCCATTCCGATGATAGGAACTCCCAGAGAATTCTGTGGTGAGACTCACCGTCTGAACCGGTGCAAGAATACAGAATGTGTACACTCACTTATTGAACCGCTCCTGCTGCCTTTCTTGCTGCTATATTTCTTTCAACAGTTGGCTTTGGAAAATCAAAACAGGTTTTCAGTGGCATCGCAAGTGTTGATGTCTAGCTTTTACGTGAACGACTTCAGCTACTGAAGCTGAAGTTCAGGAACTTCAAACCCAGTTGACTCAACTACTTGCTTCTGGGGGTTTTCCACTGAGGAAATGGTGCCCCGATGGCCACAAGGTCATGGAAAAATTCCTGTGCAGGATAGATAAAAGTCTTTGTTTTGTTATTTTACTGGTGAACAAGCCATAGAAATGAAACTTCCTGGCAGATTAAAACTGTGTGCCCGTCCGAGACGGGCACACAGTTTTAATCTGCCAGGAAGTTGCATATCAGCGCACACTCTGCTGCAGAGTGAAAATCTCATTCTGGAAGCTCTGAAATTCAGGAACTCACTGGAGACATGTCAAATCAGAGGATAATCGTGCAAATCACGTATCATGTGGTGTTAATCCAGCTGATTTGAGTTCACTTGCTCAATAGTGGTCTGGCCCGTCATGGCTGTCAACTTGCGACCTCGACTGCAACAACTGTACTTCACTTAGTGTATAAGATGCGCCTGATAGAAGATGTATACAAGTATCCTTGGTGTCGGTCATTAAATCTTACGATGAACTGCTGTGTAAATATTCATCATTCAAGAAAACTTCCAGAGTTTTGGCCTATGCGCTGAGGTTTGCTAATAATAGTAGGCTTCAGCAATCAGACAGGTTAACTGGGCCACTCACTCCACAGGAATGCGAAAACGCTATAAAAAGGGCCTTTGGCACAGCTCAACATAGTGAATATGGTAATGAGATTACTTTGTTGAAGGCCAGTTCCCCTAGTCATAATAGCAAATTAAGGGATTTGTACCCATTTGTTAATGCTGAAGGTATTTTACGAAAGGGAGGGAGATTAATGAATGCTGATATGCCATATGGTGAGTGCCATCTTATTATCGTACCGCCTAAGCACCATTTGACAAAAAGTTTCGTAATATATGAGCATGAAAACCTTTTGCACGTTGGGTCACAATTTTTGTTGGCTACGTTGTGTAGGAGGATTTTGGTACCCAACGGGTGTAACACAGTCAAAGGAGTTATCAGGAAATGTTTAAAATGCTTTAGGTTTAAGTCCAAGACAGCAGTTCAACTCATGGGTCAGATACCTGCAGCTAGAGCAAATCAGTCTCATCCATTCCAACACTGTTGAGTAGATCATGCAGGCCCTATTGCTGTAAAGTATACTGGATGATGGAATAAGGTTAGTAGCAAAGTTTATATCGCTTTATTCATTTGCATGGCAACCAACGCCGTCCACTTAGAATTAGTTAGTGACTTGGTAACAAGTTCACTTTTGGCCGCCCTCAAGAGATTCATTGCAAGAAGAGGAAAACTTTCTCACGTTTACAGTGACAATGGCTCACATTTGTAGGTACTCACAATGAACTTAAACGTTTTTTCTCTAATGTTGCTACTGTTGAAGGTGTGGTGAATTTTTCGATTTCATAGGCAATCAGTTGGAGGTTCACTCCACCTCATACCCCTCACTTTGGTGGAATCTGGGAGACAGGAATCAAATGTATGAAGTCACATCTCAAACGCGTTATTGTCAATGCTGTACTGACATTTGTAGAACTGATTACTGTGTTAATTCATACAGAAGCATACTTGAATTCAAAGCTATTGTGTTTTCTCTCTGACGACCTAGATTCTCCTGCAACTCTCAGTCCTGGTCATTTCTTAATCGGACAGCCCTTTTGCGGTCATCCTGAACCCTCTGTCCTAGAGGTTCCCGCCAAGAGGTTGCACAGATGGCAACTTGTACAGCAGTTGCATCAGTCCTTTTGGAAGAGGTGGCCCACAGAATACATACACGATCTGCATCAGTGCAGGACATTGTAAGCACCATGGGAACCCCAGATTGACGTTCATGTGCTGGTAAAGGAGAATAAGTCGCCTCCCTTGGTGTGGAGGCTGGGTGTCACTGACCAACTGTTTCCCAGTCCTGATAAGTGTGTGTGTGTGTGTGTGTGTGTGTGTGTGTGTGTGTGTGTGTGTGTGTGTATGTGTGTGTGTGGTGATGGCGAAAACTGCTAATGAGCAGATTAAGAGGTCAATAGCAAAATTGTGCACTGCATCAGTTTAGTGTACCTTCTGATCTGTGGTACATGATACAGACCGACAGGCCAAATTGTCATTTACAGGAATAACCTCTTCATTCATAAGATCAGCTTGAGAAGCTGGGAATGTTTTCTTTTCTGACTGCTGTTCTTACCGATTTTCATGTCTTTATGCTGTATGATATTAGTACTTAAGTGTTTTTTGTCCTACATGTTAGTATCCATCATGTTTCACAAGCAGTGTGACAGTGGTGTTTTGGTGGCGTGTGCATCCCAAATGTTAGTGTATTCATGTTTTCGTGCATTGATATTGTCTAGTTACATTTTTATTCTTTTGCTTGTTTTGGATTTGTTGTTTGTTAAATTTATGGTTATTTGTAAAATAAGACTCCTTTTAGAGTGGGAGTATATTTGGACTCTGCAACTCTCTCCAACTGCCATCTAGCGGCAGCTTCCAAACTGCGCAAGTCAGAATGTCAAGTATAATCTGCTCCCTGTTGGGAGACAATGTAACCTACGTGCAGAAGGGGATCACCCAGGTCCTTTGTGCGCGCAGGTAAGATTAGCGCCGTTGTAACGGCCGAGCAGGTAGCTTCGAGACCCTGTAGTAGATGGGCATGTATGTCTCTCAGCTAAGCCAGGAGCTGCAGTTGCCACACTGCCTGTGCACATTGTAAAGGTTATTAGAATAAACATTTATACCAGATGTTGTATTCCGTCTAATTATTGTGAGTGGAAAAAAGGGGAGGACAGTGAGTCCTCTTGCATTATATGCTCAAACTCGAATGTACCAACATGGAAGGAAGAGCCCGTGCGAATAAAAAAGCCACACTAATCCCTTGCCTACATATCGTTGCTTGTATACTCGCATCTGAATCATGCTATGTTGCATATAAGCTGCAGTAACACTCTCAGACAGAAACCTTTTGATTGCCCCTTATACAAAGAACACACTACTCAGAGTTATTCTAGCATTAAACCAGGTCAAGACAACGATAGGCATTAGTTACCAGAAGAGCATTTGAATGGAAGTGCTGCTGGCACCAGTGCCGCTTACCACACATGTTCCTGAACTCTTGACATCGGAAGTTACATCTTATATTGTTGATAAGGTGAATATTACTTCCTGTTCTACAATGTCTAATTAGATTATCGAGATTAAGCTAGATATCTTACATCTAACCACAACATAATATTTCATTTCTTGAATTAGTTTTTTGCTTTAAAAATATTTTTAAAATGTAAAATTAAAGAATTCTCCTTAAATTACAGACCAGTTAGACAATCAAGTCTTGCCCCCACCAATTTCCGGGTGGAGGAGGCAGTTAATTAATTGATAGATTTAATTAATTAGTCAATCAAATTGGTATCAAAATAGTGCTTGTATTGGCGAGGGGAGTTCTCAGAGGAATGTGGTGGGGATGAGGGGGAGGGGGAAGAGGAGGGAGATGGGAATGGGTAGGGAACATTAGATTAAGGACCAGTCAATCAAAAGGATGGATAATCCCCAGGGGGTCATAATCCTGTTAGCAGAACAATAGGTTAAGAACCTGTCAGACAAATAAGAACAACAGGTTTGCCCCTGAATGTATACTTACCCCTGATGTTACAAATTAGCTCAGCCTGTGATGGGTACAAAAGGTGCACCAACCTGTCTGATCTTGCCCACAGCAGAGAAGTGACCAATGTGCTGGGTGGAGCGACGGAAGCGGACATGTGTATTGCATGAGAGAAGATTCAATATGGGTGTGTGTTTGCACTGGTCATATTCATACCATCCGAATTCCTACCACTCTAATCATCCCCAAATGTCTCCATGGCCGGGAGTGGTACACTTCGGCACACACACATCTCCAACACAGTGGCTGCGGAGGTGGTGGGAGTTTTTACCGACCTCTGAGCGTTGGCGCTGGCGGCGCACTTCATATGGACATCAGGACATAACCTCACGAGATGTGCGACAGTCTCAGTGATCTCTGACAAATAGACATGATAGCTACTGTTACGCACTGGATCGTTTTTCAAGTGTGTCATGTTTAGTGTTTCTGAATACATTGTGGTGGACTCGGTCTTGCGGAGGTATTCACTGTTGTCTCTATCCTATTACTCTGTAGATTCTTCCTCCTCCTTCCGAATGCAGTGGAGAGAAACAATTTAGCAATTCTGTAGTGCTTTAAAAACGCAATCACGACGTCAAATTCCCGACTAATAGCGATCTCTGACATCTAGCCACGACAACTTATTACTATGAATCGGACCGCGGTTTAAGTATGTGTTGTGTTTAGTGCTTCTCAATACATCCCAGAGGACTCTGTCTTGCAAAAGTCTTTGTTGTTATTGTTGCTATTATCCCATGATGTGCCAGACCCTTCCCTCCCTCCATCTTCGTCCTGGTGTAGTGGAGAGAAACAGTTAACTTATGAATTCTGTAGTGCTTTTAAAAAGAAAATAAGTTAGCATACTTTTAGTGCTCGTAACTCAATAACCGTTATGGTATTATCTCTCGACGAAATTTGAAACTTCAACTATTATTTCATACGTCACTACTTCCAGTCGTGATGTCGTATAATAAGAGGTTTTGATTCTTATATGAAATTTATTGTCAAAACCATAACAATGCTGGTTAAGCACGTAAACTACTGTGCAGTGTCAATCTTTTTTTATTGCGAGTAGTTTAAGCTCTGTGAAATAAATTGTTTAAATGCTACATTAACGATTTAATTAATATTTCACGTGGCACATCTTCTGAAGCAACATTTGTTACATATTCAAGATGTGTTATTCCACACCAGGTCATGAAATGCATCACAAGGAAGTGCACCATAAAGGCTGGTGCAGTTTAGAGTCCATGGTAGAGTGAAATATTTCATGCTAGTTCCTATGTCATCTGCAAAGCAAACTAATGCCTCTCTTTCGCTCCCTGTATGCAACGATTTTTTTAAAGTTATTTCGAGTCAGCCTGCTATATATTCCCCACATCATAATCATGTGACCAGTTGTTTGAAACTGATAAATAATATTTTATTCAAAATTATCTCCATTGCTTTAAACATTTCTCCCACCTCTCCGCCAAAAAAAAAAAAAAAACAGCTTTGCAGTGGGGCGGTAAATAATGAAGAACAAGTGCGATTGCAGAGTGTTCACACAAATGTGCAAATACAAATGTTGGTTAAAAATGTTATTGCAAAATTATGGCTCTCACATATGTCTCAGGGGATGATTTCCACACTTGGTGCATTAGTACACTTCCACACCCGAGCATTTTTTATAGTTTTTGGATTAATTATTCACACAGACATAAGTACAGATTATGCTAGGGAACAAGAATTAGGCGATTAATATACTAAAATCAGTTTTTCACGACACAGTTCAATCACTATTTATTGGTGTTGTCCTTTTCTTTCACACAATGAAATTAGCACTGGTGAATTGTTTTACAGTTTTACTTTAATAATAATTTGACTCCGAGCCCCCAATGGCAGTAATGTAGGCTGTTATAAACGAAAATTATTCAAATAATTCGAACAGAACCACAAGTACCACTGTCCTCTTTGTTCTAACAGTTTTGGCGCGAAATCACAGTTCGCCACTTGTTCAATTACGACGATGTATACCTCGTAAATCGTACTCCACAAATAATCGTAGCACTTCTAGTTCACCAAATATATGCTTGCACACTCTTTGTCAAAATAAATTGGAGCGAAAAATTCTTACTTAAACGAACACATGGGCCACCCACAAGCGAGGCTCGCTCGCCACCCAACCCTCCAAAACGACTGACATGGCCAAGATGACCGCTCGCTTATATAGGCTTGGACGTCAACCCCTCGGGTTTTGCAAGTACCTATCTCACCAGTTAAGGTTACAAATTTTGATACATATATCCCTTGTCAGAAATAAGTACACCATCGGAGCCGCGCTAAAAAGTACATCTTATTTAGTATTTCTAGGATTATTCTATCGCCCATAAATCAAGTTGTAGTATTTGAAAAATTTCGCCACTTAGCGCAAATTTGTTTGTTGACATCTGTGCTGCAAAGTTTTGACATAGAACTGCATATAGCACCGTTTTTACACATAATCTGTAGCGATCTATACATAGCGCTGCTCAAAATTTTCATTTCTATAATAATTAATTAATTATGGGGCGATAAATGTTAATAATAATTTGCAAACAATGAAAACTATTGCAAGTTAAGTGTATAGTATAACTGAACTAGCTTAAAATACGTGTGATGCCACCCAAAATATTATATAGTGCCTTTCTTTAGGTCATGAATTTTCTATTGAATTTTATAAACAATTTTCCCTCAATCTTTGTTTATTGCTCTTTACGGGCTTAATTATTTATGAATCTTAACATATGACTACGGCACTCGATCCGCTATGAAGAAACGTTTTTAATGAGTGCTCGCTCATCCCTGTAAGTTGTTATTTACTATTTTTATTAATCTTTCAGTATTCGTGATATTAACCGATTTTGAGGTTACTATAACTTCTGCGTCTCGTGACTTGACATAAAGATCGATCTTTCAGAAGGTGCATATTGCTCACCACACAATCCACTGCCGCATCGCTCTTCACCATAACTTTCATTGTTTTCGCGCAATGCGCGAAAAAACAAACAATGCCTCAAGCTGCAGGCCACGTGGCCGCCCGGCGACAGAGGCGTCACACCGACCGTTGCAAATCTTGCGCGGGCGCGCCACGTGCTTCCGCGAATCGCGCACCATATACCGCTCGCTCTCCACAAAGCAATCCTTGCATACTAGAAATATTCATCTAGTAACGAGGTTTGTAGCGTCACAACTTCTTCTTTCGAAGCAACATGGTCAGCGAGCCATTTTCGTACATTCTCATATGAACTGAAGCTTTGTTCAGCGACAGCATGTCCCAGTGATGCAAATAGATGATAGTTGGATGGAGCCAAGTCTGGAGAATAAGCCGTGTGTCATAGTTTATTTACCAACTGAACGCCTCGATCGTTTCCCTGACCTGTTTTGCTCTGTGTGATGGGGCGTTATCACGGAGCAATATGACTTTGTGTTGTGTTTTTCCATATTCCGGTCGTTTTTCACGCAATCCTCGATTTAAATCGGTCATTTACTGTAGGCAGTGATCAGTGTTAACGGTTTCACCAGGTTTTTAGCAGCTCATAATAGATGACTCTGTTCTGATCCCACCATTGGCAAGCAGTATTTCACAAGTGGTCTTTGGATTTGCTTGCTGTCTTTCATTCAGTTCATGTGGAACGCATTTTTCCGCTGCACCTTTCCCATAGCTTTCAACCGAAGCGAAGCGGTTTTCAGCATAGCTTTCAATTGTTGCTCGAGTTCCTATTGACTTCGAGTATAATCTTCATCCAATAAGGCCTGCAATTCGTTGTCTTAGAACTTTTTGGGTAGTTTACCGTGCTCGTCGTTTCTCACGTCAAAATCACTACTTTTGAATTTTTTGTACCACTCGAAATACTGTGTTTTCCCCAAGAGCATATTCACCGAAAGCTTCGAGAAGCATTCGATGCGATTCTGTAGCAGTTTTCTTCAAATGATAATAGAAAACTAATGCTGTCCGCAAATCGTTGTTCGTAGGCACTAAACTTCACATGTTTACGGGTTTGAAACAGATACCGATGTATGGAACTTGGGTTGCTGTGTGTTGACATTCGTCGTCAGCCATTAGAAGAAGCAGATGGTGCTGCAGACGCGGTCTCACGGGCCCTACACTGACGGCTAGATCATCTGTAGGGAAATTATGGTTTCGTACTTCTTCACCTGGTACACCGCAATAATTTTGGTTCTCCACCACGATTTCGAGGTTTGTGTGGGGTGCTGAAACAACATTAACATGTTTAGATCCATTGGCTCTCACAGAAAACTGGACATTGCACGGTGTAAATTATGCTGCTAGTGCTTCCACAATACACCCATTATGATTGAAATAAAAGACATGGACGGTGTTTCTTACTGACAAAAAAAAATTAGGAAGACATCATGACATGTGGAAATTGGTAGAGTTATGGTGCATTGTGGGGCATTTCCAAACAGCTGTCCGAGGGTGACTGATGAGCTCCACATTTAGAGTTACCTTCCACAGTGATATGGTAGCAGATGTATAGGTGTCCCGTTTCGATTGATCGCTGATATTGCAGTAATATACGCAATCATTGTCTCGGTGCAGGCTATTTCCGGAGGGAGTTGCTCCCAATAACACTGTCTCTCCATCTGAAGCAAGTGATGACAGTCAGTTATTACGTGGTAATCAACAGCTTACCAGTGGACGGATGGGATGAAAAAGACATCGTCTACGCGCTGTAATAAGCACCACAGTTGATAGTGCAACCATTTGAAGCAATTTTACCGTTTTTTTGTTTTTTTTTTTAGAGTTTCTATGCCAAACAATGACATGGCAGCATGCTTCCCAATTTCTGTATCATTGCTGAACCACCCCTCCACTAGCTTGCAGGCACCATGTATATATTGCGATTGTAGAGTGTGCAGTACGTCCATTCGTTGTTAATTCTCAACATATATATACCAAAGTAAACCAGACAGTGTCCTATACCGATCTACATTTTCTAGCACCTTTATCATAGTGCGTAATTTACAATTTCGATTTCCCCTATTTCCCTATTCGGATGGGAGTCACAGAGCATTCTCACTTTCTTAGGATAAAGTTAGAGTTTGAAATATCTCCCCGTATTGTCTTTGACCAGACCTTTCTGCAACACTGTAAACCATTTAATATGTAGGTGACAAGAAGTAGGATGCTACGTTCCACGTCTCGCAAAGGAACAGAACAATCCGAGTCCTTAACTGCTGTTCTGCACCAATCTTACTCACGACACCCAACCAAGATTTCCCCACATGCGCTCATGTCGAGAGGTTAACACCCCTTATCGGTGTATAGTAGATATGAGAGTGTTGTGGTGATCTATCAGACGGTTATGAAGAAGAAACGTGTGGTTTTTATGCATGCTGGAGCTCCAGACGGACATAGAAGCAGCTTACGTAAATCAACTGGGCTATCATTTCTAAAGTTTTGTCCTAGTGTCTGGGGTCAGTACCAAGAAGGTATTGGTAAGAGAGAAATGATCGTGGAACATAAACACGTATATTCCAAAGGGCACACAGTTTTGTACATAAAACACGCTATAGCACTAGAGTGGTGTGCCTTCCGTTATATTAGTCGTGCAGAATACAACGCTGTCAGTATCCCAGTCTAAGAATTATTTTCCCAGCGCATGACATACGTTCCCACTGCAAGTTTCTCTACGATAAACTATGATGACAAACTGTAAAGAGATAAAACTACTACCTTGCATATCAAAGAAAACATGGATTCTTTGTAACACAAACACTATATAAGTTTCCAGAGGTGTATGGTCCTGCTGTTTATGAAGTTCAAGCCCAATTATGGTTCGGAAATTATATGTTCACAACAGCCCTATAAAATGATAGCCAACAGCCGAAAATGCTTATGGAGAAACAGTGACGTCTAGCGAGGAACTAAACACCATGATCAGTAGCCAGGAAGAGATGTAACAATCTTATCTCAGTTTACCACCGCGCATGGTAACCTTCCTCTTGCACAAGAAGTCATAGCCCGATGTTAGGATGTATTGCTCATGTGCGAGGTAATATTGCCGTTTCGCCTTGATGGCACTTATCTAGAATGCCTCCTATCTCCACTATTATAGTGTGTATATTTAGCATCAGTCTACTCTCCTCCTCCATTTTACTAATTTTGCTCAGTACCCTTTTGATGATATTTGTCTCTTATTTTGTATATTCTCAGCCAATTTCCGTAATTTTACTAGGTTTTCGCGATTTTACACATTTCGCGGTATTGCTCTCATTTTTTACTTATCTCACATCAATTTTTCGTGATTATACCAGGTTTTCCTAGAATTTTACTGATTTTGCATTTTCCATATTTTTCCCAGTTTTCCATATGTATATGGTAGTCTGTGTTGCGTGGGAAAATGCTCAATAAGGGCTTGTGTTTGCGCTGGACATATTCATAACATCGGAATTCCTACCACTCCAAACGAATGCCGGACATTAGCCACACTTGCCCCTTCGCCAGGTAGGTTGAGCAGCGATCCCTAGGGTAAGGGACGCCCTTCCTCGTACTTCTGTCTGCTTTCAAACCGCCGTCTCCACATCTTACTCGATACCACCAGTACGTAAGGGACCTTCTTCTTCGACATCTTGGCGAAATACAGAGCTTCTTTTCCGAAATCGAAATATTTATAACTTTTGGGAAATTAAAGCAATACCGACGATTATGTCAGTATGTAATTAGTTCTGCCAAGTATAAATTTAGATCCCTCTGCCTCTAGGGTAGCGTCCTTTCATGCTTACTGATAGCGACAGAAACAGTCCATCGACATGGGAGCAACAAGAAAGGAACGATGTAAAGAGAATGCGAAATGTATGCTAATCATTTCTTTTTGATCACTGCATTTGTGCCTATTTTAATTACTACAACTGCATGCCCAACAGACAGTGAGGAAAGAAGAAATGGGAATGTGAATGTTTGAAAAGAAGAACGATATACTCCATATGAATTTACTCCCTAAAATCCGATATCCCTTGTGACGAAACACTAGTTAATAAAGTGTAGCGGGACAATGTTCAAAACATGACTGAAAATAGGTTCACTAAATAGAAATAAGAACATCTATGATTGACATGTCATCTAAAGTCGACATAAAATTTTAAAATGTTAGAAATAAGGAAATGAAGTAATAAAGAATGCCATGCTTGTAACGTACGTTGTTGTTCTGCATTGTTTAGCTCTGGTATTTACAGGGTCACAGGGAAAGCATCCTAGGTTTTGGAGGGAAAAGCCGTAATTGTAATGATCTGCACAACAGCAGAAGCAAGAAGCACATCTTAAGCAAAAAAAAATGAAATGTGTGTTTCAGCTCACAAGCGACATTGAAGCATACAGTTCCTGTGACAGTTCAAAGAAAACTTGAGTCTCATCACATATAGGTACGCTACTCACACAATTATAGTTGGCAGTGACTTCAGTCTACCTTTCGTATGTTGACAAAAATACATTTTCAGACCCTATTGCAGGTGGAAAACAACTTCCGTAATTGTTCCAAATGCTTTTTTTTTAAATTATTTTGAACAATCACTTCACGAGGCCATTCAAATTGTAAATCATTACAAAAACACACCTGACCTCTTAGCCGCAAATAATCCTGAGCATCAATCCCGCGTCCGGCCATCCTGATTTAGGTTTTCTGTGATTTCCCTAACTCACGCCAGGCAAATGCCGAGATGGTTCCTTTGAAAGGGCACGGCCGACTTCCTGTCCCGTCCTTCCCTAATCTAATGACACCGATGACCTAGCTGTCTGGACTCTTCCCCCACACAACCCAACCCAATTCTTGAGCATCACGACAGATACAGGGATTAGTGAACACACAGTCGAGGGAGGCTCAATTCCGTAACAAAGAAATTCGCCAAAACTAAACACAGCTAAAAATTCGGTTGACGCATTTCTAAGAGACAGTGTCCAATCCTTCCAGACTATGTAAATGAAGATCATATGAGGCTTAAGTTCAAATAAATACACTACTGGCCAATAAAATTGCTACACCACGAAGATGACGTGCTACAGGCGCGAAATTTAACCGACAGGAAGAAGATGCTGTGATATGCAAATGATTAGCTTTTCAGAGCATTCACACAAGGTTGGCCCCGGTGGCGACATCTACAACGTGCTGACATGAGGAAAGTTTCCAACCGATTTTTCATACACAAACAGCAGCTGACCGGCGTTGCCTGGTTAAACGTTGTTGTGATGCCTCGTGTAAGGAAGAGAAACGCGTACCATCACGTTTCCGACTTTGATAAAGGTCGGATTGTAGCCTATCACGATTGCGGTTTATCGTATCATGACGTTGCTGCTCGCGTTGGTCGAGATCCAATGACTGTTAGCAGAATATGGAATCGGTGGGTTCAGGAGGGTAATAAGGGACGCCGTGCTGGATCCCAACGGCCTCGTATCACTAGCAGTCGAGATGGCAGGCATCTTATCCGCATGGCTGTAACGGATCGTCCAACCACGTCTCGATCCCTGAGTCAACAGATGGGGACGTTTGCAAGACAACAACCATCTGCACGAACAGTTCGACGACGTTTGCAGCAGCATGGACTATCAGCTCGGAGGCCATGGCTGCGGTTACCCTTGACGCTGCATCACGTACAGGAATGCCTGCGATGGTGTACTCAACGACGAACCTTGATGCACGAATGGCAAAACGTAATTTTTTCGGATGAATCCAGGCTCTGTTTACAGCATCATGATGGTCGCATCCGTGCTTGGCGACATCGCGGTGAACGCACATTGGAAGCGTGTATTCGTCATCGCTATACTGGCGTATCACCTGGCGTGATGGTATTGGGTGCCATTGGTTACATGTCTCGATCACCTCTTGCTCGCATTGACGGAACTTTGAACAGTGGACGTTACATTTCATGTGTGTTACGACTCGTGGCTGTACCCTTCATTCGATCCCTGCGAAACCCTACATTTCAGCAGGATAGTTGCAGGTACTGTACGGGCCTTTCTGAATACAGAAAATGTTCGACTGCTGCCCTGGCCAGCACATTCTCCAGATCTCTCACCAACTGAAAACGTCTGGTCAATGGTGGCTGAGCAACAGACTTGTCACAATACGCCAGTCACTACTCTTGATTAACTGTGGTATCATGTTGAAGCTGCATGGGCAGCTGTACCTGTACACGCCATCCAAGCTCTGTTTGACTCAATGCCCATGCGTATCAAGGCCGTTATTATGGCCAGAGGTGGTTGTTCTGGGTACTGATTTCTGAGGATCTATGCACCCAAATTGCGTGAAAATGTAATCACATGTCAGTTCTAGTATAATACACTCCTGGAAATTGAAATAAGAACACCGTGAATTCATTGTCCCAGGAAGGGGAAACTTTATTAACACATTCCTGGGGTCAGATACATCACATGACCACACTGACAGAACCACAGGCACATAGACACAGCCAACAGAACATGCACAATGTCGGCACTAGTTCAGTGTATATCCACCTTTCACAGCAATGCAGGCTGCTACTCTCCCATGGAGACGATCGTAGAGATGCTGGATGTAGTCCTGTGGAACGGCTTGCCATGCCATTTCCACCTGGCGCCTCAGTTGGACCAGCGTTCGTGCTGGACGTGCAGACCGCGTGAGACGACGCTTCATCCAGTCCCAAACATGCTCAATGGGGGACAGATCCGGAGATCTTGCTGGCTGAGAAGGAGGAGGGAGAGACAAGGGACCCAACCCTTCAGAGCAGGTAAAATCGTGACAAATGTCCGCACACCCTCCAATCATCCCCGGATGCCTTCTATGGCTGGGGGTGGTGCACTCTGGGACATACGCGCGTCCAAGACTGCGGCTGCGGACGTATTTCTCGCCGACCTCTGAGCGTTGGCGCTGGCGGCGCGCTTCGTCTGGACATCAGGACATAAACGTGCGGTATGTGCGAGTGTTTCAGCGCCCTCCGACATTTAGCCACGACAGCTACTGCTACGGCCTGGATCGTGGTTTAAGTGTGTCGTGTTTAGTGTTTTTCAATATACTGCAGTGGACTCTGTTATGCAGTGGTATTTGCTGTTGTGTTTAGCCTGTACACAGAAGACCCTTTCTCCTCGATCCCTTTTTAGTAGAGCGCGACGTCAAAGTCCCGTCTGATAGCGTTCTCTGACATCTAGCCACGACAACAGCTGTTACTAGTATGGACTGGATCACGGTTGAAGTGTGTCATGTTTAGTGCTTCACAGCACATCGCAGTGGACTCTGTCTTGCATTGGTATTGCTGTTGTCTCTTACCTATCGTGCAGTAGCTCTTCCTCCTCTTCCTCCTTGCGAATGTAGTGGAATGAACCAATTTAGGAATTCTATAGTCCTTTAAAAACGCAATCGTGACGTCAGATTCCCGATTAATACCGATCTCTTACATCTAGCGATGACAACTTATCACTATGGATTGGATCACGGTTTAAGTGTGTGTAGTGCGTAGGGGTTCTCAATACATCGCAGTGGACTCTGTCTTGCATAAGTATTTGTTGTTGTTGTTGGTACTATCCCTTGATGTGCTAGACCCTCTCCTCCCCTCTTCTTCGTCCTGGTGTAGTAGAGAGAACCAGTCAGCTTACGAATTCTATAACCAGCCAGTGTGGCCGAGTGATTCTAGGCCCTTCAGTCTGGAACCACTCGACCGATACGGTCGCAGATTAGAATCCTCCCTCGGGCATGGATATGTGTGATGTCCTTAGGTTAGTTAGGTTTAAGTAGTTCTAAGTTCCAGGGGACTGATGACCTCAGATGTTAAGTCCCATAGTGCTCAGAGCCATTTGAACCATTTTAGGAATTCTATAGTGCTTTAAAAAAATAACTTAGTATACCTTTAGTGCTTGGAAACTCTATGACCGTGATGGTATTAACTCTTGTCGAAATTTGAAATTCCAACTATTATTTCATACATCACTGCTTCCAATCGAGGCATCAGATAATAATAGGTTTGGATTATTAATGAAATTTCTAGTCAAAAACATAACATAGTTGGTTATGCACGTAAACTACTGTGCAGTGTCAATAATTTTTATTTTGTGTAGTTTTAAACTACGTGAAGTAAATTATTTAAATGCTGTATTAACGATTTAATTAATATTTCCCAAGGTACATCTTCTCAAGCAACATTTGTGACATCTTCAAGATGTGATATTACACGCCAAATTTAATAACTCCTGAAGCAGTCCGTGAAAGGACCACTAGGAAGTGCACCATGAAGCTGTTGCAGTTTAGAGCCCATGGTGAAGTGAAATATTTCATTTTAGTTCCTATGTCACCTGCAAAGATTACTACTGCTCTCTCTCTCTATCTATGCAACGATCTTTTTAAAAGTGTATTTCGAGTCAACCTGCTACTAGTTTTGTGACATTGTCAATTTGTGTTGTAAGTAGGCTGTTTAGGTTTTTATGTTGGTAACGCCAAGTATCGCTCTGTATGAAAATCACTGTCTACGCTGTGTGCAGTCTGTGGCTGCTTGGACTCATTGTTGGAATATTCCCTAGTGTAGTGTTGGGGAGTTGGATGTGAACAGCACGTAGCGTTGTGCAGTTGGAAGTAGTGATGGGGTAAACTGCGATTTTTCGAGTGATTTCTGTGAATGCTACTTTTCAGTAGCTGTTATTCTTAACTGTGATTTGTCGCAGTTAAGAGTCGCAGATAACGAAACCTGGCCGTGTATACCTCCACATTCTACCACTGCTATTTCTGTGTTTTCTGCTACTTCCGCGATTTCTGCCACTTCTGCGATTACTGCTACTTCTGCGATTTCTGCGACTTACCACCATATGAAAAAGTTACACCTGTCCACACAGAAAATTGCATCTCAACAAACCTGTCATTAGTATGTATGTTTTATGATTGTTCTTCCGTTGGCTTAAATTTTGTATTAAAGAAACAACTGTGAAAACATTAATAGTGTAATTAATATGTAAGTATCCATACAGTACCATAATTAGAAAATGAATTTTAACATATTGTTATGTTCACAGGAACCCGAACTACATTTTAGTCACTCAGTACAGAGATAACTCAAAATATCAATGTCAACAGATCTGGAGAAATTGCCACTGCGTCTTTAGACTGTCTTCCTCAGACGAGAGGTTAGTGATTCTATGAACTTAATTACTTACATGAGATCGTTGTTGCAAATGTGAAATATATCCCATTGAGTGGCTTTCATTACAGCAAATATTAGCAATCTACTCTGTCAATTATATTGCTTGTAATTAGTGACAGCAGAAATGTTTAATAATCCAAGTGATTTTGCAGACACAGTTCCGTCTCTGATTACTGGTTGCTGTATGTATCTATTCACAACAAGGCTGTTGAGAGAGACTCGTGAAGATTCAAGACAGCTCTTAGAGGATTAGCAGTTTAAAAGTGCCATAATTATGATGTAAGTGTGCAGATGAGTGATTAAACTGTGTTCTATTGAAGTAGTTGTGCGATTTTAAAGGAATAATAAATGTGAAATACAATGAGTGAATAATGAAAATCTCATTTTCCACATGTTAAGCTATTTTATATCCGTAAATTTTCTGCCACTTATTTATTGGTAAACACTTGTTGGAGAGTGATATGCCGCCCTCTTCCCCCCTTTATCTACAATCTTGGTGTGACACTGACCTGTAACATATCCCAAAGTCTAGAATATGCATTTTGAGGCTGTTGATATGAAAGTTGGAAGTACAGATCTTCCAGTTGAATCAGGAATAGTTTAAGTGCATTACTTGAAAGTAACACAGGAAAAGCTTACTTATGTAGGTGGTAGTAGTGTCGGCAAAAGTTCTTGTATGTGCAATTACCATGTAGAACACCAGACATAAAACTTTTCTCCAGAGTCTTGAACTGCGTTGGAACAAAAGTGAGGCAATATATGACTCAATACTACTGTTTTCATTTCATTACACTTATACAGATGTCTGCGTTCTGCTGTGTTAACATTGCAAAGTCCTGTAGGCATGTGGAGTATTAACCAAAACTGTCATATTGGAAGCAGAATCAAACACATTTGTTACGTTACTTGATATTTTCAGGAGAAAAAGGCAGTGTTGCTTCTTATTAATATAATACATTCAGAGTCACAGCTGTGTTTGACCAACCATAACTGATGCTGAATGTGCATGTCATCATATAATATGAAGGACTTATTTCAATAGTGGTACAAGAAATACAATTTAATCTCTAGCAAGAAGCTATATGCCTGAATATTTCAGGTATCTCAAGTGCAGATTTTTCAACGCTCATTTAACTTTACGACTCTGTATCTCAAAATGAACAAAAATGGGTTTGTACCACTATTGAAATAAGCCCTTCATATGCACACTCATAGCACACCGATCTCGTGAGGCATAAGGCTCTCATAACAAAGCACATATGTCGGTCAACAGATGGCACTAGGAAAAAGAATGTTAACTGTGCTTTTTAGTTGCTACTTGTGACTTCTTGTTGCGATTTGACACAGAAATCGCAGTTTCACTTGATAGCGAATGTCGTAGTACGAGCTTTGCTCAACAGATGGCACTGTTACCTGCGCCTTTTAGTCGCTACTTATAGCCTCTACTTGTCACTGAAATCGCAGAAAGCAGAACGGAATTCGGCCAACACATGGCTCACGGCGTTGAATGTGACATGCTACTTGCGGCTGCTAACTGTGACTGAAATCGCAATTAGATTCTGTAAAGTTGTTATTGTGATACACTCCTGGAAATTGAAATAAGAACACCGTGAATTCATTGTCCCAGGAAGGGGAAACTTTATTGACACATTCCTGGGGTCAGATACATCACATGATCACACTGACAGAACCACAGGCACATAAACACAGGCAACAGAGCATGCACAATGTCGGCACTAGTACAGTGTATATCCACCTTTTGCAGCAATGCAGGCTGCTATTCTCCCATGGAGACGATCGTAGAGATGCTGGATGTAGTCCTGTGGAACGGCTTGCCATGCCATTTCTACCTGGCGCCTCAGTTGGACCAGCGTTCGTGCTGGACGTGCAGACCACGTGAGACGACGCTTCATCCAGTCCCAAACATGCTCAATCGGGGACAGATCCGGAGATCTTGCTGGCCAGGGTAGTTGACTTACACCTTCTAGAGTATGTTGGGTGGCACGGGATACATGCGGACGTGCATTGTCCTGTTGGAACAGCAAGTTCCCTTGCCGGTCTAGGAATGGTAGAACGATGGGTTCGATGACGGTTTGGATGTACCGTGCACTATTCAGTGTCCCCTCGACGATCACCAGAGGTGTACGGCCAGTGCAGGAGATCGTTCCCCACAGCATGATGCCGGGTGTTGGCCCTGTGTGCCTCGGTCGTATGCAGTCCTGATTGTGGCGCTCACCTGCATGGCGCCAAACACGCATACGACCATCATTGGCACCAAGGCAGAAGCGACTCTCATCGCTGAAGACGACACGTCTCCATTCGTCCCTCCATTCACGCCTGTCGCGACACCACTGGAGGCGGGCTGCACGATGTTGGGGCGTGAGCGGAAGACGGCCTAACGGTGTGCGGGAATGTAGCTCAGCTTCATGGAGACGGTTGCGAATGGTCCTCGCCGATACCCCAGGAGCAACAGTGTCCCTAATTTGCTGGGAAGTGGCGGTGCGGTCCCCTACGGCACTGCGTAGGATCCTACGGTCTTGGCGTGCATCCGTGCGTCGCTGCGGTCTGGTCCCAGGTCGACGGGCACGTGCACCTTCCGCCGACCACTGGCGACGACATCGATGTACTGTGGAGACCTCACGCCCCACGTGTTGAGCAATTCGGCGGTACGTCCACCCGGCCTCCCGCATGCCCACTATACGCCCTCGCTCAAAGTCTGTCAACTGCACATACGGTTCACGTCCACGCTGTCGCGGCATGCTACCATTGTTAAAGACTGAAATGGAGCTCCGTATGCCACGGCAAACTGGCTGACACTGACGGCGGCGGTGCACAAATGCTGCACAGCTAGCGCCATTCGACGGCCAACCCCGCGGTTCCCGGTGTGTCCGCTGTGCCGTGCGTGTGATCATTGCTTGTACAGCCCTCTCGCAGTGTCCGGAGCAAGTATGGTGGGTCTGACACACCGGTGTCAATGTGTTCTTTTTTCCATTTCCAGGAATGTATCTGTGACTTCTCAGTCACTGTAATTTCTATCAGATACGCGATTTCCCGCCCGCCACTAGTTGGAGGTGAGCTGCCAGGAGTGGTGGATGTGGAGAGAGAGATGCCAGAGTTTTGAAAGGTTGCTATAAGTGGACGATCTGGACATGTGTCTGCCACAAAAAGGAAATTTGTAAAGATGGATGTCATGAATTGATAGATATATATTTGAAGACTTTTGAACATTATTAAGCTAAATACATTGTTTGTTCTCTATCAAAATATTTCATTTTTTAACTATGCCTATCCGTAGTTAGTGCCTTCAGTAGTTAGAATCTTTTATTTAGTTGGCAGTATTGGTGCTCGCTGTATGGCAGTAGTTCAAGTAAAGAAGATTTTTGTGCTGTAAGTGATTCATGTAAGGTATAGGTTATTGTTACTCAGACCCATTCTTTTGTAGGGGTTATTGAAAGTCATATTGTGTTGCGCTAAAAATATTGTGTTTCAGTTTAGTGATGATCAGAATAAGTAAAGAGAGAACTGTCTGAGTACTTACAGTTTTACTCAGCTGTCTTTGTATCAAATAACGTAGAAGTTTACTAACTCAGCCATTAATAATTTTTCAAAGAGGACGTTACAGTGTGTGTGTGAAATAACTGCCTTGCACGCCTTATGTTCCCTACATAACGATCATGTGACTGGAAATTAATTATTTATTAACTTCAGCAATGTTTCATGGTCAATTCCAAATCAGGTATTTGCTTTGGAAGGAAGCCATCTCTCGCATGCACTGGTATCCGACAGATTGGTTCACACATACAGGCCATTTGATACAGCAATCAACAGCCGACAGTGGTGCGGCGAGCCCACTAGAGTTTCCAAAATCCCCCCAGTGCGTTCTAACATTGGGCCTCCTGAATATGTGGCGAAAAAGTTTTTCAGACATATATAACCAGTCAGACACTGAAGCTGGCCTTGCAAGCCAAAAATCATTTAACACAATGAAAGTAATACTGTAGAACAAAAGAAAACCAGCGCTTTTCATTTATTGTAATGTGGTTCTAGCATGAAGCGATGGGTGATTCAGTTACTATGTGCTTCCTTACACAATCAGAATGAAAAATCATTACAATTGCTTAAAAATTCCCTACATCATCTTGTATCCCAGAAACTGTTTATTTAATCAATATTCCACACAGTATCTAAATTGTTTAAACAATATTTCATACACTGCAATTGATTTTCCTCCAAATGGTCAATCAACTGAATCTTTCCACGTAAGGGAGGAGAGATGCAGGGCAGGGCGTTTTCCCAGAGGGGGCTGGGGTTGATTAATTGCTTGATTTAGTTAATTACTCAATCAAATTGATATCTAAAGTGTGCTTTTGTTGGCAAGGTTTAGTTCCCAGAGGAATGGGGGAGGATGAGGGGGAGAGGGAGGGGGAAGAGGTGAGGGAGAATGGTTGGGTGGGAGAACATTAGGTTAAGAGGATCATAATCCTTTCAGCAGAACATTGGTTAAGGACCTGTCAATCAAAAGAGAACAATAAATTTGCTCCTGAATGTATATTTCCCCCTGATGTAGGTAACCCATAATGTGTAATAATTCTCCCTTTGTCCTACTGCTAATATTTAATGCTATAAACCAAGATACACTAGGTCGCTTGTATAGTAAAACATCTGGCTTCACATACAGAAATGTCTTCTCTTTCCCTATGAACACAGGCACTGTCATCTGAAATGGGACAGCTTTATTTTTGCTAAACTACCAGAAACAATATGATTTATTGTTCACACTTATGCTTCAGTAAAGAGAGCTTTTTTAGTATTACAACATGTAGCCTTCGTTTTTAAGTATCACAAACTATCGATGAGGTACAATAGCGCCAAAATTTTCCATTGTTCTTTACTTCCAATAACTACTATATTCATATACTTCCTAGTTAGTCATTTTGTGACACATACAGTGCAGTGCCTGGTATACAGTCTCTCGAATATTTGTGTTGTGTGTAGCAGAGGTTACTTAACCTAAGCACTAGGAGTAGAAATTTTTCTCCCAAGTATCAAAGCTTAAATAACATTACTCACCCAATGACTGCTTATGAGGTATACATATTCTGTGTGTAAAAATAATACTGCAAACCTTCTCAGTGAATCGCAATTTATGTTACTTACTAAAAGATAATCAATAATACAATTACCACCATTGCAAACATTAACAATTGACAAACTGCAAGTAAGGGGCTGCAATATTGTGACATTGGTGGTTCTATAATTTTACCCTTGATCACTTGATGTATTACCTTTGTGATTGCCGCTGGTTTGGACCACGGGATGGAGTATGTATTCTGACAATATACTTCATTGATGTAAAGTCCATTTGATATTAGTAACATACCTGATTTTTTTCCTCAGAAAAGCCTACATACTTTAAAAGGAAATCCTTTAGCTCTACTTGCTGCAAGAAGTCAATGGCTGTGTACTCTATAATTATATCCTTTATATGATTTTCTTTATTCTCTACTCGACTACATAGGACAGGTGTGTTACAGATGTGTGCAGCATTCATTTCAGTAAACTTGTAGTGTCCCCAGAATTTTACGAACGTCTGGAGACATTTGTGTTCCAGCTGTTTCGAACATGCATTATTTTAAAACAGGGTGTAAGGATGAGCATGGGATACTGCACCCATTTATTGTTTGTGCAGGCAAAACTGGAAGGAAGATAATTCGTCGGCGCTGGCAAGTGTTCAGTAAGACCTGCCAAGAATAAGCAAATACGGCCCGGAAGCTCTGTGGCCGGCTGCAAAGAGTAATGTAGCATTGTATGGAGAGACTCGAAATAATGACTGTTTATTAAACGTTGAACTGCTGTTGAGAGTACGTGGACTGGATGTGGATAGTCAGCCACAATAAAAGCTTATGTATTACTTGTGTTCAAAAATGTGTAATTAACTGATTCTGGGTGCCCGGTAATGTGTGGGCTTACATCATAAAGTTTAGTTGTTTTTTTGTACGAAGTGGAAATAAATATGTTCTGGTGCATTGAATGATATTCCAAGAGTAGCGTATTTTTTAAATAAAAAGAGTGAGAGCGAGAGAGTGAAAATTTCCCCTTCCTAGCACTGAAATCTTTGGAGAAGCATCAGGTACTAGCAGAAAACATTGGCGCTGCAAGAAAGCAGAACCAGCAATCTTCAACAAGTAAGTCCACGAAAACGTTTAAGCTGTATAGAGAGAGTTTAACATTACGCTTTCACTGATCAAATATTAAATGCTCTGAATAACCGGACATCACTCATAGGTATTTTTTGTGATCTCTCAAAGGCCTTTGACTGTGTAAATCATGGAATTCTTTTAGATAAGCTAAATCATTATGGTTCGAGGGGGGCAGTGCACAAATGGTTTAATTCATACTTAACTGGAAGAATGCAGAAAGTTGAAATAAGTGGTTCATGTAATGTTAATACAACAGCTGATTCCTCAAACTGGGGGGCTATCAAGCACGGGGTCCCACAGGGTTCGGTCTTAGGTCCTTTACTGTTCTTGATATACATTAATGATTTACCATTCCATATTGATGAAGATGCAAAGTTAGTTCTTTTTGCTGATGATACAAGTACAGTAATAACATCCAAAAACCAAGAACTAAGTGATGTAATTGTAAATGATGTTTTTCACAAAATTATTAAGTGGTTCTCAGCAAACGGACCCTCTTTAAATTTTGATAAAACACAGTATATACAGTTCCGTACAGTAAATGGCACAACTCCAGTAATAAATATAGACTTTGAACAGAAGTCTGTAGCTAAGGTAAAATTTTCAAAATTTTTAGGTGTGTTCATTGATGAGAGGTTAAACTGGAAGCAATACATTGATGGTCTGCTGAAACGTCTGAGTTCGGCTATGTATGCTGTTAGGGTTATTGCAAATTTTGGTGATAAGAATCTCAGTAAATTAGCTTACTATGGCTGCTTTCATTCACTGCTTTCGTATGGTATCATATTCTGGGGTAATTCATCGTTGAGTAGAAAAGTATTCATTGCCCAAAAAGGTGTAATCAGAATAATTACTGGAGCCCACCCATGGTCATCTTGCAGACATCTATTTAAGGATCTAGGGATCCTCACAGTAACCTCACAGTATATATATTCACTTATGAAATTTGTTGTTAATAATCCAGCCCAGTTCAAAAGTAATAGCAGTGTGCATAGCTATAACACCAGGAGAAATGACGATCTTCTCTATGCAGGGTTAAATCTGACTTTGGCACAGAAGGGGGTAAATTATGCTGCCACAAAAGTCTTTGGTCACCTACCAAACAGCATCAAAAGCCTGACAGATAGTCAACCAACATTTAAAAATAAATTAAAAGAATTTCTAGATGACAACTCCTTCTACTCATTGGCTGAATTTTTAGATATAAATTAAGGGAGGGAAAAAAAACTAACTTAAGCATTAGTGTCATGCAATATTTTGTGTAATGTAATATCTTGTACAGACATCTTTCATTAACCTGACATGTCCCACATCATTACGAAGTGTCATATTCATGATCTATGGAACAAGTATTAATCTAACCTAATCTAATTACACCGGGCCACCGCAAACTTTACCACTGAGCCTTGGCATTATTTACCACGTTTTTTGTTTCTGCTAAATAAACAACAATATTTTTTCTATTGATGTTCAGAAAGCATTTACGCAAGGAGAAATAAGTCGCTGCATGCTCCTCCCTTAAGAATTTCACGCAGTCTACGAGTACCTGCTTACAATTAGAGACAGACAGAATATGGCTCAATTTCCTATCACAAACTCGCGAATTTTAGTAAGTAAATTGGTTGATAATTCACCATGGTATCTATATCCATAAGATTGCAGTAGGCACTTTCTTGAACATTGCTTATTCATTGCCTTGGACCTATGATCACAGCATTTGTGATGGTCAGTTTGGCACATTGTTATATCACAATTGATTTACTGAATTGCTTTCAATACCCCCCTCCACCCCACGATCGTCACTGAGAGCGCAATGTGACCGAATTAATTTGTTGAACTTGGGCGGGGCTCTTATGCCACCTTAATAATATTTATGGAAGGACTTTGGAGTCACCTGAAGAATGGGGTACAACCCCTTGGCTTTGACCAGTGACGCCATAGTTTACTCAGAGATATTAATGTCTCTATTTGCGAGCCGTATGTAATAAACCGATTATCTTTTGTGGCGAGGCTTCATCATTCTAAATCGAAGTAAATGAATGTGTTTTTAAGAGACATTTTGTACGATTTTTGCCGCTTGTATTAATTTAAATCGTTTGTTCATTCCAATTCATTCAGTACTTATTTTCAATCTTATTGTTTCAGATATCTTAGAATAATTGCTTTTCGTTCTGGACAATTTTTACTTTCTGATTTTCGTTTGTGGGTAGGATTTATCTATTCCTATGAATATGGAAGATTTGAAGCAGGGTTTGTCAATGGCAGTGCCAAATACAAATTTTAAATTTGTCGCCTTTTTGTCGCCTTCGCCAGCACTAGTATTACTATGATGTTCTTTGGTCGACAGTAGCACTATAGAAGTCGAAAAGACCGACATACAAAAAAATTTTATCCCGTACTGAACATAACACTGGCATTCTATACATCAGTTGAATTATGAAGATAGTATCCTGTTCCTCGATTGACCTATGTAGGTCATCTGAAGTATGGGATACAAATCTTAGGTATGTCGCTATTTTCACCTTCGATTGCACCTGTATCCTATTCTTCAGTTGACTTACATAGGTCACTGAAGTACGGGATACAAGTTTTACTCTTGTAGGTTTTTTCGCATCACTGCATAGGTCAACTGAGGAATAAGATTCTAGTGCTGGCAAAGATGAGAAAGTGGAAATACATAAAATTTGTTCCTGTTCTTATTTTTTATACTAACATCCCATTCTTCAGTTTAGCTACATAGATAAACTGAAGAATACGATACTATGATTCAAATAAGTGCTGTACTTAACATTATGTTCAAAAAATGAATGTATATGATGTATGACTACCATGTGCTTTCTCTGTCATCAATTCCTTACTTTCTCAACATTCGTCTTTGCTCTTAAATCTGTTCAGTACATCATCTCTGGTAACTTCTGACAACGTTGGTTAAAGCCAATGGGTTGTATCCCATTCTTCAGTAATCCTGGATTGTTATTGCTAAATTGTATGAATTATACAGTTTGCATAGGATATTCTTGCATGTGGGTATTCGTTGCATTTTGCTGTCTGTGGTTTCCAGTTAGGGGATTCCATCGATTGTAATTGTTAGTATTCTGCCAATGCCCTTATCATTAGCACAGTAACCAGTGAGATAGCTGTTATCATTCATCCTTCTCCTATTAAAATTTGGTGGACCATGCTCAACAGGCCAGGCGTTATGCAGCAGACCCGACGCTGGTCATCTCACAAAGCAGATACAACAGTCTCTGATACTGCTGTGGTTGTTAACATTGCTCATACAGTGGAAAAGACTGAGTTGCATCACTGTTGTCATTTATTGTTGGTCGAATCATGAAGTGCTCAAGATTTGTTTTAGGTACATAGGCTAATATTCCCATTAGGTCCAGCGACAATTTTGCTTTTAATGTTCTGTAAACGTTCCTGTGTTTTATAGGGATCATCCCAACACTCAGTCTTGTTCAAGTACTTCTCGAAAGACTTTCATAGCATTCATTGCCTACTGTTAAATGGTTCAGGATGGAATACCTTCTTATGGAATCTTTTTTGCTCTAAACTGGACCAGTATTTCGACAGCAATCTTGGTTTCTGTTAGGGTGGTTTCTGCCTGAATGACGCCTGCAGTGAAGTGTATCGTTTTGCTTATCTGTCGACAAAATTGGTAACATGCCTCTAAATGACCTGATTCACACAACACGGTGAATATTTTTTCTGTCTGAATAAGCTCTCACCTAACAGAACAGACAATAAAGAAGTTATAGCTCCCAAACTATAGGAAATACAGTTAGATGGTGTGCCTGTATGTCTTATATCATTTCTATACATTCCCTCGTATGGTGCAGAACTAATATTTTCACCACTGACCATAAAACAGGTCATGTACTCTGTGTTATTAATGTAATACGATCTCGCCACTCTAGTAAATCTATGCTCAACACAGTTGTAATTTAACGGTAATTCAATTCTACATACTTCCTCCATAGTGGCTTTCTGCGATATCACTTTAGTGGCAGATTGTTATAAAACAATCCTTAATTTAATTCTGAATCTAACTTTACTGAGAATCCATTGTGAAAAAACATGGGAAAAAGTGTTCTTTCATTTCACCTTCCTGTTCAAATGTAAGATGATATACTTTTTCTTTCAGATGCTTTTAGTCAGGCTTGTTGATCAGATAATCGCTGCATTGCATCAGGAAGACATGGCACACAGTTTTGAGTTCTGTGATCTTAGTCGTTAATGCATCTTGTTGTATCAATAAATCTGTCTCCTTGGATAACACTGCATCTTGTTGTAATGATAAACTTCTCACACCAATTGACAGACTCGTCGGTTTTGATGAAATAACATTTTGCTTAGACGACATGTCACTCAACTAGGAGGACAGTTCGTTATGCTTAATGGACATTTCGCTTTGCTTGGTTAACATTTAATTTTTTAATTTTTTTCAAGTCATCTTCTGTCTGGTTTGATGTGGCACACCATGAACTTCTCTCCTAACCAACCTTTTCACCTAAGAGTAGCACTTGCAACCTAAATTGTCAGTTATTTCCTGGATTTATTCCAATTTCCATCGTCCTCTACAGTTTTTACCCACTACAACTCCCTCTAGTACCACAGAAGTTATTCCGTGATGTCAATATTTTTCATATATTCCTTTCTTTGCCAATTCTCCACCAGTCCACATAATTTTCAATTTTTCAAAAAATTTGTTTTTTTCTTAGCTTTCATCTTGTAACGCTGTTGCATTAATTTGAGGTGTAAGCGGTGCTGATATTCAATAAAAGCGGGTCAAAAGCTGTGAGCTGTCTGGGGAAGTTAACCTTGCATTACTGCGCAACTGTTTCACCAGGTATCCAGTCTAGCTTACCAAATTCCCAACCAGACTAAAGATTAATTATAATCTTTTAATCGTCATACATTCCCAAGCAGGTTTCTCACACACAGGAAAATTTATGACTGTTTATTAACAAGCAAAATTTATGAAAATAGCAAAGGTACTACAGCAATTAAAAAAAACCATGAAAATAACATCAGTATTACAAAGCAGAACATTACAATGCACAATCCGCAAAACAAAAACAAAAAAAGATAAGAAAAAAACTTGTTTTACAAAGTGGTTATCACAAAAAATTCTATATCTTATAAAACTAATAATTTGTAGAATTAAAATAACTTTGTGGCACTAATTTAATCACTCTACTATATTTTAGTTAGTTAGCAAACAATGATCATTGTGTTGTTATACTGAAACTACAATTAATTATGTGATTGTTACCCTTAAGGGGCCCTCACTATAAACATGCCCCATGCAAAGGCTAATCGACCACAGTCCAATGAGAATGAATAGCTATCTGACTGATAAACGAAGCAATGCCACAGGAATGAATTTACGAAACAAAATATCACAAATCTGATACATCACACAAGAACAAAGATTGATCACTAAAGCAGCTCTGAAATCACAATAGTCAACGTCTAAAAAAAAAAAAACACCAATAAATACAAGAGTCAAAGTCTAAAAAAAAAACACCAATAAATCGAACCCCTGCAAAACACACGAGTCAAAGTTTCTCTGACAGAAACACACGTATATGCATTGGACTAAGAACCGTATAATCACTGTTCACTGACACACTCAGTAGTTCCACTGTTCCGAGGCACAATATAAGGGGAGGGGGGGGGGTTCGTCACCGCAGCTGTCAGTAGGGATTTTTGTCCATCTGTTGCGTGCAATCCCGCCGTCTCTGCCCTCTCATGAAGTTTCTCTTGGTGGCCCGTGTCACGTACATCTCGATTTGGTTCCATGTCTGTGTTGTCAAATTCGTGCGGTATCGTCGTTTGACACGCCAAGTTGATATTCCTGGGCAAGGATGACACTTAATTGCTCTTCTTTGTGCCACCCTTAGCTTCCAGAGAACATCGCACTATGATTTACTGTCGCTTGACAGTTGGCATCCGCCAGGAAATGTTGATAGGAGTCGTTGAAGTCTGCCAGTTTCACTGGACAGTATGTGTCCAAAGGGTACACGCCCCTTGTGTTATTACATTCTTGAGTTATCCTCAATTGGCTCGCCGGTTTGATATTCCTGGGTAAGGATGACACTTAGTGGCTCTTCTTTGTGCCACACTTAGCAATCAGAGAACGCCGAACCATGATTTACTGTCGCTTGACAATGGGCTTCCGCCAAGAAATGTTGATAGTCGTCGTTGATGTCTGCAAGTTTCTGTACCTGTCAAAAGGCTCCACGCCCCTTTATCCCCTGTCTTCTGTCGATTCACCGCGGCCGTCTCGTCACGGTCGCCTGCGTGTGATGCGTTGCCAGCAGATGGATTTCCGCGCGGTGGACCGCTCGCCCATCTCAGGTCATCGCCGCCCATTAGCTCCAGGTGCAAGGGATAGTGTTTGCCGCGTACCCTTCTTTTGTTGTCGACCGCGCTCCCGAAGTGGCCCGGTTGACGCTGTGTCCTGCTGGGAAACCCGCCTGTTTACAACTAGTCTGGCTGCTCCCGCTGTCTCGTAAGAGTTTAGCCGGTTAGATTTGACGTTCTCAACTGCATTCACAGAAATTCTTCATCATAGTTATGTGATTGCAAAATGTCATACATAATACCACTTAGTATTATCTTTCACAATTTTTAAGAACGAAAGTGAAACTTAATTTTTTTAAATAAAAAAGTTAGATGAATCGACAATATAAAAATAAAGTTAAATGACTTGCCAATGTAAAAATAAAAATTAAATGTACTGACAATATAATATCTAAATCCACATCACTAATGTCGTTCACTTGCGTTTTAACAAATCGAATGCTACTTATTAATTCACTAAAATGAATAGGATTATGCCTTGTGCAAGTATAGGTCATGCCAACATAGGGTTCACATGTTATTTACATACACACCACATGCACACCTGTTGTCTATACTACAAACTAACTACCCATAAACATGTTTTACCCAAAATTCTACTTCTATCCACTACTAGTTAATCCAACAAGCTACTTCAATGTTACTTCAACACAGTGTTTATACCACTACAACATAGTTCTAATTCGTCCTCGTCATGACGCTCGCCGCATGTGTCTTGTCACATGATAAATATGGAGAAACTTTCCTTAAACATACACAGTAAAAAGAACAATGTTATTTACTCGCCAAAATATTTATACCAGTTGACACACCTGATAAGAGACTCGCAATTATACATTTATCATACTCATATTTTCACACATAAAACAGTAAGACAATTTCATCTAAAATTACGTTATCACAAGAATTAATCACACAGATGACTCTGAGAAAGGTAAAAATATTTTCATTGTACAGGTTATATTACATTTTCTTACCAATTTCATTCCTTCTTTAAGTTACCTTTCGCTTCCAAATCAGTTATTTCGCCTGTGGTGGTTATTCTGGATTCATTTCTCATGAATGGCAAAATTGTGGTCTCCTCTATTCTGTAAAACAGTTTCATCTTAACATATTGAATTTATGACAGACATAAAAGACCCGATTCCTCCTGTAGTTTAAATGACAAATGTTTTGTTTCATCCTTATTACATTAAACCAAGCTTTCCTTCGGTCCCATAATCAAAATTATTTAATCTACCTCTACCGTCAAGAGGGAAATTTGCTCAGTACAACTCATATAGGCTGCAGTGCTTCACGCACCAGCGAAGACAGTAAGCTGTAATGCTCACAGCATCAGCAAATCACATAAACGTCGCTTTTCTAGGACAAGTACCAACGTAGAATAATTTTTTAGGCTCTTGCTCAACATCAATCAAGACTACAGAAAGGATCCATATTTCTGTTCCATTCTCCATTTGCTGAAAAACTGCTCGTATTTGACTACCACAATAATATTTCAGGGCCACGTAAATTACACAAACCACAATTCTTCTTTCACCTTGAAGGGAATCAATCTACTTACGAAATCCACAGACAGCACTTTATGTACTCAGCTATAAAGAACAAAAAAGAAATATATAATCAATATTAACATATTAGCGTATATTGGAAAGCCATTGGTTAAACAATCGTATTATCGCAACCTGTTTTCAAGATTCCAAACTCCCTCATTC
The DNA here is from genome assembly GCF_023897955.1 of Schistocerca gregaria. Taxonomy (NCBI): domain Eukaryota; kingdom Metazoa; phylum Arthropoda; class Insecta; order Orthoptera; family Acrididae; genus Schistocerca; species Schistocerca gregaria. The sequence continues at coordinate 779,751,470 of NC_064922.1, forward strand.
CTTTCTCAGAGTTCTCCTATCTTAAAATATTCATACAGCATGCATACTATAGTAAGAGATCCTCATTTATACTGACAGATATAGAATAGTAATAGATAGATAGTAGCACTGAAAGCAGAAAATCGGAAACAATGCTACTAACAGCTGGGGATCCGGGTTTGCCAGACCCATAATACCCACAGTTCGGATATTCCCCTGAGTTTTGCATTAATTCAACACAGATCTTGCTTCTCTCAGGAGCGACTCCTTTCAATTTACACGAAAAACCATAAACAGCATTTCACTCGTTGACAAAGAAACCTTTTATCTTCACATTTGAACCAACCTAAATCCTAATTGCACAAGGAAGGAGAATAAAAAAAACACGAACATCACTTCAATCAATCACATAGAAACATCTTTATCATTATTTTTACCAACATATTATTCAAAATGCATACATCACAAATTTAAACTGATCAATTCTTTCTCCTCACCATCCTCTCTACTCCTCACTGTCCTTTCTTCTCATTTGCCATGTCGCTCATTTGTTCCGATTGGGTGACTTCTGCGCTGATCGTTTGTCATTTCCGGTTTTGTTCATTTCCATTTGGTGGATTATGTCTAGGGTTAGCCGGCCGAATTTCAACATCATGAGGTGCTCCGCCTACAGTCCTATTCCCACCGTGTTCACCGTAGTATCGATTCTGGTTGCCGTACTTGTAGCATTCAGGACCTTGTCCACGTCCTCGATCATTTCCGTTGTTCCACCTGTGTTCGCGACTGTTACCCCAGTTTCTATACGGCCGGTCCCGATTATTGTTCCGTTCGCGTCGCGACGACCAGTCACGCCGTTGATTAGCACTACGGCCACGACTGCGATCGCGCTGCTGTGCCCCGTAATAACTTTGTGCCTGATTAGGCGGGCATTCTGCTGTTTCTGCTGTATTATATTCCAACTCTTGAAGAAGTGTCTTAAACGTCTCCACGTCGTCCTCTTTGCATCGTCCCGCAAGAATGACGTGGCGCAAGTGCATCGGCAATTTGGTGATGCATATCCTAATTAGTTCCGCAGGTCCGTATGGGTCGGGTCGTATAGAAATTGATTTGTCTGCAGCATGTGGTTGTGCATCGGCAATTTGGTGATGCATATCCTAATTAGTTCCGCAGGTCCGTATGGGTCGTATAGAAATTGATTTGCCTGCAGCATGTGGTTGAATAGGCATGCTGTACTCCCGAACCCAGACTGGTTCAAATTTGGCAGCATAATTATGCCATGCTTGACCCTATCTTGTGCCGCTTCCGACCAATAGGCGGACAGAAAGGCTTGTCGAAACTCCCGAGTGGAGTTGCAGTGCCTCGCTGCCGACCTCATGCGAATCGCCGGTTCGCCTTCCAAACAGCCACACATATATTCTATCTTATGCGAATTAGCCCAGTCGGGGGGGGGGGGGGGGGGCAGAACTCAAATTGCTCGAGTCATGCTCGTGGTTGTATTCCTTTTTGCGAATTTCGAAATATCTCAAACTTTTTCACCGTAAGGAAATGTTTGAATCAAATCTCCGCATTTCCTCCCGGCGAGGCTCTTGAATGTTTCTATTTTTCTCATGTCTGCCCCTCAAAGTACATTCTTCCCTGTCGTCAAAATCTCCCTCGTGGCCAGAGTCCCTCTCTGCACTGTGCTTTGCTACGGTCGCAGGTTCGAATCCTGCCTCGGGCATGGATGTGTGTGATGTCCTTAGGTTAGTTAGGTTTAAGTAGTTCTAAGTTCTAGGGGACTAATGACCACAGCAGTTGAGTCCCATAGTGCTCAGAGCCATTTTTTTGCACTGTGCTTACGGCTATTTTTAGAGCTATTGGCGAGTTCGGAATCACACCCCATGCGGCTTTCCAGATGCGCCAAGCGTTCTTGTAATTCGCCTGTTACAGCTTTGTGCCGCCTGTTCACTTCGAACTGTCCTTTCTGAAATCTAAGAAGCGAACGCACTTCTTCTGTCTCTACGACCGCTACTGGTGTAGTATTGTTATCGCTCTCCGTCACTTTCCTCGTGCCTACGATGTCCGCTAATGCCGCAATCTTATCATGCATTTGTCTGTTGTCCTCCGCCCCAGTCTGCTTCAATTGTTCTACTTGCTGTTCGAGTGCGTGAATCGCTTGACTGTTGCCCGCTACTGTGTTGCAAATGGACGCGGGACAATGCGTTTCCGCCTCTTGGACCCTCGAGAGTACCTGCTGGTGTTCTCTTTGGCATTCTTCTCTCAGCGCTTGGAAATTCGTAAGTAGCTGTTCTTCGCTCTCTTTCGATTCCGCATTGCGACTCCGTTTGCGCTGTTCTAAGGCTTGCAGACGGTCATGGATTTGTTCAAATGTACAGCCTATTCTTTCATAATATCACTTTTTATTTCACTTGCCAGATTGTTCATTCTTTGTGAGATATCATCGGACACTCTCTGCATCGACTTGTCGACTTTATTTGTCTGCTGGATTAGTTTTTCGTCTATTTGTCCGCCTAGCTCTCGGATCGATTTTTATGATTTCTGCGTCATTTGATCGCCTAGCTCTTGGATCGATTTTTCAGATTTTTGCGTCATTTGATCGCCTAGCTCTCGGATCGATTTTTCAATTTTCTCTGTGTTTTCTTTATTTTGTCGCAATGAGGCTTTCATGAGTTCTGCCAAATCAATTTGGTTAGTTGGAGGCAAATTAATTTCTGGCTCTGATGTGAGCCCGTTCGTCCTGTTTTGCATTTCCTCGGAAGTATTCCGCATTGCATTTTCGGATTCGTCGAACGCGTTAATATTCGAAATCAGATTATCCCCTTGGTCCATGTTGGTTAAGTTGTTGGACCGCCTACTTTTAGCTTGGTTACGTGTCTGCATTAGTTCAATTTATACCCGGTACCCAACACACTAATCACAATAAATGCATCCCAAAAAATTACGACAGTTATACGAAATGTACCCAACCTAGTACGCACTTTTTCACACGCAAAACAAATTTTTATCTTTGATCGAAACAGGCCAATTTACAAGCGAGAAAAAAGAAACACACACACACATATAAAACACACAAATATAGAAAACAAAACAACAAGACAAACAACACAACGCCGCTCAACAACGCCTTGAATCATTTGAAAGTCTGCTCAGAAACAATGCAGAAGTTGTTTGACCGCTACAGGGAAAAAAATTAAGATTATACAACTCTCGTAATCTAACGTTTCCGAGATTCCAAAGTCTAGCGGAATCACAGAACAGGGTCGCCATGTGTAACGTTGTTGCATTAATTTGAGGTGTAACCGGTGCTGATATTCAATAAAAGCGGGTCAAAAGCTGTGAGCTGTCTGGGGAAGTTAACCTTGCATTACTGCGCAACTGTTTCACCAGGTATCCAGTCTAGCTTACCAAATTCCCAACCAGACTAAAGATTAGTTATAATCTTTTAATCGTCATACAATAACCGGTGATATATATATATATATATATATATATATATATATATATATATATATATATGTGTGTGTGTGTGTGTGTGTGTGTGTGTGTGTGTGTGTGTGTGTGTAAAGAGAATTTAAATAAAAAGAAATAAATCAGTTTATCTACAACACTGCATTCATAAAATAACACACGAAGAAAATTGAAACATATGTAAGAGGAAGTTAACCACAACCAACCGATTCAATTTTCACCCAAAGAAGTTACATTCGTAGGGCAATCCTGTCTGTCATGTAATTACCATACACTGATATAATAAATTCATACTAACTCTCTGTGAAATCTTCCCGAAAAGAATAGCTGAGGGCTACTTTGATGATTACACCACATGCTTCACGTGGTCAACTTGCTTTACACAAAGAGTGTACTCTGCAATAATTTTGATAATTAAAATAAATTAGATCGAAAAGCAATTTACAAAAGAAAAACCTCGAACTGGTTACTATCGTCTTACTATTAGCCTGATGGGTCAAACAATTGTATAAGCAGGTGGTACTGGTCTCACAAAGTACACCCCACGTGGGTTGAACATAAAGAAAAGTTGCTATATTGAAAAATATTGTCAAGACGAGACGTTATGATCTCACGCACATTTGCATTTAAGATTGATGATCTTAGAGTTACTGATCAACACTTGGTTTCACTTTATTCACAAAGTAGTGACAAAGCAACTACTGGAAGATATTCTGAACTTCTGACTCGAAATACACTGCGTTGCAATTTAAGATAACCTTAGATATTTTTGAGCTAAACCTGAAATAAAGGTCATTAAATTTTCAGTTAGGCTGAACTTAAGAAATCCATTATCCTACGGACTTAGCAGACATGCACTTAGCTGGAGATCTTACCACTTCAGACGCTCGCCGCGGACACACTGACCTGCGCTCCTACAGAGCGTGCTTCCCAAATACAAACGGAAGTGACCAGAGAGGCAGCTCCCTATACCAACATGACAAGGGACGGACAGGACCATACTAAGGATAGAAACCTCTTTGCTTTTAGAAAGCGTAGCTACCTGTTCCGACATTGGTCCTACTGTTCTCTAGCAGACAGACTTGTCTGCTACCATCCAGCATGCAACTAGAAATACGTTTGCTCATTCATCCTCTCACACAGAAGGGAAAGGGGATGACAGTATCTTATCATATACAGTATATAAAAGAAAGCGGATGTAGGTTACGTATGAGACTGTGTGACACGTATTACATATAAACTGTGTTTTAAAGTGTAGTAGTGTGACAGATCGTTCTTGTTTATGTGTAAAAGTAACACATTTCACTGCTCAGTCTCCTCCCAGATAGTCAGAAACGCTACAGTAAATTTAGAAGAGGAATTTATGCCGTAAATGACAACAGATTTAAGAAATTAACATGAAAGGAATCCACCAGAGACCTTTCAATCTTACGCTGCTGTGCTGTTAATAGATCTGGTGTGAGGCTGACGGTTACATTAATTTCCTCCCTCTCAGTATTCGATTCCATTTTGTGAGCTGAAGCATCATCGAATTAGCTATCGTCAGCATTCGATTCTACCTCATTGAGTGTTTCTAAGTCCATTTATGCGGGATTCCCTCTTTTTACCATATCATAGAAGATGACTAACTTTACTCATGTAAAATCACATATTTTAATTTAATACCAGCACACAAATAATAAAATCAGTGAAAAGAGCTTTGTAAAAAGATGACATAAGTTTGTTGTAACAAAAAAGAAGTACTGCCACATTTCACTTTCTTGCGATGTGAAGTCAGCCATCTTGCACAATCCATTTTCAGATTATTAAACATAACTGCAGAACTCAAAATAATTAATTCCTGACAAGAAATGGGTCTAGAGTCAATAATTTGATAGCCAGTTAACACATTATGCATAAGCAAAGGAGAATAGATAATGTTGTCCTTGCCTTGTATGTATCATTTTAGCGAAGGTCCTGGATATCATTCCAAAAATATCGAAGATATCGGTTTTACAATTTTCAGTTAATTCTTTTCTGTTGCAATGTTTCCTTCCACATTAGTTGTCGTTCTTCAATTTTTGCAATGGTTTTATTCCTCCATTCACCACAGGACGGTGGTCTGTCAGTATTCTGAATTGTCATTCTTCGATGTCCTCCTTAAACTATCTGACTGCCTCATAAACCAGAAACAATTCCCTATCAAACGCTGACCACTTGCACTGAGCTGCAGTTAGTTTTTTTTCCACTGAATCTCAGTGGGTAAGATTGTCAATTGATTATCTGAGGGAAAACTGCCCCAATTGCGATGTCATAGTTAAAAGGGCACCCTTTATTGGATGTGCTAATGTAAATGTCTGTTCTAATGTGCATTTGCTCTTCTCAAAAGCATGTTGCATATCATCTGTTCATTACAGCACACGCTTCTCATGATTATCTTCCCCCTTCAAGACGTTTGTCGAAGGTGCCTGCAACTATACTGCTTGGGGCAAAAGTCTCATGTAAAAGTTGACTGTTCCAAGAAATCGTTGCAGTTCTTTGAAATTTATAGGTCTAGGTACAGAGCAGAAAGTTTCAATCCTATCAGCTGAAGGTCTAATACCATATGTAATTACTAAATGAGGCAGAACAGTTATCTCATTTTTCTGAAGTTGTCACTTCTCTTTATTGATCACAACACCATGTATCTTCCGAGTATTAAAAACCATTTTTAAATGTGTTTCGTGGTCTTTTGCCGATTTCGAAGAAACCAATATATCATTTAATTGAAAACAGAACGAAAACTCTCCTAATACTGCGTCGATAAAATGCTGCATTTGTTAACCCATAAGGCATTTGTATAAAATCGAAAATACCAAAGGTCGTTATAACTACTGTTTTTGGAATGTCTTTTGGCGCCATTGCAATTTGATGGTAACCCTTCTTGCAATCTATCACTCTAAACGTATTTGCACCTGCCAGAGCATGTGAAAAATCCTGGAAATTGGGAATATGATATCTATCTGGTCTAGTATGGAAGTTAAGTGATCGTTAATCCCTTCACGGTCTACAAGAACTGTCTTTTTTAACTACTAAATGGATCATCAATGTTCAGTTACTAGCAAAGGCCAAACTCTGCCTGAGTGCAAAAGTTCATCTACAATTTTTTGAGCTGGCCGACATCTAACTGCTTCAAGTGTGCTTGCCTTGACGTGGACTTTGCGATGTATGATTGTAATGTTTTGTCTCTTGAACAATACCTCTGAATGCTTTTTCTCTGAGTTTTCTATTGACAGCGTATTTCCTTTTGCTGACATAACACGAGAAAATCTTGGTGGCCTGCACGCCAGTGACCTGTGAATTTAGCCTCTTCCAACATAATGCGTCGATATGCTGCTCCACCTTAGACTGAGGCTGCCTCTTCTGATGCTACCAGGCTGCTAGTCCTTTTGTGTATGCTCGAACTATCCTAGACTTCTCATTATTGCTTTGTGCAACTCTGAACTTTCTTGGTGTAATAACGCTTTCTACTGTACCACCTTCTGTAATTTGATGAATTTGGTGTGAGTCCTGGTGATCTCTTTTCTACCGACCATGATTTTCGTCACCCATCTTCTTTTATCACCCCATGCTGTTGCACCAAAATTTCTAGTGAAAGTTTGTGGCGACGAAGAAAAAGTGCCACTGTAATTGGCACAGATACATCTGCTATCACAAAATTGTAGTTGAAATTATGATGCAGTGCAAAATCCTGTCTGAGGTGATATGTTCCACAATAACACACTGGTGTGTCATTAATGGCATGTAGGAAAATCCTTATTGGTTTGCAGCTTGAGTGGGAATATTCCCATTGGTACGGTACTTACTGCCGAACCAGAGTCTACCAGGAAGCAGAAAGCAGGCACCCTGTCCTGCACATAAATCCTCGTGTCCTTAAATTGAAATGTTATCCTGGTCCCTTATACCTAGTAGGGTGCACTCTTCTTTAGTCCTGTCGCCTGTCACACTGATAATAGTCTGTTGTTGAAGATACATTAAATTGCAAGGGGAAACACGTTTGTGTACTGTTGCTCTGAATTTCTCGCGAAACCAACATATGTTATTCAGTGATGAGCCACCATTACACAATGTGTTGATACATTCTTCACGTAAGAGCAAGAACGTCAAGTAAATGGGGAGCTGGCTGCTTACGCTAAAGTCAGTTAACTGGCATTCCACATCGTCTCTGAGGATACCACGATCCCGCACGTCACAAATTGCCAGCCTCATGTGAGTCTGTCGCAACTTGGCTCCCTGTGTACTATTACTAACACTTCTCACGCGTGACTCCGCTTCTTTTTGTAATTGCAATACAGCACGGAGTCTGTCAGGCAAGTGTAATTTGTTGTCTATAATCTCATGCATTGTTCAGGTATCTGCAACAGACATGACCATAACCCTTTGTTAGCATATCCGTTTTGTTTGATGTGGGTGAAGAGTAAATAATATCACTAAAGATATAAAAATGTTCAGCTAAATTGTTCAGCACTGGGACAGATTTTTATGTCTCGTCCACCTCTCCATAACTTTGTAAAATGAGTTCAATTATGAGAAACCAAGTCTGAGGGTGGAGAATAATGCGAAGCAGGCGGAAACATCAGGTAATGTACTGGCATAGTAGAATCAGGCACAGTTGTCTCTAGCAAGGACACTGGATAATTGTAAAATTGTCCCACATGTGCATACCTGTAGGGCTCACCTGGAGCCCTGATATGTGGTACAGTTGCTGTCAGTTGCTTTGTTCACATGTTGGCCCGTCATTATCACTATGAACCATGAAATTAATAGTACTGACTCTTTTCCTCTCTGGTTTGAATTTTCTTGCGTCGATGGAATAATGATTGTGTGAAGTTCGCTGTTTGATTCTTTCTTCTGAAGAATAACCCTTCCTCTTGCTGATGATATAAATGTGCCATTGTGGGCAAATGTCTCGTGCTGACCTAACGTCGAAAAACTCTTTAGTTGTGGAGAATCTGTGAAGTCAGTGCAATCACTGTAGTTCCTAGCGTAGGCAGTTGGAACGAGGTACGATTAATACCATTTAAACACACAGTGACTGCTTTATTGCTTATAAATCTGAACAAGCACTTTAGCACAGGTAACATCAACATTAACAAGCCCAGAGGTAGCCTGAGCGAGAGACCACAGACACGTTACACATCTCAGTCCATTTATGCGGGAAAGTCTGCCTGTCGAAAAACTGATTCCGCTCGACTTCGTTATTTCCAAAATTCAATGTCATTACCATTGTAGTTGCTGCACACATCGCGCGTGTCTGGAAACACGTTCAGGCTTCTGTAAGTGATAGGAGGGAGTTACGAATGTGAAATTTAGTTTTCTGTACAAACGCACCTTTTAGCAGCTTCTAACTTTTCTGTCATGCAATCTATGTATTGAGGTGCGTTTGAGCCGTTTCCAGAGAGCGCCTGCTTAGTCAGATTTAAGTATATATTTACGTATGTTAGTATGTATATGGCATTAAGAGATCTTATAGTCTCAAAATAAGCAGGACATTAGAGACTCCTCAGAGAACACTGGAATTTCGTAAACCACATTAAACTGGTTAATTCAGCTTAAAGTGCACATTTGTATGTCCGGATGCACCCTGAAATACTTGGCATTTAGCTTTTCTATGTCATTTTTGGGATACCAATTTTCTTGGGGTATCAGTACTCTATTATCTCATTTTTAGTTCTTTATTATGGTAATATGCCATTCGTGCCAAAAAATGAAAATATGCACTTGAAATTGAACGAAGTTGAAATTATCCAGTAACGTTGAACGAAACACTTCGTTTCAAATAAATTGACTGCCTCGGCGGAAGAGATTAACAGAAGCAAATTTCTCTAGCAAACCGACAAAAATAACTTCATTAAGGCGATTAATGGTTGATTGCTCATAATGTGGAAATAATATAAAATCAGAAAACAGAAACTACTAACTTATTTTAGTCTTCCATGATTATGGGAATGTATATTAATTCACTTAATGGCTACCATCAACAGAGTCTGATTTGCTTTCATTTGACCTGGGAGCTGTAAACGAAGAGTGAACAGAAATATCATGAAACATACAGAAGAGTCACGTGAAGAATGACCCCCAATATAACTCAGATTGCTCTGCGCATACGCGAATCTGGCAGCTTGGGCCCGCCAGAAAAACTTTTCTGAGTAGCATCTGGCTACTTGCTGCTACTGTTCACATGGCAAAGAGCCATACTTCTAGTAACCGGAAGCGGGAGAAGGCACTGCTTATAAGCGAATTCAACTCTGCGCATACTCATTAATCCGCTAGCAACTGCTCAAACGAACTTTTGGAGACTGAGGGGGACGCATGTGCCAGTTTTCAATGCCGATGCAAAACCGATTATACAACTACAGCCTCTGGCGCAATGTGAAGTACGGACGACTTTGACATGTGAAAGAGATTCGAAGCGGGAGGTTAGAATGATGATGTTACGTGTGGAGTATTGTAATTTTGGATCCTGAAAGACCGTTGCTGCATAATGGATAAAAATGTTCGTTATATTATTCGAGCTCAAAGTGCCTTAGTACAATGCTGTAGTCTTTTTGGCAATAAACGTGATGATTATCAAATTCTTGTACTTTCTGCGCATTAGATCCACATGTTTTGCTCACCTCGGTATCTTTAATTTCCTTTCAGAAATGAATTCTGGATTGTTTCAGAAATGTCAATAGAGAAACGTATAGAGAGTAATTGTTTCATTTTCGTCGCTTGTCCGTCGCAGCAGAAAATTCCGTATTGTGTGATGGCAGTGAAGAGCTTTAACTTTTAATACTAACATGACAAAGCTAATATACCACCCTTCCCCACATCTTTGGAAGCGTTAGTTTTATGGGTGTTGCCCAGCTCAATAGTTACAGCTGTACAGAAATATAATTGCAATAATTCCTCACGTTGCACAATTTGATTGTAAACGTGCCCGTAGTCAGTACTTACATGGAGGCATATCAGTCTGTCTATAACTAGGTTAGGTATAGACATAGAACCATTCATTTGCCGTACTTGCGCAGCTACATAATTTGCTGTTACGAAATCAGTAGGCTATTGTTAAGAAATATGTAATATTCACAGTTCTGTACGCTATTGTCATGTTCAGTCCAAAGACTGTAGTGGTACAGCTCTCTTGACTAATCTGGTCTGTACAAGTCTCTCCATGTCTCTTTAATGACTGCAGCCCACATCAACATGAGTCTTCTTAGTGTAACAGAGACTTGGGCTCAAACAACTTTTTAACCATTGACGTCGTCTCCCCCACCCCACAATTAGCAATTTAATTTTTTCTTGATGCATCAGTGTGATTGTTATCAACCAATCCTTTTAAAAATAAAATTAACCCATTGCTGAGTTGGTTTTTCCAGCAATGTAGTCCCCTGTTCTTGTCTTGTTGGCAAGTGCTTCATCTGTAATGATCTTGATATCAGTTTGTAGCCAGGTTTCAAGAAGCAGTTAATCCTTGTTTGTATTAAAAAGGTTACAGTCACTAAAATGATGGCAATATATTTTTGTTCCACGGTGTCAACTGCATTAGGCACTGTGTTAAAGAGCAGCAAAACTGAATGCTGCCATTTGTGAACTACAAAATGGACAATATCAAAACAGTGTAACCTTCACTGAGGATCAAAAGACTGTGTAATGAAAAAGTACTGGAAAGAGATAGAAAAGGAGTACAGACTGAAATAACAAGTCATAATTAATTTTTTTACACTGTGCACTGTTGGGAGGATTCAAACGAGAAAGAAGTGAATGGTAAAACCACACATACACCATATCTATAAAAATCTGTATACATTTCCAAATAGGGGTAAATTTGATAAACCTTACAGGGGAACTATATTCCTCTGCTATAAAATTAATTTTGGAGTTTTTCAGCATCATATCTATTTTACTATTGTTTGTATACTGAGTCTTTGTAAATGAAAAAGCAAAACGGTAGTTTCACATACTGACTTTGTTTTTGCTTTGTATAAAACTCAGCATTGAAGCGACATTTTGTTTGGTATTATAGCAATAATGCGTTTATATGCCCGCTTTTCTTCTGCATCAAGCAGTGTGTTGTAGTGGTAAGACACTGAATTCATTCTCCAGGAGGTCGCTGTTTCAAATCCTTGCCTGTCCTTCCAGATTTAGATTTTCTGTGATTTCCATAAACTGCTTAAGGCAAATCCTAGATTCTTCCATTGAAAAGGCATGCACAGTTTTCTTCCCCCAATGCAAAGTTGTATTTAATGTGTAATGACCTCACTCTTGACAGGGCATTAAACCCTAATTTTCTTTCTTTCCTCTGTTTCTTTTGTGAAAGCAGCTAAATTAATTTATGTTAAGTGAGTAAAGCATACAGCTAATTTTGAAAATTGTCAGTTGCTCTTTGAAAACAAGAAGACACTCATACCCCCAAATAACACTTGAGCACATTGGAGATAGTGATAGTTTATGCAGATATTTTTCTCCATCTCCCTCAGTTGAAGGGATGGTTATGAAATGCCAATACATGGTTATTCTAAATATAAATTTAATAATAAAGACATTTTTTCCAGGTTCAAGGTACCAATGACTACAGCACCATCTCCAAGTACTCAATGGTTAAACAAGGCTACTTTAATGATGAATTCATATCAGAATTTGTATCCAATTCAAAATACAGCAGAAGAGCTCCGATCATTCACATGGGCTATTATGCGAGAGCTGAAATAATTGAAGCCATTTTGACACAGTTTTTGAAACATGTGGGGAACTCTCATACACAAGTAAGTTATGTGTTTTTAATGCTGAAGTATTGTATTGAGAGAAAATTCTGAATCAGCCATATTGTGCTTTCTGTTTCACTTATGCTGAGAAGTTTTCCTCTTGGTTTCTTTGACTGCATTATTCTGTTAGCCTTCTCTCTGTGTTGGACTCATTCCACATTTAGCAGTTTGTTTCATCTCCTTCACTTTGCAAGAGTGACTTCATTATTTGAAATTTGAGGGTTTGATAGCCTGATGACTCAAAACATTATGATTAATAGAATGTTGGTCCACTACAGTACAGCAGTGATTCTGCATGGTGTAGATTCCACAAGTCCTTGATAGGTTTCTGGAGGTGTGTAGTACCAGATATCTAGCAATGTAATGTGATTCTGGCCATGTGACATAGACAGTTATCCTGCTAGAAGATGCCATTGCTGTTGAGGAAGACATCAAACATGAAGGGATGCAGATAGTCCACAATAATGTTGAGATAGTCAGCAATTATCACAGTGCCTTCAGTTGTTGACATAACTACCATGGAGGCCTGAGTGGATCTCCCAATGGCATAAAACTGCCTCCACTATCCTGATGTATGGCAGCTGTTTGCCCAGGTGACATTGACCTGGCGTAGTGAGAAACATAATCATCTAACCAGGTAATACATTCTCATTGATCCATGGTCCAGTCTTCATGATCCTGTGCCCACTGCAACCGTAACTGATAATGTTGTTAGGATTACACGGGTTTGTCCACTGTGGATCCCATTGTTCAACTATTTGTACTGTATGCTCCAAACCACTTGCTCTGGCATCAGCATTGTACTCTGTTGTCAGATCGCCACCTATCCTGCATTACAGAGTGGGCAAACCTCCATATTCTGCATTGTTCTGCGATAAGGTGTGAATTTTAAACACTTTTTCTCGTACCCTCTACCTGTACTTTCCCCATCCTTCATCCACTTTCCATAGATGCTCATGAACAACCAACTGACTTCACTGTTTCTGAGTTGCTTGTTCCAGGTGCTGAGTCATAGTAACCTGTCCTTTTTCAAAATTGCTTATGTTAGTGGGTTTCCTTATTTGTGGCCCATGTTGTTGCTAGAATGATTCCCCAATTGCCTGTGTTCCACTAATATACCTTCCTTACTCTGCCATTTGCCTGCAACAGTTGTCATTCAATCTTGTGATAGGTGCTAGTCATAATGTTTAGGCAGTTAAGGTTTCATTATTATGGTCTGCGTCAGAATTGTCTCTGTGCCTCTGCTTTTGCAATATGAATAGCACAGTCAAGATAGAGGTCTTTAAATAATAGAAACTGTTATAAATGAACGTACTCCAGCAACAACATAAAATAATCATACATCCACCTTTCAATCTTTGTTTGGACAAGGAGCAGTCATAAAGTTTTACTTATCACCTCAAAAAAGAAAAAAAATGAATGTTACGCCCCAGGATAGTATCCCTGGGACACTAAAAATTCGGCCAAGTTCTACCTTGGCGTCTCCCAGAAGCAAGACTGCCTGTGTCAATGACAATTGTAGTGCCAGCTCGGGGGAAATGCTGAGAGGGTTGTAGCAAACACGGAAGCTGTTGCAGTGTGAGGGGGTGGGGGGACAACGACTGAACACCCAAGTCTGCAAGCAAAGCATAATGACATCATGGAAGCCAAGAGATACCATCATACTAGTGACAAAGCAGTTTTTTGTAAGGAAGGCTAGATAACAAAGCAACTTTTAAGTATTCAGGCGCCGAGCCAACAGAAAAGAGACTCTGGAAGGTGGAGTTGCAAAAGTTGAGTCACTGGGAGTGCTGAAAGCGAAGGAAAAACCAGGTCACATGATGTCATAACCATCCCACTGCCACAGAGTGCACAGGAAGCGCCAAGTTAAATAGCTCACTCTTCCTAACAAGTGTCTCATTGCTGATTGCCGACTGCCCAGTGCACAGTCTCAACCCTTGTGACAGTTGCAGCTATCCAGTGAGAGGGGAGGCTATGGAGGTCGACCCTCAGCACGCATAGCTGCCTCCGATTGTCTACAGAAGTACAAATGTGGCTGGAAGGATGCTGTTGCTGCCAGCTTCACTGCCAACTTCCGAAGCAACACTGATGAGGCACGGAGGCTGCTGTCACCCTGCAGACCTGCTGGTGACTTGGCCTGCATGACCTGGACACTGTCTGTCATCCACCTTCGAGCAGGTGAGCGCTGCTTTTGCTCATCCTGTTCCTGTGGCAGACACTGATGCTGATGCTGCAGGCTCCTTGTCTCCTAAACGGAGCTGAGAGCCAAACCCTGTGCGCCACTGAATACTTCAGGTGACGTTGGGTCATATCTGCTGAGTGCAGAGCTTCATCATTGAAAATCGATTTGTAGAGCTGGAGGCTGCTGAAGTCATAGGTGAACAGCTTTCCCGTGATGAAAGAGCTGTCACTCAACAATTTGTTGTGCTGAGGGTACTGCAAGTTGATTGCATGCCGGCTTTCCGCTGCTCACAAGGCACTACTCAGCTGGAACCTGGTGCTTTGGAAAACAAACCTATATTTCTGCCTAATAAATTTATAATTTCCATTGGCCTTGCCATAGTGGTAACAGGTTCCCATCAGATTACAAACGTTAAATGTTGTTGGGATTGGCTAGCTCTTGGATAGGTGACCGTCTGGTCTGTCCTTTTCACAGTTTTGTGTTTGGACTGTGGTAGAAGATGATGGGTTGGTGTATGGGACAGGTCTTGCACCTGGGCGGACCACGAGGGAATAACCAGCGGGGGAACAGGATTGGGAATAGAGATGGGCAAGGATATTTTGTAGGTTGCGTGGACAGCAGAACACAATTTTTGGGGATGTGGGTAGGATTTTGGGTAGCATATCCCTCATCTTGGGGAGCGACAAGAGATAACTGAAGACTTGGTAGAGGATGTGGTTCAGCTTTTGAAGGCCAGTGTGATACTGGGTGATCAGAAGACTGCTAATCAATTGCTGGTAAACAGATTCTTTTAGTCAAAGGAGAAGATGGCATGGAAGATTTGTTTATGGACAGGCTGGATGGGATGTTGTCTGTCAGTAAAGGATCTGGTAAGATTATCAGTATATTGTGATAGCTTCTGCTTTCCACTCCAGATGCAATGTCGTGGATGGCAAGGTCGTTAGGAAGAGACATTTTGACGTGGTATGAGTGATAGCTCTCAAAGTGGAGGTACTGTTGGTGATTGGTACACTCAATATGGACACCTTTATTTATTGATGGCTCACTGAGTTGTGAAGGATGTAACGGAACATATTAAAGGCTTTACTTTACCGAAGTATGTGATACCCTCCAAATTCAACCAGTTTAACAAGTATTTATGATTATAGGAAAGTTATTGTGTATGTTAACAATGATTGCATAACATGTTTCCATAAACAGTAAACCCATTAAATTATACTGAATAACTGACCCACACAAAAGTTAATATCACTTGATCACTGATACAGCAAATGTCATCATGTAAAAACACTAAGTTCGTCTTAAATAATTAATATAAAGTACGAAAAATAGTGGCCAACTTAGGTATTTTGGATCTCTTTAAATAAAAATCACCCAGTGGAACCTACTAGGAGCGTTTTCACTCAGTATTCACGTAATCAATCCTATTTTAGACGAAAACCAATGTAATTCTTAATAATTCATGTTATTTACTTATTTATGCAAATTAGAGAAGTCAATTGACAAACTTCTAAAAAACGGCCTTTTTGTAACAGAGAATTATTCTGTCAAGTCAACAAATCTGTCTGTCATTTTAATAACATGTTAAATTATGTCACTTGATGTAAATTAATAACTTTTCTGCACAAATTATGATAACAGATGTACATGTGACTGATAAACTATATCTCTTTTTAGTAGTTCTTTGACAATGTTATAAATACAAGCAACAAGAAGGGCCGGGGGTACAGTCGGAATGTCACTTTGGTAAAGTGTGTACTATGTGTGTTAGTGTTCGAGGTGGATAAACAATGCAAAGAACATGCAAAAGAAGTACTATTTTGTGTTGTGTCATTGTCTTTGGTGAACAGTGGAATGAAGATGGCCACCAGAGTAATAAATATTTGAAGTTTAAATATTTGTTGGTTTCGCTCATTATTTACCATCAAAAGCACATAAAAAACACGGGACCTCATGTTTTTAACCCTAGATAACCAGATTTAGAGCCAGCATCAACATCGAGACTCAGCAGCGATCCAGCAAGCACTAGCGATTACTACAATGCATTTTAATGGCACCAACCCAACATCAAGTGCTAACAAGCTCCATAAATGGGAGTGAAATAGTGCGATTATAGCAATTAGCAATATATATGACTAGGCGACCATTACAAGGACCAGGTGAAGCAAATTTGGGAATATACGATGAGGTTGTAGAGGAAAGATTGTCCTTGCCGTGTATCCAGATCATGAAAATGTCTTCAGTAAACCTGAACCACACAAGAGATTTTAGGTGTTGACTGGATAGGAAGGATTCCTCCAGATGGCTCATAAATAACTTGTGTAGGGCGGAGCTGTGTCAGTGCCCATGGAGGTATCATGGACTTGTTTGTAAATTTGGCCTTTTGAAAAAGAAATAATTGTGGGTCAGGATATGGTTGGCTAGCAGGATTAGGGAAGCGGTGATGAGTTTGCTGTCAGAGGATGTTGGGAAAGGTAGTGTTCTATGGCCACAAGGTCATGGGACTGGGAGATGTTGGTGTGCAAGGATGTTACACCCACAGTAACCAGCAAGGACTCTGGTAGTAACGGGACAGGGATTGTGATGAGGTGGTGAAGGAAGTGAGCACTGTCTTCAGTGTAGGATGGGAAGTTGTGGACAATAGATTGGAGGTGTCAGTCAAGAAACACAGAGGTTCGTTTCATGGGAGCATTGAATCCAGCCAAATGGGACAACCAGTGGGCAGACCTGTGAGTTTGGTTTATGGCATTTTGGAATAGGTAAAAGATAGTAGTGTGGAGCTGGAGCTGGAGATGGATTCAGATGTCAGGTTTTGGGTAGGAGCAAGCCCTATGGGTAAACTACTATGAGTGAACACAGCATCCTAGCCACTGCAAGATGCATAGCCAAGACCTGCCACAGTAGTACAAGTAATGCTTATTGGTTGGCAATGTCTGTGACATATGGAAGCTTGGGTCGGTGCAGGAGGGAATGTGCTTAAGGCAATCTCGAGCTAAGTGGGAAATTCAGCTTTGAGTCCCAGTCTGGCACAAATTTTCATCTGTCACTAATCATTTGTGCAGCTGGTTTATAACTGTTTTTGCAGTTTGCAAATACATTTCATTAACAAGTGTATGTATCTACTTCCTTCACAGGTGATGGAGAAACTGAAAAAAGTATGTTAAGATTTTTAAAAAATGTGGTTTGTTAAAGGAGGAAACAATTCAATTTTGATGTTTGACTGGAATTCGATAGTAAGATGAGGAGGAGGAGTAAAATTAGTAAAATGTAGACTCAGGGAGAGGAATGAATTGCCCCCATAAAATTATGCCACAAGACAGTATTGAGCTAAAGTTTGCAAAATATGCAAGCAATCCCATCTGCAGGTTAATACAGTGAAACAGATCTCTAAGTGCAAAGTAAGCAGAACTGATCAATGTGCTGTGCCACTATGGTCCATCTGCATGTCTGGAAAATTTACATGTGGAGTTTAGTCTAATGTATGTCCACTGATTTGTGCATCTGGTAAGTTATTTTTTGTTCAAAATTATATAATACAAGCCTTCGCGAGATTAAGAGTTAAACTGTCTGCTGTGAACCAGTTATCCCACTGGCAGTGTCTGGTATGGTTGTTTTGGGGTCCTGTACCAATTTACAAACATTATCAACAATACAAACAAAAAACAGCTATCCACTACCTCCACTCATCAGAGACAGTACTCACAGGTCATAAAGGAAAGATGTCTATTGAAGTGGGGAAAAAGACTTTTCAATTTTCATAAGTCACCTGTCATTAACTTACAAAAACACTTAGAAAAAGAAAATCTGAAAATAAATGAGTCACATCAAAAAAGCCACATATAAAATCATTTGGTAATATAAATAAAGTCTTGTAGCATTAATAATTGGTCACTTCTGATAACTTAAAAATTTCTTCCTTTTTTCCCAACTTCATTGGAGACCTTTCCTATATGACCTGTGAGGCTGATATAGTAAATACAGCTTCTTTAATCTGCAATGAGTGAAGGTAGAGGTTAGGTTTTGTTTGTTTTATTGACAGTGACTGTAAATTTATAAAGGACCCAAAATATACATACCAGACACTGCCTGGGGATAGCTGGTTCACAGCAAACAGTTTAACTCTTAATATTCCAAAGACCAAATAAAAATAACTTGTAGGTGACTGATGAAGAAATCAGTGCATATGTTAGACTAACTCCACAAGCGAACTTTCCGGCCATGCAGATAGATAATAAACCGAAGTGACACCAGCACATTGATCAGTTCTGCCTGCTTTGTACCTAGAGCTGGAGCTGAGATTGCTGTCATACTTTGCAAACTTTAGCTCAATTCTGTCTTGTGGCATAATTTTCGGGAGCAATTAATTATTTTCCTCAGCCTACATTCTACTAATTTTCATTCTCCTCCTTTTCATACTATCAAATTCCAGGCCCTCAAAAATTAAATTGTTGCTTCCCTTAATAAACCATAACTTCATTTATCATACTTTTTTCAGTGTGTCCATCATCTGTGAAGCTAACAGGCATGTACTCATACACTTTTACTACTGTGGAAGGTCTTGGTTTTGTACCTTGTCTTGGCTAGGATACTGTGTTCACTCTGCTGTTCATAGTAGTTAAAAACATTCCTGCTATCTTATTCATTATTAGTCCTACTCTGGCATTATCTCTCTCTGGGTTTGTGTTGATTCCCCTGTGCTCACTTCACTAGCAATCCTATTCTTCCCACCAGTGCATTTTGCACTTCACTAATTCCATATGTATCCAACTTCAATCCATCCAGTCTTCTTTTCAGATTCTTTAGTCTACCAACACTTAAAGGAAGGAAACATTCTATGCTCTGACCCATAGAACGCCAGATGTTTTTTTTTTTTTTTTTTTTTCTGATGACAAGATCCTCGTGATTAGTCCCAGCTCAATGACCCGAATGGAGGACTATTTTACTTCCTGAATATTTTACCCAAGCGGATGCTGTCATTAAACCATACAGTCAAGCTGCATGCACTTTGGACGTATAATGACTGTAGTTCCTCCGTCCCCCCACTTTCAGATGTTCACAGTACCAACTTAGCGAGGCTTTGTTCACTAATGTTGCAAGGCTAGTCAGCCATCCAGACTGTTTCCCTTTCATTTACTGAAAAGCCTCCTGCTAGTCTTCCAGACCCATATGTTAGTCTGGCCTCTCCTCTCTGATATAATTGCACCCATGGTACGGCTGTCTGTGTTGTTGAGGCATGCAAAGCAACCCATTGTGGTAAGATGGTGTATAATGTGTCATCTAGAAATTTCTATTGACGCGAATCGCACATCTTTTATATACCAAGGTGCTGTTGTCAGTTCTAAATCCTAAACAAATAAATGACACGGAAGTATATTTAATATGATGAGACTTGCTAACATTTGGTTTTATATTATTTCAGTCGTCAACTGCAGGAACCCTGTTGCCATATTTTGTTAATTTATAAAGTTTTATTGCTTCACAGATCATCTCCTGTGGAGCTGGTTATGATACAACATACTTTAGGCTTAAGAAGAACTTGCAAGAAGACTTCAGTCTTACCTATTATGAAGTTGACTTCATTGAAGTTATTTCTCGCAAAACTGAGTGTATTAGAAGATCAAAAATCCTCAGCAGTATTCTTGGATTGTCCAATGGTAAGCAATGTACACTTGTTTCTGTATATTAGGGAAAGATCCCAAAACAACAATAACCTAAGTTTCAGTGTACTGCAACAACTGTTGTGCTGCAGAAAACTGTGGCATGCAAAACATTGGTGCTGCAAACAGTTTGCTTCATTCATATGTACAACTGATTTCTACATTTTCGTGAGTAGGACAGTAGGTGGCACCTGTATAAAAGACAAGACAGCTGTGATTGCTGATTTGGTGGAATAACATTGAGGCATCATGTAGTAGATAAAAAACATAATGGAGACCCATTGATGAATTGTTATTTCCTCATACGCAAAACAGAGGTTGCCAGATGGCCAGTTTTTTAACCTTTTTATGTTAATAGAGTTTGTAAATTATTTATATGCGTTTCTCAATTAGGACAACCTGGATGGACAAGGTCTGTATTTGGGTACAATAACAGCTGTATGATTACACACAAAAATAAACACCCTCCTTGAAGAAAGAAAAAGTCTGGAACTTTATTGAGTAAGAAGAAATGGCATAGGGACATGACATCCCCATCGCCCAACAGGGAACCACTGCAATCAGCCACCCGAGTATTGGCAGGAAAACCATACCTTAGTGGGTTAGGAGGAAATGCCAACCCAAAACCCTGAACATCTAGGGTTGTGCCTCTGCAGTTAACAACCGTAGTTGTAAATCAGAGCTTGCTCCAATCAAGGTTAACTACGAAACTTCCTGGCAGATTAAAACTGTGTGCCCGACTGAGACTCGAACTCGGGACCTTTGCCTTTCGCAGGCAAGTGCTCTACCATCTGAGCTACCGAAGCATGACTTACGTCTGGTACTCACAGCTTTACTTCTGCCAGTATCCGTCTCCTACCTTCCAAACTTTACAGAAGCTCTCCTGCGAACCTTGCAGAACTAGCACTCCTGAAAGAAAGGATATTGCGGAGACATGGCTTATCCACAGCCTGGGGGATGTTTCCAGAATGAGATTTTCACTCTGCAGTGGAGTGTGCACTTATATGAAACTTCCTGGCAGATTAAAACTGTGTGCCCGACTGAGACTCGAACTCGGGACCTTTGCCTTTCGCGGGCAAGTGCTCTACCATCTGAGCTACCGAAGCATGACTTACGTCTGGTACTCACAGCTTTACTTCTGCCAGTATCCGTCTCCTACCTTCCAAACTTTACAGAAGCTCTCCTGCGAACCTTGCAGAACTAGCACTCCTGAAAGAAAGGATATTGCGGAGACATGGCTTAGCCACAGCCTGGGGGATGTTTCCAGAATGAGATTTTCACTCTGCAGTGGAGTGTGCACTTATATGAAACTTCCTGGCAGATTAAAACTGTGTGCCTGACCGAGACTCGTACTCGAGACCTTTGCCTTTCGCGGACAAGTGCTCTACCACTTGCACTTGCCCGCGATAGGCAAAGGTCCCAAGTTCGAGTCTCGGTCGGGCACACAGTTTTAATCTGCCAGGAAGTTTCATATCAGCGCACACTCCACTGCAGAGTGAAAATCTCATTCTGGAAGGTTAACTACCTTCGAAAGTCAACCATGGAAAGGTCATTTAGGAAAACATTTCCACCGTCCTGTCCAAGAATGCAGGAGAACGCTACAGTGGATTCGATGAGTAGCCACCTAGAAGGCGTCAATGACTTGGAGCATTGACAATCAACCATTCTTATGCCAGTTCATAAGAATAGAATCAAACGAGATCAGATCAACTACACTGCAACTCATAATATTATGTGCGTCAACAAATCGTACCAGAAAGATGGACACTGGAGAGTAGCTAAAAATAAAACAGTCTACAAGGAAATAGAAGTGGTAATGAGTACAATCAGGAAGAAACACATTTCATTCTTCGGACATCTAATCAGAACACCAGAGAACAGGATCATCAGGAGAATAATAGAAAAATTGCGGAATAGTAAGTGCAACATCAAGTGGATTACAGAAATCAAGGAAGATATGGATGAGCTACAGATTACTTTGGAAGACCTAAGAAACAAAACTGACAATATCAAGAAACTCACAGACAAACAAACCAGACTGCAAACGAGAATCAACAAACAGACAATAGGAAGGGCACTTTCCGATGAAGAAATAAGGATGGGATCCGAGAGAATGAAAAAGTACTGGGCTGACAGGAAACTGAAAAATTCTTTGTATAAAGTTGGCTAGGGTGGTCCAATGAAGGCCATAAAATGTAAATAATAATAATAATAATAATAATAATAATAATAATAATAAGTAAGATGAGAATGAAAATAGTAAGAGGAATCAAATTTAGTTTGCAGACAGCAATTGTGGCAGAAATGTGACACATTTAAATCATTGCCCCCCAATGTCAATGATTATTTCCCTACAGTGGCTGCAAATATTGCACCTGATAATAAGCAACCAAATACAGACACAACAGATTTACTCCAGTAGACACTATTTTCATCACTCACTGCCATAAATATTGAAAAGTCATCACCTTAGGAGATAAAAAAATCGTTATCTCACTAATAAATCATATTTCTTCTGGTGATGACAGTACTCTGATCAGATACTTGAGAGGATCACCCTTTAGCTTTCTTTGTAATTACTTGATGGCTCATAAAGTATTTTTACTGATTGACTTAAATAAGTGTAGGTGAAATATTTAATTAAAAATGGAGAAAAAGATTATTACCTCAATTGTAGACACGTTCCACTATTTCCAGTGTTTTTGTTTTTTTAAAAATAGGCATAGAATAGAACATTGATCCATTTTTCACTGTGTAACTTCCAAGCTGTCTCTCATTTTGGCTTTTGTAAAAGAAAGAGAAGTACATATAATTACGATGTACAAATGAAGAATTATGAGACCTAAACAACAAGAACTGTACTGTTGGTGTACTCTGTGATCTAGCCAAGGCCTATTTTTGTGAGGGCTGTGAACTTTTTACATGGAAAACTAAAATGTTATCACATAAACAGTATCCATTGCACATGGTTGGCTTTCTATCTTCATAACAGGAAGAAGAGGATAACATTGACAAAATGCATTGAAGGAATAAATAAAAAATCATAAAGGGACAATATAAAGCCCCACAAGGTTTGGCATCCGGTCCATTCCTGTTTCTAACTTTAGTAAATGACCTTTCAGTAACTTTAAAGGACCGTTATAAAACTATAATGTTTTCTGAAGAAACAATCTTAAGTACTCAACAATCCTCATTCAGCAATATCTTATGCAGCTCATAAGGTAATACTTCACAGCAAACTGTTTAAGTAGATAACAAGCTAAAATGGAGTCAACATACAGATATTCTAACCAAACAAGTAAATTTAGTATGTTGTATTTTAAGAAGTATCTCTCACTGTGCTTATTTGAAGACCCTCATACACCTCTTTTCCTATTGCCTTGTGTTTTTTGTGACAGCTTCTATAGTTAATTTCTGTTTTCACAGATGACTTTTTTTCAACAGATGTAAACTCTTGTACAGCTGGTATTCATTCACAAGGATACCATTTGGTTGGAGGTGACCTCCGCTGCCAGAATGATATTGAAAGTGTTTTGTCAAGTGCTGGCATATCATGGGCTGCACCTACATTGCTTTTGGCAGAATGCTCCATAACTTACATGGATGAATCAAGGTGTGAATGTACTAATTACATGTACATCTAGTTGTTTAAAATATTGGTGGTGTAGTTGATTCTAAAACATTCTTCTATATTTTGTTTCACAGCTCAACTAAACTTATAGAATGGGCATCTACCAAGTTTCCTCATGCAACATTTGTCACCTTTGAACAAATATGTCCAGATGATGGATTTGGGCATGTGATGAAACATCATTTTGAATCCCTGGGCAGTCCATTATTGTCACTGAATAAATATCCAGATTTTGACCTTCAAATCAGACGATATAAAGAACACGTAACTATACCTCATTATTAAATCAAATGTTGTTACACATCAATCTGTTTTATAATATTATTTATTATTGTTTTGTGAGTGAAAGAGCCTGTAAGTCTTAGTAGCTCACAACTGTAAGTTTGCAGAGTGTAGATGTAGCTATAGCTGTAGCTGAGAGGGCTGTTATGATGTAAGTGGACACAGAGCAACAGATCATCGAGCGAGGTGGTGCATTGGACTCACATCTGGGAGGACTGCGTTTCCAACCTGTGTCAGGTTTTCTATGATTTCCCTAAATCGCTTTAGACAAATGCCAGGATAATTCCTTTGAAATGCCACAGCCGAGCTCCTACGCTATCCTTCCCTAATCCGATGGGACCGATCACCTCGATGTTTGGTCCCCTCCCTCATATCAACCAACCAACAACAGATCAACAGTTGCCTTTGAACATGTTTATTAGTAGTGGGGGCTTTCATCAGTTGAGTTCCTTGTGATTTAAGAGTGGCTTGCACTTACACTGGAGACTTATGATGTGTAATTATGGGAACTCTTTGGTGTAGTAATCAGAACACACCTAAAGGATAGGAATAAGAAATTCCACATATACATTTTACATCTATATTTACATGTATATCTGTACTCTGCAAAGTGCATGGCAGAGGGTACATCCCATTGTAACAGTTATTAGGGTTTCTTTCCATTCCATTCGCTTTATTTATTCTGAGCTTGTCCTCATGATCCCTACGTGAGATGTATGTAGAGGGTTGTAGTATGTTCCTAGAGTCATCATTTAAAGCCAGTTCTTGAAACTCTGCTAGTAGACTTCCATGGGATAATTTACATCTGTCTTCAAAACTGCCCCAGTTCAGTTTCTTCAGTGTCTCCGTGACACTCTCCCACACGTCGAACAAACCTGTGACCATTCATGCTGCCGTTCTCTGTATGCGTTCAATATCCACTGCTAATCATGTTTCATACAGGTCTCACACTTGAGCAATATTCTAGAATAGGTTGCACGAGTAATTTATAAACAATCTCCTTTGTAGAGTGAACGTATTGGCCAGTATTCTGCCAATAACCCGAAGTCTACCATCTGCTTTACCCACAACTGGGCCTCTCCCCTCATTCCATTTCATATCCCTACAAAGTGTTGCACCCAGGTATTTATGCGAGGCTGATTCCAGCTGAGACGCACTGACTTTATAGTCAAAGGATATTACATTTTTTTCATTTTGTGAAGTACACAATTTTACATTTCTAGTATTTAAAGGAAATTTCCAATCGTAACACCACTGTGAAATCTTGTCAAGATCTCCAACTTGATGAGCCAAGTGAAAAAATAGATGAACTCCATTCAGAATTAAACAAAGCTCATCAGAACATAAAATTCACACTTCAAAAAGAAAAAGAAAATCAAATAAATTTTCTTGACATTACAATAAAAAAAGAAAATGGCAAAAATACATTTAACATGTTTCGAAAACCAATGGCCACACAGACAATAATACATTCAAAATTGTTAAGACTTTCGTGGCCACTTGTTGACAAACTGCTTATTTGCTTCTGTCTCGGGTTCTTCGGCCGACGTTCGTGTGATGATTTTGCTGACGTTTCGCCAGCACGAGTGGCTGGCATTGTCAAAGCTTCACCCTCCATTGCCGGAGGTGAACTGGAGCCGGGCTCGTGGCCGCAGACTATATGTACCTTGCGCGCCAACGTCCGAGGGCTTCTCCGCGGTCATTTCCGGTGCGTTTCTCCTCTTGCTACCTGCTACGGTCGTTCTCTGCAGTACGGGGAGCCAGGAGCCGTTTACCTTAAGGCTTTCTTCTTTCTTGTTGAAGCTGTTCCCGTGTTTGTGTATTTCTACAGCTTCTCTGTACAAGCGGGTGTGATAGTGCTTCTCTACAGCCAGAACTTCCGTGTCGGTGAATTTTATTACATGTACCTGGTCGGTCTCACTCAGTGCGTGTTCTGCCACGGCCGATTTTTCCACCTGTCCCAACCTGCAATGTCGCTTATGTTCTTTGATCCTGGTGTTGATTGATCTTCCAGTCATTCCGACATAAACTTTCCCGCATGTGCATGGTAAGCGGTATATTCCTGACATTGCAAGTGGGTCCCTTTTATCCTTTGCCGATCTAAGACATTCTTTGATCTTCCTTGTCGGTTTGAAAATTGTCGTTACGCCGTGCTTGTGTAATATACGGCCGATTCTGTCCGTCACTCTGGGAATGTATGGCAGAAAGGCCGTACCCGACATTTCTTTTTCTGGTTTCTTACTTCGCCGGTGGTTTGGCTCCGTTACACTTCTAATATCATTTGTGGAGTACCCATTGCTCCTCAGAACACTTTCCAGGTGTTGCATTTCGCGTTTAAGGTGCTGCGGCTCACATATTCGTGCTGCTCGCGTTACGAGCGTCTGAATCATGCCTCTTTTCTGGCTCGGGTGGTGGTTTGACAGTTTGTGCAAAATCATCACACGAACGTCGGCCGAAGAACCCGAGACAGAAGCAAATAAGCAGTTTGTCAACAAGTGGCCACGAAAGTCTTAACAATTTTGTATTGCGCCTCTACGGGGAGGAAACTTGCAGATTGTACCGACGCCTTGACCAACAACGGAAGAAGAAAGCGCGATTGATGTCCTCTCTCGCCTTCCTTTCGCGGTGCAGAGATGAAGATGCTACACCGAAGTTCTTGAAATGTAAGCGCCTATTCACCACCGCCCAAGCTCATCGTATCTACAACAGAATGGAACGAGCTTTTCTTCGTGAGCGAATTCACACAATACGGAGAAACTTGGCAAAAACGGATCAGGAACTTTTGGACATGTTCTACCAACTAAGTAGCAGAATGCATCGAGACGACTGGGACAAGATCGACAGCATCACTTACAGGAGCATGCAGAATGAACTCGAGCGCTGCACAGAGCGACAGAAGAAAAAGTTTGAAGGATTCCGGAAGAAGACTGACAAGGCGATTCCCGACATGTCACGCACTGTGGTCAACCTCACTGAACGACAATTGACCGAAGAGGAAGTATCCGTTCTTCAAAAAGGAGGGAATTTTGCTGTCATCCCAAGAACT
Source organism: Schistocerca gregaria (assembly GCF_023897955.1). Lineage (NCBI taxonomy): Eukaryota > Metazoa > Arthropoda > Insecta > Orthoptera > Acrididae > Schistocerca > Schistocerca gregaria. The sequence goes on from NC_064922.1 coordinate 779,778,480, forward strand.
ATACCTGTGGAGGACATCATTGCTAACACCGAAGCGGCCATTCGGACCCTTCCTTGTGAAAGGGCAGAGGAAATACGCACTGAAACAGCCAGGATACTGCGCCGAGCTAAACCACCAGCATGCAATCTGAAGAAAGAAGAAGTACAAGCTATTAAGAATCTTAACGCTGACAAGAGTATATTGGTACTGCCTGCCGATAAGGGGAATGCGACCGTCGTAATGAAGACCGAAGATTATGAACAAAAGATCCGAGACCTATTAGATCCGACGACGTACCGAAAACTAAGCGCAGATCCGATGCAGCGTATCACACGGAATACGAATCGGTTAATCAAGGCATCTTCTGTTCCGGAGGACATACAGAGATACCTGCGCAACACAGAAGCCCTACCACCTCGCCTGTATGGATGACCTAAGATCCATAAGAACAACGTTCCATTAAGACCGATTGTTAGCGCTCCTGGCTCACCGACATATAAACTGGCAAAACACTTGGCCTCTCTGCTCCAGCCGCACGTGGGGAAGACCGACACGTACGTAAAGGACTCAGGACATTTCATCGAGAAGCTGAAGAAACTAAAACTTGCACCAAACGACATCCTGGTCAGCTTTGATATTGTTTCTTTGTTTACGAAAGTGCCACTCAGTGACGCTCTGGAGCACATCGGTTCCATTTTCCCGCAAGACATCATGAAGCTCTTCCATGCCTGTCTCACCACGAGCTATTTCACGTGGAATGGCAATTTCTACGAACAGCTGGAAGGCGTTGCCATGGGTAGTCCTCTTAGTCCAGTGGTGGCCAACTTCTTCATGGAACATTTCGAAGCACAGGCACTGGACTCGGCGACTTGTAAACCTAAGGTGTGGTACAGGTACGTCGATTATACTTTCGTCGTGTGGAGCCATGGTGAAGAACAGCTCGGTGACTTCCTAAGACACTTGAACAACCTCCACGCCAACATAAAATTTACCATGGAAGTGGAAAAGGACAAAAAACTACCATTTCTAGATGTGCTGGTCACAAGGGATGGCCAAAACCTGGGACATAGCGTGTACCGAAAACCGACGCACACGGACCGATATCTGCACAAACTGTCAAACCACCACCCGAGCCAGAAAAGAGGCATGATTCAGACGCTCGTAACGCGAGCAGCACGAATATGTGAGCCGCAGCACCTTAAACGCGAAATGCAACACCTGGAAAGTGTTCTGAGGAGCAATGGGTACTCCACAAATGATATTAGAAGTGTAATGGAGCCAAACCACCGGCGAAGTAAGAAACCAGAAAAAGAAATGTCGGGTACGGCCTTTCTGCCATACATTCCCAGAGTGACGGACAGAATCGGCCGTATATTACACAAGCACGGCGTAAAGACAATTTTCAAACCGGCAAGGAAGATCAAAGAATGTCTTAGATCGGCAAAGGATAAAAGGGACCCACTTGCAATGTCAGGAATATACCGCTTACCATGCACATGCGGGAAAGTTTATGTCGGAATGACTGGAAGATCAATCAACACCAGGATCAAAGAACATAAGCGACATTGCAGGTTGGGACAGGTGGAAAAATCGGCCGTGGCAGAACACGCACTGAGTGAGACCGACCAGGTACATGTAATAAAATTCACCGACACGGAAGTTCTGGCTGTAGAGAAGCACTATCACACCCGCTTGTACAGAGAAGCTGTAGAAATACACAAACACGGGAACAGCTTCAACAAGAAAGAAGAAAGCCTTAAGGTAAACGGCTCCTGGCTCCCCGTACTGCAGAGAACGACCGTAGCAGGTAGCAAGAGGAGAAACGCACCGGAAATGACCGCGGAGAAGCCCTCGGACGTTGGCGCGCAAGGTACATATAGTCTGCGGCCGCGAGCCCGGCTCCAGTTCACCTCCGGCAATGGAGGGTGAAGCTTTGACAATGCCAGCCACTCGTGCTGGCGAAACGTCAGCAAAATCATCACACGAACGTCGGCCGAAGAACCCGAGACAGAAGCAAATAAGCAGTTTGTCAATAATACATTCCACATCCAGCCACCCCCACAGCCAGAAACTTGCAGCAGTAAGACACATGTTACATAGCTTAAACAGAATACCACTCAGCAAGAGAAACTATGAACAAGACATGAGTACAATCATACAAATAGCTAGGAACAACGGTTATGACACACATGTGGTACGCAGGCTCAATCAAAAAATAAAAACACAAATACAAAACATACACAACATTTCCAGAATACAAAAGAACTCACAAGCTGAAAACTTATAAACACACTCAACACACACACACACACAATGACAACACCACACAGAAAAGAACCAGATGGTACACCATGATCTACACATATAAACTAACACACAGAATTGCAAACATCCTAAAGAGACAGGGCTTCAAAGCCTGGGCAAACCCTCCAATCAAACCTAAGCCAGCCAGCTACCAAGAGGGACAAATTCCAACAATCAGGAATATATAAACTTGAATGTCAAAGTTGTGATGCAGTATACATAGGCATGGCATGCAGGAATTTTGAAACAAGATACAAAGAATGTATCAGATGTTGGAAGTATGCAACAAACCATTCCACATTTGCAGAGCATTTAAAACACCGTAACCATCATCCTACAAACATGGAACAAGAAATGAAAATAATGAGAATAAGCAACCATGACAAACATCTTTTACAAATGCAAGAAAACTTCCACATCCAGAAAGTCATAGCAGAAAACAAACATGTGATAAATGAACAAACACACATCAGCACAGGCTCCCTACTACACTTAATAAAGAAAATGATAACATAAAACAAAAAACTCTTCCCCACACCAAAGGTACACACACACACACACACACACACACACACACACACACACAGCACAGGAAAAATTTTTTTTAACCCAAAACACACACACATACATACACAAATGCATACATGAACAGACCACAGATACTTCAATAATTACACTCGAAAGTTTGCAATAACATTTGATCTTTGGCAAAAACATTCGACAGTCGACAACAGAAACCAAAACATTGCACTGAAACAAGTGTTCAGTTCATAGTGCTGTGGATTGTGAAAAAAAAAAACCACACAAATTGGCATTCATAAGAAGAAGAACAATATCAAAAATGCAACAGGAGCGTAATATGTAAGAAATTGTCCACGCAACCTGTAAGTACAGTTCATTACTACTTAATAGGAAATACCAACCACCAGAACTGTTTATAACCTATAGGCACAGTGACAAAAATGTAAATTAAATAGCTAACATGTGTACGTATTCCAGGCCACTGATGATGCCTTGCAGAAAATAAAGGCGAAACGCATATGGCACTAAAATTGTGTTTTAATCCGTTTGCTGTCAGGTGGTCCATAAGTAAAAATTATCAATATACTGTAATTGTCAAGATCTGATTGAATATTTATGCAGTTGCTTTCTGACAGTACTACATTATAGATAACTGCATCTTGTTGATAGAGGGATCAATGAGAGTAAGTTTATCTCCAGTCCTGTTCAAACTCCAAATCAGGAATTTGATGAGATGGAGGTTACTGTCAATATCATCCACAAAGTCATTGATATACAACGTGAACAACAAGGGTCTCAATACACTTCTGTGGCCACAGCTGAAGCTACTCTTATGTCTGACAATTATTCTCCATCCAACATGCTGTGTCCTCCCTACCAAAACGTTCTCAGTGCAGTCACAAATTTTGCTTGACACCCCAGTTGATCACACTTTTGACAGTAAGTGTAGGTGTGGTACTGAGTGAAATGCTTTTCGAAAATCAAGAAATACTGCATCTTCCTGACTACCTGGATCCGAAAGCTTTCAGTATGTCATGCGACAAAAGTGCAAGTTGAGTTGCACATGATCAATGTTTTTGGAATCCATGCTGGTTTGTACGGAGAAGATCGATTTGTCCAAGATACCTCATTATGTTTGAGCTCAGAGTATGTTCTGAGACTCTACAACAAATCCATGTCAAGGATATTGGATGATATTTTGTAAATCACTTCTACTATGCTTCTTGTAGAAGGTGTGACCAGTGCTTTCTTCCAACTACTGAGCATGGGTTTTTATTCAAGGAACCTACAATGGATTGTAGTTAGAAGAGCGTCTAACTCAGCTGAAATTCAGTATACTATCTGATAGGGATTCCATTGGGCCCTGGAGCTTTGTTAAGTTTTAATGATTTCAGGCGTTTCTCAATCCACTTACACTAATACTGATTTCACTAATTTTTTCAGTAGTAGAAGGATTAAACTGGGGCAATTCTACTGGGTTTTCCTACGTGAAGGAACATTAGGAAACAGAGTTAATCATTTCAGCTACTGCTTTTCTACCCTCAATTTCAGTTCCTGTCTCATTTGCTGGGAATGGATACTAACTTTGGTGCCACTGATAGCCTTTACATATAACCAGAATTTATTTGGTTTCTGTGAAAGAGCATTTGACTGTATTCTTCTAAGGTAGCCATTGAAGACTTCATGCACTGCTCTCTTGACAGCCAAATGCATTTCATGCAGCGTCTCTCTATTGTAGTACTATGCTTTGTTTTACATCTATTTCTTTAGAAGTTTAAAGTCTCCGCTGATGATTACAGTATGATTGGAAAGTTTTTGGTTACATTGTAGGATGAGTCTTCATGGGCAATAGAACGATCCAATTACTATTTTATGCCCTCCCCTGCTACTGAGTCTTGCCCAAACAATCTCACATGCAGCTTCAATTTATATCTCAGTGGATATGAGCTTCTTGTCTACTGCATTAAATAAACCACCTCCATTTCCTATTGGCCTATCCTTTCGATATACTATTAAATTTTCCCCAAGAATCTCATTGCCATCAATTTCAGGTTTTGACTGCTTTCTGTATCTAGTATTATGTGAGCTTCACAGCTTTTCAGGAGCTCTTGGAACTCTGAAACTTTGTTGTGAATGCTTTGGCAGTTAATCCCTAGGATTTTAATACTCTCACCTGTGGGAGGCATTTCTTTCAGTCTTACACTGATACTTCTGGGCTTCCTACAAATATTGTTATCTAGATTGGATGGAGAGTTGCCTGATCTAAAAAAAAAAAAAAAAAAAGGAAAAAGTTTTGCATGTGCTCCACACACATTCAGCTACTGGAGTAGCAACCTCTAATGTGTAGTGCACACCTGACCCATTTAGAGAGACCCTGCAGTTCTCAAGCCTATGGTGCAAGAACTTGAAGTACATCCTAGCTTATCATATAACATTGGAAGTCCCTGGTTCAGTCCTTCCTCTTGACTCAGAATGAAGGGGTCATGGTCAGATGAGAGGACAATGCTGCAAATTGTGAGTATCATTAAAACTCTGTGTGCAAGACTGGTCTTCTCAACCTTCTCTACCACGTGCTGGAATGATCCAAGTATTACCTCCGAGCATGACAGCAGGCATCATTTGTTCCAATGTGTGCCACAATCTGCAGCTGGCTGCTCTCTGTTCCCAGAGTAGCCTCTACAACATGTTGTATGAGGCCCCCAGGCATATGTACTAAGTACACATGGTGTCCTTTCCTGTCCCTTGCTGCCATTTCTCTAAGAGATGCCATCATGCACCACATGTTTCAACTGTTGACGATTAATAGACCCTACCCATTAGTGTTTTGCCTCCTCTTGACACTAGACAAAACAGGTTTCCTCAAAACAGGTGAAGTGAGTTCCACTTGCTTACTTTCAGTGCCACTGAAAGACAACACCTTGAACTTGTTGGTTAGGGAGATCAGCATAACACCTGAGTCCTCCCTGGTCCCAACCATACTGTACAGGGCCTCTATATCTATTAGTGAAACACCACTCATAGTCAAGTCAACAAGCAAAGACAGATCATGTTTTTTTTCTATATAGGAGACGGGATCCACAGGAGTGTATAGTACCTGAGATATCTTCGGTACTGGCACCACAGGTACATGGCTGTCAAGATTCTTCCAACACACTAATTCACACCAGCTGCCATTTGATTGACAGTAGTCAGGGCTAGTTCCAGCTGATTACAAAAACAACTAAGTCACCCTGTGTTTGAGAACAGCAGTCACAGTGGGGCGGCATTTTGGCTTGTGCAGTGTGTTACAGGACAGGAAAAAAATAACTTTTATCTAAGTCTGATCATCTTTTATATCTGTTATGCGAAAAAGATTACTAATTCCCTATAAGAATTGAAACAAATACACAAAACTAGATTTAAATCAAGGCAACAGAAAAATCTGTTATAAAATTGCAAATTTCCTAAAATGTTTGAGGTTAATTATAGTCATTAGCAAACTCATACATAGAGTTAATTTATGATAAATGTTGATAATAGGTAGCCATCTTTAAAGGAAAACTAGATGCAACATGAAAAAATATAATGAATACCAATTTACTACAAATTAGATTATGCACAGGACAATGGTAACTTCCAAAAATTCTCAGAAATAATTCAGGGTGCTTTATTCTTTGGTAGTAACTGTGAATCACAGATGCTGATTTGCTTCAAAATAAATTATTCAACAACACTTGTATCGGTAACTTACAAAAATATAATTTTAAATATTCGGAAATACTACAAAAAAAACTATTTCTCAAATAATTTTACTGTGTAATTAGAGAATAATTGTTTTGCATTACGATAGGTCTACTGTTCTCAAAAATTTGAAAAGGACACAAGTAAGGTTAAGCCCACTGTTGATGATAACAATACAAATGGGTTTCGATACAGTTAGTGAAAGATTCTGCAGAAGTGACACAAACAGTAAAATATGTGAATCTATATTTCAATTTGGCACACGAATCTTGTACACATAGTCGTACACAAAGGAAAGCTCTGAAGGTGGCTGTTACATATAAATAAATGTGTGAATTGCTTGGAGATTTTACTTAGCTGTTTCTGTGCCAACTCCTACACTGTCATGCTGTAGAAAAACTCTGCAGTGAGAGTTTACCTCGGTAAAAATCCAGAAAATGAGCAGCACCATTATTTCCTGCAGACTGTCCCATAATATTTTTAGGTTTTAACAGTTTATTGACCTGTAATTTCTTGATTATTAGTGTAAATAGTATATTACTAGGTTTGTGTATCTACCAAAAGGTTTCATTATACATAGAAACACTTTTTTGTATCAGTTTAGTAGTTTTATTTTTTGTCTTTTTTCATGCTCTAGGGGGTAAAATTTTCTGCAAACCACAATATGATTACTGGACTCATTGAATTGTATACTTTCTTATTTTTAGGGGTGGAGTGCATGTGCATCTATGTCTGCATATGAGGCCTTAAAGCTCCTCACAGAGGAAGGCAAAGTGAATAATGTTGTGAGACTGGAACCATTTGATGAATTTGAAAGTTGGCATCTTATGTGCTGCCATTATACTTTGACCGTAGCATCCAAAGGGGCGCTGGAGAATTGGTTCAGTGATGATAGGAAAAAACAAAGTATGAACATGTCACAAAATTTACTCTGTTATTCTGAAGACAGTGCCCTCCATTGGTCTGTGTTACCTGTCCAGGGGCGGATACCAGAACGATTTGGTCACGCTAGTGGAAGACTCGATGAACACCACGTAGCACTAGTGGGTGGCTTCGGAAAGAGCTGCAGCCAGGAGCACAGCAGGCTCAGTGAAATTAGCATCGTTAGTATTGCGGATTTTACAGTTCAGCACGTCACTCTTCATTCTCCTCTTCCAAAAGGAGATTCATCACTGGCTGCAATGCATTCAACTTGCATACCACTTCATAATGGGAGGCTTCTGATAATTGGTGGGCGCACTTCACCTACACGACCAGTGAACACAAAACCAGTAATCCTGTCTGTGTGGAATAAGGACGCGGAAGTTCTTGATCTAATTGGACCGTGTCCACGTTGGAGACATACAGCAACACTCATTGACAGGGAGGCCACCACCCAGTTGATTTTGCTCTTTGGTGGAAGAACTTCGAATCTGATTGTAAGTTCTTTCATTTTTTGAAAGGTATGTAATGTATGGTTTGATTTCATTTACACTTACAGCAGAGGTGATATATACTACCACTAGTTTCAAATGGAATTATAATTTGTTCATCACAAGTAACAAATTTATCCAGAATGAGATTTTCACTTTGCAGCAGAGTGTGCGCTGATATGAAACTTCCTGGCAGATTAAAACTGTGTGCCTGACCGAGACTCGAACTCGGGACCTTTGCCATTCGCGGGCAAGTGCTCTACCGTCTGAGCAACTGAAGCACGACCCACGGCCGGTACTCACAGCTTTACTTCTGCCAGTACCTCGTCTCCTACCTTCCAAACTTTACAGAATCTCTCTTGTGAACCTTGCAGATCTAGCACTCCTGAAAGAAAGGATACTGCGGAGACATGGCTTAGCCCCATCTCATTCTGGAAACATCCCCCAGGCAAAGGTCCCGAGTTCGAGTCTCGGTCGGGCACACAGTTTTAATCTGCCAGGAAGTTTCATAACAAATTTATGTTTGCTTAAAGCATCAATTTCTTGATTGGCATGTTTCTGTCTGTTCTCTGTTATATGTATGTTTCACATGTGGGACACATTAGCATTTGCAAAATGTGAGACATGTCCTATTGTGCTCTTCACTGATTGCAAAAAGTTAATGTGTTCAGGATGCAATACTATGTTCAGCTATGGAAATGACATTTAGAGGAAGCTCATTGCTCAAACCACACTTGGCTACAGTTCTTCAGCACACCTTTTAAGTTAATTATATGCAACATTGTGAGCAGCTGGGAAGATTAGCATAAGACAGAGAAAGATGGACAACATCAGACCAGTCAGTAGACTGGAAAAATAAAAAATGAAATGAAATTATTGTATGATCTTAATGGTTTGTTATTCTTCTCTTTGTCTCCAATTTCTGTCTCTAATTTTGAAAGTGTGAAAAGCTGTACATTGCAGTATACATTTGTTTTAAAACACTGAAACCAGTCAGTAAATAACACAGAATCATAAACTTTACCTTTAAAAATACTTTACACAACTGTTAAATAGGTGACTCACTTTAAATGATGGAAAATAATGGCATCGAACTTCGTCCAGAAAACCGCGTGTTCTACTAATGAAATTTAACTTAAGAACATTAGTTGTGTTGCTCCTCACTTCTACACACTAGTGGATAGAAGTGAGCTACAAGCTGCCAGATCACCATGCTTGACAAGTATATACAACTTTATGTATCAACAAAAAAATTTGTCTTTGCATAATCTGCACAGATCTTAGAAGGTTCCACATGCATTAGTGACATCTCACATTAAGAGCTAGGTTGGATGCTAGTGCTTGAGATAAATTCCATCTCTGACACTTGAACCTCTTGCTTTCCTTAACAGACAAACAGCTGATAATCTACATGAAAGGAGCCTCCGAGAAGATTACGGTGATCTGTGATCAGGATGATAAAAGCAATCAGGCGTACCCTGGGCAACGTTGGAATATGATTCAAAATAATCTGACGGCTGTTCCTTTCACACCAGAAGCATATATATCTGAGCCCTTTTCAGGGCCACAGTTAACGATTATGTCTATTAACATAGGAGGCATAACCACAGCCAAAGAAGAGCTGCTATGAGAACTGTGCAGTCAGCACCAGTGCCATATACTGTGCATACAGGAGACACACAGAAGTTGTGACATGCGCAGACCATAAATAGATGGAACGCGTCTCCCCATCAAAAGACCGCATGATAAATATGGAAGTGCTATCTCTGTTCATGCAGATATCCAGATCTTATCCACAGCATTCAAGGAGGAAAGAAAGATTGAATTTCTCACTCTACAAACAGTTAGTTGCACCACTACATCATTTTATAAACTACCTGCTGCTGAATTCATTGTTAACAAACCATCCCATTTTCCAAATAAACATATGCAGATTGTGATTGGCGATTTCAACAGCCATAGTAACTTTTGGGGCTATGATCATGAAGATGGAAATGGCACAGCAGTACAAGTATGGGTAGAAGCAAGTCACCTGACTTTAATCCATGATGCAAAACTACCTGGATCTTTTAACAGCGGCAGGTGGAGGCGATCTTACAATCCTGACTTAATTTTTGGTAGCAGCAGGATTAACCAACAATGTGTGAAATCTGTCTGCTCCCCAATACCCAACTCGCAGCATAGACCAATAATGTGTCAATTATTTGTTGTTGTAAGACCACAGAAGATATCTTTTCAGAGAAGGTTTAATTTGAAGAAGGCTGATTGGTCAATATTTGCGGAATTGCTAGATATCGAAGAATCTTGTATAGAACCAATACCTGAATGCTATGACACCTTCGCGGCGGCTGTAAGGAGATGTTTGAGAATGTCTATCCATAGCGGCTGTTGAACATGTTATATTCCTCGGCTTGCTTCAGACCTAGCCACCCTACTGATGGAATATAGCTACTTATTTGAAGAAAACCCTTTCAGTGAAGCAACTATGGAAGCAAGGAACAATCTTATTTCCTGTATAAGTGAGACAAAAAGGGATAAGTGGATAGAAACTATAGAAAACTTGAATCTGAAAAGAGACAGCTATAAGGCTTGGAGGCTTCTGAGACCCCTAAACAATGATTTGACTAAGACCATTACACATCATGATAACACTGCCAATGAAATAGCACATCAGTTACTGATGAACAAAAACCGAAATTGCAAAGAGAAGAGCAAGAGGAGAGTAATGACCTTGCATCGTCATTCAGCATGGAAGAACCACAGAAGGCTATAAGAACCACAGAAGGCTAACAAACAAAGCAAAAATGGCAAATCAGCTGGCTTGGATGATATACGAACCGATCAAATTAAACACTTTGGCTTAAATACAAATAAATGGATTCTCCATCTTTTTGATAACTATTTAAGCAGAAACTGAATTCCAAAGATATGGTGGAAGTGTTGAGTGATTGCTTTGCTGAAACCTGGCAAAGAAGGAAATGATCCAAATAATCTTAGACCAGTTGCACTACTTTTTCATCTTTACAAAATGCTGGAAAGACTGATTTTAAATCACCTATCATCTGCAATTGACCCCTCACTTATACCTCAGCAATCTGGATTTCGCCCAGGTAAAAGCCGTACTGGACAATTGCTAAATCTCACACAGTTTATAGAAGATGGCTTCGAAGCTCAGAAGGTAAAAAGTGTGGCATTTGTCGACTTATGAGCAGCGTATGATACAGTAAATCACCAGCTACTACTAGTCAATGTCTACAATCTGACCAAAGATTTAGGTCTAAGCAGACTCATCGCCTCCCTTCTGCAGAATTGCAGGTTCTTCATCAACTTTCATGGACAGTGTAGTCAATGGAGACTACAAAAGAATGGTCTGCTGCAAGGAAGTGTTTCGGCTCCAATTCTGTTTTAATATATATACAAACAACCAACCTATAGCCCCAAGCACCGGGAGCTTCTTATATGCTGACGACCTCGCTCTACAGCCACCTAGAGCATAGATTTTGAATCAGTGGAGAACAACCTCAAAAATACCCTTGAAGATCTATCCAGATACAACAACACAAACCAGCTTAAACCAAGCCCATCAAAGTCCCAAGTGTGTGCTTTTCATTTGAGAAACAAGAAAGCCACTCACAAGTTGAAAATAATATTCTCAGGGTCGAACTGGAACACCACAAGACTCCAAAATATCAGGAGTGACACTTGACACAGCTCTCACTTTCAAAAAGAACTCCATGAAATGCAAGTCAAAAGTTTCCACCAGGAACAATCTACAGAAACTGGCCGGATCACAGTGGGTAGTCAACCTGAAACAGTCCGAACATCTACAATGACACCATGCTATTCTGCAGCAGAGTATACCTGTCCTGTTTCGTATAATTCAACTCATGCCAAACAGGTGGGTTTAGCTCTCTATGAAACCTGCAGAAATATAACGGGTTGCTTGAAATCCACTTAATCAAATAGCAACACCACCTGTTTGAAGAGCGATAGCTGTGAACAAGGAAAGAAAGGCAGTGGAACATGAAATTACCCATCCTCTGTATGGGCATGAACAGCATCTGCAATGACTGAAGTCAAGGAAGAGTTTCCTTAAGACATCAAAGGAACTTGGAACTACTGCTGCAAAAGCTAGGTTACAATTATGAAGGACTACGACTTACCTTTCCCCTGGTTGGAAAAGAGTTGTTGAAGCTTTACCTCCAGGCCACGGCGGGGAATGGACAACTTGGAAATCTCTGAATAGACTGAAACTCGGAGTTGGAAGATCAAAAGTTAACTTGGCAAGATGGGGATACACTGATCCAAATGATATTCGGTGTGACTGTGGAGAAGAACAGATAGCCCGGCACATGGTTTGGTGTCGATTGTGCCCAGTCTCCTGTACAGAAGATGATCTTCAACAAGCAACAGAAAATGCACTGGAAGTGGCCAAGTTTTTGTCAAAAGTAATTTAATCATAACTATGTAAAATGTACGTACATGTACCTGTATATTTCTGACACAAGAATAATAATAATAGTAATCTACAATGGGTTCATTTTTGAAGTCTATACATTACACTTATGAATTATGACTGCCAAATACCCTTTGTATATTTTCTACAACTTGTATGAAGCCAAACAACTAAGGTGGCACTGCCACTGAGAATCATATCGTCTCTGTTGCCTGTAGTATCCAAGATTTATCTTACAGGATTTAATGAATAACCTCTTCAGATGTCACCAAGGGCGTCTGTCACACATCTTTAATGGCTTTAACCTTTGTTGCACATATACAAGAGATTGGATTCTTCACAGTAAAGTTTTAATACAGTCGACCTATCTCAGAATTCTGAGTTCAAAGATCGTTTATCATGATGCTCTGAAGCCTAGGAGTTTGCACAACTTGTGGACACTAAGTTGTCATGATTTCTCAGATGTATTATGTACTTTCTTTTAACCTAAGAATTTTTTAAGCTGGGTTTATGTAAATTTTCTCTTGTATAATTTACATTTACAGTTCTTGCTGCAGTTGACAACACTGTTCTGGCCCTTTTTATTAATTTTTTTTGTGGGGCAGTTCTTTAACAAATTGGCATCTTTCGTCTGCTCACAATTCAAACAACAGTTCAAATGACATACAGCTATTTTGAAATATTTGGCAATAAAATTTAATGTAGAGTGGTCATAGTTATTTGGGGATAAGAAAAAACATCTGGCCCATAACTAAATTTTTATTTACATGAACTCTCACTCAGTCACCCTCCCCTAGTCAAGTTGTCTTCCGATGTCTCAGTTTCTATTTGTAACCATGCCTTCTGGTTTAATTACATATTACAATCAATTTTTTCTCCTTCCACTTTACTTCTTTTCTCATCCAGATATCCATTAGCTTATCCAACTGCATTCTCTCAAAAGCCTTTTCGAACTCACAAATACTCCTTTGCCATTTTGTATATACTGTATCTTTCACCAATAGTCCCTAGAAGTTCAATGGTATCCTCAGTATACTTTTTCCCCTTCTGAAATCATATTTCTTCTCACCAAGTGCTTTTTCCAGTGTTCTATGCATCCCTCTATTCAGAACTTCTGCTGGGTGCAATATTACGCTGATGTTCTGTTCTCCACACATTTAGTGTTCATACTATTTAGTATTAGGACTATTATGGTTACAGGGAGGTCTCCCAGCCAATACCCTTAATCATAGATTTAGTTGCAAAGAGAGGTCAACTCTTTTTCACCTGCTTCTTGTAAGATTTCTGCTGGAGTATTGTCTGCACCACACACTTTTTTGTTTTCCGTTTTCTCCAGTGTCATCCTTGCTTCTGACCTTATGATAAGCTCAGCTTCCCTCTTCATCTACTGCTTCTTCCTTCTCAATTTGCAGATCAGGAGATGTTTGATCAGCTTCAAAGAGACATTCAATATATTGTGAAATGTGTTTTATTCATCTCAAGGCGTACATTTGCAATCTGTTTCGCTTACGTACAGGAGACATGTCAAAAATTTATAAAACAGTTACAGTGATTTTTACATTAATAAATAACATCACTATAATAAATAACAACACTGTAAGGATATTTCTTGGAACTTTTAACTCATTGTATCGAGCTCAAATTTCCAGTTTGTCCCGCACGAATTCATCCCCTGAGTAATAACACTTCAGTGTCTGTACCTCATATAGCTTTCTTTTAAGTGAACCTAAATTCATCTGCATCAACTTGTTCCCTTTTAATTTATTACAGATTTTCATTTCCATGTATTGAGGTCCCTGGGCACACAGTGTGAGGCAGTGGGTGCGGAGCATAAAAATTTCTTTGTTTCTAGTATCATGTAAATGGACAAAATGGTTTCCCTCAAACAATTCATGTCTGTTGTACAAAGATATAAAAATCTCATATATGTTTATGGATGGCAGAGTTAATATTTTTAAGTTTTCTAAATAATGTTTGACATGGTTGTTTGTGATTTGCAGTGCACGTTTCGTATGATTTTTTCCTGTATTTTTAATACACACACTATGTTTGTTGAGTTACCCCAAAAAACAATACCATACCAAATAATGCATTCGAAGGAGCTTCTATATGCTACTTTTCATGTGTCCATGTCAGTTGCAGTTGATAATATTTGCATTGCAAATGCAAAGCTGCTCAGTTTGTTTGCCAGGTATTCAATGTGTGCCTGTCAGCTCAAATTTGTATCTACATTTAAACCTAAGAATTTGACTGAGTCAGCTTCTTCTATACCTTGGTTGTTGTGTACAATCTCAATCTGCTGACATTTTGACTGTTTGGTTTTGAACTGCATCACACAAGTCTTAGATATGTTTAGATTCAACCCATTTAGCTGAAACCAAATTTCTAATGCACTGAGGGTACTGATCACAGATTTGGGAATTTTTTCCGAATCCTGATCTTCAACTAAGACAGAAGTATCATCTGCGAACAGAACTGATGGGAAGCTGATATTTAATCCTAAGTCATTAACATAAAAGAGAAATAGGACTTGGCCTAAAATGGAGCCTTGTGGAACACCCTGAGATTTTTTTTCCAGTCAGAAAAATTATATGAGCCATTTGAAGAAATGCGCTTTGCTTTCTGTTGAATAAGTAGGAGTTAAGCCATGGTAGGGCACGGCCACTAATGCCATACTTTTCAAGTTTGTAAACAGCAATGCATGGTTTACAGAATCAAATGCCTTTGTGAGGTCACAGAAAATTCCTACCACCTTATTTCTCTTGTCTAATGATGTACTTATTTTCTCAATGAAACTGTTTACTGCTTGCATCTGTGGTGTTTTTCCCCTGCTGAAAACCAAATTGATTGTTTAGAATAACAGAATATCTTAAAGTGAATTTTTGGATTTATGCAACAGCAAGTTTTTCAGATATTTTAGATAGGGCTGGGGGAATCGAGATAGGATGGTAATTTCCCGTGATCTGTCTTGATTCCTTCTTGAAGAGTGGTTTGACTTCAGCATATTTCAGTACCTCTGGGAAACAGCCCTCTTCAAAACATTGGTTTATTATTTAAGCTAGTGGGTTGGCAATTCTATTGTGTACCACTTTAATAGCTTTTAGTGGGTATTCCATCCCAACCTGCAGATTTTTTGTTTCTTAATGTTAGAATAGCATTTCAATGGCAGGACCAACAGCTGAAACATCAACACATGCAGCAGAAACTGTTGCCCACCCTACATGCAACAGAAAGCAAATCCAATGTTTCTTATGTTCAGCCACTCATCCCCTTAACAAGGCAAGAACTTCATCACCATGCCATCTGAAGGAGCAGTCAGCATTGGAAAATCCATCAAATGGTCATATACTGAGGAAGAGGAAAGCAGCAGTCCCATCCCATATCAATGATTTTTTTTGCTGAAGGGCTACAGCAAAGCCACAGTAAGATAAGTACAAGTGTAATGTTCATACATATTAATGTGCAGTCTCTTAAAAACAAACTTAATGAACTTCAGTATTGGCTGGAAAACTTAAACTGCACTGTTATTTCAATAAATGAACACTGGCTTAGCAATGAGGAACTAAAATTAAGTGTACCGTTTGGATATGAATTGGCAACCAGCTACTGTAGAACAAGTATTAAACATGGTGGTGTATCTGTATACGTCAAAAATGGTGTGAACCTAATCTATTAAGTTGTAGATGTAAGTGGACTGTGCATAGAAGCAAAATTTGAAGCTGCAGCCATAATGTTGCCAAACTAGGAAATTATAATAGCTTCAGTATACTGCCCCCCAAAACACAATGAAGACCTGTCTGTGGAGCTTCTGGAGAAACTGATATTCTTGCTACTCAGATACAGAAACTACAGAGTACTAATATTTGGTGATATCAATATAGACATTAGGTTTAAGAATAGAAAGGTTGATCACTTGCTAAATACATTAAGATCCCTTAACTGCAGTTGCATAAATGACAAACCCACAAGATAGGAAGCATGTCTAGATAACATAATTTGTAATTTTCATCTAAACAAAACAGAATTCAACACAATCAAGCTAGGCATTTCAGGTCATGAGGGACTATGGTTCAGACAAACTCTTAACAGTAAAGCAACTGAAACTTCCACAGACTGTAGGAAAAATTATAAGACCAATTAACGAATTAAAGCTAAACAAGTTGATAAGTAAATTTAATTTAATAAAATGAGATAAAATAATAACCAGTGCAGGTGCAAATGAATCTACCAACAAATTTCTAGAACTGTTAACTGAAAATTTTGAAGCATGTTGTCCTAAACGCTGCAAGAAAATATCAAAGCAAAATTGTTACACCAAACCACGAAATCTAAAAAGCTGGTACACCCCACATCTAAGTAGAATAAGAATTATAATGCTACTCTATCACGATAGGTCCAAGCACAATAATGCTGACAAGGAAATGTACATGAAAGTGAAAAAGATTTACAGGTCTGAAATCAAGGCAGCTAAGTGCAAAGCAAATGATACATATATACTGAACTCAGTAAATAAATGCAAAGCTCCAGGGAAATTATTAAAACAGAAACTAACTGTGATGATAAAGTATACCAGACATCAATTCCACCTGATATTCTAAATGCGTATTTTGCCAGTTCTCAATCAGATAACAACATAATGGAGAACATGAGCAAGGCAGAGGCACTGCTGCCAGAAATGAACAGTAAGCAGACAGACAGCTTTCACTGGACTTGTGTAACAGAAAAGATGGTCGATGAATCAGTAGCTAAGCTCAGTAATTCTAGAGCGGAGGATTACTATGGTCTCTCAAATTATGTTATTAAATACATCAGAAATCAAATTGTAACGCCACTGACTGAAATAATCAAGAAAATTTTAAATGAAGGTGACTATCCAGAATGTCTAAAAATATCTATAGTTAAACCAGTACTTAAGAAAGGAGATACAGCATCACCCGATAACTATCAACCAGTATCACTTATACCCATTATATAAAAAATAATAGAATACTGCATGCATAAACAGATGAGTAAATATTTTGAAGATGATAATATAATCACCTCCTCACAGTATGGTTTCAGATCTAGTCTTCGTTGAGAGTAGCAAAAATATACAGTTGTTTTGAAAATAAAGATATTATCTGTGCAACATTGTTGGACCTCAGAAAAGCTTTTGATTTGGTCTCCCACAATATTGTCATAAAAAATCTGTACCACTACAGAGTGAGAGAGACTGCTCTATGTCTAATGCAGTCATACTTGGACAATAGAAAACAGTTAGTTAAGGCAAATAATCAAATGTCAGAATGTCTCCCAGTTGTAAAGGGTGTACCTCAAGGATCTGTTCTTGGAACTTTCCTTTTCATTATTTATATAAATGATTTACCTGCAATTGTATCATGTGATGCAGTGCTATATGCTGATGACACAATACTCATCACATGTGATACCAATCTTGAAAATATGCAACACAGCATGGCAGTGGCAATGGAGAGGTGCACTACTTTCATATAGATCAAAAGCTCAGCTGGGATACTCACACAGGGAAGATATGTAGCAAATTGGCACGTGCCATATGTCTGCTGTAGAAGCTGAGGGGCAGTGTCAGTAAAGAACTTCTGTTATATGCGTATTTTGCATTCTTCCATTTGCACCTGAATTATGGAATACTATTATGGGGCAAATCCGTAGGCTCAAAATTAGTGTTTAAATGGCAAAAGAAAGCCATAAGATGCGTAGCAGAACTTAGCACATATGAATCATGTCGAGATTGTTTTAAGAAACTAAATATAATGACAGTGCCTGGCCTGTGTATTTACAACTACCTTGTCCATGTTAAAGAAAATCTAAGTAAATTTGACGTAAGGAGAACAGTTCATGACCATAACATAAGAAGTGGACATACAATTAATATGCCATATGCTATGCTTGCAAAGACACATAACAGCTACAAATATCTTGGTCCTGTCTACTTCAACAAATTACCTGAAAATGCCTACACAGTGCAAGTAAATAAATTTAGAACTAGTCTTTGGAGGTGGGTCAGAAGTAAAGTAATTTACTCTGCTCAAGAGTTCCTTGAGTATGTGACAAATGACCCTCTTTCGTTGTGAGAATGAACTATAAATTAACTGCAAACTATACATAAGCCATATTGTGCAACTATTTTATTACTTTAAAAACAAAGATTCCAAGACTTACCAAGCGGGAAAGCGCCGGTAGACAGGCACAATAAATAAAACACACAAACACACACACAGAATTTCTAGCTTTCGCAACCGACGGTTGCTCCTTCCCTCTTTCCTGAAGAAGCAACCGTCGGTTGCGAAAGCTAGAAATTCTGTGTGTGTGCTTGTGTGTTTTATTTATTGTGCCTGTCTACCGGCGCTTTCCCGCTTGGTAAGTCTTGGAATCTTTGTTTTTAATATATTTTTTTCCATGTGGAAGTTTCTTTCTAGTTTATTTTATTACTTTTTCATATACTTATTGTTAATTATCTGATTATTTATTTGTCATTCACTGAACTATTATTAGGAAACTTCTTATCGTTATTTACATTTGTCGTGTCCATTTTAATTATCCGAGCTGTTATGTCATGGTCGGTTGATGAATTCTGTGTTAATTCCCAACGTTTCGTCCCCGTCTGCAGGAGACATCTACAAGGGGGTCTGTAGCTCGATGGAAGGTCCAACACACCCACTGGCTTGGTAGCCAGTAGTTTATACTATTATTATTGTTATTATTATTATGTAAATACTGACGACTCCAATTGCATGTAAATATGCCCAACGGTGGAATAAAACATTTGTATTTGTATTTGTAACAGCCTGCTTTGAGAAAATGTAATTTCTTCCTCAATTAAATTTTTATAATGCAATGAATTCTTAAACGCTGTTGAATATGGTGGTATTCCGTATGCACCAATGTCAGTGAACATGAATTTCTATTGGGAATCTCAGTGGTTAGCAACAATATGGCGAAAAAGCGTTTGTAGTTGTAATAGTTGGTTAGAGGCCGTAGGAGAGGGAGCGTTCATTGCAGTTGGCAAAAATATTCTCTCTATTGAGGTCAAAGTTGAGTGTTAAAGTGAAGTCATCTGGTCATGTGTAACAGGTGTAGGCAAAACTAAGTTAATTATTGGATCTTTTTGCTGGCTACCCAATTCCGCTGTGACAATTCTAGAGTCATTCAAAGAAAGTCTATGGTCAGTAGTGTGTTTATACTCAGACCAAGCTATACTAGTTGGAGGCAACTTAAACTTGCTCAGTATAGACTGGGATGTGTAGATTATTGTGGGGAGGGTGCAGACAGACAGTCATGTGAAATACTTTTAAACACATTTTCTGAAAATTACCTTAAGCAGCCAGCTCGGCAGCACACAATGGAAGTATCTCAGAGCTCGTAGCTACAAATAGGCCAGATCTTAGGGATGCACAAATGATGACAAGTGAAGGTTGGTAGAGATTCGTGTGTCTATGAAAAGATCTATGCACGAAGCATACAACAACCACTACCGCCACACCTTAGCATATGATCTGGTAGAGAACCCTAGAAAATTCTGGTTGTATATAAAATCGTTAAGCAGACCTAAGGCTTCCATGGAGTCTGGTGTGGCAGTTGGAGATAGCAAAACAAAAGCTGAAGCTTTAAATTTCACATTCAAGAAATCGTTCACACAGGAGAATCATACAAACGCACCGTCATTTGATCATTGGACATATTAATAAGCATACCTGGTGTAGAGAGACAACTGAAAGATTTGAAAGCAAATAAATCACCAGGTCTGGAATGAATCCCAGTTCGATTTTACAAAGAGTACTCTGCAGCATTTGGCACTTTACCTAGCTTGCATTTATCATGTATCTCTCACCCAGCACAAATTCCCAAGCAAATGGAAAAACCGCAGGTGACTCCAGCATATAAGAAGGATAAAAGAACAGACTAGAAAAATTTCCGACCAATATCCTTAAATTCTATTTGCTGCAGAATCCTTGAACATATTCTCAGTTTGAATATAATAAACTTGCTTGAGACTAAGAAGCTTTTATGTCCACAAATTAACTTGGTTTTAGAACACATTGCTTGTGAAAAACTCAGCTTTCCCCTTTCTCACGCGGTTACAGAGAACTACAGATGAAGGGCAACAGGCAGATCGTATATTTCTATATTTCCAGAAAGCATTTGACATGGTGCCCCATTCCAGGCTGTTAATGAAGGCACAAGCATATGGAATAAGTTCACAGATACATGATGTTCGGATACAGTATTACTAGTGTTATCCTTGTCACAGTCAAGTCGTTTAAATATTTGGGTGTAAGGTTGCAAAGTGGTATGAGATGGAATGAGCATTTGAAAACTGTCTTAGGAAAGGTAAATGGTCGTCTTTGGTTTATTGGGACAATTTTAGGAAAGAGTGCTTCACCTGCAAAGAAGACTGCATGTAGGATGCTGATGCGACCTATTCTTGAGTACTGCTTGAGTGTTTGGGATCCGTACCAGGTTGGATTGAAGGAAGACATCAAAACAGCTCAGAGGTTCGAACAGCAAGTAAGTGTTACGGAGATGCCTCAGGAACTCAAATGGGAATCCCCAGAGGGAAGGTGATGTCCCTTTCAAGAAACTATTGAAAAAAATTAGAGAACTGGCATTTGAAACTGACTGCCAAACAATTCTATAGCCACCAACTTAAATCGTGCATAAGGACAATGAAGATAAGATACAAGACACCAAGAAGAACTGATGCTTCCATTATAGAAGAACTAGCATCACAAGAAGCGTATCATGCCATGTCAGCCAAAGATACTTTCCTTTCTTTTGGTACATTTTGAAAAGAGAAGAATACAACTAAGAAAGAAGTCATCTTGCAAGGCAAAACTGAATACAGAAGGCTGTGAGGAAGAGCAGTAAATAGATGCTTGGATCAAGCAAAAAAGATTATTGGCCTACCTATTCACATTATATTAAGAAGAACTGAAGATCACTGTGAACGGAGACATCTATTTTTAGATTCATTTACTTAAGAACTGAGGCCATGACGCTTGACAGTGAGTAAACCAGTTCATGATTATGATGATGTAGGTAAGTTGTTGTAGAACATAAATACTTTTGGATTAAAGGAGATTGCTCACTGAAAAGCAAGATGATTGAATTTTGTTGATACGTCCAAGCAGAAGTAAGTAAACTTGCTAATTTTGTTGAAAAATTGATAGGGCAGCTTGATATTGTAGCTGAAGTTCCATCATTGTATTTGCAGCCCATATATCTGAAAACAAGAAATATGAATGACTCACAAGAATCATTTCTGTTGCTTTTCCAAATCTTTTGTTGTACAGTGCTTACATTTACAAGATATTTTTAATTTTTTTTTTTTTTCAAAGAAAGTGGAAAAGATTAAGGGATAACAGTTATCAGCTAAACTCTGCTTGGAATCCTGTTGTAGAGAAACTTCATAGTCGACGTAGTTATCTGCATAAAGATGGAAATCGACCTGATACCGATATGCCAGGCTTTCACAGTGCAGGGCGCGAGGCGCAGCGCACGGAGCCATTATGAACGCACACGCTGAGCAGCACATGCCCAATGTCACCTCAGTATGGCTTTAAAAGTGGAGCTCAGTGCGTACTTGCCAGTACTACTACAGTGGCACTCACCTGAAGATGGCCAGAAGACTCTGCGCTGAAATATTGTGGCAGTACGTTACTGATATCCGGCAGTTCTCCCGTGTTTTTATGGAACAATCAGTAGGCCGGGAAAGCTTTAAGCATCACATCAAGCAACTCTACGGGGAGGAAGTGATGGAATGTATTCGAAGATTTGACAAGTTACATGAAAGAAGAGCGAGGCTGCTGAGCTCATTGATATTCTTATTAAGTTGCAGAGACAAGGGCATTATTCCAAAGTTCGCCAAAATTGTGCATTTCATAAATACCACTGCTGCAAAAAATATCAAACGTAAAGCAAGCATGGCTTTGGTGAGAGAAAGGATTCATTTTACTCGGCGTGAATTGGCTTCTGTGTAAAAGGACATGTTCCACATACATTTGGAATTGGCAGCAAGACTGTCTTCTCTGTTGTGGGACTGGGTGGATGGTGTGACATGGGCTAAAGCAAACTGGGGCCATGATAAAGCTGTGACGAGGCAGACTGCCAAGATTGACAGACTTTCTAAACAGATGCAGCAGGAAGTTCCAACTCGACGATCTGTTGTTAATTTGACAGAGAAAACTTTAGATGACGTGACTGTGTCTGTGCTAGCAAAAGGACTGAATTTTCCTCCCACACCTGTTTCACAGCCACTAGTGGATTTCATCAGTACCATCGAAGAAGCTGTACACCGTCTTGATACAGATGAAGTGGAGGAAGTTCTTCGAGAGTTTTGCCGTGTATTGATCAGGGGTGCACCAGTGAAGAATAACATCTTGCCCAGGGAGAGGATAGCCCTCCGTAACTTACAAGCAGATGTGGATACAGTAGTCTTAAAATCTGACAAAGGAAATGCTACTGTCGTCATACCAAGGGATGTCTATATTAATAAGATCAATGTTTTATTATGTGATTCAACGTATCACAAAATCGATAAGGATCCCACGAGCCGAGTGGTGCGAAAAACGGCAGAACTTTTATCAAATAGTTCTCTACCGAAGGAGGTCATCAAGAGACTGAAACCAAACAGTTCAGTTCCACCTAGGCTATATGGACTGCCTAAGATCCACAAGGAAAATGTGCCATTGTGTCCAGTTGTGAGTAACAGTGGAGCAGCCACCTACGACCTAGCAAAATTCTTGGCATCTTTGCTGAAATCAATAATAGGCAAGTGCGCACATCACATAAAGAATTCTGGTGATTTTATCAGTCGACTTCAGTCACTACAACTGCAAAGTAATGACTTATTGGTCAGTCTTGATGTGGTTTCACTGTTCACAAAGGTGCCTCTGGTGGACTCACTACATCTCATTGGCAATATGTTTGGTGCAGACATTACAGCATTGTTTGAGCACCTGTCTCCTCTACATATTTTATACTTAACAACGAATTTTACGAACAATCTGACGGTGTCACCATGGGGAATCCTTAGTCTTCCCTGGTAGCCAATCTTTTTATGGAGGATTTTGAGGAGAGAGCACTCAACTCTGCCACTTTAAAACCAACAGTATTTTGGTGGTACGCCCATACTATCTCTGACGCCGACAGTCTTCAAGCGAAACTGGAACACCTGCAAAAAGTATTTTTGAAGAATGGCTTTTCACCTAGGCAAGTTAACAGAGTGATGAAGACCTACAAATGATGGGACAAGGAACAGGAAGAGGTCTTCAGGTCGACTGTTTATCTACCATTTATTGGGAATATTTCTTCACAGATAGGCAGAATATTGAGAAAGTATCAAGTGAGAGTCATCTTTCGCCGCCCCCCCCCCCCCCCCCCCCTTGCAAAATTTCCTCACTGGTGGGATCCGTTAAAGACGACCTGGGCCTGCGTAAACCAGGTGTTTACAAAATTCCGTGTGATTGCGGCAAATCATATATAGGGCAAACAACACGAACAGTGCAGGAACGCATTGTGGAACACCAACGGCATACTCGCCTTTTCCAACCCACCAAGTCCGCAATCGCCGAACATTGTATTTACACAGATCATTCCATGAATTACGACGACACAAAAATGTTGGCCCATACATCAAACTTTTGGAGCTCGATTATCAATGAATCTGTGGAAATAAGATTGTCTGACGAGACTCTCGTCAATCGAGATAATGGTTATCAGCTAAACTCTGCTTGGAATACTGTTATAGAGAAACTTTGTAGTCAATGTAGTTATCTGCATAAAGATGGAAATCGACCTGATTTCCTGTGCCAGGCTTTCACAGTGGAGGGCGCGAGGCACAGCACACGGAGCCGTTATGAACGCGCATGCTGAGCAACGCATGAGCAATGTCTCCTCAGTACGGCTTTAAATAGTGGAGCTCAGCGCGTACTCGCCAGTACTACTACAGTGGCACTCACCTGAAGATTGCCAGAAGACTCTGCGCCGAAATATCATGGCAGGAAGTTACTGATATCCGGCAGTTCTCCTGTGTTTTTATGGAACAGTGGTATCTTGTTGATAATTCTACACCCTGTTGTGTTGCCCTTCATGGCAAGTCATCCTGGGCTTACAATTCAGCAAGGTAATGCCTGCCCACACAGGGTGAGAGTTTCTACTGCTTGTCTTCATGCTTTCCAAACCCTACTTTCGCCATCAAGGTTGCCAGATCTCTCCACAACTGAAAATTTTGGAGCATTATGGGCAAGGCTCTCCATCCAGCTCACGTTTTTGATGGTCTAATGCACCAGTTGGACAGAATTTGGTATAATATCCCTCAGGAGGACATCCAACATCTCTGTCAATCGATGCCAAGTTGAATAACAGGTTGCATAAATGCCAGAGGTTGACCAACTGGTTATTGATAGTTTTAGGTTTTCTGTAGTGTTCCTAAACTACTTACCACAAATGCCAGGATGGTTCCTTTGAAAAGGACAGAGCCAATTTCCTTCCTCAAACTGATCTTGTGCTCTGTCTTCCATGATCTCTTCATTGATGAGGCATTACTTTGGTCTTCCTTTTCCTCTGCTTCAAAACTCTAGAGTTTTCTCTAGAAACATTAGCTTTTCTGAACTGTGTACTTGAGAACAGTTCTTCCAACATATCCTTTGGCCTCTGAACCCTAACCTCTCTCTGCCCCTTCCCTCTTCTCACTTTTTCAATCCCTATCCCCTTCCATTCCTAGCTTTTACTTCTCATTACCATTTACCATTTTTACATTTACTCACATACTGTATCTGAATCTACTTGTCCTTAGTTACATGACAGTATAGGAAGAAATGGGGAGAGAATGAATGAGTGATCATGTGCATGTTTTCTGTTCTGAGGAATGCAAGTTCAGGACATGAACTACTATTCATGAACTCCATTATTTAGAAAACTTAAAATATTAACTCTGCCATTCTAGGAGATTATTGTCTTTTTGTACACCAGACAAATTATTTGAGGGAAACCATTTTGTCCATTAGCATGATACTAGAAAGAAAGAAAATTTTATGCTCCCCACCCACTGCCTCAGACATTATGCTCCGGGACCTCAATACATGGAATGAAAATCTGTAATAAATTAAAACGGAACAAGTTGATGCAGATGACTTTAGGTCCACTTAAAAGAAAGCTTTGTGAAGTACTGACAATGAAATGTTATTACTCAGTGGATGAATTCATGGAGGACAAACAGGAAATTTGAGCTGGATACAATGTGTTACATATTCCAAGAAATATCATTACAGTATTATTATTTATTAGTGTAAAATCATTGTAACTGTGTTATAAATTTTTGACATGTCTCCTGTATGCAAACCAAATGAATTGCAAATGTGCATCATGAGATGATGTCCTCTTCCTCCTCTTCGTTATCATCACCGTGTTTCTGTGCTAATGTCCTGTTCAAGACTTCTTCAATGCAGTGGGTGGTTTTCTTTCCTGAAACTATTTTTTGTTCATCCAGAATTTAAGTGATTTATATTTAAGTCTTGAGTTTTTTACTCCATGTTGTTTGGTCTTGAGTGTACGTGTTATTTATTCATTAAGAACGAATTACCTATCTGATCCTTTGCATTATCAATATTATGTATTCCAGTCTATCAAAATAACTTTACAATTCTTCATATTTAATGATAGTGGTTAATATTCTTGTACAACAACCATTCTCTTTTTAATTACAAGATTACTAAGGCTTTAGCTTCGTATCTGAATTTTATATTTAGAGATCTTGATGTTTAATTCAAATCCTCAAGCTATTTTTGTGTGTAAGAGACTATGGCAGTGAATGGATACATTGTTTTAGAACTATTTTCAGGGTATTCACTAATAAAATAGGCTGATATATCAATTTCTTGTAGGTCCTGAATGATTTGTGGCAACTCAGTATTCAGCAAAGGATATTCAACCAGATTAGCAACGTGAGTAAAAACTGGCCATGTGCCCGGTTTTCTCATAGTGCAGTAGCTCTAATGAGATGTTCATTGATAATCACTGGGGGTCTGAATGAGATCTTGCAGCCACTAAGGGACATATGGAGATATGATACTGAAGAGAGCTCCTGGAAAGAGGTTTGTTTATTTTTATTATTATTTTAAACAGTGGAAAATCCAGGATGGAATGTAACAATATTACCAGCACTACACAGCTGTCTTTCCACCACCACACCCAGTCTTTTTATTTATATTTGTTTATGTTATTTTTTATTTATTTATGTATTAATATCTATGTAAGAAGTCTGTAGAACTTCCTCAATTGCTTCCCTCTAGCATCTGGTTGCTATTTGATTGCAAAACTAACCACCGGTACTGGTTCTTAATTGTAATCTTGTAGGCCAGTGATTATATTAATACTTAGCAGAAAATAAAGTTTTATGTTTCAGTTTTTAAGTGCAGTTTTCTTTTCATGTGTACAATAAATATAAATATGTAATTCATTGTCATATGCCTACATATGAAGAAGGAATTCTTTGTTGGATGTCAGCCCTTAGCACACTTTGAAAGGTATTATCGTCATCTTGTGATCTGGCATGACAAGCGATATAAGCAACAGAACTCAGCTCTCTTAATGTTTGGTCAAATGCTTTGATAAAGCCACTCTCCACTTTAATGTTTTGCCAATTAACAATTTCAACACACCCTTCTTTTTCACCTTCTGAAAATTTGTCTTTAAATTTGCATAATAATAAGTGCCACCATGTCTGTGTGCCAGTGCACTAGCATCTTAATAAGTTTATATCATTTTTTGATCTTCTGTCTCTCTAATCACTTACAAGCTGCCTATCTTTGACTAAAATTTCGTATCTTTTGTTTCAGTCTTAATGGCGGCTTTTTATTGTACCAACTCCCTGAATTTGTGTGAGGGAAAACTATTCCATGGGAAATGTTAACTGGAAACTCTTGGATCTCAACATTTGCAACTTTGCTGTCTCAATTTTTCTGTAGATGAGATGTTAAATGGAACCGTGAACCAGTATCACTTCTTACTCATGAGAGTGTCATGTATTACCACGATATAGTAGCTAAAAACTTTGTTATTCTGCAACTAGGTTTTGCAGTATGTCATAATCTGGCAGACTCAGGAATGGTGTATATCCCAGATCCAAAATTTTGAAAAGTATTATAAGGTGTACAGCTTTCCTTCCGCCATTTGCCGTTGGGTGGTGAAACAGTAAGTAGTGGTTGAAAGAAACAGATCGCAGACGTCAGACAGTTAGCTCAGACCTTAGTCAACATATCATCATTCAAACATTAGTCGATTTGTGTCTGCATCGCAAAGCTGTCTGTTTACGAGCCTAATTCTCGTCATTTGCGGGAGGTGTTACTGTTTTGTTTCAGTATGAAGAAAACAACGGCTGAGTCTCATCAAATGCTCTCACGTACATATGGTAAGGACGCTATTAGTGAAAGAACATGTTGTGAGTGGTTTCACCACTTCAAGAACGATGATTGTAATGTCGTAGAACGGCATAGTGGTGGAAGAGAGAATGTTTTCGAAGATACAGAATTGGAAACATTGCTGAGTGAAGACTTGCGTCAAACTCAAGAAGAATTGGCACAATTAATGGGAATGACACAGCAAGCCATTTCAAAACATCTCAAGGCCATGGGCTTGATTCAGAAAGAAGGAAGTTGGGTCCCATGAGAGCTGTGACATTGAACGGCATTTGTGTGTTTGTGAATAGTTGCTTCAGACGCAAAAATAGAAGGGATTTCTGCACTGCATTGTGACTGGGTAGAAAAAATGTGTTCATTACAATAACCTTAAATGCAAAAAATCATGGGGATATCCCGCCCATGCTTCCACGTTAATGGCCAAACCAAATATTCACAGCTCCAAGATCATGCTCTGCATTTGGTGGGACCAGCTCGGTGTCATGTACTATGAGGTGTTAAAACCAAGTGAAACAATCACAGGTGCTCATTATCAAATGCAATTAATGCGTTTGAGCAGAGCATTAAAAGACAAATGGCCGCAACACATTGAGAGGCACGATAAAGTGATTTTGATACTCGACCCCACATTGCAAAAGAGGCCAAAATGTACTTGGAAATGTTAAAGCCTCAATGTCTTTTTCTGAACAGCATGTTGCAAGTTATCACAGATACGCTCAATAATGTTCATGTCTGCAGAGTTTGTGGCCAGCGGAAATGTTTAACCCAGAAGAGTGTTACTGGAGCCACTCTGTAGCAGTTCTGGATGTGTGGGGTGTCACACTGTCTGCTGGAATTGCCCAAGTCTGTTGGAATGCACAGTAGACATGAATGGATACAGGTGATCAGACAGGACGCTTAGGTGGCGTCACCTGTCAGAGTAATATCTAGACATATCAGGGGTCCCATATCACTCCAACTGCACACACCCCACACAATTATGGAGCCACCCATATCAATGATGTTTCGTTGAATGGTTCACACGCTGACACATGTTTATGGGCCAGCATTGAAATCTGCAGCAATTTGTGGAAGGGTTGCACTTCCGTCAAGTTGAACAATCTCTTCAGTCATCATTGGTCCAATTCTTGCAGGACCTTTTTTCAGCCGCAGCGATGTCGGAGATTTGATGTTTTACCGAATTCCTGATATTCACAGTACTCATGTGAAATGGTCATACAGGAAAATCCCCACTTCATTGCTACCTCTGAGATGCTGTGCACCGACTGTAACACCATGTTCATACTCATTAAATCTTGATAAACTGCCATTGTAGCAGCAGTAACCAATATAACAATTGTGCCAGACACTTGTGTCGTCTGTAGGTGTTGCCGACAGCAGTGCCATATTCTGCCAGTTTACATTTATCTGTATTTGAATATGCGTGCCTGTACCAGTGTCTGTGGCACTACAGTGTATTTAGTATTGATAATTTAAGATAAGGGTCACAACACAAAATAGACTGGAAACTTTGCTTCATCTTTTTTGAGTTGGACTACATGCTGAATTCAGACAATACCTCTGTTGTTTAGTGAGTTGTTACCTTATTTCTAATTTATTTATATTCTACTAGTTCTTTCTATTAGAGTGTTTAGTGCTGAGATACGTGGCAAATTTTAAAATTGTGGCCATGTGGTGCACACCATTTTAAAATTCTTAAGTCTACCAGATGATGACAGACTTCTGAAACTACCTGCAGCATAATAACAATTCTAGCTTCTTTATGGTGCTTATAGATAGTTGTGTCATTTAAAAAGGCTGTGGAGCACAACTTATACTGTGTGATTCTACACATCTGTTATTGTGTATATTTCTTTCGACGTGACCATTTCAGAATGCCATAACCCATTTCAACCAGCCATTGGTCATATTCAGACCAAAGGTACTAGCTGCAAGTGGTTTCCATTACATTGTTGACAGTACTGTTGTTTAGTATGTGCTTGCAGTCTGAAGATCACTGATGGCTAGTTGAAACTGGTTACAGCATTGTGGAACACTCATGTGCTTTTATCAAGAAAAAAAAAAAATGTAAAAAATGAAAGAACATAAATCAATCACACAATCTCCAAGACAGTGTGTTAATCTCCAAGACAGTGTGTTTTATTGTACAGATTCTACATATATGTTCTGATTTTTTTCATTAACTGTCATTATAACTGATGTTTCCTTTTCTGATTTAAGTTCTTATTTCCTGTGACGCAATGTGACCACTCCCATATTTGATTCATTATTTTCCTATACCAACATTCTCATGATTGATAAATGGTACATAGGACCCCTGTGATTTTCTTGGTTCTAAATTGTTGCTGTTCTGTTCTGATCTTGTTTATTACTATATACAAATTTATCCTCATTTTGGTTGACTATAGGCCAAAATTTATGATTATTGAAATAATCTACTGTGAGGAGAAAAATGAGAGGACACTCTTGCATATTCTCAAATTGAATTCAAACAGTAAAACATGATGCCATACCAACCTATGTTTAGATTGTTTAGATGCCCCATATTACTTGTAGACCTTCTGTAATAGCTATCCTCCTGATAATTATCAGGTGCTTTAAATAACATTGTCAAGTTCACATTTCATTTCACACACATTTATTGTTCTTAAACTCTTAGTGATCAGTTTGTAATGTGTTCTGAAGATTTAGCAACACAGATTGTTGTTGTTGTTGTTGTTGTTGTTGTCGTCGTCGTCTTCAGTCCTGAGACTGGTTTGATGCAGCTCTCCATGCTACTCTATCCTGTGCAAGCTGCTTCATCTCCCAGTACCTACTGCAACCTACATCCTTCTGAATCTGCTTAGTGTACTCATCTCTCGGTCTCCCTCTACGATTTTTACCCTCCACGCTGCCCTCCAATGCTAAATTTGTGATCCCTTGATGCCTCAAAACATGTCCGACCAAACGATCCCTTCTTCTAGTCAAGTTGTGCCACAAACTTCTCTTCTCCCCAATCCTATTCAATACCTCCTCATTAGTTACGTGATCTATCCACCTTATCTTCAGTATTCTTCTGTAGCACCACATTTCGAAAGCTTCTATTCTCTTCTTGTCCAAACTAGTTATCGTCCATGTTTCACTTCCATACATGGCTACACTCCAAACAAATCCTTTCAGAAACGACTTCCTGATACATATATCTATATTCGATGTTAACAAATTTCTCTTCTTCAGAAATGCTTTCCTTGCCATTCCCAGTCTACATTTTATATCCTCTCTACTTCGACCATCATCAGTTATTTTACTTCCTAAATAGCAAAACTCCTTTACCGCTTTAAGTGTCTCATTTCCTAATCTAATGCCCTCAGCATCACCCGATTTAATTTGACTACATTCCATTATCCTCGTTTTGCTTTTGTTGATGTTCATGTTATATCCTCCTTTCAAGACACTGTCCATTCCGTTTAACTGCTCTTCCAAGACCTTTGCGTCTCTGACAGAATTACAATGTCATCGGCAAACCTCAAAGTTTTTACTTCTTCTCCATGAATTTTAATACCTACTCCAAATTTTTCTTTTGTTTCCTTTACTGCTTGCTCAATATACAGATTGAATAACATCGGGGAGAAGCTACAACCCTGTCTCACTCCTTTCTCAACCACTGCTTCCCTTTCATGCCCCTCGACTCTTATGACTGCCATCTGGTTTCTGTACAAATTGTAAATAGCCTTTCGCTCCCTGTATTTTACCCCTGCCACCTTTAGAATTTGAAAAAGAGTATTCCAGTCAACATTGTCAAAAGCTTTCTCTAAGTCTACAAATGCTAGAAACGTAGGTTTGCCTTTTCTTAATCTTTCTTCTAAGATAAGTTGTAAGGTCAGTATTGCCTCACGTGTTCCAACATTTCTACGGAATCCAAACTGATCCTCCCCGAGGTCCGCATCTACCAGTTTTTCCATTCGTCTGTAAAGGATTCGCGTTAGTATTTTGCAGCTGTGACGTATTAAACTGATAGTTCGGTAATTTTCACATCTGTCAGCACCTGCTTTCTTTGGGATTGGAATTATTATATTCTTCTTGATTTCGCCTGCCTCATACATCTTGCTCACCAGCTGGTAGAGTTTTGTCATGACTGGCTCTCCCAAGGCCGTCAGTAGTTCTAATGGAATGTTGTCTACTCCAGGGGCCTTGTTTCGATCCAAGTCTTTCAGTGCTCTGTCAAACTCTTCACGCAGTATCGTATCTCCCATTTCATCTTCATCTACATCCTCTTCCATTTCCATAATATTGTCCTCAAGTACATCGCCCTTGTATAGACCCTCTATATACTCCTTCCACCTTTCCGCTTTCCCTTCTTTGCTTAGAACTGGGTTGCCATCTGAGCTCTTGATATTCATACACATGGTTCTCTTCTCTCCAAAGGTCTCTTTAATTTTCCTGTAGGCAGTATCTATCTTACCCCTAGTGAGATAAGCTTCTACATCCTTACATTTGTCCTCTATCCATCCCTGTTTAGCCATTTTGCACTTCCTGTCGATCTCATTTTTGAGACGTTTGTATTCCTTTTTGCCTGCTTCATTTACTGCATTTTTATATTTTCTCCTTCCATCAATTAAATTGAATATTTCTTCTGTTACCCAAGGATTTCTAGCAGCCCTCGCCTTTTTACCTACTTTATCCTCTGCTGCCTTCACTACTTCATCCCTCAGAGCTGCCCATTCTTCTTCTACTGTATTTCTTTCCCCTATTCCTGTCAATTGTTCCCTTATGCTCTCCCTGAAACTCTGTACAACCTCTGGTTCTTTCAGTTTATCCAGGTCCCATCTCCTTAATTTCCCACATTTTTGCAGTTTCTTCAGTTTTAATCTACAGGTCATAACCAATAGATTGTGGTCAGAGTCCACATCTGCCCCTGGAAATGTCTTACAACTTAAAACCTGGTTCCTAAATCTCTGTCTTACCATTATATAATCTATCTGATACCTTTTAGTATCTCCAGGGTTCTTCCATGTATACAACCTTCTTTCATGATTCTTAAACCAAGTGTTAGCTATGATTAAGTAGTGCTTTGTGCAAAATTCTACTAGGCGACTTCCTCTTTCATTTCTTAGCCCCAATCCATATTCACCTACTATGTTTCCTTCTCTCCCTTTTCCTACACTTGAATTCCAGTCACCCATTACTATTAAATTTTTGTCTCCCTTCACTATCTGAATAATTTTTTTTATTTCATCGTACATTTCTTCAATTTCTTCGTCATCTGCAGAGCTAGTTGGCATATAAACTTGTACTACTGTAGTAGTTGTGGGCTTCGTATCTATCTTGGCCACAATAATGCATTCACTATGCTGTTTGTAGTAGCTTACCCGCATTCCTATTTTCCTATTTATTATTAAACCTACTCCTGCATTACCCCTATTTGATTTTGTGTTTATAAGCCTGTAGTCACCTGACCAGAAGTCTTGTTCCTCCTGCCACCGAACTTCACTAATTCCCACTATATCTAACTTTAACCTATCCATTTCGCTTTTTAAATTTTCTAACCTACCTGCCTGATTAAGGTATCTGACATTCCACGCTCCGATCTGTAGAACGCCAGTTTTCTTTCTCCTGATAATGACATCCTCTTGAGTAGTCCCCGCCCAGAGATCCGAATGGGGGACTATTTTGCCTCCGGAATATTTTACCCAAGAGGACGCCATCATCATTTAATCATACAGTAAAGCTGCATGTCCTCGGGATAAATTACGGCTGTAGTTTCCCCTTGCTTTCAGCCGTTCGCAGTACCAGCACAGCAAGGCCATTTTGGTTAATGTTGCAAGGCCAGATCAGTCAATCATCCAGACTGTTGCCCCTGCAACTACTGAAAAGGCTGCTGCCCCTCTTCAGGAACCACACATTTGTCTGGCCTCTCAACAGATACCCCTCCGTTGTGGTTGCACCTACGGTACGGCCATCTGTATTGCTGAGGCACGCAAGCCTCCCCACCAACAGCAAGGTCCATGGTTCATGGCGGGGGGGGGGGGGGGGTGGAGGGGGGGGGGTAAGCTATGTAAATTACATGTAAGCTATGTAAATTACAAGTGGCTTAATGAGTAACAGATACTGGCATAGTAACATTGCTCTATGAATTTTAACTGCTAACTTATTTTGGTTTGGTGTATGACATATATTTAAGGATATGGATAGGGGTGTTCCTGCAAAATTGTAGCAAAGTCAGTAATTATTTCACTAATAACATAATAGACAGGAAAAATAGGTCGCATAACTGTAAGCTGTAAAATCTAAAAATGGGAAAAAATATAGATGCTATTTTATGAAGTGGACGTTTTTATATGCACTAGGGTTTCCAAAGCCAGCCAAGAATTCTAATTGAAATATTTCATAAACTGACATGATTCTGGGAACGTATATTTTATTAATCAGAAAAATCAGGACTGTAAGAGAATCACACTGAAATTTTGAAAGGGCTACATTTTCAGATTGAAACATTCTGGAATGTGATAATTTGAATGAAAATAAATTTTGAAATACTAAATTTTTGAAAAAAGTAAAATATTTGTATGGAAGAGGGGAATGAAAGCTTGCAAATGATGTGTGTAAATCCAAAAAAAAAAAACAGACAATTATTAATGGGGTTGAACTTTGTTGTACATGTGATTTACACAACTCGAAAACTGTAAATATTTTTTAAGTAAAATGTTGTCTCAGAAACTAATTATTCTGTTATCACCAGTGGCCTGGAAAGTATGCATTGAATAATGAAGTAAGCAAAATGTAACATGAATAAGAATTTAGATTTGATGTAATCATGGTATGCGCCTTATGTGTAGAAAATGTATCAGAAAAGAATAAATGCTTGTTTATTTATGTTTCAAACAGCAGAAAGGTTTAGTATCACAGGAAATCATTTGAGCAAAACATGACTGAAGAAGAGAAAAGTGGCATGATGATAACAAAAGGTAAAATATGGCCTGTCATGAAATTTGGTTATCCGTCTTCATCTTATCGTACATCAACTTCCACTGTTGCACTATCCTTCCTTATGTTTCCAACTGTTCTGTTAGTACTGTATTCAGTGTCTTCTTCTTGTTCTCTCTTTACTGAGCCGGGTAGCGCAGTGGTTGGCACACTGCACTCTCGTTTGGGAGCACAATGGTTCAAATCCGCATCCGGCTATCCTGATTTAGCTTTTCCTTGACTTTCATGTATCTCAAAAGGCAAATGCTGGGATGGTTCCTTTGAAAGGACATGGCCTCTTTCCTTCTCCACCATTTCCTAATCTGAATTTTTGCTCCCTCTCTAATGATCTCATTGTCTCCAATGAACTCGTTGTTGATGGGACATTAAACACTTATCTCCTCCTCCTCCTCCTCCTCCTCCTCCTCCTGTTCCTGTTCTATCTTCCTTGCTGTTGCTTTGATTACTGTCTACTTTATTGCTTCCTTGTAAATTTTATCCACAATTTTGATATCATTCTAACTTGCATTTGCCTGTTACTTTCAACTGATGTCTTTGTTATTCATCACATTATATGTAGTTGCTATTTCCTTCTTTGTATTCCTTTCTTTGACATTTTGTTAAATTTAGAGGATTGTAAATTTAGCTATTGTGCTTGTTCACTGTAGTTGCTCTTCCTTAACTAATCAACTAATTATATTTTGCAGTTGAATGACCCAAGAATTTAGAGTGACTTGACCATCTGTTTTTTCTGATTTGGAACTATTTCTTTTTATTTTGCGGTCCCCTTAAGTCCATGGAAAAGAAATATCACCTGAAGCTTTTATAGTGTTCCCAATGAAACAGGAAATTCAATGAAATAAATGATAATGACTAATAAAAACTGTGCATTGAACTAGGGCTTGAACTTAGATCTCTTATATTCATATGCTGTGCTGTTGCAAATGAGACAACTAAGACGCCTGCCGTCAAACTGCTAGTGACAGTATCTTTTTCCATAGCTTGAAATTACAGAGAGAATAAGACAGCAAATGGTTTATATTCAGCTTCACATTACTTCCTGAATGTAGAAAAGAACTACTTTGCTGGAATGGTCTTTACAACACATTGACACTGTGAGCTCTTCTGAGATCTGGACCAGAAAGTCAAATTGAATATCTTGGTTTCATGGGCATTGACGTCCAGCAGAAGCTCTTTCATTAGTATAGGAACCAACATAGTGTTTAAGTCTGTTGCTAACACTCCTATATACTTAATCATTCCAAAGGCTACTGGGCAATGCTAAGGTATTGCAGCATTGTGAAAATATTTGGAAGTATAAAACAGAGACATAAAGTGGCAGATAGCAATCTTCTAATGAACCTTATTTCTGCATGTTAACATTGTGCAACATTTTTCATTTGTTATCCTCTGTACACATGAAGAACATGAGTGCATCCCAATATTCATCATAATTAATTCCATTGCCAAATAATATTTTAGTAACTTGTTGACAATGATCACAAGTGTAAAAAATTCTGCTACATAGAAATGAATAAAATGTATGCATCAGTAGATATATTTCCTTTTTTTTACTTTAGAAAAATCGCGTTCAAAATAATTTTACATTGCATGGAATTTAGCAGACAGTTGTTCAGGATTGTTATTATATAGAAAACTGTGCTCATTAATGCAGTGGAAACTCTTCTTTTCATAGGTACGAGTAAAAGGACCACAAGTGTTACCACGATACAGTCACACATCAGCAGTAACTAGTGATAACAAGTTTCTTATATTGCTTGGAGGGGTTAACACACATACGACCCATCAACCTGGAGTGTGTGTTATCAATTTACTGGAAAGAAAATGCTACGAATATGCCTTACCAGTGAGTAAATTTATTACTGAGTTTTTATGCTCATTGTTGATGCATTTTTAATATAAAAGTTTAAAAGGAGAGAAAGAGGAAGAGAGAAAGAAAGATTAATGTTTGGTGCGAATTTTATTCTGTATACCGCTTTGGCATACCATTGTTGTAGTCAAATATCTGATGTTGGCAAGTTGTCTTAAACTATTTGTAAAATTACGGAATGAAAAACTAAATAGAAAAACACATCTTTTCACCATTTTCTTTGATAATTATTTATTTTTGAAACCTAGGTTTCAGATGTGTAGCTCATTGCCTTAATATTACTGGCAAATATGGTATGGTCTGTATTGCTACAAACATACTAAAAGTGCAAAATTTACAGTATTTTACCAGTACGGTAGTGGAAAAATCCTTATTGGGATATAAATAAGGGAAAGAGTAAATAAAGATACCAACTCACTATATAATTGAGGTATTGAGTCGCAAATAGGCACATAAAAAGGTTTGAGAATGTTTTATTTCGCTGCTTGCAGCACTGGGCTGTCATACGCGTATAGTATAATGCAATTAGCCACTCATACAAATGATATGGCCAGCATATGCACATTATGGTGTTATGATAGGACTTACATGGGTGGCTTGATGATGGACAAAATTCCAAAACCGATCCTCATTTAAATAAAAACAACTTGCAACTGTGCAACTTTGATGTTTCTGTGATTCAAATGAAGTTTGAGAATGTTGCTAAGTTTTTGGGTTAATCATTCTTCAGCACTAACAGAATACATACACACTCATATAACCTCCACTGCTACATTTTCCCAACCAGCTACCTGTACTGGCACTGGCTCCAATGCCGGTGCAGTGTAACCAGTTGGCACAGTGTAGCTCTGTATGTGTATGAACGTGTGTGTATGTATTTTGTAGCTCTGAGGAAGCTTACCAAAATTTTCCTTATATTTATTTGCCAATTGACCACTCAGTGTCTCAACTATACAGTGCATTGTCAACTATACAGTGAATTGTTAGCGTCACTCCTTCCACTATTTATATTCTGCTACAGACTTGCCCCTGCCATATGAAGTGACAGAAGATTAGTTCATGTGATGAAGATAAGGGATTCACCACATATTTTTTTGGAATTTTTTACAGGGAATCATAGGATTTTGCTAGCATATGTGTGTCAGTGTATTTTACAGTTAATCTTTAGTATTTTTGTTTTGAGGACTGTATTATAGAGAAAAGACTACTAAATTAGATACAGTATGTGCCAAAGTATTTTTGTTTTGAGCAATATATTGTAGAGAACATGTTAATACAGTATATATGTGCATTGTGAGGCCAAAAGCTAATGGACATCAACCGACATTGATTCTGTGTGTACCATTCATGGAGCTAGTAGCATGTATGCCTCCTTCTGCTGCTGTTGGGCTTTACTCTTAAGTTCTGATACAAAGAAGGTGGAATTTTTTTTTCCAGTATTGTGTGTCCCTGTTGTCCGATTTTTGAAGTGAATTGACTCAAATCATCTCAAGGATGTTTTATGGGATTCATTCATTTGTTTGAGCTGGATAGCGGCAAATACACGTAATTTTCATTAGACCACATTGTAGTGGTCCTTGCTTAATGTCCAGGAGCATTATTGTGCCAATACAAATCATTGCCACTGTATGAGACCTGCGCATACTGTCTGTTGCGCATACTGTGTGTTCATTCTGACTGACTTTCAACATTACCAAAATACACACAAGTCCTCACTCATACTTACGACCACAGTCGTACATCTGTATGCCTACATTTTCAAGATAATAGGCAAATATATGTGTGTGTGTGTGTGTGTGTGTGCACGCACGTGCATGTGTGCGCAGGGAGGGGAGTGGGGGGGGGGGGGGGGGACGCACATACTTTTTTGGCCTTAATAAGGATTTGTCCAGAAGGTAGTGATGTTCTCAGTCTCATTTATGTACCTATCGACGTCTTAGTGCCTCAGCCATATAGTGAGCTGTTACCTTTGCTTGTTCAGTTACTTACATTCCACCAATGACTTTTGACTGCCATACAAGTAAATCCTATTTGTCAAAATATGACATTATCAACAATATGGTCTTAAACCCTGATCATCCTTTCTTCCTTCCTTGTTTTTTACACATCTGTCAGGTGCACACATGTCCAGCTGAGTTCTGTATTGTGTATCGTGGCTGGTCACCCATAAAACCTCGTTACAACACTGCTCAGACCCAGGACAGTATTATCTGTAGCAATCTAAATATCAGAAAGTCATTTATGATCAGAGGCTCCTGAGGGTCCATGGCTTTTAAAACTGAGGCCTGACGATCTTGATGGATTGTTTTGTCAAGGACTTGATTGCAGATGAAAGTTCTCTGTAATAGACAACACCTGTGTCTGATGACTGGATTGCTTAACAAGCTTCAGAGTTCAAAGGGATCACTTGTTAATTTTTAAGTGGAAAATCCAGAAGGAAATAATGGCAGTATTATAAAAAAAGATTGGTACTCACCATATAGTGGCCTATTTTCAAATTTCAACACATGATAACATCACCAAAAGTGTGCTTGGGAATATTTAAGTTCTCTGGAAGTTCTCAGGTGGAATTCTTGAAGTCATGGGCCTCTACATTTGTGGCATGCAGCTTATTTGCTTAATGGCTTGTGAAATATGGCTATAAATATCTGTAATCCCAGCAGTCAATGAGGTTTCACATGGAGTAGTTCTCAATCTCAAAACAGTTTTCAGTTCCACTAGGCATTTATGGGAAATTGTTTTTGCAAAATTACAAACATCTTTTTAGACAGTGCTTATGAAATCTAGTCCCATAGTGGACTGCTTTGTTTCCTCCCCATTCGTGGTCTTATCCAACCTCGTGCTGTGTAATCACCTCATATTGATAGGGCGTTAACTCTGACCTTCCTTTCTACAATAATTGTTCTATTAGGTGCAAATAATGAAGAAATATATTTGCTATAGCCTCATTGATTGTGTGTTTAATTCTGATACTCCTGAACAGAATAAGTTACACTTTTGGTACAGGAGAGAGAGTGCATTCATCATTTTTTTTCTATTTTTGCATTCTTTTGGAATGTTATGATGTCTATTGTAGATTAATAAGTAAAGCTGAAAGTTCACTGCAATTATTTTATTTTATTTTTGTTTATTTTCTCCACAGAACCAGGATCCAGACAGGCCAATAATGTTACACAACCATACATCAGAATTGATAGAGGATTCAAGACTTCTAGTGTTTGGTGGTGGTGATAATTGTTTCTCATTTGGCACCAGCTTTAACCCTGGTATCATTAACATGGAGATATCTCATTTGCTCCATTGACATAATTTTACATAAAATACAGACTGGAATTAAAATGGCCAAATGAACCAACAACAGTGTGATTTATATTTTTATATACTTTGTATTTTTATATTATTTTGAATGAGAAGTATACCTGTACAATTATGTGTGCTTGCCTGTGCAATGCCCTCCAGAAGTAATGTTATTTAGTAATAATGAATATGTAATGGGGCACTGCACCTTCCCCCACCCCCCATACACACACACACATTTAATGCACAAGGAAAAGTGCAAGTGAAATGTTGTAATAAATATAGGTGAAAAACACCAAAAATTGGCCATCTTGAATAATTGTACCGAGTAAGCATGTCCCCACGACCACATACTTGGACAAGCGTCATTGGAAATCACCACTGAAGATGCTTCGTAAATAAAAGAAGTAAAATGTTTATGGCACAAAACAAACTGCCTTTCATTGCAAAGACAGAACTTAATTCCAGGAATTCTGAAGCAACTAAGGAATGATGGAAAAATGCACACATAAGTGTGTGTGTGTGTGTTCTAACGCTACAATGTTATAAACCATACAAATTACTAAGAATAAGTAAATTTATTGCCATTTTGCAACAGCAATCCACTAAATGGCAAAATCAGTATCAAAGGCCCTCTGTTGGTCTCTGTCTTACAGGTAGCACACAAAAAGTAGGTGGATTACCTCAAGGAGTGCAGGATGCGAGGAAATGAGAGAGGAGAATGTTTTCTGGTTTGTTCAAAAGAGAATACACAAATGTCGACGAGCAAAAGTTATTAGTGATTCATGTGTCTTTGAAAAAATCTGAGCGCTAAACATACAACAGCTACCAGTGTCACACCTTACCAAAAGATCTTGCTGAGAACCCTAGAAAATTCTGGTCATATGTAAGATCGCCAAGTGGGTCTAAGGCTTCCATTCAGTACCTTGTTGGCCAGTCTGGTGTGAAAATTGAAGATAGCAAAATGAAAGCCAAAGTTTTAAATTTCATGTTTAAGAAAACCCTACCATTGGAG
The DNA here is from genome assembly GCF_023897955.1 of Schistocerca gregaria. NCBI lineage: Eukaryota > Metazoa > Arthropoda > Insecta > Orthoptera > Acrididae > Schistocerca > Schistocerca gregaria. Next base: position 779,819,452 of record NC_064922.1, read on the forward strand.
AATCATACAAACACAGTGTCATTTGAAAGCAAATAAATCGCCAGGTCTGGATGGAATCAAAATTGGATTTTACAAAGATTAATGCATGACATTGGCCTCTTACCTAGATTGCATTTATCATGAATCTTGTGCCCAACACAAACTCCTAAGTGACAGGAAAAAAGTACAGGTGACTCCAGTACATAAGAAGCGCACCCGCAAAATTACAGTCCAATATCATAAGTTCTGTTTTCTGCAGAATCATTTAACATATACAAAGCATTTGAAATAATGCACCAATGCAGGCTGTTAACGAAGGTATGAGCGTACAGAGTAACAGGTATGTGAGTGGCTCAAAGACTGCTTAAATAATAGAACCTAGTATGTTGTCCTCAGTGGCAAATGTTCATCAGATAGAAGGGTATTGTCAGGAGTGCCTCAGAAAAGTGTGGTAGGACCGCTGTTGTTCTCTGTATACATAAATAATTTGAGGGACAGGGTGAGCAGCAATCTGCAAGACAACTTAATTTCATAGTGATGTGATGAATTTCAACTAGCTCTAAATGTGGAAAAATGTAACTTAATGTTGAGGAATAGGAAGAACACACCTGTAATGCTTGGTTACAGTATTACTAATGTCCTGCTTGACACAGTCAATTCCTTTAAATATCTGGGCATATAAGATACTGGTGCAGCTTATTCTTTAGTTCTGCTCAAGTGTTTGGTATCCGTACCAGGTTGGATTAAAGGGAGACATCGAAGCATTTAAGAGGCAGACTGCTAGATTTGTTATCGGTAGGTTCAGACAGCATGTAAGTGTTACAGTGATTCTTCAGGAACTCAAATGGGAATCCCTGGAGGAGAGTGACATTCTTTTTGAGAAACACTATTGAGAAAATTTAAAGAGCTGGCATTTCAAGCTGACTACCAAAGGATTCTTCTGCCGCTAAGATACAAGACACGTAAGGACTTGTTTTTCCTTCACTTTGTTTGTGAGAAGAGCAGGAAAGGAAGTGACTGGTGGTGGTACAGGGTACCCTCCACCATGTACCATATGGTGGCTTATGGAGTATCTATGTACATATAGATGTAGATGTCTTCCTGTGCTGACAGCTCACACACTTATGTGCCTCGTACCGATCAGTTGCAATGGTGAAAATTACACATGCGTAGCATGGGTTTCTTTATTTATTTAATCTTATGGCTAGGGCTCCCCGTCGGGCAAACCATTTGCCGGGTGCCGGTCTTTCAACTTGATCCACTTTGGCAACCTGCATTTGATGAGGATGACAGGATGATGAGGACAGCGCAACACTCAGTCCTTGGGTTCAGAAAATTCCCCGACCCATCTGGGAATCAAACCCGGGCCCAGTGGATTGACAATCCGTCACGCTGACCATTCAGCTACCGCGGGCAGACAACATGGGTTTGTGAATGAATGTTATACAGACTATCATTTTCAAATGTGGCGCTTATATGTTGCTGTTTTTACAATACATGGGGATTATCATCAAAATATACAAGTAGTGGCAGGAGAACACACATAAAGCTATGGGAATTTGCAAGCTTTCAGAGCCAGTGGCACTTTCTTCTGGTAGAAGGGTTGATGGGAAGGAAGAGAGGAGGGAGAGAGAAAAGGATTGCTGAGGTTTAGGAAATGAAGAAAGTTTGGAAAAATTGCCAAGAATCCTGCATCATGGGAGACTTAGCAGTTGAGATGGGCAGAAAGAACTGATTGTTATCTCATAGAATCATGTGTACCACCAGTGGTTCGTGTCTTCCAACACAATATTTTGACGTCTTAACTTGCAAGCAATAAAGGAAACAAAAGAAAAGTTCAGAGTAGGTATTAAAATCCATAGAGAAGAAATAAAAATTTTGAGGTTCGCTGATGACATTGTAATTCTGTCAGAGACAGCAAAGGACTTGGAAGAGCAGCTGAATGGAATGGACAGTGTCTTGAAAGGAGGGTATAAGATTAACACCAACAAAAGCAAAATGAGGATAATGGAATGTCGAATTAAGTCGGGTGATTCTGAGGGAATTAGATTAGGAAATGAGGCACTTGAAGTAGTAAAGGAGTTTTGCTATTTGGGGAGCAAAATAACTGATGATGGTCGAAGTAGAGAGGATATAAAATGTAGACTGGCAATTGCAAGGAAAGCGTTTCTGAAGAAGAAAAATTTGTTAACATTGAGTGTAGATTTAAATGTCAGGAAGCCGTTTCTGAAAGTATTTGTATGGAGTGTAGCCATGTATGGAAGTGAAATGTGGACGATAAATAGTTTAGACAAGAAGAGAATAGAAGCTTTCAAAATGTGGTGCTACAGAAGAATGCTGAAGATTAGATGAGTAGATCACATAACTAATGAGGAGGTATTGAATAGAATTGGGGAGAAGAGGTGCTTGTGGCACAAATTGACTAGAAGAAGGGATCGGTTGGTAGGACATGTTCTGAGACATCGAGGGATCACCAATTTAGTTTTGGAGGGCAGCGTGGAGGGTAAAAATTGTAGAGGGAGACCAAGAGATGAATACACTAAGCAGATTCAGAAGGATGTAGTCTGCAGTAGGTACTGGGAGATGAAGCTTGCACAGGATAGAGTGGCATGGAGAGCTGCATCAAACCAGTCTCAGGACTTAAGACTACAATAACAACAACAACTTGGTGTCTTTCACAGGTGTTTCTTGAGTCTGTTCACTTTGCTAACCAGGTCCCGTATTTATGCCTGGGTGATGGCTGCTGTTCACTATGCCATCCGTACCTGCTATGGCTGTTTCTTGTGGTGGTAACCATTTCTAGGCGTTCCCTGTTCTGTACACACCCATTGCGGCTGTCTTCCATGGTGATGGCTGTCCTGTGGCATTCTATATTAAATCCACATTCACCAGGTGCATCCCTAGCGCTATCATGATGCTGTAGATTTCCCTTATGCTGTTCGTGGATGATGGCTTTCTCTTGTGGTGTAACCCTCCTGGTGTTCTGAATTTGGTATGTGACAGTGAGGTGCACTTCCTGTGACATCAAGCTGCTGTTGGGGTAGTATATTATGTCTGCTCACACTGCAGCAATGTCTTGTGGCAGTAGCTGCTGTCTGGTTTCCATATTACGTCTGCTCCCTGGTTGTTTGATGCCTGATGTTCAGATGGTTCAGATGGCTTATGTTCCCTGTCTTGTCCAAGACCACTGTGGCTGCCTTCTGAGGAAGTAGTTGCTGCCTGGTTATCTGTAATGAAGTCTGATCCTGTTAATTAGGCCCCCAACTGTCAGAGATGCATTACTGGAGAAAGGAACTTTGTGCAGTGTTTCTGTAGTAAATGTAAAGCTGGGTTCCATCCCATACTGAGGTGGTATTCTGCTTCCTGGTATATCAGGTTTTCCACCATCTTGTTTTCAGTACATTAATTACACCAATTAAGGTGGTGCAGTGTTTAGCACACTGGACTCTCTGGGAGGCTGATGGTTAAAACCCGGGTCCTGACATACTATTTAGGTTTTCCATGATTTCCGTAAATTGCGTGAGGCTAATGCTGGGATAGTTCCTTTGAAAGGAACCTAATCCTTCCCTATTCCAATGGGACCGATGACCTCGTTGTTTGATCCCCTCCCTTGAATCCACCAACCAACACCAATAGACTGATTAATCACACCATCCCAGAATCTGTAGGTTTGATCCAGAATCCTAGTTTTGTCATAATTAATGGTTTGTTGAAGACTTCCCTGGCAATTCGTTGTCATTTTGTAGAATCTGGTGATGTGGTGTCTGTATTTGCCAAAATTAAACACCATATCACATCTAAGGTGGCTAACAGGTTCAAGCACCATGTCAGTATTACTTTGGTAAGGGAAAGGATCCATGGCATGCAGCATAGACTGAATGTCACCTTCATGAAAGTACTATGTCTACATCTGCACTTGCCAAACAACCCAGCACCAGAGGTCTGGGACAGGTTAGACAGTATGTCATCGTTACTAGCGGCATGTATTGAACACAATGCTACAGCTCGACAACTGGTGAAATTTGAGTGCATGAACAACACAGTGCAATAAACACAATACCCACTAGGTGGTAAATCTGAGTGGTCACACATTCGACGATGGTGCATTAAAGGTACTTGACAGGGGTCTCAACGTTGCATTTACTTATAGAGACCTACCGGTTTCTGGCTTCATCAGCCCTATTTAGCTAGTGGTCAACACACTATCATCAAGGCTTGCAGATGAGATTTGGAGAGAGACATGCAGGGTGCTAGCCAGAGCCAGGCCACCCTAAACAGACATCTCATGAGATGAGAGGATGACCCTTGAGAGTTTGCGGGAAAATGAAAACTTAGTGCTGTGACTGGCAGACATGGGGAATTCTACTGTCATACTGCAGAAGGCTGACAATGACCAGATCTGTCAACTATTAGAGGAAACTGCTTACAACGGACTAGAAAATGATCTCACTAATACAATGGACAGGCAAACCAAGGCTCTTTTTAAGGAAATGGGATAGTCTGAGAAAGTTGTCAAGGAGCTGAAAGCTACAGCACCAGCACCACTTAGACTATATTGATTACCGAAGATCCATAAACAGTGTGTATTGCAACATCTGATTGTGAGCAGTATTGGTGCAACTACCCACCTTATAGCCGCCTACCTTAGAAGGTGTTAACGCCGTACGTGGGAAAGAGCATGCACCACATTCACAACTTCTCAGACTTTGTGGAATGTTTCAAAAACCTATGAATCTCGAACACAGACATCATGATCAGTTTTTACATTGTGTCTCTATTCACTACGATACCACTGCAGAACACACTCGATTTGATGGAGCCCTGCTGGATCTTCTCTAGCGTATTTTAAGATCATCTTGCTTCTTATGTGGAGGCGAGTTCTATGAGGAGTGGCAAGGTGTAGCCCCTTATCTCTGTCAGTGGAATATCTGTTTATGGAGAAATTTGAGGATGAGGCCCTTACAACTGCTGTGTGCCAACTGAAGTTTTCTTCAGATATGTTGATGATCTCCTGGACCATCTGAACAAGAGACATCACAATGTTAAGTTCATCATGGAACTAGAGTATGATGGTCTACTCCCATTCCTGGGTGTCCTTGTGTAGAGGAAGGCAGATGGCACATTTGGCCACAACATGTGTAAGAAATCAACAAACACTGACTGAGATCTAGAGGCTGACAGCTGCCACCACCCAGCACAGAAGAACAGGATGTTCAGAACACCAAACCAAGACACACTCCAAGCCAACAGCTTGACAGCGGAGTCAGAACATCTACAACCAGTGTTCATAAACAACAGATATTCAGTCAGGGAAATCTGCAAAGTGTTGCATCCCACCAGACAACCTAATACAATGGAAGAGGAACAAGAGGAAGAGACCAGGAAGGTAGCCTTCCTACCACATGCAGGGGCTATTTCTGCTAAGATCACAAGAATTCTGAAGAAACACAAGATCAGAAGTGTGTTCTGCCTGCCCAGTAAGGTCAGAATGCTCCTTGGAACGACCAAGGATGATCTGGTGTTAAGAACAACCTGATAGTTATCATATACTTTGTGAAAGTTTTATGTCTTACATTGGTCGAACCACTGGAACTGTGGATATGAGATGTAAGGAACACCAAAAACATACCAGGCCAATAGTAGAAAAATTGCTTGAAACTTGAATGCACCATGAATTATGACAAGACCAGGATCCTGGCTCAAACCCCCAGATTCTGAGATAGTGTCATCAATAAACCCATTGAAATCAAGATGGGGGAAAACATGATCAACCCCAAAGCAAACTACCAGCTAAGTATGGTGTGGAATCCATTTGTGGAAGTACTACAAGAACACAGGGAAAAAAGTTCCTTTTCTAGTAATGAACTTCTGATGACTGTGAGTGTAAACAGGATCAGATCTCGTATGGAGCACCAGGTTGGCAACTACTTCCTCAGAAGACAGTCACAGTGGTCCAGGACAGGCTAGGGAACATCATCAACCACACGAAAAATCAGGCAACACACAACCTGGGAACAGACATAATACGGAACACAAGACGACAGCTACCACCACAAGAAATTGCTGCAGTATGAGTGGACATAATATGCAACTGCCCAGTAGCCTGATGCAGTAGATATGCACCTCACAGCTGCATACCAAATTTAGAAGTCAAGGAGGATGACATGGCCATGAGAGAAAGTTGCAGCAGTTGTGAACAGTAGAAGGACTGTCTGTAGTGTCCAATAGTGTTAGATACGTGCCTGGCGGGAGCTGACCTAACACAAAACTCGATGGGTGGCCGCTACCACAGAATACAGTCACAGCAGGGATGGCTGGAAGAGAGAATGTCTAGAGATCAATACCATCATAAGAAATAGCAACAGTGGGTTAAGGCATAAATATGGGCCTCGATCAACAAAGTGACCAGTCTTGGAAAACGCCTTTTGAAGATGCCAAGCTACGACATCGAAATATGGTGTTGGGAAGATGCAGACCACAAACAGTACATCTGATTCTACGAGATGACAATGAATCGCTGGGAAAGTCTAAGAAATTTGAAAGACAGATTGTTTTGGGCTTGACTAGATGAGATTTGAAAACCTGAAAGTTTAAAGGTGGCAGATAGGGTAGTACCCAAGAGAGAGATTACTGTCAAAACGTAGTACACAAAGTAATAAGAACGCAAAAGTAAGTGCATTGTATGGCTTGAAGTAAGACAGGAGTATAGGTAGGTCAAAATGTAAATGATATAGTAAACTGAAAGGGGGTGAAGGAAGGAACAGTTACTGAGAAGAAATGCTGAGACTGAAGAAATTAAATGTAAATTAAAGCCAGGTGATGGCAAGAACCAAGGACATGTTGCAGTTTCAGTTCCCACCTGTGAAAGTCTGAGAAACATCTGTCTGGGGGAAGAATACAGGTGGCACCAAGGTCATGACTGTCATGTTATAGAGTATCCTTTGCAATTGTATAAGTGTGTTGCCAGTATACACCCTCTGCCTATGACCATTGCCCTAACTTATAACATGGCTATGGTCGTGCCGATTTGAAAAGCTAAATGGCGTTTTCGTAACAACTGGTACATGATGTGCCAATTCACAGTGGCTTTCCACTTGATAATACATGTTTTGCAGTGGCAGGGCTGGTATAGGTGGTGACAGGAAGGTGCATAGGCAAGTCTTACAGAAGGGACATCACAAGTATATGAGCCATAGGGTAGGGAAATGGGTGCAGAAGGAGTGTAAGGTCTGGTGAGGATATTGTGGAGATTGAGAGGGTGATGAAAGGCTATTCTAGTTGTGGCGGGCAAAATATTGGACAGAGTGGACCTCATTTTAGGGCATGGTTTTAAGAAGTCATAGCCATGTTGAAGTAGGTGATCAATACATTCAAGACCAGGATAATACTGAGCGACAACAGATGTGTTCATAAGTTAGTTTTTGAGAAAGATCAACAGTGTCAATATTGGATGTGATGACCCATGAAATCTACTTTTGAACTAGGCTGGTGGGTAATTATGTCCAGTGAATGCTGAGGTGAGAATGGCTGTGTATTGATGCAAAGTGTCTACCTCTGAACAAATAGGTTTGCCTTGAATGCCAAGGCTGTATGGCAGGAAATGTTTGACATGGAAAGGATGGCACCTGTCAGTATGTAAGTAGTGTTGTTTGTTAGTAGGTTTAATGTGAACAGAAGTGTGTAGTTGACCTTGAGTAAGGATAAGATCAATTTCAAGGAAAGTGTCATGGGATTTGGAATAGGAACATGTGAAATTTAATTGAGAGACTATTTTTCGAGATTTCAAGAATTTTAATGGATAAGCTTCACCATGAGTCCATATGGCAAAGATGTTAATGTATCTAAACCAAACCAGGGCCCGAAGGCTTATGGATCTCAGGAAAACTGCCTCCAAGTACTCATGAAAATGTTGCAATAGCAAGAAGTTTTCCTGGTTCCCATAGCTGTGCCCCTTATCTCTTTTGTGCCTGCTGCTCAAAGGTAAAGTAGTTGTTGGTAATTATAAAGCTGATTACGTTGAGCAGAAAGTATGCCATAGGTTTGGAATCAGGTGGGCTCTGATTGACGAAATGTTCAGGAGCAGATAGCCCATGTACCAACAACTATACTAGTGTCCAAAACTAAGCAACAAATCACTATTTCCCATCCTGTGTCTAATTCATGGTATACTGGTAATCATACAGACTGTCAACAGATGTCCACATGATCATGTTCTGTATGGAAGATGTCATTCCGGTCAGTGGACAACCATACCAACGGTGACATCAGGACACCTATTAAATGGGGTAGTGTTTGCTTGGTAGTCCCACATCTGCAATCACTATGTGCACAATCACAGGTGATGCAGTATTGCACAGAGGATGCTTATTAGACTCTATGTGGTGGAGGGCCATATGAAGAGTGAAAGCAGGACAGTTGCAAACTAATGTGGCATGATGGCTTAATGTGAATCATTCTGTTGTTTCTCGGGTGTGTGAGACATCGGAATGAGAGGACCTTCTGGCTGTAAGGGCACAACGGTACCGCCTTAGTACTGCATGGCATCTGGCATCACAGCATCCACTAGACGTGTTGTACGAAGGCAGATGGTGTACAGAAGGCTATGGTAGAGTGGCCTTTATTGTCGGAGACCTACTGACCTGTACCTTTGACTTGTCTTACAGAAGGAAACATGTAGAGTGGAATCGTCAACATGCTACCTGGGCAGTTGAACAATGGGCGAATATACTTTGCACAGAGAAGTCCCAATTTGAATTGGAGAGTGACTCTTGATGGATTTGCATCTTAAGAGAATGTGGAACACGATTTCGGGACTCAAACACTGTGGAAATGGACCGATATCAAAGAGGATCCCTAAAGGTGTGGGCAGGAATTTTGTTGACCACTTAAACACCAATTCATGAAATTTTACATATGAGTCAGCAAGGTTTAACTGCTGTCAGGTATCATGACAAGATCTTGGGGCCTCATGTACAGTTGTTGCAAGGTGCTGTGGGACTAGTCTTCCTATTGATGGGCGATAATGCTTGACCTCGTAGAGCACAGGTTGTTGATGTTTTCTTGGAAACAGAAAATATTGCACGCGTGACATGGCCTGCTCACTCTCCCAATTTGAATTTCATAGAGCATGTCTGGGATGCACTAGGGAGACAGGTTGCATCATGTTAGCATCCACCAACCACTCTCCTAGACTTGCAAGCAGCTCTGCGGGAAGAATGGGCATTAATGCCTCAACATGAAATTGGTGACCTCATTCACAGCATGCTCTATTGTTGTCATGCCTGTATTGCTGCCAGAAGTGGTGGCACCCCATACTGAGCACTTTAACCAGGTTTTAGAATTTGTGTGCAAATCCATTAAGATGGAAAATAGAATTAAAACTTTTATCTATCGTTATGCACGTTGCAGTTGTTTACGTTCTGTATTCTATAGTTGTTTCTACTTTACTGTCACCTATTTATGCTGTTTTGTGGCAAAATAAATGCAACCTTGCAAAATTTCTGTTTTTTGCTTTAATTTTAGACACCATTATACTTTACATCATAAGATATACTTCCTGCTTACCTTAATCAGCTCTATACTCACCAGTGACTACTTTACCTTTGACATGATTTCCATCTTCAGTATGTAAACTACGAAGTCCATTAAAATACCTTAAGATTTATATTCCACTATAGTAACATTTGCATGTATGGACTGAGCACTGGTTTCGTCTATGATGTGTTTTAAATCTCAAAGCATTAACACTAGTTGGCTGCAACATATGCAGGAGCAGGAAGTTGAGCTTCATGCATTATTCTTAGCTTATTTTCTCTTACATGTTGAAGTTTGGCAGTGAGCAGCAAATAGTTTGTTTGTTTGGAGATTTTTAATTTCTGGAGCTGTTTCAGGGAAGATAGTATGGTGCTGTTGGCTGAAAGGCAAGCTCCATACCCCAATGAGGGCTTGCAATGCTGGTCTTGCAAACTGCTGAACGTAAGGGAAACTACAACTGTTATTTTTCCTGAAGGCATGCAACTTTGCTGTATGGTAAAATAATGACATTCAGATCTGTGGACTGGGGCTACTTAGGAAGATGTCGTGATTAGGAAAAACGAAACTGGCTTTCTACAGGTTGGAGCTTGGGACATTAGATGCCTTCATTGCGAACATAAATTATAGAATTTAAAAAGGGAAATGGTTAGGTTGAAGTTTGATATAGAGGGAATTATTAAGTGAGGTGGCAGGATGAATGGGATTCCTTGTCTGGTTAGTACAGAGTTGAAAATCAAAAATCATATTGGGTTTAATGCAGGACGGGCTAATAATCAATAAGAAAGTAGGAATTCAGGTAAGCTATTGCTATTATGAACAGCATAGTGAACACATCAGTGTACTTAAGACAGACACAAAGTCAACAGCCACCATGTAAGTGCAAGTTTATATGACAACTAGGTCAGCAGATGAAGAGACTGAAAGAATGTATGATGATATAAAAGATATTATTCAAACAGTTAACAGAGATGAAAATTTGTGCCAGGGACTGGCATTTGATAGAAGGAAAAGAAAGAGAGAGAGAAATAGTGGGAGACCATGGATTGATGAAAAAGGAATGAAAGGAGAAGTTGCCTAATAGAATTTTGCACAAAGCACAATTTATTCATTGCTGATTCTTGGTTTAAAAATAATGAAAAAAGGTCATATAAGTGGACGAGATTTGGAAACACAGGAAGGTTTCAAATAGATAACTTAATGATAAGACAGATTTTGAAACCAGATTTTAAACAGCAAAATATTTCCAGAGGCAGGTGACACTTCGAAGTGGAAAATGGCGACACTGGCGTCGTTGGTCTGTGTGGGCCGGTCATTGGAAACACTAAGGTGAGAGGAGGGAGGAGTGAAACCTTCACACGCGACCTTTTGTGCAGCCTCTGAGCTGGGGGAGAACATGAACTACTGGTGTCACACGCGTCACAGGTACCAGAGGGGGGGTTTGGCGCGTTTGAGGTATAAGAGATGGAAGGTGGCACAAGAGTGTGGTCGGGGTGGAAGTTGTATTTTGAAGTTGACTCGTCGTCGAGGTGCCAAGCTGGTTTAAGGTGCAAGACAGACACTGTTTGTATTCTACCGTTGCACAGAATGTCAAAGGTCTGCGGCAAGCGGCTTATCATTTTGTGTGGGCTCGAGTAGAGCGGGTGTAGTGCAAGTCGTATCGTATCATCGCACAGCATCACGTAATTGCAAACGTGTAGGTCTTTGTGCACAAAGACACGAGGGACTGTGTGTGGTCGTGGGGGGGCGTACATTAGCGGCGAAGTGTCGGACGCGTTCTATAAGTGTCAGAAGTTTTGTCTGCGGAGGAGGATGGGATCCTCGACGAATTGTGCTGGAAGGACGAGGGGTTCCCCGTACAACAATTCCTCTAGGGAGGCTTGCAAATCGTCTTTGTAAGCTGAATGGACACCTAGTAGTACCCAGGGGAGGGCTTCGGACCAAGATCTGTTGTGGCACATCAGCGCTGCTTTTAATTTGTGGTGCCAGCGCTCAACCAACCCATTACTTTGTGGGTGGTACGCAGTTGTACGTAATTGGTTTGCACCACATAGATTGCATAATTTGCCAAAGAGAACAACTTCAAATTGTCGTCCTTGGTCCGTCATGACTGAAGATGGGCAACCGAACCGCGTGATCCAGGAGGCGATGAAGGCCCATGCGACAGAGTCGGTGGTAATGTCTGTTATTGGAATTGCCTCCACCCACCGACTAACATTGTCGATGATAGATAAAATGTATCAGAAACCCTCGGAAGGAGGGAGTGGTCCGACCAGTTCAAGATGGATGTGACGGAACCTGCCTTTCGGTACCTCAAACGAGCCCAACGGTGGGTATGCGTGATGGGTGACGTTAGCGCGTTGGCAAGGTATGCATGCCCGTGTCCAGTTTTTGCAGTCTGCTCTAACCCCAGTTCACACGAATCGCTCTGTTATGAGGCGTGTGGTAGCCCAAATACTGGGATGTGTTAGGTCGTGGATAGCAGCAAATAACTTACGGCGCAAGGCGGCCGGTACTAGGGGGCGGGCAGTACCTGTGGAGACATCACAGAGGACTGGTAAGGCCAAACCTGGAATTCGGCGAGGCTCAATTGAGAGCAAGGTGGACTCGCTATTCAGTAACTGTTGAATGTCATCATCCGCTTGTTGCTCAGCAGCTAGGTCGTCGAAGTCCCAAGAAAACGAGATTGTACCGACCCGTGACATAGTCAGCAATGACGTTGTCCGCACCCTTGATATAACGGATGTCTGTTTTGAATTGACATATTAGGTCCATGTGTCTGAAATGGCGGGGGGGAAGGTCGGTTGTGGGATTATGCATAGTGTTCGCCAACAGTTTGTGGCCTGTATATATAGTCACAGACCTACACTCAATGTCCTCTCGGAAATTCCAAACTACCTCGTAAATAGCAAAGAGTTCTCGGTCGAAAGTGGACCACTTAAGCTGGGAGGCTGACAAATTCCGCAAGAAGAAACGTAGTGGTTATACAGAGCCTGCCACCTGCTGCAGGAGCACAGCACCGATAGCAGCGTCGCTTGCGTCAGCTGTGATTGATATTGGGGCGTCAGATACCGGATGCACGAGTGTGACAGCGTTCGCTAGTGCCGTTTTTAGTGCGTCGAACGCACGTCGCATGTCTCGCCCCACGGGACCTTGCGGAGCCCTGAAGTATTCTTTCCAATGAGTGCGTCAGTCAACGGAGCCTGTAGTGATGCAGCGTGTGGGATGTATTGCTGGAAAAAATGTATCATCCCTAAAAAACGACTTAGGTCGCAGTAAGTCTTGGGCAGGGGGAGGTCGCGTTTAAAGGCGACTCTGTCTGACGTGGGGCAGGTCCCTTCTGCGGAAACAGTATAGCCCTAAAATGTCACACTAACGGACCGCAACTGAGATTTATCGTCGTTGTTGTGGACTCCATTCTCGATGAGAATACTAAGAAATGTTGATAGGTGCTGCTCCTGTACTTCAAGGGTAGTTGATGAAATGAGGATGTCCAAATACGCGCAACAGTATGGGTGTGAGAAAAGGATGGAGTCGATAAACCGTTGCCAAGTCTGTGCGGCGTTTTTGAGGCCGTACGGAATGTAACAGTATTCATACAGTCCGAAATGGGTGATAATTGCTGTTTTAGGGATGTCGTACTGGTACATGGGGATCTGGTGGTATGCTTTTCGGCAATCAAGTACACTGAAAATGCATACACCATGTAGTTGTTGGGCGAAATCTTGTATGTTTGGTATAGGGTAGTTGTCTAAAATCGTTCTGGCATTCAACTATCGGTAATTGCCCCACAAACGAAATGAACCGTCCTTCTTGGGCACTAGATGGATAGGCGAGGACCAATTGCTGTTGGATGGATGGACAATACCTGAATCTAACAGCTCCTGTACAGCAGTTTTTGCATGCTGTAATTTGGTGGCATTAAGGCGTGGAACCTTGTTGCGTACTGGAGTGCCTTCCGTGGTGTTCAGCGGTGACAAGTACCGTTTGTAATCACGCCTATCATCTGCGGGACACCCTGGGGAACTACACTGGGACTAGGTGGGGTAACACGCACTATATTAGAGGTAGGAATGTCACTGACCTGCGCGAAAATGCATCATTGCGGAGGTATCTGCACCTTGGTGGAGTTCTCGTGGGTGTATCCCCACGGTGCGGAAGCGTCCCCTGCTGCCTCCCATGCGCGTGACAGTTCAGCTGACATGGTGGTGATCAGCTGTTGCAGGCGCGCGTTTTCGGCGCGATCGTCGGTGATCTCGAGGTGCTGGCTTGTCAGGCGCGACCGGGCGGCGGAGAGCTCTGTCATGAGATGGGAGTGTTCAGCTGTCACGGTGGGCAAGGTATCACAGTGTGTGGCAGGGTGCGGGGGGAAGGTGGCGAAAATCCCTGGTATCCTGTTGCCGGAAGCGTGATGCAGGAGGGCTGCTGCCTGGAGGTCTGGCGAGAGCCCGAAGTTATGCAGGAAATCCATACCGATAATGGGGCAGTCGACATCCGCAACGCAAAATGTCCAGGCGCAGCGTAAATCAGGTGAGAGATTTAGTTGGAGTTCGGCTGAACTGTGGACACGAATTGCGGAATTGTTGACTGCTCGCAGTGGCACGGTGGGCGTCAATGTTGAAGATGGGGTGCTCGACTTAGCAATGACGCTAGCATCGGCGCCCGTGTCCACGAGGAAATAGAGTGTGCTCGTCCTGTCGTGGATGTACAGTCTGCCGGCATGGTGGGCAGTGGGGTTGGTCAGTCAATAATGTTTTTGGCGCACTAAACTGCCGGTGCGAGCTGTGGCGCCTATTCTGACTCGCACTTCCCATTTGGGTAGTTGCAGGGTGCGCAACAAGAACGCGCAGCATCGCTGAATGTGATATGATACCAGCATAGTGGGCAGGGCCGGCGCAAGGCATGTGCGGAACGTGCGGCCGCACGGGGTTGCCCTTTCTGAGAGGCAGCAGATCTGCTGCTCCTCCCCCCCACCCCCCTTTTTTGTGACAAAGTCAACATTCATACCCAAGGGGGGCTTCGAAAGCAAACGTCAGAGGGAGCGGCTTTGGGAACTGTGGCATGGCGCCTCCACTACCTGCCGGCCGCCCCTGTTGAACAAGGGGAGGGAGCAGGACTAATTTCTTCCTCGCCACTGTGGCAGCACTGTCATGTTTCCGCCGTAGGAACAGAGAGGGGGAAGCAGTCTGGCGATACTGCGGTTACATGTTAAGCCTGAAGCAATTTTGCTAAGCCCTTCAATGGGCGTTTCCGAGTGTTTTATTCTTCCCACGTTATTGAAAAAAATGGTTGAACATTGCTACACTCAAACATGTCCAACACCTACAATGGCTAGAAGTTTTCCGGTTGGGTAAATATGCTGCAGGTAATTGCAAGGGATAAAGACATTGCTAATAAGCGTGACATAAGCTTGGTTTTGACGTATTTTTGAAAATTTTTACTATCTGTTTCTGAGTGATAGTCGGACGTTTTAGTTTTTGAGCCACGAAACACCTGTCTCCACCTGCATTAACAATAATTGAACTCTGACCGGCACTTTTCTATGACAATATTACTCGCACACTATCACTTTGCCACATTTATTTACTGTATAATGCATGTGAATCCATGTTTCATCTTAGTACACTACTGGTCGCTTGATTCTGATGAAAACCTGAGAAAGTATAATCTTTTAGCAACAATGGCCTCTCGTCCGCACAAAACAAAATGGTTGAAATGGCTCTGAGCACTATGGGACTTAACATCTGAGGTGATGAGCCCCCCTAGAACTTAGAACAACTTAAACCTAACTAATCTAAGGACATCACACACATCCATGCCCGAGGCAGGATTCGAACCTGCAACTGTAGCGGTCGCGCAGTTCCAGACTGAAGCGCCTAGAACCACTCGGCCACATCGGCCGGCCCACAAAACAAAACGTTCATTTTGACACCTTCTACAACGAAAATTCATAGACAGAACATTGATTCTAAGGGCTTCCTTGCTATCTATGAAGCTCATTTCTGTTTGACAAAAGATGTGCAGTTTTCGCAAAGTTCGTATTTCTTTCTATTTTCGTAATGCCACAGAAATTGCTGCCTGATAATAAATTTATCAATATCATCGGTCACATACTTATTGTGGTCTTCTTATTTCTTCTTCTTCTTTCTGGGTGCTAGTTTAACTGTAGCCTCGCTGTACCTTGTCACATGACCTAGTTTCTGGCACTGCTGCGCCACCACTTCGCCTTTCCAGGCAGAGGTATTGTTGCGTGCTCTACAACAAAAACTGCAGAATTCATTTCGATAGTTGGCCAAGGGAGTCAAGATTGGTAAGAAGCAATTTCATTGCGTTTCATAAGAACAGAAGAATTGGTGCGTCCAAATTTCTTGCAACTTGGGATCTAATAGGTAAGTGCTTTTCATATAACATACAATTAGTATTGCACATGCACATTACTCATAAGTTAGAATTTTTCTATTTCAAGATTGCAGAATAGGAAAATTTAAACTGGAAGACACAATTGACTCAGATCCCGGAAGATGGCCGGAAATTATTACCGACTGCATTCAAACAACTTTGGTCATTCGAGGTCCTCCCGAGTGCATTAAGGAAGCTTAAGAATGTCCTAAAAATGCGGACAACCGGCGTTTCAGCCCTGTGCACTACACCTGTTCTCTGAAGAATTTACAAGAAGCAGATAGACATTGGTTGGTGTACTCAAAGAGCAAGGATGCTGTGTTCTGCTTTTGTTGCAAACTTTTTTCGTCATCTACAGTAAAAATTGTAAAGAACGGTATAAGCGACTGGCGGCAGGTTGATTCGTATCTCGAAAGTCACAGGGAGTCTACCGAGCATTTGAATTCACATAAAAAGTGAATCGTGTTTTCCGAGGGACTGAAAAAGTCACGAACTGTCAATGCCGATCATCAGAGGCTTCTGAATACTGAAAGCGAACATTGCAAAAATGTTCCTGAGCGATTAATAGCAATAGGTCATTTCCTAGGTCGGCAATGTCTGCCTTTGAGAGGAAGTACAGATACACTCTTTCAGCCTGACAGCGGGAACTTCTTGAAACTCGTTGAATTATTCGGAAAGTTCGATACTGTGATGATGGAGCACCTGCACAGAACAAAACAAGGTGAGAACAAGGGTCATCATTATCTTGGAAAAGAAACACAATGAAATAATTCATCTTATTGGATCATCTATAACCAACAACATTCTATTAATGATGAAATCTGCAATGTATTACAGTATAACTCTGGACTACACACCAGATATTTCAAAAGTTGAGCAGATGACAGTTGTGGTACGTTTCGTCCAGGAAACAAGACTCGACGGGGTATACGATGTCCGAATTCGGGAGCATTTCCTAGGATTTCTTCCAGTGCCCGATTCTTCAAGCTCCACTTTGACGCAGGTCATACTCAAGTTCTTGGAAGATTAAAAAATCCTATTGTGTAATATGAGAGGGCAAGGATACGACAATGAAGCAAACATGAAAGGAAAGAAGTCTGGTCTCCAGAAAAGAATTTCAGATAAGAACAAGAGAGATTTTATGTACCATGTAGCAGTCACTCATTGAATCTTGTAAACGATGCCGCTATGTCTTCTAAATATGCTGTTTACATGTTTTGACAATGAAAAGCTTGTAGGACTTTTTCTCGTCCTCCGTTCGACGTTGGGATGTTTTGAAGAAGTATCTGCCTAACCTGTCGCTGAAGCCACTGAGTGATAGGAGGTGGGAAAGTCGCATCAATGCACTTACTCCCCTGACGTTTGAAATTGGAGGCGTTTATGATGCACTGGTTCAGGTATCAGAAGAATTCGATGGCATGACTGCTCACGAAGCAATGTCACTTGCGAATCAAATAAAAAATTACACCTTTCATACTTCTCTTGTAATCTGGTACAACGTTCTGGCTCCACATCAGTGTAACCAGTAAGACCCTCCAGACCATTGACATAAATGTTTCTGAGGCCGTGGAAGTGCTTGAAAAAACGAAAGAACATTTTGAGACCTGCAGAACAGAAGAAAAGTTTGTGTCTTTCTTGACGGGTTCCAAAGAATTGGCTGGAGTATTTGAGCTAGAAGATCTAAAGTTACCACGGATAAGCACTTCCCAGCGACGAAGTAAGAAGCCAATACACTTTACCTGTGAAGGAAGGGATGAGACAATATATGACCCAACAAAACGTTACAAGATTGAATTCTACTATTATCTTTTAGGTATAGTAACCACATCTTTGGATGAGAGATTCAATCAACTGAAATCTCATTGTGATTGTTTGGATTTTCTCTACGACATCGGCGAGCTGAAGAATGCATCTCCTGACAGCCTGGACACAAAGTGTAGGAACCTGGCAGCGATTTTGCAAGATCATGAGTCAAGCGACATTGATGCACTGGAGTTGACGGAAGAACTAAAAGTGCTTTCAACATTGTTGAAACCTGGAATAGGTCCAAAAAAGACTCTGAAGTTTATAGGAAGACATAATTGCCCTAATGTTAACATTGCTCTGAGAATTCTCTTAACACCCTTAGTGACAGTTGCGAGTGAAGAGAGATGTTTCTCAAAACTGAAATTGATAATCAACGATGAGCCAAACTTGTTTGATGATCTTGCAACAATATTGATTGAGCATAAGCTTGCAGAGGACTTAAATTACACAGATCGTGTGAAAGAGTTTGCACAATCAAAAGCCAGGAAGGTTCGATTTGTCTAGTATCTTTTCAAATTTTTGTATTATGATCAGTGTCTTGGTTATTTACTGTTTTGTTTCTTATTTTGTTCATCATTAAATAGTTATTGTAAATATTAGTGTTCAAACCAAATTATCGTTAAATTATAAATATATTTTGTTCTTCGATGAATACATTATCTGTTCACAACCATTCAAAAATTTTTATTCACGTTAACTGTAAGTTAATGCCGCGCAGGATTAGCCGAGTGGACTAAGGCGCTGCAGACATGGACTGTGCGGCTGATCCCGGCGGAGGTTCGAGTTCTCCCTCGGGCACGGGTGTGTGTTTTTTAGGTTAAGTAGTGTGTAAGCTTAGGGACTGATGACCTTAGCAGTTAGGTCCCAAAAGATTTCACACACATTTGAACATTTTTGTAAATTCACAAGGCTTATTAAAATTAGCTAGATTTCTTCAATCAGGTTTGACTCCATTTTTGAGCTGCTGCCCAGCGACTGTTTTGTACAAATCTGTAGAGAATGTCACCAATCAGTCACAATTTTTGTTTTCCAGATCTACATAGATTTCGGGACAGTGTGGCTATTTCAATGCTTTGAGTTATGTTTACATCTATATCGTCATGCTGAACGTTACTGTCAACATGATGGGTTAGATGTAAGCACATATTAAAAGCTTTGAGACTGGCCACTCAGTGGCCGAAACTTAAGTAGATTGATTGCTGACTATTCCTACAGATTTGTTTAAATAAAATTCCACATATGTTTTGTAAAAAAAAAGAAGGGGGCGGCAATTTAGCAGCTCGCACGGGGCGGCACTTGGGCTTGCGCCTACCCGGATAGTGGGTATGCTGGGTGTTGTGCCTGAGCCGGCAACGTCACGTGACGTGTTCAGTTGCGCCCGCGGGGAGGTGGGAGGGGCAACCGCTCGAGGAACCGTAACAAGTATGGCCGTCTGGCCACCAGTTGCTCCATCAGCTGCTGCTGCGAGCTGCCGGCCAGCCCGTGAAACATAGTAGACGTGGCGGCAGTGCCGCCAACATTCCGAGTGTTGAAAAACAGGAGGACGCGACCTGGCGATGTTTGATGATGGAATATGCCTGGTCCGCCAGTCGTAGTTTTTTCTCCAGAGCGGAGTTTTGGTAAGTCAACAGGTGGAGGTCGGGCGGTAATTTCAAAAGCCACAACGCCCAGAGTGCGAGGTCGGTGAATTGCTACTTGCCCACCTGGGCCCTTAAATGGCGCCAAAGCTGTGAAGGCATACGGTCCCATATTGGCACGTCGTGAATTATATAGTGGATGGCTTTTGATGGAGAGCGCTTGATGATGCGAGCTCTTGCGATGGCATATTTGTGCTGGCTTGGTGGCGAGAGCAATAGGTCACTGACCAGGTCCAGTTCATCGTGGAGGCATGTAATTAAACAAATGAAACATGCGTCGTCTCCCTACACTCCGTGAATGTCCAGAATATTCTCCACTAACACAAACCATGCGTTGTCCTTCTGTAGTTGTGGCAGCTTCGGAAACTGTCCTACAGGTGGCTGCTGTGACATTGTGGGAAGATGGCGACGGGGGGGGGGCAGCAGAGGCCTGGAAACTGGGGGTCGAGTGTCTGTACTGTAACGCAATTAAACCTCTGACCACACGACACACACGGCGTGGGAGCAAACGCGGTAGGAGCGGGCGTCACAGCTGCTGCAAATGCTGTCGCATGCTGATGTTATGTAGGGAATGTAGCGGTATGCACTTCAGGCGAAAGTACCTGGTTGTGTGTCAGCTGGTATGTAACATATTCATACGGGATGTTGCTGAGCACTGTGGTGAGGGAAGCTCTTGTTTCACCTGCGGTATGATGTCTGGAAACTGCCACGCGTTTGGATGCCCTGCAACATGTGTGGGCCACGGTGCGTGGACCGTACTAGTGGGGTTATGTTGTGCACACGGGTTTAACACTGTAGTCGGAGCCGTCGATGGCTGAATTACTGGCAATTTGTCCATGAATGAAAGTGTAGGCAAACTCATGGCGAGTTCCGGGTCACAAATCACATGGTGGTTTATCGGTGCGTAATGGTGGCAGGAGGGAAGATGAGAAACGCACGTACTGTGGTCGTATCGAAAAAGTCCGGGGTCACCACTATGGGAATCAGGTTGCATAGCTGCCGTAATAACCTGAACACCACTTGTATGAAACTCGTATTTATTCTAACTGCACAATTACACATATACACACAAAAACAAGCTTCGTGAGTGTCACCGGTTGAAACGTAAACACAACTGCCCAAAGGTGCGCACCATGACCCGCATCCTAAGAGCGTTTCCTGATGTTTAGTTTGTAAACTGAGCAAGCAGTAAAAGATACCATGGAGGAATTGGGGATGGGGTTCAAGCAGAAGAAATAAAAACTTTGATGTGTGCTGTTGATCTGACGACTCTGTCAGCATAGCTAAGGATTTGGAAGAGCAGTTGAATGGAATGGATAGTTTCTTTTGAAAAGAAGTTATAAGATGAACAATGTGGCATCATCCAAAGAATGAGAGGTGAAAGCAAGGTTGGCACCTCACAGTGAGACCACAGAAGAGTATAGTCACTGCATGCTTCACCAATGAATGAGCAAGGCCAGTGTAACCATGCCTGTTAGAGCTTCACTATGCCGTCCACAATCAGTGGTCTTCTTACGGCTGAACACAGGAATGCTTCGCCCTGATTGCAGTCACCTATGAAGATGATAGCATTGTGTTAGATAGGCCACCAGTGTATTAAGTGTCTTAGGAAGAGCTTAAAGTGAACTTCTTGTCAGACACTCTGCAAGTGAATAGTCTTGTAAATTTGTCTGCTGAAGAGTCTTTTAAATTTGTCTGTATCAAGTAATACTTTGATATTCAGACATCCTTGTAAATATTTAGAAAGTTCTTGTGGAAATGGATTATACAGATTTATGTAAATCTTCATATCTATATTGTAATAAAGTGAACTAATACTTTACAAGTAATTGTTCCACTCCATCTCCTTTTTGGAGTAAACCAAAGAATGCACTGTTGCACTGACAAGTGTAGTTTTGTATGGCAAAACAAACATCAACAAAATCAAAACAAAGGTAATGGAATGTAGTCAAATTAAATCAGGTGATGCAGAAGAAATTAGATTAGGAAATGAGACACTAAAAGATGAATATGACTTTTGCTATTAGAACAACAAATTAATGGAAGATGATGATGATGTTGTTGATGATGATGATGATGACTAGAGTAAAGAGGATATGCAAAGTGAGCAAACTTTCTACAGGCTGAGAAAAGACGGATTTTTTGATATATACTGATTTGTTAATATATAATATAAATTTAAGTATTAGGAAGTCTCTCTTGAAGCTACTTATCTGATGTGAACCCTTGTACAGAAGTGAAATGGGGATGATTGGCATTTCAGACAAGAAGGAAATTGAAGCTCTGGAAATGTGTTACACAAA
This sequence comes from Schistocerca gregaria, assembly GCF_023897955.1. Classification (NCBI taxonomy): domain Eukaryota; kingdom Metazoa; phylum Arthropoda; class Insecta; order Orthoptera; family Acrididae; genus Schistocerca; species Schistocerca gregaria. The sequence continues at coordinate 779,841,107 of NC_064922.1, forward strand.
AAACTGCTGAAGTTTTGATTGCTAGACTGAGTAACTATTGAGAAAGAAGTGAATTGAGCTGTGGAAAAAAGAAATGTATGTCAGAATTTGACAAAAAAGGAGGACTGGTTGTCAGGACACTTCCTGAGGCATGAAAGAATTGTCAGATTAGTAATGGAAGAAAGAGTGTGTGTGTGTGTGTGTGTGTGTGTGTGTGTGTGTGTGTGGGCGCGCGCGCGCGTGCGCACGCGCGCTCACATGTGTGTTTGCTTGTTTGTCTGTTTGTTTGTTTGTATGTGGAGATCAAGGCGAGTGGAGATCAAGGGATGAATATTTTAAGCAGGTTTGCATGGATGTAGGTTGCGGTTGTTATTCAGAGATGATGAGCTTCATCAAATGTGTCTTCAGACTGAAGACTGCAACACATGACTTCAGTTCAAGTTCTTTTAAATTTGAACAGCTAAGTATTTAGAAAGAATTGTATGATACTGTACTGGATTTAAGTTTATCATGTGTTATCTAAGTTAGGTGTCACTCTGTGAAGAAACAGTTGTTGTTGTTGTTGTGTCTTCAGTCCTGAGATTGGTTTGATGCAGCTCTCCATGCTACTCTATCCTGTGCAAGTTTCTTAATCTCCCAGTACTTACTGCAACCTACATCCTTCTCAATCTGCTTAGTGTATTCATCTCTTGGTCTCCCTCTACAATTTTTACCCTCCACACTGCCCTCCAGTGCTACATTTGTGATCCCTTGATGCCTCAGAACATGTCCTAACAACCGGTTCCTTCTTCTTGTCAAGATGTGCCACAAACTCCTCTTCTCCCCAATTCTGTTCAATACCTCCTCTTCAGTTACGTGATCCATCCACCTTATCTTCAGTATTCTTCTGTAGCACCACATTTCGAAAGCTTCTATTCTCTTCTTGTCCAAACTAGTTATCGTCCATGTTTCACTTCCATACATAGCTACACTCCAAACAAATCCTTTCAGAAACGACTTCCTGATACATAAATCTATATTCGATGTTAACAAATTTCTCTTCTTCAGAAATGCTTTCCTTGCCATTCCCAGTCTACATTTTATATCCTCTCTACTTCGACCATCATCAGTTATTTTACTTCCTAAATAGCAAAACTCCTTTACCACTTTAAGTGTCTCATTTCCTAATCTAATTCCCTCAGCATCACTCGACTTAATTTGACTACATTCCGTTATCCTCGTTTTGCTTTTGTTGATGTTCATCTTATATCCTCCTTTCAAGACACTGTCCATTTATATCCCTGAATTCACCTGACCAAAAGTCTTGTTCCTCCTGCCACCGAACCTCACTAATTCCCTCTATACCTAACTTTAATCTATCCATTTCCCTTTTTAAATTTTCTAACCTACTTGCCCGATTAAGGGATCTGACATTCCACACTCTGATCCGTAGAACACCAGTTTTCTGTCTCCTGATAACGACGACCTCTTGAGTAGTCCTCGCCTGGAGATCTGAATGAGGGACTATTTTACCTCCGGAACATTTTACCCAAGAGGACGCCATCATCATTTAACCATATAGTAAAGCTGCATGCCCTCGGGAAAAATTACGGCCGTAGTTTACCCTTGCTTTCAGCCGTTCACAGTATCAGCACAGCAAGGCCGTTTTGGTTAGTGTTACAAGGCCATATCAGTCAATCATCCAGACTGTTGCCCCTGCAACTACTGAAAAGGCTGCTGCCCCTCTACAGGAACCACACATTTGTCTGGCCCCTCAACAGATACCCCTCCGTTGTGGTTGCACCTACAGTATGGCCATCTGTATCGCTGAGGCGCACAAGCCTCCCCACCAATGGCAATGTCCCTGGTTCATGGGGGGGGGGGGGGGGGGGATCCCAAACAAATATGTACAGTGCAATTTAGATAAAAATGTTTCCCAAACAAATATTTTTATCTAAATACAATTGTATCGTAAGCCAACTAACAGCTACCACAATTCTTGCCAAATACATGCCATTTGGTAAGGTTTTTAAATTAAAATCACAGTGCATAACAACATTTGCACTGTACATAAAATTGCAAATGGTACTCAAAGAACATGTCAACTGTACAATACAATGGTGGTTCGCCCACAGACAGTTTATTCATTAAGTAAACCTGTGGCGGCACCCTGTCCAAGGGACTAGCGTCACAGCTGTGGGACACAACAGGATTTGAATGTACGTTCAACAAACGTTAAATAAAAGACATTTAAATGTATCCGTCTCCACTGTTTATTCTACCCTCATATAAACAAGATACGGCAGCGCTGTCCAAACGCTGCCCACGCGAAAAACCGAAGCAAATAGCAGTGCTTCACTGTTTGGCCACAAGCCTGTTACACATAAATCAAGTTAGATAATTTTCAAGAAATATTTTGTTTACATTGTCAAGTATTGAAATATGCTTGTGTATAACACTTCCACCAGCAGGAAAAAGAACCTCTGCAGTGATTATTCCCCATTCTGAAGATACTGTTTCATTGTGTACACTCTGTTGGTTTCTTAATGGGAAACGCTGAATCCTTTTAGTTAAATAAGATGAAAACAGTTATGTGCATGACCTCCGATAGCGTAATATTTGAGCTTCTGTAGGAGAATACTGTGAATTGCACAATAAAATGGTTGTGGTAATTACAGAAAATATCAGTCAGCAATGTTTTGTCGCTTAAATTCTCTATAACGACACTTTATATGGAGAAATCTTTTTAAATCCAAATTGTGACTACATGTATTTTATTTTGGGAGACGTATGTTATGGTTCTTGCATACACAATGTTTTCTAATGCCTTCAAGAAGGTAAGTAGTGAGGCAGGTTGGTAGCTAGTTATTAATGCAAAGGGGCCTGACAATCTACATCTACATTCTACAAACCACTGTGAAGTGCATGGCAGAGAACATGTCCCATTGTACCAGTTATTACGGTTTCTTATTATTCCATTCACATATAGAGTGTGGGAAGAAAGATTATTTAATGCCTCTGTGTATCCTGTAATTAATCTAAACTTGTCTTAATGATCCCTTTGAGAGCAATCGGTAAGGGATTGTAGGATATTCCTAGCTGGTTCTTGAAATGATGTAGGTAGACTTTTTTGGAATAGTCTGCTTGTCTAGTTTTTTTCAATGTCTCTGTGATACTCTCCCACTGGTCAAAGAAACCTTCAGTCATTCTTGCTGGCCTCCTCTGTATATGTTCAATATCCCCTGTTAGTCCTATATGGTACAGGTCTCTCACACTTGAGCAGTGTTCCAGAATCGACCACTTGAGTGATTTGTAAGCAATCTCCCTCCACCAAGAAACCTAAGCCTACCACCTGCTTTACCTATGACTGCCCCTGTGTGATCATATGCAGCTTCTTTCACATAGTCCTTTATTACAGATGACTGCATAATTTGCAAAAAGTGTGAATTTGCTATTAACATGGTCTGCAAGGTCATTAATACACAACATAAACTGCAAGGGTCCCAAAACACTTTCCTTGAGCACACTCAAAATTACTTCTATATCTGACAATGACACACCATCTGAGACAACATGCTATGCCATGCTAAAAAATCTTCCATCCATCCACAAATTTCACTTGACACCCCATATGGTCATACTTTTAATAATAAGCATGGATGTGGTACCAAATGAAATGCTTTTTGGAGATCAGGAAACACTGTATCCACCCAGCTGCCTTGAACCAAAGCTTTCAATATGTCCTGTGAGAAAAGTGTGACTAGGGTTTTGCATGACTAATGTTTTTGGAATCCATGCTGATTGGTATGGAGGAGGTCATTTAGTTCGAGATATTTCGTTATGTCTGAACTTAGGATATGTTCTAGAATTATTCAGTTAATTGATGTCTAGGATATTGGACATTAATTTTGCAGATCACTTCTACTACACTTCTTGTAAACAGATGTGAGCTGTATTTCTTCCAACTACTGAGCAAGATTTTTTGTTTGAGGGATCGTTGATAGTATAGAATCTGACAGGGATTCCATCGGGCTCTGGAGCTTTCTTCAATTTTAACGATTTCAGCTGTTTCCCAGCACCACTGACACAAACTCTTATTTCACACATCTTTTCAGTGGTACAAGTATTAAATTGGGGCATTTTTCATGGGCTTTCCTTTGTAAGGAGCATTTGTAAATGGAGTTAAGCATTTCAGCTTCTGTTTTGCTACCCTTAATTTCAGTTCCTGTCTCATTCATGAATGAATGGACATTAACTTTGGCGCCCCTGACAAGCTTGACATATGACCAGAATTATTTGAGTTTTGTGAAAGATTGTTTGACACTATTCTGCTACACAAGTTATTGAAGGCTTTACCCATTGCTCTTTTGGCAACCAAACACATTTTATTCAGCATATCCCTATCTATAGTCTATGCTTTGTTTTACACCCACTACACAGTAGTCTATAGGATCTCCCAATACAATTTCAGTCTATCTGGAAGTATTGCATATCTGACTGTGTACATATATATAACATACTGTATTTTATTACTTTACTTATCAACTTTGAAACAGATTTTGGTTTTGAGGGAGATAACTACATTATTATTATTATTGACAAAGCACGGGGTAATTTAAGCTCCATAAGACCGATTGCTTTATCGCTTGAACTGTCCATGTCACTCCTCTGCAGTCCTTTCAGAAAGTGATTGCTTAAAAATGTTAGCTACATGATTGATGTCAAGTACTCACATTCATAGCTGGTTTCCCAGTTTATCTTTGCCCATATAGATCCTATTTTATTATCTGAATTATGAATTTCAGACATTAGTTGGATGCTGTATGATTTTTAATCACTTTCCTTAAGAAAACACAGTATTTCTTGTAGTACTGAATTAGTTACTTTTGCATTGGCCCTTATTGCATACAGTTTCCTTCTCCTGACGACATACTGATTCCTTTTGCAGTCCAAGAATTTTTGATGTCTTATTAGTGTCATAATTCAATGTAGTTATCTCACAACTATTTTCTCCAACAGACAACACTCATTAATTTGGAATTGATGCCTTTTGCATTATACACATCCCTCTAATCAATTTTCTGTAAGGCTGTTATCTTAAGCCCTTTGTTATCTGTTTATTAGTTACTATGTTTTTGATTGGACCAGCTATGCATGATGAGGAAGTTACCAGGTATGGCACTTTATGCATCATGTGTTCCTTATTTTGCATGGAGAGTCATCAGCAGATGTGGGAGTAACTTTGGGTGTACGCCAGGGATGTGTGTAGGGACTGTTGTTGTTCATGTTGTATGTTAATGGCCTTGCCGACAATATTCATAGTAACATCAGGCCTTTTGCAGATGCTGCACTTATTTATAATGAAGTACTATGTGAAAAAGCTGTATAAATATTCAGTCAGATCTTGATAAGATTTCAACATTGTACAGAGATTGGCAGCTTGGTCTAAATCTTCAAAAATTTAAAATTTTGCACTTCACAAAACAAAAAAATGTAACATCCTATGATTATAATATCAATGAGTTACTGCTGGAATCAGCAAACTCATACAAATACCTGGGTTGACAATGATGATGACGTTTGGTTTGTGGGGCGCTCAACTGCTTGGTTGTCAGTGCCCGTACAAATTCCAGATATTTACTGAGTCCAATCTCACCACTTCCATGAATGATGAGGACAACAAAAACACCCAGTCCCCAAGTGGAGAAAATCTCCAACCCACCTGGAATTGAACCCGGAACCCCATGATCTGGAAGCAGCAACGCTATCCTCTAGACCACAAGCTACGGACAACTACCTGGGCGTAACACTACATAGTGATATGAAGTGGAATGATCACATAGGCTCAGTTGTGGGTAAAGCAGGTGGTAGACTTTAGTTTATTGGCAGAATATGGGGGAAGTGCAGTCAGTCTACACAGGAGATTGCTTACAAATCACTTGTGTGACCCATCCTAGAACATTTCTCAAGTATGTGGGACCTGTACCAGGTAGGAGTAACTGGGGATATTGAACATATACCGAGAAGAACGGCACAAATGACCGCAGGTTTGTTTAATCCATGGGAAAGTGTCACAGAAATACTGAAGGAACTGAACTGGAAGACTCTTGAAGAGGGATGTAAACTATCCCAAGAAAGTCTATTCACAAAGTTTCAAGAACCAGCTTTAAATGGTGACTCTAGGAATATGCTACAGTCACCTATGTATTGCTCACATAGGGATCATAGGACTAAGATTAGAATAATTGCTACAAGCACAGAGGCATTCAATCAATCATTTTTCCCATGCTCCATATATGAATGGAACAGGAAGAAGCCCTAATAACTGGTACAGTGGGATGTATCCTCTTACATTAATTACATGTTCACTTACTGTTAAGTTGTTTATTAGTGTACTGCTTTCCTGTGTAATTCTGCTGGGAAAATTAAAAACAGAACTCAATAAATTTCCATGTTGTTACTTTTATCATAATCTTTCTTATGGTTAATATTAAAATCTCCACCGATTAGCATTAGTTTCCTTTTGTCTGTAAGATGTCATAATAAATCTAGAGGTGCTCTATATACTGTAACAATAATGTGTTTTCCAGCAGAAGTAATTCACAAGAACAGGCTTGCAGTTGAAGTTATAAGCAGAAACTGTTGGTTTCAGTAGATCTGTACATGACATTATTTTTAACATTACATAATAGTTCCTTCTTTCTCCATGTTTTCCCTACAGAAATAGGCTGACAGTATTTTTATGTCTTTAACATATGGTCTTCTGTGTGTGCGTGGTACTCAGACATGTACATGACCTTTTATATATATTTTTTTTTTTATGGTCCAGATTGTGTAATCACATAAGAGGTTCATTTATTTTGATTTTTTAGTCTTTTAATGTTCTGACACACCTGGGTAAATTTATTGAATATGTTTATTCTGTCTGTGAAATTTCATTTATTGGGAAGCCTTTTTAAAGCAATCTATCTGAATGATGTATTCAGTCAAAAATTAGCTTATGTTTCACATCTCTTATCACAGAAATTCTAATGTTATAGCCAGTACTGCCTCCCATTAAAATTTCAGCTATCTTTCTCCCATCTGTGGAGATATAGGCCATGTCTTACTTATCCCCATCTCTCAATACCAGCACCTGGCACAGAAATGATATGAGCCTCACCTGAGCTCAACAGCAACCCAGACAATACCTGATGAGTTTCATCCAGTGTTGATCAGACTGTTGGAGAACCTCAACAAAGCCTATTCTCCTGCATGAGGTTTGCTGTATCTACCATAGCAGCTGATGGCCTGCACCATTCCTTGAGTGCTAACAACAAGATATTTCTTTTTCTGTGCAATTCTCTTGCCTACCTATATCTCTTAAGTTCTTATTGATGGTTTGCTATGCTCTGATTTCAACTACTGCTGCAATAGGTAAAGACTATATCTGTTCTTCAACTCACTGGCGACAGAACTATCCAAGTTGCTCTCTTTTTGCCCCTTCATTATTACCTTTTCACGTCCCACTTTTGTCTTACTTCCCACAACTGTTTTGCAGTCAATCCCTGCCTGAAGGAATCAAATTCTCGCTTATTAGACTGAAATCTTCGTCTTTTAAACATACTACACATCTCAATGGGAGGGCCTAACTGGGAATTCTTTCTTCTGTCTTCACAGGAGATGCCGCAGCGAAACATAGTTTACAGTCCCTACTTTTTTTGTAGGGGTCATCAGTCTTCTGACTGGTTTGATGTGGCCTGCCACAAATTCCTCTCCTGTGCCAACCTCTTCATCTCAGAGTGGCACACACAACCTACATCCTCAATTATTTCCTGGATGTATTCCAATCTCTGTCTTCCTCTACAGTTTTTGCCCTCCACAGCTCCCTCTAGTACCATGGAAGTTATTCCCTCATGTCTTAGTACATGTCCTGCCACCCTGTCTCTTCTCCTTATCCATGTTTACCACATATTCCTTTTCTCTATGATTCTGCACAGCTCCTCCTCCTCATTCATTATCTTAAGAGTCCAACTTATTTTCAACATTCGTCTGTAGCACTACATCTCAAATCCTTCAGTTCTCTTCTGTTCCACTTTTCCCACAGCCCATATTTCACTACCATGCAATGCTGTACTCCAGATATACTTTCTCAGAAATTTCTTCCCCAAATTTATACCTATGTTTGATACTAGTAGACTTCTCTTGGCCTTGGTCAGGAATCCCCTGTTTGCCATTGTTGGTCTGCATTTGATGTCCTCCTTGCTGCACCTGTCATTGGTTATTTTATTGCTTAGGTAGCAGCATTCTGTAATTTCATCCACTTCATGACCACCAATCCTGATGTTAAGTTTCTCACTGTTCTCATCTCTGCTACTTTTCATTACTTTCGTCTTTCTTCGATTTACTCTCAGTCCATGTTTTGTATTCATTAAATTCCTCATTCCATTCACTATGTCATGTAATTCTTCTTCACTTTCACTCAGGATAGCAATGTCATCAGCGAACTGTGTAATTGATGTCCTTTCACCCTGAATTCTAATTCCATTCTTGAAACTTTCTTTTATTTCCATCATTGCTTCTTCGATGTACAGGTTGAATGGTAGGGGCAAAAGACTACATCTCTGTCTTACACCCTTTTTAATATGAGCACTTTGTTCTTGGTCATCCACTCTTATTATTCCATCTTGGCTCTTGTACATATTGTATATTGCCTATCTCTCCCTATAGCTTGCCCCTATTTTCTCTCAGAATTTTGAACATCTTGCACAATTTTATTTTGTTGAGTGTTTTTTCCAGGTCAACAAATCCTATGGAGGTGAATTGATTTTTCCTTTTTCTTGCTTCCATTAACAGCCGCAATGTCAGAATTGTCTGCCTTGTGCCTTCACCTTTTCTAAAGTCAAACTGATTGCCATCTAGCACATCCTCAATTTTCTTTTCTGTTCTTCTGTATATTATTCTTGTCAGCAACTTTGATGCATTGGCTGTTAAGCTGATTGTGCATTAATTCCTACACTTGTCAGATCTTCCAGTCTTCAGAATTGCATGGATGATATTTTTCTGGACATCAGATGGTCTGTCGCCAGACCCACACATTTTACATGCGAATAGTGGTTTTGTTGCAATTTCCCCAAATGATTTGAAAACTTCTGATGGAGTGTTATCTATTTCCTTATTTGATTGTAAGTCCTCCACGGCTCTCTTAAATTCTACTTCTAATACTGGAACCCCTATCTCTTCTAGATCGATTCTTTTTTCTTCTTCTATCACACCAGACAAATCGTCCCCCTCATACAGGCCTTTAATGTATTCTTTCTACCTATCCGCTCTCTTCTCTGCATTTAACAGTGGAGTTCCCCTTGCACTCTTAATGTCGCAACCCTTCCTTTTAATTTCACCGAAGGTTGCTTTGACTTACCTATATGCTCAGTCGGTCCTTCTGACAATAATTTCTTTTTCTACTTCTTCACATTTTTCATGCAGCCATTTCTTCTTAGCTTCTCTGCACTTCCTATATGTTTCATTCCTCAGCAACTTGTATTTCTGTATTCCTGAGTTTCCTGGAACATTTTTGTGCTTCCTCCTCTCATCGATCAACTGAAGTATTTCTTCTGTTACCCATTGGTTTCTTTATAGTTACCTTCCTTGTATCTATGTTTTCCTTTCCAACTTCTGTGACGGCTCTTTTTAGAGTCATCCTCTTCAACTGTGCTGCGTACTGAGTTATTCCTTATTGCTGTATCTGTAGCCTTAGAAAACTTCAAGTATGTCTCGTCATTCCTCAGTACTTCCATATCCCACTTCTTTGTGTGTTGATTCTTCCTGATTAATCTCTTAAACTTCAGCACACGCTTCATCACTACTACATTGCCATCTGGGTCTATATCTGCTCCTGCATATGCCTTAAATCCAGTATCTAATATAGAAATCTCTGTCTGACCACAATGTAATCTAACTGAAATCTTCCCATATCACCTGTCCTTTTCCAAGTGTACCTCCTCCTTTTGGGATTCTTGAACAGAGTATTCACTATTACTAGCTGAAATTTATTACAGAACTCAATTAGTCTTTCTCCTCTCTCATTCCTTGTCCCAAGCCCATATTCTTCTGTTACTTTTTCTTCTTCTCCTTCCCCTACAATTGAATTCCAGTCCCCCATGACTATTCGATTTTCGTCTACCTTTGCATATTGTATTACCCTTTCAATATCCTCCTATACTTTCTCTATCTCTTCAACTTCTGACTTTGGCACGTATACCTGAACTCTTGTTGTCGGTGTTGGTTTGCTATCAATTCTGATAAGAACAACCCTATCACTGAACTGTTCACAGTAACAGACTCTCTGCCATAATTTTTTATTCATAATGAATCCTACTCCTGTTGTATCATTTTCTGCTGCTGTTGATATTAACCTACACTCATCTGAACAGGCTTTTGACGCTCCATGCCCTGACTCATAGAACATTATCCTTTTGTTGATTATTCAATCTTTTTCTCTTGGTCACTTCCCCCTTGACAGTCCCCTCCTGGAGATCCAAATGGGGGACTATTCCAGAATCTTTTGCCAATGGAAAATCATCATGACACTTATTTCAGTTACGAGCTACATGTCCTGTGGATACACATTACGTGTCTTAATGCAGTGGTTTCCATTGTCTCTGCATCCTCATATCATTGATCATTGTTGATTCTTCTGCCTTTAGGGGCAGTTTCCCATCCCTAGAACAAAAGAGTCCTCCACACTCTTTCAAAAGGCCATTGGCAGAATGAGGGTGACTTCTTATGCCGGAAGTCTTCGGCCGCCGACGCTGATTATTAATCAAAATTTAAGCAGTGGGGGATCAAAGACGTTTTTTTGATTACTATTCAAAGACACTACCTCTAGACCACAATAGTATATAATCCCTATATACCAGTCCTATATTATTAACTAATCTACAACTACACAGATATGTCTTCCTTCATACTAATGACCTTTAAAGTTATGTTTTTACTCACAGCATTATGCAAACTTAAAATCAAAATTAATTCCAGTACACAAACACTAGACTCTCCATTACATAGGCTTTTAAATAGAAATACACACAAATCAAGACCTGAGCATGTGATTTATCTTCTTCTGGACTCACATGAATAATTCAACTGGAAAAGGTTGATTATACGAAATGGAACAGGCACTTGTTTAGCGTGCAGTGTAACTGAAATTAAATAGTAACGCAAAATTAAAAAGTTAACTTTATGGTAGTACAATATTACAGTGTATCATATGTTGGAAGGATATACGGCTACCAAAGATTAGTTTGAAGCTGCTCTACATGCTAATCTATTCCATGGAATCATATCCATCTCTGTGAAACTGCTGCAGCCTGCATCTACTTATTTATTTAATCCCTGCAGTCTGCTACCACATAGCATGTTACAGATATAGGTCAAAATTTGTTAACATATGTTAAAGGTAGATTATGGTATTATAATGCATTGTAACAAATTGACTAAGTTAGCTTCACTGAACAGTCCATGTTTTGCACTTAAACACAACCAGCAAGATTAGTTTTCTTGGTATTCTTTTACAGAGTAAAACCAGTGACACAGCAAACAGAATTTCACAACTTTATTAAATTGAGTGTTGTCTTCAACAGACTATGTACATGTGGGAACCTTGTTGTACAGCTTGGGACCCATGTGAAATACTCCCTTTTGACATAGTTGAGCGTTTGCATGTAACACATACATATTTGAGTTTATTCTAGTGTTGTGACTGTGTATTTCACTATCTTTCTTGAGTCTGGATTCAGTTGGCACAATGTGGTTTTTCAAAAAAATTTACAGTCTCAAGAATGTATAGACAGGGCAGGCAGTATTCAGATGTCCACCTTCCTGAAGATGGGTCTACAGGAGCCTCCAGATTTGCTTCCATTAACGATCCTCATGGCTTTGTTCTGGGTTCTAAAAGAGCTCAGGGCAGTTGCAGAATTTCCCCAGAATATCACAACACATTTCATGTGATTCTGTGTGTGTGAGTAGTGTGCAGTTTTATTATTTTCTATCATTTGATTTCAGCACACTCTGTGCATACCTTCTCAGTATGTTTATTTTTTTCTATTTATCTTGTACCCACAGATCCAGAATTTTAGTACGGCTTAGTATATTTTGGTTGGTTATTTACTGTTACAGGTGGTTGAGAGACTTTGCACTTTCTGTGGTGTAAAAGTTAAATGAAATTATTTTAGTGTTGATGGTTAATCTGTTGCTTGTAACCCAGTTGCCAAGCTGTTCTGTAACCAAGTTCGCAGCTTCCTGAACTGCCTCTGTGTTCTCTCATTTGAATAGTGCTGTTGTGTCATGTTATGGCTTTGTGTGCATCTACATTCAAACTCAGGTCATTAACATACAGGAGTAGAGGTCTCAAAACTGAGCCCTATGGTATGCCTCGTTTTACAGTTTTACTACTAGGTAGAGTTTCGATTACTGAACTGAGTCATTTGTTAGTGTACATCATGCTGACTTTTTGTATGTGATTGCTTAGAAATTATGCAATCCATTCATTTACAAGTCCTTTGATACCATAATTTTCAATTGTTTTCAGCAATATTTTGTGATCCACTGCATCAAAAGCCTTCGACAGATCTAGAAATATGCCTGTAGTGGGTCGTTTGTATTTCACGGATCCAGTGTGGCCACATTAATAAGCTATTTTTCATATATGTCTTTATTAACAGTAACAAAAAATTACAATATTTTATTTACATTTTAAACGAAGAAATACAATTTTTATTAAGCCATTATTAAAGTGAATGACAAAACACAACCATCTTGAATGCATTTCTTTTTGGATTTTCTAATGTCTGTAGATCTTCATATGTTGTGTGCCATTCAAATCACAGCAATGTTTTTGTGTAATCTAAGCAAGTTACATCATAGATTTAACACAGTGTTGTAAAGCATTTATAAGGTTTTTAAGATACACAAACTGTAACATACAAAACAGACGCAAAAAGTTGAGCGTGAGTGTCAAATTGGATGTTAGACATCCTTTTTAGCTATAAAATACCCAAACTATACAGGAAAGAAAAATTAGCTTGCAATATTTTAAGTAAACATTACGACTCTGACTGTTATTAGATACAGAAAAACGTAGTACAGAGGCTAACCTCGGGTACCATGTGCAAAATTTCTCAAAAGAATGAGTGCAGAACTAGTACTAATAATAATAAACAAACAGACATTAGTAACATTTAACTATTAATAACATAACAGTTGCTGCAAAACTTGCAACTTATTTTCAGAATTTTTTCTCAACACACAGTTTTACCAGCAAAACTGGAGTCCTCACAAAGAACAATTGCCGAACTTCCCTACTATGTCATATGTGAGGTAGTTTTTCTTTGCAGAGCTTCTCACTGGTTCTTCAGTCTTTTGTGCAGTTTACATCACAGTTTTTCCATAACATTTAAAAATCATCCTCGACTCAGATGACTTAGTGTATTAACTTCAATGTCTTGAGCCACAAAGAATGTGCACATATGAACTCTTGCTTAAAATACAAAGTATTATTGTCTTTTTTATGGGTGGTTTAAAAAATATGACATTAATTTTCTTCACTTTTTTCTGTTCAGTAAGCCCCTGCTTCCAAATAGGACTTAAATGTCATTTTGCTTTTTTGCACAACAATCTTTACCATGGTCTCCACATGTCCTTACTACTGCTACTGCTAGAAGCATTTTCTGTCGTAGAGGCAGATGTTCCATCTAAATGGCTTTCTTGTGACGTTGGTGCCTGTTGAGAGCTTGAACTTATTTGGTCTGTATCATTGGGAAGCTCAATTCGGAATGAGAGATGTGGAATTTTACTTGGTGGTGGCAATGTGAGTAAAGAGGATACAGTGTTTTCACTTGGCTCTGTTGTGGGAAATGGTCGCTTGCTGCCTACAAGTGGAGGCTGTGACAGTGAGGTTGGAGGGAAATGCAAATACTCATCTCTTCTCAAGGAAAAATCCAGGGGATCCTTTGAACCATAATGAATAGGAGCTGCTTTGACTGCTGGGGAACATGTGGCAGACACAGAAGTGCCTTTGTATTCTAAATTAGTAATCACAGAGAGAGGTTGATCTGTTGGTACTGAAGGAGCAATATCAGGTTTTGAAGAAGGAAATGTTACCGTGGAGATGACAGGTACTGTCTTGAACTCAACTTTGAGTTCTGCAACAGCCGAGACACCAGCTGGAGTGTTTTGGTGATGTAGGGAAGATGAAGTGGAAACAGAGAGTGAGCCTGACCCATTATCACATGTGGATGAGGTCACATGCGGCTGCTGGTGCGGTTTATCTTCACCTGCCACAGAAGGTGGAGCACCCTCTGTTCCACCAAGAGGAAATAATCTAAATGCAGGAACTTTGAGCCAGGTCTCCTGTGCCCTATGGTCAGCACCTCTAACCAAGGAGGCCACTGGAGGAGGTGATGGTGGTGGTGGATATGGTTCAGTAATGAGTGAATCGTCATCTGAGATGGTGGATGTAGGTGACGGTAGAGGTGAGGGGGGTGCTCGAACTGCCTGCCGTGGGTTGACAGCAGTGAATGCACTAGGATGCGACCTGTCCATTGCAGAAGAAGGAGTAGAAGACACAGCAGTGGTAACAGTTGTGGAGTTAGTGACATCTGCAGTGGTGCTGGTTGTGGTGGTGATGGCAGCTGTAGAGGCAGAAGTGGAAGAGGCTGCAGAGTGCTGAACCTGTTGTGGTACCCCTGTTGTTCCTGCAGCTGCAGTGATGGGCAGCAGACCGTGGGGCAACACGAGTGCTAGCTCGCCCGTTGGGAGTCGATGTGGCACAAGCGCGAGCCCCGCAGCAGCGGTTGTGGTCGGTGTGACTCCCACGCCCACCAGGCCGGGGTTATTGTTAGGGTCGAGCTGCTGCAAGCTTGCTATACACTGTGACAGGTGGCCAGAAAGGCGCTGGCGAACTGCAGGTTCAACACTGGATAGTCTTCCCAGATACCTGCCCACTTCACCTGCACATTCACTGAATCCGGTACGGAATTTGCTAAGCACTCCTGGATCCGTAGCCACTGCTACTGCCAGCTGCTGCCTCTGGACACTCTGTAAATGACGTACAGTCATTTCCAAGATGTCTGCCTTCTCCAGTTTTGAGTGTCGCGCAGGCTACAAACAAAAAATAAAAACAAAATTAGCCAGAGAGCCAAAAACATACTTAACTGGTACTACTTAGTTTTGTCTATAATAACATACTGTTTATCGTTCCTTAATTTATCACAAGGCATCTTGTACATCTGAATTCAAATTGCATGAACAAAATTTTGGAACCTGTTCAGGGATATTTTATGAGTATTTTGCTATAAGGTCTCTATGGTCTCCAGTGGCTCATGACGGAGTAATTGCATTTCATTTGATTTCTTACCTCCAGGTAGCTTTGTATCTGTATTCCACTGAAAATATGCACAATAGTGTAAATATTGAATATTTGTGCCGTATGGCTCGTTTGGAAACAAACTTGTTCCATTATGCACTGTACTTGCTACCGACAACCCTCAAGCTTGCATTCTGCAGCTGGGTTCTGTATTGGGCATGTTTTTACAACATAGTTAATGGTACATTAACAGTGATACACAGGGTTACAGACAGGTTTACTAATGAACAGTTGGTGTGGCCAACATGCACCTCTTGTATGGATTTATTGAATGTAATGGAAGATCAGCACAACACTACTATGCTGAGCTATCCCTGCAACGTGCCTATCACTTCACAGTACTTGTGTATCTGTTTGTGGTTTGTTGCATACTCTGTTTGTGCTGTAAATTTTGTTAATTGCATATTACTGATTTTTTTCATTGTTGTGAAGGTATTTTCACACACACAGAGGTATTGGAGTAACATATAAAATAAAGTCATAATTAAATTATTACTATGAAACAGGCCACTAGAGACTGTGGGTCCCTGGTACCAAAAACAACCTCCAAAATATATTGTTATTGGAGTTTGATTTCATCTTGTATAGGGTAAAGACCATTCCAAGAATTCTTCACAATTTCATACCATTATAGCAAGCTTTTGTTTCTGCTTTCAACTTAGTATCAATATGTTTCAACTGAGTTAGTTGGAAGAAGCATTAAAATAACAGAACACTGGAGGGGAAAAAACTAGTTCTCTTTTCATAGAATTTAAAATTATTTTGGCCTAAGAAGGCAAGTGCATAAGATGGGATGAAGAGAAGACACTGTTGACCTTGTAATTAATTACATAAATAACACAGATTCTTATCTAAGCGTGAGGTATACCTAGTCAGTAAAACATTCCAAAGCAAGAAATTTTTTTCTGTGCTGTCTAAATGATACGGTTTTTCTCTACCTAACTGTTTTCTATTTCCTTCTGGATACACTTTCGACTTTTTAGTCATCCTCAATTATGCATTATCATCCTTTTGTTATTAGTTAAGTTTCATGTCATGTTACATATCAAGAACGCCGTATTTGTTATTTGACCATACAGGGATCATCACATTAATGTCAATGAATTATTCATGGTCCTTGTGTAATACTTTTTTCACAACCTACATGATACTTTCATCTCATAGGCACTAATAAACCATATACATTACATTAACATTAAGATCAATAATGAATATTGTGTTTTTGTCATGTAAAACAACACAAAATGCAATAAATTTCAAAATGACAATAAGGAATTGCTTGACAATGGCTACAAAGTGAAAATGACCCTGGTGTACCCGGAATGAAATATGAAATAGTCATGTGGTGAAAGTTTTGCTATTCAAACAATTTTTGCACAACTGTGACACTACAAAAATTTCTCTGCTCAATTCCATCACCATTACTAGTTTTTACATTGTAGATGAATAAAGAGATTTCCCATGGAGCATGTTCCTTTTGGTCTATGTATTGGGCACTAGTCATGAATGCAAATACGCTCTAAGAAAGAAAAAAAAGATGCACCATAAAGGAATTATACGAATGGGACAGAAATCATTAGATGTGATGAACATGTACAAACAAACAATTGATAACAATTTCAAAAAAATTTGATGATTCATTCAAGAGAAAAAGTCTCACAAATTGAGCACATTTCTAATATGTTAGTCCACCTTTGGCCCTTATGTAAGCAGTTATTTATCTTGCCATTGATTGATGGAGTTGTTTGATGTCCTCCTAATGGATGTCGTGATAATTTCTGTCGAATTGGCAGGTAAGATCTTCAGGGGTTTGAGGGTCTAGCTCATACTGCTTCAAAGATTTTCAGCTGTAGAGAGATATCGTTATGTTGCTAGCCAAGGTAGGGTTTGGCAAGTGCAAAGGCACAGTCATTATCCTGTTGAAATGTAAGCCTAGGATGGCTTGCCATGAAGGGCAACAAATATCGTCAACATACTGCTGCGCTGTAAGGGTGCCATGAATTACAACAAAAGGGGTCATGCTACAAAATGGCAAGGCACCAAATACTGTCACTACTGGTTGTCTGGCCGTATGGTGGGCGACAATCAGACTGGTATCCCACTGCTGTTCAGAATGTCTCCAGACATGTCTTCGGCCTGTAATCTCATTGACTATAGTAGAATTGTCTTCAGTGATGAGCCCCGCATTGAACTAAGTCTGGAGATGCTCCAGTCAGTGGTGGGATACCAACCTGACTGTTGCCTGCCAAACGATCCAACAACCAGGTCTGGGATGCCATTTTATTTCATGGCAGGACCCCTTTGGGTGTCATTCGTGGCATCCTTATGTCACAGCAGTACGTCGACGATATTCTATTGCCCCGTTTTGTTACCCTTCATGCCCAGCCATTATATTCCATTGCTTTTTTTGTGCTTCCCAAATCTCACCTTGGCCTTGGGAACGTTTGGAGCATAATGGACAAGGTCCTCAAGCCAGGTCCGGATTTTGATGATCTAATGTGGCAACTGGACAAAATTTGGCACGATATCCCTCAGGAGGGTGAAACTCTATCAGTCCATGCAGGGCTGAATAAATGCTTGCATAAGTGTCAAGAGGTGGATCAGCACGTTACGGACTTATTCACATGCATAAATTATAAATTTTTGTGAAATTGTGATTATTTGTTTCTCTGTACATGTACATCACATCCAGCAATTTCCGTCCTTTTCGGATAATTCTATCGTAGTGCGTCTTTTTTTCTTTTTGTCTTAAGAGTGTATTACGTATGATTACTGAAACGTTCCGTGCCGGAAAAAGGGAAGATTAGTCGACGATGAGTTGGAGGAGCGCATCAAACCTTCTGAAAGACAAATGAAAGGAATATACTCGGAAAACGTTCTTGTTTCACATAGTTGGAAATATTTAAATATACTTCCCAATGCCCGCTGCTGCCGCCTTTGACTCCTTATAAACACGTTCGGCAAGCCTGTTGTTAGTTTTATGGAAGTGCTGCGACGAGAGTAAATAAATAGAGACTTCCCTTTCAAATGCTCGTTACGTCAGTTCCAATAAAACAAAATCCCCCTGTGCGTGGACGCTTTCACGCCTCAAATAAAAATGCTTTTCTCTTTGTGGCCCCAGCAAGCAAGCACGCACTCCTCGTCGTGGCAGCTGTCCCAGCCGCCCTTTAGAGGGCTCAGTTCTCGGTGCTAACGATCATCGCGCATGAAGGGTTCCGGTTTTTAATAAGCGGCGGGGAAATGAAGGGAGCGGCTGTGCAGCTGAGGGCGCGGTCGGGCGGCCAGGCCTGCTGGCCACTCAGTTGGCCAGGCCGAGGCCGATTTCAATCTCCTGAGTTCTCAGGAATTGTGCTTCCTAACGACATAAATTTGTCGTTGCTACTGTGATGAAGTTTAAAATCAAGTTGGTGTTCTGTCAACCCTGTAATCGCAGTGGTAATAACATTCTAATTATCTTCTTGAAGAAATAAAATTCCATAATTACTTTTTTTGTTTGTTTGCAGATACCTGTCTGTAGCCCCGGTAAAGGGGTCAAAACGGGGGACAACGAGACACATGGGCCCCTACAACGAACTTACGACGTCACACTCGTCGGCTTGTCCGCCACACTTTGTGAACGTTTGGCTCCGTGCAAGGCCCACGGGAAATCAATGTTTAATTGAAAAGGTACCAATTAATGGTCTTAATTTTGTCGTTTGCTATTGAGTCACTCAGTCAAGAATATTACACACTTGTCAAATAGTTGCTCGCTCCCCGCCGGAGGCGGCTGCTGGCACTCGTAAAACCAGCAGTGTCACGTACTGTGACGTAGGCGCCTTTTTTTTTTTGGCCTCGAGTCAAAATAAAATGGAAGTGGAGGTGGGGAGCGCGACTTTTTGTCTCCTCTAATGATTCACCTAAAATCAGTCTGTTTAGAATGGAACCGACAACGGTCGAGAGGTGCAATCACGAGAGGCCACCCGATAACACTGACAGCTCGATCACGGAACGCCCGAACTCCTTCGTCAGAGTTTGTTGGTATTGAAGAGCTTCAAACCTGCTTAAAACCTATACCAATAAGGAGGTTGGAATCTATTTTAATATCCTTGGGCGGGATGGATGCCTCATAAACATAGTCTAACAAACGCCATGCTCTTAACTTGAATAAATTAATTTTTTAGGTTATAATATTCGCCTAAAATTTCTGATAAGCTTTAACCTACCTATGGTTCCCAATAAAGCTATGATTTCAGTCCATAGATTCCGAGCTGTATCCCGATTAGCATTGCCACCTCGCCCGATTTTGTAGTATTTGCCTCTTATTTTCTATGGTTGTACAATTTCTCTATATAATTACGACGGGACACCCTCAAGTTCTTGCCTTTTTGCTTTATTCCTACAGTTTCAGTTTTTT
This sequence comes from Schistocerca gregaria, assembly GCF_023897955.1. Classification (NCBI taxonomy): domain Eukaryota; kingdom Metazoa; phylum Arthropoda; class Insecta; order Orthoptera; family Acrididae; genus Schistocerca; species Schistocerca gregaria. Next base: position 779,860,861 of record NC_064922.1, read on the forward strand.
TTTATCTGATCGTTTATCATCTTATTCTTGTCAGTAAGGGGTGGTGTGGGAGCTAACAGAAATTAATGAGAATTGCACCAAAGTGGTATCATTCGTTAGATGTGTCCACACTTCTGGCTGGCCAGGGTGGGAGCCCTAATATAGTGCAAAATCATTCTCTCTTGAACTAAACTTAAGTTTCTCACACTCCACATTTCAAGTGCGAGAACGTCCGCCGATTCGACCGAAGAAAACAACGTGATCTGAATTTTACCAGTTGGCGTCCGAATACTGTACGTTAGTGCTGTGAGATCGGTTGCATTGTGAGCGAGCACGTAGTGGAGTACTGATTTGAGAAGATCGACCGATGTCGGTCGGCGGCGGAATCCACCATGTTGTGGGTGGGGTGCCACTGTGACTGTAGCCTTAGGTAAGGTGAATCGAAGACTTGAGAAATTTTGTTGCAAGTGTTCTGGGAAAGTGCGGTGCATATGTAAAGGAAGTAACATACGAGAAGCCATTGCGACCAATCATGGAATGCTGTTGCAGTGTTTGGAGTTCTTGTCCTGCAGGCTTGACAGTGGACGCCGAACGAATCTAGAGACGTGCTGCTGCTAAGATTGCAAAAGGTCCTATGTGTAACAGAAATGCATCGACATCTTAAATGGGAATCCTTGGGAGAAAGCCGATTTAATTCTCTTGAAACCTTGAGGTTAAATTTAGAGAATGTTTATTCGAAGAAAACTGTGCGAGCATTATACTGCCACCAACGAGTATCTCGCACAGGAATCGGTAAGAAAAAGATGAGAGAGATTGGGCGTAGTCAGCATACAGACATTTTCTCCCACGCTCAATAGACGTATGGAATAGGAAAATACTGATAATATTGATAGATGTGTCCTCCACCATGCACTGCACTGACTTGCAGAGCGTTTTATGCAGATGTACATCACAATGTAGAGAGCAGGTACAGGGTAGAGCAAATAAAAAGTGGCCCGGACGAGTGAATGCAAATGTAGGCATATGACCACACATTAACGGAGGAGGAAAAGACCTATAGTTATTTCCAACAGGATGGAGCAACTGCCCATACAGCTGGCCGAACCTTGGAGCACATTTACACTATCTTCACACCTCACAGGATTGTTAGCAGAGATCAGTCTCATCACAGCCCTAGCTGGCCACCCTGATCGCCAGATCTGCCTGTGTGCGATTGCTGTGTAGGTGAGCCCTCAAGTCTAGGATATATCGTAACGACCCTCATAGTCTTCAAGAACTGCAGCAGAACATTTCGGATGAGACTGCACCAAGTCCAACAGTCTAGCTTCGATTCGCCTGCAGCAACTTGCTGACCATTGCCCAAAAGTGCCAAGAGATGAATGGTGGTTACTTTCAACATCTGTTATAGTTAGGTTAGTACAGTATTTCGTTTTCCCTGCTGTTTCTTTGTACCCTAGAACTCTGTTCTCCGGGCCACTTTTATTTGCCGCACCGTGTATAACGGCACCTGGCTGAATATTTCATTATAGGAACAGCGTGTGTTGAAAACGGTGATTACTCCGAATACTAGCTGACATTGTAATATACCGCAAGCAATGTGAAACAGCCACTTCCTCACTTTCCGATGCCACTTACGAATGGTATGATCTCGAGTCTCTAATTTTACCTTCACGGTCTTCAACCTCGATATATCTTGAAGGTTCGCTCTCGAAATTTTAACAGTAAACTACACCGTCATGCACAACACCTCTCTTGTAGCTCCTACCATAATTTTAGTTTGGTGAGCACCCCCGTGACGCTTTCGGGCTCACTGAACCGACGCGTGATGGAGCGCGCTGACTGAAGAGGAATACTCAAAGTATCGGCTGAAAGCGGATTCTGTGAGCTAACTCCTTAGTGGGTGACCACCCGATGTGATCCATCCAACGAATCTGTGACTGGCTTCTGCCTTTCCAGCGACAGTTTTACTTTAACCCTTTACAAACCAAGTTACGGCATTAATAAAAAATAAATAAAAAAAACTTGTTGCTCTCCAAATGGCCTCAATAACAGAAAATAATTATGTGCTTAATTTGGAAAAAAAGATGGATTGGAATACATGCAAGTGTGGAAACATATTAAATCGGTAATAAATCCTTATTTGACACAGTATTTAACAATAATGCATGTGTATCATTTCTTCATCAGGTTCTGACAAAGTGACATTGTACTCTGCGTCACGTTTACAAGTTCCTACTAGTGTAACATTATAGATGTACTTTCTTCCTGTGGATCCGTTTGGAGCACAGTAAAAGCAATCACAGAGCACAAAGGCTAACATACACACAAGTTACTTCATATCTCTAAATATATCCACATCATTATCATACGCTTAAAAAAAAAAAAAAAAGAAAGAGAAACGCACCACGAAGGAATTATCCGAATGAGACGGAAATCGGCAGATATGATGTAGGTGTACAGACAAGCAAATGATTACAGTTTCATAAAAATTGGATGACTTGTTCAAGAGAAGGAGCTTCACAGATTGAGCAAGTCAATGACGCTTTAGTCCACCTCTGGCTCTTATGCAAACATTTATCCAGTTTGGCAGAGACTGATACATTTGCCGGATGTCCTCAGGAATATCGTGCCAAATTCTATCCAAATGGCGCATTAGATTGTCAAAATCATGTGCTGGGTTGAGGGCCCTGCCGGACGTTCTCAATGGAGAGAGATCTGGCGACCTTGCTGGTCAACCATGAAGACAAGCAGTAGCAACCCTCGCCTGAAATATAAGCCCAGGATGGCCTGGGATGTAGGGCAACAAAGCGGGCGGTAGAATATCGCGACGTGCCGTTGTGCTGTAAGGGTGCTGCGAATGATAACCATATCGGTCTAGCTATGAAATAAATGCCCCTCCGCAGATCATCACTCCTGGTTGTCGGGCCGTTATGGCGGATGACAATAAGGTTGGTGTCCCACCGTTGTCTTCGGCTTGGAATCTCATTGACTGGAGTAGCATTATTTTCAGTTATTTGACTCCCAATTGGAATTGATCCCCGATGACCAGGGTAGAAGTGTCTTGGAGACGCCCTGGACAGCGATGGAATACCAACCTGACTTCGCCCCCTATATGGCCCGACAACTAGGAGTAATGGTCTGGGGTGCCATTTCATTTCATAGCAGGACCTCTTTCATTATCATCTGTGGCGCCCTTACAGCAAAGTGGCACGTCGACGCGACGATGATGTACGGCCCACTTTGTTGCCCTCTATGGCAAGCCAACCTGGGCATACATTTCAGCAAGATAATGCCCGTCCACACACAGCGAGAGGTTCTACTACTTGTCTTTGTGCTTGTCGAACCCTATCTTGGCCAGCAAGTTCGCCTGATCTCTCCCAAACTGAGAACACATGGAGCATTAAGCGCAGGGCCCTCGAAGCAGGTCGGGTTTTTCACTATCTAACGCTCGAATTGGGCAGAATTTGGCATAATACCCTTCAGGAAGACATCCAACAACTTAGTCTGTTCCGGCGTAACGGTGAGCAACGGCACGCAGATGAACGCAACAGCAAAGAAGGGTCTGAGACGACGTCAGCCAACAGCGCGCTGACAAGGGCCCCACCGCGACAGGAGCTCCCTCTAGCAGAAGAGAATAAAAGCGCCGCTCCTGCCAGCCTCGGCCGCACAGTATTAGCACAGTACGAAGCGAGCCCTACGACAGTAGTAACGTGTGATCCATACCAATTGCTTACATGGACCTTATATACAACAAAGGACTTTGACTGTTTGCATGTCGCTCATCGCTTGCGACACCATTGTAAATTCGAAGTTAAGTATTGTCCATCATCTTTATTGTAACAAAAACTACTAATCTGATTTGCTTGAAGTGTGGAATAGCTATCGGAGAACGTAGCATCCTTTAGGAACCCTATACGAGACGAGTCAATGCCAAGCTCTATAGCATAGGGCGCAAGGTGGACCAACGCGTTACTGACTTGCTCAGTTTGTGAAGCTCTTTATTTTGAATAAATCATCCAATTTTTCTGATATTATTATCATTTCTTCGTTTGTACATGTACATCACATCTACTGATTTCCGGCCCATATGGATTACTCCTAGTAAACGATACCCAACTTTCTAATTATTATATTTGTCAAGTATGACTCAGCCCATGCCGCAACAGTACACATTCAACTGTTTGTACTTGCTAAAACTAGTGATCGGCCGTGGCTTCCGGTCTGTGCATAGCTACAGAGGCGACGAACACCAAAACATAACACAGTAACAGTCCAGATATTCATGTATGTTTCGTAATCATTATAGAAAGGCAGTGGTTCCTTATAGAAACTACAGGCTGGAAAGGGTTGAATCGCTCCTTTCGCGCAATAGTGTGACACGACAGTGAGTGACTGGAGTCTTATTTGAATTTTTGTGTATCGCCTTAGCCCCCCCTTATTGTCGTTCCAACACAGACGAGGCGGTGCTGAGGAATCGCGTAACTGTAGCGGTATTGCCACGCACTCTGTCTCTCGTCAATGCAGACGAGTGTCGGGGATCGTGTACTGTGTCCCCCCCTACTACCTGACCGTCTCCCTGCGCTTCGTCGCTCTGCTGTCTGCAGCAGGGCGGGCGAGCGTAATTCAAACGGTGAGGAATTCCCTCGGCGGCGCCCATTGTACGTGCACCGTTCGTGATTAGGACCCTCGGGCGGGGAGCGGAAGCGAGGGGGCTACGCGGGGTGGTTCCGCATCTGCCGCAGGAACTGGCTGGTCATCACAGTGGCCAGGGGGGAGTCCCTAAACCACAGGGGCGCAGCCGCTGCGAGGCTGCAGGCATGCTGCCCCTCCGTTACGCGATGCACCTTGCGCGGTGTACAGGCAGCAGCTGACAGCGGCAGCTTTCGCTGAATTCCCATGGAGCACAGGCCCGTGGGAACAAACCGACCCTCCAGCAGTCAGCTGTTGCGAGAGCCCAGGGTGTACTGTCGCGCCCCACTGCAATCGTGAGGGAACAGTTGTTGCACCCGAAGTGCCATATGAAGCGACGGTGAAGGTTCTGCTCCGCTGCAAACCTCGTCAGGGTCCGCTGGGCTCGAGACACCTCTGCAACACAAACTACTAGCCAGTAAACGGACATTCAAACGGTTCAATTCGTATACGAGCTTCCATATGCCAAGTTCATAAAACGGTTTTTTCCTTCAACTGTCTTCTGAATGGACTGATGCGGCCTGCCACCAATTCCTCTTCTGTGCCACTCTTTTCATCTCAGAGTAGCACTTGCAACCTATGCTCTCAGTCGTTTGCTGGGTGTATTCCATTCTGTCTTCCTCTACAGTTTTTACCTTCTACAACTCCCTGTAATACTATGGGAGTTAAGCCGTAATGTCTTAACAGATGTCCCACCACCTTGTCCATTCTTCTTGTCATTGTTTTCCTTGTATTCCTTTCCTCGTCGATTCTGAGGAGAGACTCCTCCTTTCTTACCTTATCAGTCCATCTAATTTACAATGTTCTTCTGTAGGACCACATCTCAAACGCTTCGATTCTCTTCTGTTCAGGTTTTCCCACAGTCCATGTTTCACTACCATACAATGCTGTGCTGTAAACAAACATACGTAGAAATATCTTCCTCAAATTAAGGCCAATGTGTGATACCAGTACACTTCTCTTGGCTAGGAATGCGCTCTTTGCCTGTGGTAGTCTGCCTTTTACGCCCTCCATCGTCGGTAATTTTGATTCCACGTTACCAGAATTGCTTAATCTACTTCATGGGCACAAATTCTAATATGAACTTTCTCGCCGTTATCATTTCTTCTACTTCTCATTACTTTTGCCTTTTTGCGGTTTACTCTCAATCCATATTTTGTACTCATTAGACTGTTCATTACACCCAGCAGTTCTTGTAGGTCTTCGTATTCATTGAGGATAGCGACGTTATCACCGAATCTTAGAACTGAAGTATTTACGTCTTCAATTTTGATCCCACCCTTGAACATTTTTTTTAGTAGTTCCGCCATTGCTTCTTCGAAGTATAGGCGCGAAAGATTACGTCCCTGCCTTACACTCTTTTTAATCCGAGCACTCGTTGCTTCCAACCTTACTGTTCTCTCTTGGTTCTTTTACATATCTTACGAGGATAATCCCAAAATAGAGTCTCCTATTTTTTTTATATAAGTACATAGACCCGTTTATTTCTACAATTGTTTACATCAATTTACAGCTTGAACATTTAGCTATTTTTCGACATAATCACCATTTCTGTCAATGCATTTTTGTAGACGCTGCGGCAGTTTTTGTATGTCCATGTCACACCAACTCGCCGCCACGTTGTTCAGAAAATTATGAACCTCTTCTTTCACCTAGTCTCGGACCTGAATCGCTGGGACCACAATTAACGCTAACGGGTACTGTGAGACACTGAAAAAACTCAAACGTGCAATTCAGAACCGGAGAAGAGGGATGTTGAGCAAGGGGGTACACATTCTCCATGACAACGCTCGCCCACACATCGCTCGGCAAACCGTTGCTCTTCTGCAACTGTTTCACTGGAACATAATCACCCACCCTCCTGTCCCCTAGGTTAAAAGAACATTTGGCCGGAAAGCGATTCAGCTCCGACGACGAGGTGAAAAAAGAGGTTAATAATTTTCTGAACAGCATGGCGGCGAGCTGGTATGATATGGGCATACAAAACCTGCCACATCGTCTACAAAAATGCATCGACAGAATTGGTGTCGAGAAATAGCTAAATGTTCAAGCTGTAAAGAGATGTAAACCATTGCAGAAATAAACAGGTCTATGTACTTATACAAAAATAGAAGACCTTAATTTTGGGATTGCCTTCGCATGTTACCCGTCTCCCTCCAGATATTATCCGTCTTTTTCTCAGAATTTCGAACATCGTGCACTAATTTACATTGTAGAACGCTTTTTCCAGGTCGACAAATCCTATGAAAGTCTTGATTTTTCTCCAGTCTTGCTTCCATTATCAACCGCAACGTCAGAACTCTCTCTCTCTCTCTCTCTCTCTCTCTCTCTCTCTCTCTCTCTCTCTCTCTCTCTGCTGTCTTTACCTTTCCTAAAACGTAGCCGGCCGGAGTGGCCGTGCAGCTCTGGGCGCTACAGTCTGGAACCGAGCGACCGCTACGGTCGCAGGTTCGAATCCTGCCTCGGGCATGGATGTGTGTGATGTCCTTTGGTTAGTTAGGTTTAATTAGTTCTAAGTTCTAGGCGACTGATGACGTCAGAAGTTAAGTCGCATAGTGCTCAGAGCCATTTGAACCTAAAACGTAACAATACAGAAACTGTCGGCGGCTGCAAATTCATACAGGGGTTCAACACTCCTATGAAAATAAAAATAACTTACCAGCTCTTTCCATAAACAAAAATCATCCTAGGCCACAGTTTTCCCTGTGTTCCGCGGAAGGTAAGTGCTCCGCGATGTACTGTAATATCATGGCGTTTATTCCGACATTTTTGACGGTACTAACTATTTCATTTTATTATGATTTCTGTGTTATTAGTTATGCTTTAAAACTGGAGTAATCAATAAATAAAACAAGTTTTTCTCATTTTTTATTAACCTTCAAAACAAACAAGGTATTCCATTAACGTGCCAAAGATTCTCTTGGTGTTCCGTCAAAGGAAACATTTTGACACCCCTGCTCTACACAGAGGCATTTTGAACGTGACTATCTGATTTTAACAAAACCACAAGACAAGTAACGAAAATCGCAAATCTGAGATGCATTACAGAGCCCAAACTGGATATGGTTTTGGAAAAATTTCTGGAATTACCTGAGACAACTTAGAAACAAAAACGTCAAATCCCAAGAAAGGGCATGCAAGAGCCTCCACGCGCTGTAGCAAGAAGCAAGACGTAGTAAATGTAGTATATATTCTGAATCACCAGAACTGACTGAATTTAGAATAAAAACTCCTAGTAAGTTTCAAATTTACTGAGCAGTCCATGAAAGTTCAGAAGGAGAAAAATACTCCAGAGGCATGGGCACGTCATAAGATCAGATTTGCGTTGCTCCAGCTAAAGAAGAAGAGCGAAGATTATGTTTACCGACTGGTCGAGGCGCGGCGGTTCCAAACTGTAGTGGCTAGAACCGCTCGGTCAGCCCCGCCGGCGATTGGAGAGTGGAATGGCGCTATATTGCCATTAGTGATATGAGCATAGGTTCTGTGTTGAGAGTAGGTTGTGTGTGTGTACCTTCTGCCATGCGCTTCCCTGTGGTTTGCAGATTATGTATGTAGATGAAGTGGTCGGAACATGGCGTCTGACGATCGACTCGCTTTGTAATTCTGCATTGTGTCTCTGAGCGGTTCTAGGCGCTTCTGTCTGGAACCCCGCTACTGTCGCAGGTTCGAATCCTGCCTCGGGCATGGATGTGTGTGATGTCCTTAGGTTAGTTAGGTTTAAGTAGTTCTAAGTTCTAGAGGACTGATGACCTCAGAAGTTTAGTCCCATAGTGTTCAGAACCATTTGGGCCATTTTGAACAACTCTCCAGTCGACTCTTCCACGACACCAGAGTAGCCACGCTTGGCGCTTTCATGGTGACAGTGACACACGGGGTGTTAATCCTGCTGCAAGCAGGCGGCTCCCGATGTCCGAGGTGACACAGCAGGTGGACCATACGTCCGGATTTCTTCCCTGGGTGAAGTTCGTTCGGCCACCGCTGCTCGCACAATGCGTCGACCTTGACGTGCGTCTGAATTACGCAGAAGTCCAGAACCTGGTCTACAACTGTGGGAATGATTCACGGACCACTGCTGACAGCTGCAACATACCACCGAAACACTGTATCCAACGTGTGCCTCATCCGTCGATACGTCCACCCTGCTTCCCGCAGACCCACAGTTCAACCTCGTTCGAACGGCTGAAGTCGTTTTACTGGAGTATGTATTCTCCTGCGGGGCGTGGTTGTACCACGAATGAATGTTGCGAACACTGTTCTCCTCTAAACTCCGCACAGTTACTGCCTACAGAAACAAAACAGAGGCCAGACATACACGCTTCCTGAGCGCCATCTGACCGCCGATGACCATGAAAAATAAGGCATTAACACTAGGCCACCTCATCTCGGTACGCACATAATTACACATTGGTGCCACCGATCCCAAGTCCTTGAAGGTGTTGCATTTTTTCCCGACTAAGTATATTCACAGAATCTTTTACGCTGTGCTCCACAGCTTTAATACACTATGTGATCAAAAGTATACGGACACGTGGCTGAAAATGACTTAAAAGTTCGTAGCGCCCTCCGTCGGTAATGCTGGAATTTAATATGGTGTTGGCCCATCCTTAGCCTTGATGACAGCTTCCACTCTCGCAGGCATACATTCAGTCAGGTGCTGGAAGGTTTCTTGGGGAATGACAACCCATTTTTCACGGAGTTCTGCACTGAGGAGAGGTATCGATATCGGTCGGTGAGGCCAGGCACGAAGTCGGCTTCCAAAATATCCCAAAGTTGTTCTATGGTATTCAGGTAAGGACTCTGTGCAGGCCAGTCCATTACAGGGATGTTATTGTCGTGTAACCACTTCGCCACAGGCCGTGCATTATTAACAGGTGCTCGATCGTGTCGAAAGATGCAATCACCATGCCCGAATTGCTCTTCAACAGTGGGAAGCAAGAAGGTGCTTAAAACATCAATGTAGGCGTGTGCTGTGACAGTGCCACGCAGAACAAGGGGGGCAAGCCCCCTCCATGAAAAACACGACCACACCATAACACCATCGCCTCCGAATTTTACTGTTGGTACAACACACTCTGACAGACGACATTCACTGGTCATTCGCCATAACCACACCCTGCCATCGGATCGCCACATTCTGTACCCTGTTTCGTCGCTCCACACAACGTTTTTCCACTGTTCAATCGTCCAATGTTTACGCTCCTTACACCAATCGAGGCGTCGTTTGGCATTGACCGACGCGATGTGTGGCTTATGAGCAGCCGCTCGACCACGAAATCCTAGTTCTCACCTTCCGCCTAATTGTCATAGTACTTGCAGTGGATCGTGATGCAGTTTGGAATTCCAGTGTGATGGTCTGGATAGATGTCTGCCTATTACACGTTACGACCCTCTTCAACTGTCGGCGGTCTCTGTCAGTCAACTGACTACGTCGGCCTGTACGCTTTTGTGCTGGACGTCTCCCTTCACGTTTTCGTTTCACTATTACATCGGAAACAGTGGACCTAGGGTTGTTTACGAGTGTGGAAATCTCGCGTGTAGACGTATGACACAAGTGACACCCTCCCACCTGACCACGTTCGAAGTCCCTGAGTTCAGCGGAGCACTCCATTCTGCTCTCTCACGATGTCTAATGGCTACTGAGATCGCTGATATGGAGTACCTGGCAGTAGGTGGCAGCACAATGCACCTAATATGGAAAACGTATGTTTTTGGGGGTGTCCGGACACTTTTGATCACATAGTGTAAATGACCTTTCTTTTATCACAGGTTTATAATTTTTTTAAAATGTTGCTTATATATTTAGTGTTATGAAGGTAAGTATGCTTCGAGTATGGCAAAGCATCCAGCTCAGAACACAAATAGATATAGAACATATATTTAAAATTATGAACAGTTGATATGCACCAATTAAAAATTCTAATGTATGTCAGATAACGACATCCTGTCGCAGCTAGTTGCAGAACAATAATATTTTAGCAGGTTTTGGTGGTTAAACATAAAATAATGCATAGTGATACTGTCTTGGGCATGAATTACTGTGAGGCAAGAAATTTGAAATTTAGTGCCAAATTTTTCGAGATTTTAGCAGGCACCACGAATAATACCGCTTTGTCGACTCTTCGGAACTAGTATTGCATTACAAAAACTCTCTTGCCCAAGAAGAATAAATACTGCTGAACAACCAGTTAAGGTAGGAATGGAGAAGCATATTAGTGCAAAGACTTGGAACGGTACTGTATTTTTTTTTTATTTCTACACTGTAGAAGTGACAATGTTTACCCTTAAGCTCGTGGGAGTCACATTGCCCACGTTGCTCGACAACGTTCCCATGAGGAACGCTGATCGTACTAGTTTGAACTGAAACTACATCATCTCTCCGGGACCATACTGCGCGAAGCGGATTCCTTATAAAGGGGGATTCGTTCCCTCCGCTTTTGAGACCTTTTGTGGGATCACTGGAAGCAGGTTTTGTTCGTGACAACTCACAAAACGGACCATCGCTTTTGTGCTTGCAGTCAACAGCCCCCTAGCTCGAAAAAGTAGCGGTAGACAGTCAGAACCACGCCCTCGCAAAGCCTGACCTGAGGCAGGCGGTCCCAAGTCTGGAGTTTTTGTGTTGAGATTGTAGGTAAACTTAATAGCTCTGTACCTCTTATTCCTCAGATGTTCTCGTCCTCGCAGGCAAATTAACTTTAAGAGCAAGGGAGCATTTGCATAAAGGCAGCACGCACGCTAGATTAATGAGCCTGTCTGCCGAGATACAAACCTGATATGTACAATCGCCGCCAATACCGCTACCGAACAGTGTATTAGGAAATTTGCTTATGAACTGAAAAAGGTGACATCATCATAAAAAAATAAAAACCAGGGACAGCTTTCTAGGCAAAAAGAAAAGAAACTGGAGTCGTGTGGCTCTTTTTACCCCGTCTGTAAATTCTGCTGGTTCTTCTACCTCTTAGGCGACAAATCCTGAGGCTAACACAAATACATGTCAAGTGGTGACGTTGTTCAACGAAATAATTAAAAATCGGAAAGTGCTGTAATTCAAAGACAATGATGGTAAATATAGCAATTGTTTATTGACGGTTGCGTTGCCTTCTTTGTTACGCCTGATCTAACTTTAATCGAAACTGAAATTTTGAATCTTGCTGCGAAATTCAATATGATCAGGACGAATACAGCGAGTGTAGTCAGCAACGGTTAACGTGTTGCTCTCTTCAGAAGTATCGGTTGTCATACCGCATTTCATAGGGTTCTGTAACTCAAAAGATGAAAACGGAACACTTATACGATCACTTTGTTGTCCGTCTGTTAAAACCCTTTTTTTCCCCTCAGGAACGAGTACAGTTTTCACGTTGAAATTTAAGTCAAATACACTAAGATCTCCGGTCCCTCTGCTGCGCAAAACATTTAATCTCCAAAGTCAATGCAATCAAAAGATACGGCCATTTTTGTTACAAATTTTGATACTCGGAAACTCACTCATCAAAACGTACTGTGTACTTCCCATTGACCTTGATCATGAAATTTGCCAAGAAGCAAGGTTTCACAGTACAAGTAAAGGAAATAATCCGAAAATTATAAATTTGTAATTGTATCACCAAAAAAAAATTTTTTTTTTGTGTCAGTTGTCCGTCTCTGTCTGTTTGTCCGTCTGTTAACATCCCTTTTCCTCAAGAACAGTAGAGGTATCACGTCGAAATTTATGTCAAGTATTAAGGTCTACGGTGCCTTTGAGGTGCAAAAAATGTAAGTTTCTAAGACAATGCAGTCAAAAGGTATGCACTTATGTCGATATTCGCAAATTCGCTCGTCAAAACGTGTAGATGAACTAGCAACACAGATAACTAAGTTTGTACAGGATACTCAGAACGCGGGTACTACACGCATTTATAAGGCTTTTTATTAATGTAAATGCTACCCGTACTGACATTAGCAGCTTAACAATTCCAAATATTTAGGAACAAAAGGGGTAAACTATTTCTGGCACAGCAGTTCGACAATAGCATCACACATCGCCGTTTTGTCAGTCTCATTCAGCATTCGATATGAAAAGCAATGTCCCGTCTAAGTAAACCGGTAGCCTACTATTCTCTTATGCTTCTTATCTGCTAAGGCCGTTCTACAAACTTTTTATAGGAACCTTTTCATTCCTCCTGGTCGACAAACAACAAACGTCGCAAAAGCCGCCAAACTTTTCAATGAGAATATTTTCTGAGACAGATTTCTGTACTTAAGTTCTGGAATAATAACACCAATCACTTTAATGTTAAAGAGGCTGTGAACTGTCGTTTCCAAACTGAACATCTTTTACGATAGCGACGAAACACGGCTGCATCGGATGACTGCCTATCGATTAGTCATAATGGGAGCGGGCGAGATGGCGCAATAGTTAGACGCTGCGCTAGCAGTTCGGTTTCAAATCCCCGTCCGCCTTTTCCGGCCTTCTTTCCCCCGCAGTATCCCAAAACAAATTCAGGCCAGTGGCAGAATAATCCTGCTTTAAACAAGGCCACGGCAAGTCCTCTATTATCGTTTATCTTTCAATGTCTCTCGAATATAATGCTGGCAGCCGTTAATTTCCAACCTTTTTTTATCCATTATGTTACACTCGTTAGGAAGCTGAGACCACGAAAGACTAATAATTCTTACTGAAGCTTCACAGCTCTGTAGTACAGACGGAACTCTTCTTTAACTAACTAGGTTGCATTACCTCTGCGATCGATCTGAAACGTTTATCGAAGTTATGAATGGTGGGCTCCATTTGGTTCCCGAGTCGTGCAGCGACCGTAAACCATAAAAGTACCAAATATGCAGCAACCAGTCTGAAAATCATGTTTTATTTATTCACTTTTGCAAATCTATTTCAACTGATTAACAGTCATCGTCGGTGCTTTCAACCAATATGTGCCCTGAATAGTAATACTGTCTTAAGCAGAGGTCAAACATCTTAACTTCTGCGTAAATAAAACATGATTTTCAGACTGGTTGCTGCATATTTAGTAATTTTTAGTTTATCGAAGTGTTATTTTATTACTCAGCTGATAACTGTGGACGATCAATTCCAAATGTTTCAGATTCGGTCTCCGGTAGAGGCTAGTGGTTTTGTCTGGCACCTGATGTTCTCTTTTCCTCTCACAATACTTCGTGCGCGCAAAAAAAGTCGAATGCCTGATCTACATTTACGTGTAGACTGCACAGGCCACTGTACTGTGAGGGGTTGAGGGTACTTCGTACTAATATTATCGGCTTTCCGCCCTGTTCCATTCGCAAACAGAACGAGGGAGGAGTTGACTGCCTCTTATGTCTCAGTACACCCATGTCTATGTAATCTTCACTATCTCTATGTAATATATATGACAGATGCAGCAATATTGTCTTCTTCGTTACACTTGTCGCCTTTCTTACAAGAATTTCCATGTAAGTCCCGATCACATCTGTTACGCTTTCACATCGGCTTAGGACTGCCATGTGTCCGGTTTATCCGGAGTCCGGGTCCGGCCAATACATATAAGTCCGGTTTATCCGGATTTTGTTAGGCTTTTTAGTGATGAAGAAGAGAACGAGCAACTAAGACACGTTCGTAGTTAATGTCAGCGCGAGGAAAAGTAGGCTATAAAGAGGAATAAGATGTATCATAAAGAATATGCAAAAATACCAAACAGTGCTATTCTACAAAAAGACAACGTTGTACGACAGTAAATTTTTTGATCAGTGACAAAATGCCGTGAAATTGGTGGAACAAGAAAAAGAGAAGACGACTGTGCCATTAAAAAGCGTTTGTCTCGTGGAAACTGGACCTCTTATTTCAAATCATATCATTATAAGAATCATATCATTATAAGAAGTTTGTTCGGAATCACTGAAATTTACAGAATGGAACTTTGTAACTCCAGGGCTTACTGTTAACGTCGAAAGGGCGTTCTTCTTCATAAACGCTCAGTCGATGAGGGGACGGAGTTAACAGCAAGTCGTCACAATCACAAACATGATATTGGTTTTAAGTAATTTAAAATTGTTCAGTCAAGAGCTCCACGAAACGAATTCCACAAAACGTTGTTGGTAATGTGCGTTCGAATGAGATATATTAATACATAACTATCTTGTTGTTATTTCCTTCTACATCTAATACGAATGACTAAAATTACTGAATAACTTTTCGTCTTCCGTCTCAGAAGAATAGGTAAATTATTGCGTATTCTGTTTGATGAAGAACTTCTAGTTTATTTTGACATAAGACTGTCGCAGGAAGAGGACCGAGCAATTAAGAAGACGGAGCAGTTAGTTACTACCATAATTGGCAAATTATGAAGATGTTTACTGTTTCTTTTTTTTTTTCTAAGTTGAAGTACTTTTAAGGTTGATCTAGCAAGAAACTAACTGATTATTATTAAATGACTGAAAGTGTCCAGATTGGTAGCCCAGCTTTTAGGGCAAAATGTCCGACTAAATAAAGACGCCGACTTTCTTGTTTTTGGTCTTGGCAACTATACAACCCTATATGGTTTACACCGACCTGTTGCGAACCTCCGAATTGGCCTGACATTTGCTGCCGTGCCCTTTTCGGTCGCACTAACATCTGGCATGTGAATTTCTTAACAGACGCACTAAGATTTGCCAGAACCTTTCGTCTTTTCTATTACTGATTTTGCATTTCCCTCTCACCTCATTTAGCTTCTTAGTGGTACCATTAGGCGTTCAACCGTTGTGACGGGCTCCAGAAGTTTATAAACAACCTTGTAATAGAATGCTATCGATTTTATTTTCTTTCTTCTTTGTCATGGATATTATATTGCTTTTATCCAAATTTTAAAGAGAGTTGCCATTCATGAAACGAAGCGTAAATATTGTCCACGTCTTTTTGAATTTTCTCGCACCAGTCTGTATACGACATTACAATGTAGGTCTCTTTTTCCTCACTCACTGCACATGTGAACCAATTTGCAGTTAAGAGAGCGAACTTATAAAACACATCACATGTTGAAATCAGCATTTATGCTGGTGACTCCTTCAATGTTTATGTTTCTGGATGATCAGAAGTGTGAAGCTTAACTGTAATCGCGAAAATGATAGTCGGAAATCGCATCGAGACCATGATTCGGACAATTGTAGGGTCGTCCGCACACGGAGCGACTGAAAACTAACGCAACGGGCACGCTATGTAAATCGGCAACTTGTTGCCGGCTAGTTGGCTACGCAGTTCCGCACACAGCACAACTCAATAAGCGAGAATCTGCAGTTGCCGTGTGCGACCGTGGAGGAGAGGGATTATCGTCTGTCGCACCCGAGCACCTTCTGGTTGCATCTAGTGTTATTATCATTAATACTGTTATTGCACACGAACAAAAAAACGAAGAAAATTCTGGATTTGTCAGTAGATCCAAAGAAATACAAATTGCAGCCCATACGTAGCAGCCAATGATCTGTGGCAGACAGATTCGAAATTCATAGCCTTTTATAGAACCACTAAACAGCGCTAAATGGTTTGATATAGTTGATTTCTTCTCCCACATCACATCATCACTTTCAAAGAACGACAACTGCTGCTAGTCCCATTTTTTTGTAAATTTGCTTGCATTGACGCACCAGTACTTTTTTAAACTATAGATGTACAGTACACAACATATGCATAAGAAATTCTTTATGTTCTTCACACCCCGCTTTTTCTGTCAAATTTGTCCCGTAGTAGCTTGCATATAGTTGTATAAAATGGGATATTTTTCGACTTGCTGTGCAAAGACATTGTTCACAACGTGCTCATTCATCTTCAAATGAAACCAATGCACAGCTGCGTTTGAGCACACTACCGGTGAGTCACTTCGTAGTCTAGCCGACTGCGGAGTCCTATTTAACTACAAACGAAGTTATTCGCCGCCAACCCTTCCCATCTAACGCAGGCGAATAGTTGTTTTTGAATCGTTCCGTGTGTGGAGGGCCTAGTGCCAGGATCTGGATTTACTGGTTGTGGGCGCGTTTTCTTAATCCAGGAAACCAGGTCGGGACCTCTGAGCCGGTGTCACAGGGTCTACTGTATTATGAATCAGCCCAAATTGCATGCACGAAGGTGCGTACTCGCGAGAGGTTCGCGCGCTTACTGCGTGCACCTGTAACTGCGGCACAGGCGGAATGTCACCCTCCAGTGCCCGCATTTCCGACGGAAGACGCATCATGCACCTGTTGCTTCCCCTCTAGGCCATCGCCGATTCAGCGTGCTATGCTCTGTCCCTGCTACCAGGTCGCAAGGTACGAGAGAGGCGCGATGACTGGTAGCACGATATACTTGCCCACTTCTAACAAGGGAACCTCCCCATCTCACCCCCCTCAGATTTAGTTATAAGTTGGCACAGTGGATAGGCTTTGAAAAACTGAAAACACAGATCAATCGAGAAAACAGGAAGAAGTTGTGTGGAACTATGAAAAACATAAGCAAAATATACAAACTGAGTAGTCCATGTGCAAGATAGGCAACATCAAGGATAACACGCGCTCAGAAGCTCCGTGGTCCCGTGGTTAGAAGCTCCGTGGTCCCGTGGTTAGCGTGAACAGTTGCGAAACGAGAGCTCCTCGGTCCAAGTCGGCCCTCGAGTGAAAAATTTACTTTCTTTATTTTCGCAATGTAATGATCTGTTCACTGTAATAAGTTTAGTGTCTGTGTTTTGCGACCGCACCGCAAAACCGTGCGATTATTAGACGAAAGGGCATGCCTCTCCAATGGGAACCAAAAAACATTTGATCGCAAGGTTATAGGTCAACCGATTCCTCCACACGAAAACACGTCTGATATATTCTATACGACACTGGTGATGGCATGTGCGTCACATGACAGGAATATGTTGTCGACCCATCTAACTTATACACTTGGCGAATGGGTAAAAAGATTCTTCTACCTTGCCCGATGTAGGTTTTCTTGTGGGTGTGACAATCACTTCCAAAAAAGTGATGAAAACATAAGAGTTTGTCACATAAACTGAAAATAAAAAATTAACCTTTTCACTCGAGGTAAGACTTCAACCAAGGACCTCTCGTTCCGCAGCCGCTCACGCTAACCACTGTCCTTTATGTTGCCTATGATATGCATGGACTACTCAGTTTGTATATTTTGCTTATTTTTTCATAGTTCCACACAACTTCTTCCTGTTTTCTCGATTGGTCTGTGTTCAGTTTTTCAAGGCCTATCCACTGTGCCAACTTATAACTAAATCTGAGAGGGGTGCGATGGGGAGGTTCCCTTGTAAGTGGTAGAACATGATGCAACGTCAGTAGCCGTCGAATTGATAATTAGATAACGATTTCTGCCATACTCCACTGATCAGTTAACTGAGGACTCGGCACATCACCACATTCTACCTTTAAGTTTTACAAATTAAGTACACAACAATTCATCTTTACATTCTAGTTTGTTCACATAAAAACAGCTAAAATGTCCAATAGAGTTCGAAAATAAAGTGGAAACAATCACTCATCCCGACTTCCTGGATGCTTTTCATTGCACTTCGAGAGCTTCAATAACGTGCCTGCACTCTGTGAGCGTTTATCAACGCCTGACACCTTCGTTGCATTCCCCGTACAAGTCTGTGGAGGTCACCCAGTGGTATCCTTTCCCATTCCCTTGTGAGTTCTTGCAGAATCTGTGGTGGAACTTCGTTTTGTGATTTCCAATCTCAGTCTCTCTCTCTCTCTCTCTCTCTCTGTCCTGTTTTTAAGTTTTACTTTGCTATCCAAACAGCAAAACTCATGTTGTTTTAGTAATATAACAGAGGAAACAAAATGTTTGGAGAATCTTACAGAAATTGGGACTGCAATGTCCTAACACCTGGAGTTCCTAATGAATGAATGATTCATGAAACGGCCAGAGGTCCTCCTCGCCTTGTGGACTCTGTAGGAAATTGAAAGATACTTAAGTAGATACAGTACGTATCCGTGACGGATTCAGTACTCTGTGAAGATATTAAGGATGTCTTTCATTGTCCCTCTTCTGCGGAACGTGCAATCAATACTTCGTTCGGATTTCACTGAAAATGTATTTCCCTCTTTGCGTAGTTAAGTAACAATGCTGCTGCGTCCATCATGTGTTGTACACATTCAACAGGGACTCTACGTGCAAAACTTAAACTTCGACGCAGCTTTACCAAACAAGGCTATGCTTATGACATTAAACACACAGGTTTTTCGCAAATTGTTAGAGAGAGGTTCAAATGACTCTGAGCACTATGGGACTAACATCTGAGGTCATCAGTCCCCTATAACTTAGAACTACTTAAACCTAACTAGCCTAAGGACAGCACACGCATCCATGCCCGAGACAGGATTCGAACCTGCGACCGTAGCGGTCGCGCGGTTCCAGACTGAAGCGCCTAGATTACAGAGAGGAAGAGACCGTATTACATCAGCATCCTTTTTGACGACAACGTGACATTAGCTATAACAAGCTAGCATTCAGAGCGTCTGCAAATATGCACAGGCTGCCTATTAACAAAAGTATTCCTTTTCTGATCGACATTATTAACAAAGGCTGATCAAACATTTGACACTACATCATATTACCAAAAGTCTTCCGACACCCACTGCTGGTCACTAGAATAACATGTAGTGTGTAACTTGCACTGTGTAAATCGTCCATTTGTCATTTTTATGATGTATAATATTCGGAGAAGACTGTCAGACTTTTGAAGCCAAAATTAGTTTCCATTCATTCTGAATCGCGGTGAACAGTTACTACGGTGTTTTGGGGAGAATGGCTCTGACGTTAAACCAGCGCTACGGTCCAGCTGAAAGACGCTGAATGGTGTTATGTTTAAGATGCTAGAAGATTTTCATGCGGGCGCAAAAACAAAATGTTGAACTCCAAATTCCTGCCACAACTCGACAAGCATGATATTGCCTGCTATTATTGTTGTAAGGAGTAAAGTTCATTTTTTTCGTCTACCTAAACTGAAGGCACTACCCCTTACCAGGAAAACCAACTCAGACCATCACACCACCTCAACAGAACTTTTCAGAATTCGTAACAGCACTCTTATGTCAATACCATTCGCCCAGTCCAATTCAAGTACGGTGACTCAGCACTGCTTCAAAAGTTCTATCGTTCCACAGACCAATGTTGTCATTGTTTACATAGCTTAATGTGTTTCCTTTCATGTGTTCAGCAGAGAATGCTTTGGGTTTCGGCAGTATCTGTCCAGTGTATTACATAAGCGTATCAGAGTGTTGTTCGAAATAGTACTTTCCTGACGTTTCCATATGACGATAATATGGCGGGAAGTGAATTTGAACATATATAGGCCTAACTAATCTCCCTGACGGATGGTTCGATTTTGTGCACTACAACAATCATTTTCTGTTCGAAGGAAGTTGGTTGTGTGTGATGGCTTATTCTGCCAGAAGACACGTGTAAACTGTTGTATCGTGCATGTGCTTTTTTGCCTCCCACCGTATCTGGACCCACTTGAAATACGGGCCCCGAGAACTTGTGACGTCTCACTAGTCGTCCACCATACTTCACGAACGCTAGGCTCAGTGCAGGGCCCACAGGAAATCAGTATGTTAACGAAAAGGTACCCTTTAAAAGTCTTGACTTCTCGTGTGCTATTGACAGCTTGCATGTCTTTAAATGCGCAGTCAAGAATTACTCGTCTGAAAGCTACTCGCTCGCTGCCGGAGACGGTTGTTGGGGCTTGTTAAGATATGAAGTGTTAACACGCCGTGACGCACGTGCTGCGGCCTGCCTTTCTAACACTTTCTAATAACGGAAGGTATTGATCTTTCTCGTGGGCCTCGCGATTTATAGTGATGTCACACACGGTGAATGCAGTACGGTATCCGTAGCCTGACTCACTCTGGGCCCTCTCCACGGTAAGTAGTTACGTGCCGGAACGGTATTTCCGTCGGCCGGTACCCAAACGCGCGACCTTGCGTCCACAGATACAGCGGGCGCGATGTGACTTGGTAAGACACTGGTCTCGCATTCGGGCGGTCTGGGATTCAAATCACGTCCGTCCAGTACGACTTAGTTTTCGCAGTTAAAGGCAAATGTGGGGTGGGGGTGGATACTGCCGGACAGGACTAGTTCAATTCCCTCCTCCATTCTTATCAAATCCGAGCTTGTCTTCCGTCTCTAAGGACCTCGCCGGCGACAGGTTCAAATGGCTCTGACCACTATGGGACTTATCATCTGAGGACATCTGTTCCCTAGAACTTAGAACTACTTAAACCTAACTTAAACCTAACACACCCATGCCCGAGGCAGGATTCGAACCTGCGACCGTAGCGGTCACGCGGTTCCAGACTGAAGAGCCTAGAACCGCTCGGCCACTCCGGCCGGCCCGGCGACAGAGCGTTAAACCCTAATCAAATTCAATACTTCTTTCGTACACAGAAACTGCAGGCGTGCGAAAAATATTCACTGTATCGAATTAAGGATGAGAAACGCAGTTTGTTGAAACATGTTCGAAATGGACGCAATAATTTATGTAGTGGTCGTACCACACTACCAGTAACTTGTCACAAGCTTCTTTTTTGAATACTGGAGATAAAGTAACATGCCTTTTCCGACGTATGACGCTTTTAATAAGTTTCATGACTTCTTATGTTAAATCGACACAATTTTCGTCATTGTTTTTGTTTGTAATTGGTTAAATGTCGTCGTGACCGCGCGGGATTAGCCGAGCGATCTGAGGCGCTGCAGTCATAGACTGTGCAGCTGGTCCTGGCGGAGGTTCGAGTCCTCCCTCGGGCATGGGTGTGTGTGTGTGTGTGTGTGTGTGTTTGTCCTTAGGATGATTTAGGTTAACTAGTGTGTAAGCTTAGGTACTGATGGCTTTAGCAGTTAAGTCCCATAATATTTCATACACATTTGAACAGTTTTTGAAATGTCGTTATGGAATTCTGCTTTAGCTCTGTTTATCGTCAGCCCCTTTTCCTAGTTCTCTCGTTTTTTGCTGGTTTCTCTCTACGTTGATGATTGCGTTAAGGCTTCATAAGTCGATCTGAGAGTCAGGGAAACATTACCACACAAAACTGAAGTAGTTTCAAGAAAACTTCCCGGTTTTTTTTTGTTCACAAACAGTAGTTGCTCAAAAAGTGATTTTTGGGTTAGTTCCTAGCCCCAAAGATATTTTCTGTTTCGCCTTTACGTTTTGAGTAGCGTTTAGTGCAGTTGTCCTGATACGTGTCCATAAAACAATGCCACCTTTCTGAACACTGATGACTGACTCAGTGTGGTACGTGCTAAAAACATCTCTAATCGACAACATGACGCAGCGCCTGGCTGCAGCCTGTGCAGTGGGAATCCGATGCTGCACACTGCAGCGGAACTGGTAGTATTGCCATGACACCTCGTGAACAAACTGTGAAACAATGAACCACTACCAAACACGGTAAAGTGACGACAGCTGATGAGATTCCTTTTTGTGGGCAGGAGCACATGTTTTTGAATAGGCCATAAATTTAAAGGAATGGTGTTTCTAAAACTTAAACTAAAAATGTATTCAAACTGAGGAAGTATTCATTTATCCTTGAGGACCATGTCCAACCCTACATGCAGAAGTAACAAAATGAAAGATTGCTGCCTGGATGAAATGAGATATACAAGAGATCGTCTTTCCACACGTCAGACTGACAAAATTCTGCCAACCATTCCTTCAGAAGTATTGCCTATTTTTCCAACCGAACTGTTACCTGGTGTCTCTGGGAAACTGACGCGAGTAAGCGCCCCCGTCTGGCCATCCAGCTTTAGGTTTCAGTGACTTTCCTAAATCGCTCCAGGAAAATGCGGGGACGGCTCCTTTGAAAAGGGCAAGGCCGATTTTCTTCTCCATCCTTTCGTGATGCGAGCTCGTGCTGTGTCTCTAATGACAGTGCTGTCCACGGTACGTTCCACTGTAATCTTCCTCGCTTCATTTTTTTCGAGAAAGCTCGGCGTTAGAGGGGTGAATGGTGACTGAATCGGTTGTCCTCTGAATACATCAGCGAATAAGCCCTACAAATTAATAACGTCTACACCTTGTCCTCTGAATACTTCAGCGATTAAGCCCTACAAATTAATAACGTCTATACCTTCAACGATTATAAGACGACTTGCATCACAGCACCGAATAAACTCTGTATTTTAAACTAGATGTACCTGGCCAAGCTTTGCTGTGGCTCTGTTTGCTTAAATGGAAATGAAAGGAAAGAGAAAGCACATGTTTTTAATATGGATGGGAATTCTATATACGTCCTTATTTCCTTCTCTCTCCTGTATCTGTCCATCTCCCATTGCTCCTGTCTTTGTCCATGTCCTCCTACATCCTTCGCCCCGTCGTCAACTCCTCCCCCTTCCTCTGTAGATCTCCTACCGTCCCCCGACCCTTTTCTCATTCTCGTTCTCTGTGTCCATTTCCTCCCATCCCTCTGTTCATCTCCTCCTCCACCCCTCTCTCTGACCTCGAGCCTTCTTTATTGTTATTACAAATTCATATTATATAGTGATGTTCTAATCATAAACAAATTACCCATAAATATAACTTTCCAATGTGCTAACGTTTCTCTATTGTATATTTTATAGACCACTTGAGTATTCGAGTGCATCATTGTGTCAAAATTTCAAAGCAATCAAGAGGAACTTTCGGAGATTTGAGATTTTTGAAGAAGCGAACGTGGACGTTTATAGATGTTCCCTATCGCAAACTTCCGAAAGAATCTGAGCGATAGGTTTGTAATTTTGACACAACACTGCACAAGAATACGCTTGTTTTACATACTTCTATTTTTTAAATAGGTCTAATATATATAGATGTATTAACAGAGAAGCGTTATAAGAAAAAAATTCGAAAAGTTTTGTATAGACCTGAAAACACACCTGTACGAGAATGCGACGTTGCGTCAAAAGTTCAAAGCAATCGGTAAAGAACTTTCGCCGATACAGGACTGAGCAAGAGAAATTTACATTTTTATTTATACAGATACAGATGTTTGTTATACGGGTCTCTGTGCTGCAACTTACATAGGATGCATGTAAATACAGCCGTGTTTCAATAGTGGTTCCTAGAGGAAAAGCTACCAGTTCAGACTTCTTTGGTTGGCGTCCTCACGTCAGACATGGGTTAATTTTAATACTCGTGCACGCATTGGAGGAGCAAGTAATAAGAGGCGGCAGCGAGAGCCGGTATCGGGGAATGGGTGTGGGTCTGGAGCGAACAGAGTAGCTGTCAGTGGAGGGGAGGTCCAGGGCAGCGTGGGAACGGCGCAACAGATGTCGTGGCGCAGCGCAGGCGGCGTGTGAGTGCATGGGAACTTCCTCCAGGCCCGGGCACCTTACTGGAAGAGGGGTGAGGGGGGGGGGGGGGGGGGGTGAGGAGGCACCGCCGCTGCGGAAGTGGAAGTAGCTTCCGCGCTGCAGATGCTGCGCCGGGAGCCCACCAAAGGGTTCACATTGTGCTCGCCGGACAATGGGCGACACCCAACCTGACCCCTACTCCTTACGAGTGACTAAAAATCGGAAGCGTATCTAATCTGGCACCCGGCTGAAATCAGGAAGCGCTCACTTGACGTCCCTCGCTCGTTACTCTTGAGACGCCATAATGGGTTCATCATATTTCGATTGATCCCGTATCATAACTTGCGTGTTATAATTGCACGCAGTTTCAAAGCGAAGGCGCAACGGAGATTTGTCTCTATAGGTGCTATCTGAATAATTAAATGCCACTGCATGTCGCTTCGTTTGTAAATGTTCTTGACTGTGAACAAATATTAATTTCTGGACTTGGAAGAGCAGTTGAACGGAATGGACAGTGTCATGAAAGGTGGGTATAAGATGAACATCAACAAAAGCAAAACGAGGATAATGGAATGTAGTCGAATTAAGTCGGGTGATGCTGAGGGAATTAGATTAGGAAATGAGACACTTAAAGTAGTAAAGGAGTTTTGCTATTTGGGGAGCAAAATAACTGATGATGGTCGAAGTCGAGAAGATATGAAATGTAGACTGGCAATGGCAAGGAAACTGTTTCCGAAGAAGAGAAATTTTTAACATCGAGTATAGATGTAAGTGTCAGGAAGTCGTTTCTGAAAGTATTTGTATGGAGTGTAGCCATGTACGGAAGTGAATCATGGACGATAAATAGTTTGGACAAGAAGAGAATAGAAGCTTTCGAAATGTGGTGCTACAGAAGAATGCTGAACATTAGATGGGTAGATCATATAACTAATGAGGAGGAATTGAATAGGATTGGGGAGAAGAGAAGTTTGTGGCACAACTTGACTAGAAGAAGGGATCGATTGGTAGGACATGTTCTGAGGCATCAAGGGATCACCAATTTAGTATTGGAGGGTAAAAATCGTAGAGGAAGACCAAGAGATGAATACACTAAACAGATTCAGAAGGATGTAGGTTGCAGAAGGTATTGGCAGATGAAGAAGCTTGCACAGGATAGAGTAGCATGGAGAGCTGCATCAAACCAGTCTCAGAACTGAAGACCACAACAACAACAACAACAACATGCTATCATTGTGGTTAGAGAAGTGACGTTGAAAAGACAAAAGTAGTAGCTTCTAAGCTAAGCACGTATTAATATTAGACTTTTCATCTTAACGGTTGTAACACATTCTGGGAGTTTCTTATTCATGTAACAGAAGTATGTCTGCAATATTCGATGTTATATACAGTGATGGAAAAAATAATTTGAGTAATGAAATTTCGGGAATACAATTGTCTAGGTAATATGTTTAAGTGATTAACATTGCAAAATCACTGGTAAGCGCGTGATAAGCAGTTGCAAATGCGAAATGTTGGTACGTTAAAAACGGTGTAACCGCTAGAATGTTGAAGGCAAGCATGTAAACGTGCGTGCAAGTGTGTTGTACAGCTCCTGGATTTCCGTTTGTGGGATGGAGTTCCACCCTTGTTGCACTAGGTCCGTCAATACGGGTGTTAATGGTGCTTGTGGATGATGCTGGAGTTGTCGTCCGATGATGCCTCATATGTGCTCGACTGGAAACAGATCTGGTGGTCGAGTAAGTCAAAGCACCATATCGACACAGTGTAGAGCATGTTGGGCCTCAAAAGCGGTACAGGGGGGGGGGGGGGGGGGGGGGGGAGCGCGCAACCTGTTGGATAACATCCTCTGGCAAAACTCTAATGATTTAATTTTCTACGCCGAATTTGCAGACCGATGATACGGAAGCGGTAATTCCAACGAGTCTGCATTTATATTCACAGCATTATTGACGTCGAATTCTTACGCAATAACAAATTAGCTCTAAAAACTGTAGATATTTTTTTTCAGTAACCACCAGCAGCCTAACTTTGGTCAGTACAGTAGCGATGTGTGACGTAACTCATATATAATTAATGAGTACTCACGTCTTTCTTCATGGCGTCGAGGATGAGAGTCTTCAGTTCGTTGAGGCAGTGGTTGATCCGCGCTCTCCGACGTTTCTCCATGATTGGCTTATTGCTCTGAAACAAAACAAGAGGATGCATTCGTTTATGATTAAATTATTCGAGACTGAAGTGCCTCCCCCAACCCCTAGTGTAAGGGATACAAAAAAAAAAGGAAACGTTTCCGGAATCAGATACTTGCGAACATTTACGCCCTCTTCCATGTTACAGATAACATTTTAGAATTTTTGAGTATCAGATACTTGTAGTAATCCAAAAAATAAATTTAAAGGCTAGATGATTTTAACGTTATTATAACGTGGGGTCTAATATGGCAATCTACTTCAGCAACTGGGCACATTTGTGTAGGAATTCTCAAAATATCAAGGCAGTGTTTCTAGTGCTACAGATATGTGAACTGTTTGAAAGGAGTGAAATGGATAAGATCCCTGATGCCAGCAAAATAACACTTACCCTATCAACATAAGAAGGATTATTTTAAAATTGATGCGGTCCTCGAGAAGGAAAATATAAAAATTTTTGAAGAACCAATTTACTGAACGGACTAGGAATTTTTGCATGTGTTCCTTGGTTTTCAATTGATACAATCTGCAGGCAAGAAAGACAGAAGAAATAAAGCTGCAAAGTAATTAGACCCCATGTGAAATGACATCAGCACTGACAACATGACTATTACACCCAGTAGCGAGATCGTCCACCTTGCAGCAAAGTTTCAAATTGGAAAGTATCTTGATTATTGTGGAAGACATCTGCTATGCAGAAAAACAAGTGTTCAACAATAATATCTACGCAAAGTAAGCATTATTGGTGCTTCTATAGGAAATATGTATTGTATAGGCAGTCTCTTGGAAGACGGCGTATTCTGTGACGATATCGGAAAATCGGTGCATCAGACTAGGTACTTACTTTCCAGTGTGTCATTTTCCTGCACCCGCTGAAAGTCCTAACACGTAACTGGTGGAGTCGTTAGCTCGACAACGGCATAAGTTCTGGTAATCTGGAGCGAGGCCCGGTTTGCAGTAATTTACAATGAACGAATTGCACTGAACCACTTGCGTATTCTGCGGACTGTATTCTGCTGTCAGATGGATTATAGGCTGCCAGCTATCCTATTTTAGGGATTGGCACAAAAGAAGGCCGTTTTCGATAACCTTGAATGTATGATAAAACAAACATCTTAGTTTTGAGTCTTCTTCACACTGCACCTCATCATTATATATGATACAATAATTTGCTTTAAATGCGAACATTTTAGGTTAGGCTTTACTGTGACTGTTATTGACATTAAATAAAACAAGAAGTTAACTGTTATCAGACACCGTTTTATTTATTTCCACGACGCGTTTCAAAGGTTTAAACCTCCATCATCGGGTGGATTTTCATTAGTTAGTATAACATTTGTGTGTGTTGTGTTACGATTTTTTGGAAGAACTTGTGGCACTGCCTAGCGGAGAAACAAGACACTATTTCAGAACATGGTTTTGGATTTCTTCTGACAAAAAATTAAACTGATGTCTAATGGTAAACACAAAATAAGTAAAACAGAGTACCTCCAGTGGCCACAGGTTCCTTTCGCTGTCGTAACACACCACATGTATACTGTCACATTTGTTAACTCATATGGTGTATGGAATCTGCTGGGTGCAAGGTTCGTATAGCAGAAGAGAAGGTATAATTGCAAATTATAATCATTTGTCCCACAGATCAGGCTTTAAAAGTACACTTCTCTTCAGAATATATACTGTCACGATACTTCTTGCGGCAAAATGTCCTCCATGATCGAAGTTACAAATTACTTTGGCTCTTCGAAGTATGCAGGGGCGATTACAAAAGACGACTATAATATTTCTCAGCTTAATTTCTAATTCTTAATGTCTTAATGCCTCAGGTTAATGTCTCATTCTTAATGTCTCAGCTTAATGTCTACTTCTGTTCTGCGCTTATTGCTTGTGACAAAGTGCAATCCTTTTACTGTAAACTTAAAGAAACTTAATTTTTGTAATAGAATAAATTAAACGTAACTGCAAAGCTGAAGATTTTCAGCGAGCTATTGCCATCACTGCTTACCATATGTGAATCTTCGAACAGGAGTAAGCGTGCATTTACAAAAGTGGGAACTGGACATCGTCTGGGGAGAAACAATGCATATTTGTACAAATACACTATCTGATCGGAAGTATCTGGATATCAATTAGTGGACAATAATGTTGGGTGTGTCCACCCTTTGGCTTTACAGCCTGAATTCTCCTGAGGGGACTTTCAATGAGGTGTCTGAATGTCTGTGGAAGAATGAGAGCCAGTGCTTCCTCAAGAGCTGAAACCAGAGAAGGCAGTGATGTTGGATGTTGGGATTTGTAGCGTAGTCGGGGTTCTAACTCATTCCAAATGTGATCCGAAAGATGTTCCACTTGGTTTTTGAATGTCTGTGGAGGAGTCGGAGCCAGAGCTTCCTCAAGATCTGAAACCAGAGGAGGCAGCGATGTTGGACGCTCGGGTTTGGAGCGAAGTTTGGGCTCTAACTCGTCCGAAATATGACCCTAAAGATATTCCATTGGGTTCAGGTCCATACTACGGACAGGCCATTCCATCTCAGGAATGTTATTGTCCACAAACTATTGTCTCACAGGTACTGCTATAAGGCAGGGTGCACTGTAGGGCTGACACAAACAGTTGCCGACTCTGAACTGTTCCGCTACTGTACGCAGCGCACAATGCAGTAAAAATTGTTCGTGTCCTGTAGCATTTAGCATTTTCTTATGCGCAGTAAGAGGACCGCACTGTAACCATTGAAACAACCCCATACCGTAACACCACCTCCTCCGTACTTCACTGCTGAGACGGCATGTCACGGCAGGTAAGGTTCTCCAGGCGTTCCAAACCATTGCATCGGATTGCCACAGAGTATAGTGCGATTCATCACTCATCCACCGCCCAGTGGCGTCGCTCTTAAGCTGCCGCAAGTGTCGCTCGTCATTCACTGCAGAAATGTGTGGCTTTTGAGAAGCTGTTCGATCGTTGTACCCCAATCTTTAGAACACCTAGCGCACAGTCATCGTGTTGACAGGTCTACTGGAAACACTTTGGAACTCAAAACTGATTTCTTCCCACGGATTTCTTGCCATCGAGATGGGAATGATCACGATCATTTAGAGTGCACTACACCAGAAGCGCTTAGAACTTGAGAATCTAAACGGCATGTGAAAACCTCTGAACGTTATGAACTGAAAATCCAGACGTGTATTTTCTCTATTCGTTGCTTAATCTGCTCGCCTAGTTATCGTTCCGTTTACTTTCTATACTATTGTTGTGAACCTAGTTTGATTCTTGCGTTTCAACTGCGCGTGTGGAACGCTCGTTACATTATTATCTATTTACAGACTAAGCAATAACTGATGGTTCCGTGAGGATTCTACTCTTTCATAGTGCACTTTTGTGATTATTGCACTGGATTTAGGCACTTGCTACGCAAAGTCGACGACGATTCTACAATCTATTCATATTCGTTTAGTGTTCTTTTATTAAGGTTGCGCCTGATTATATATGAAATTACAATTTTTCTGTATGAGTAACTGAAATTTAGTGTATAATCCGACTTGAGCATACTAATTTGTACCTGAACTCATGACAGGTACAAGTAGACAGCTTGTGAGTTACAGTACACAATTAATGCTGTTACGTTGTAATATGCATGCTATCATATAATTTTAGAAAATTTTGCTATGAGGAGAGGTGCATCTGAAGATGGTGCTGGCAGTTCCAAAATCGATTATGCAATAAGGAAATTAAATATCACTAATAACAATCAGCGGCTAAAGTACAATTACAAATCCAAAATTATTGTTTATATACAATGTTACTATGCAATTCAGCTATGAGATTCATTCGTAAGCCGCACATGGACTTTGCTCGCATATTAAGCAGAAAACGTATTGCAATTCAATTCTCATGTTTCACACAAGCACTTCCAATGCTCACATTTTCATGTTTGCAACAAGTGTACCAGACTGCTATTCACTACACGCGTGCACATAAGCAGATGCATGTTTGTTTTTCCTTTTCACCCGCTGTCCTGAAGCATAGTTTCTCAAATGTCAGCAGCGAATAAAGCCAGGCCGGGTTGAGTGGAGGGATCGAGGAGGCTTCAGTGAAATCCCCTGCGGACTAATTCGTAACCTACCGAAAGTATTACACAAACAGTCAGATTTCTGTGGGACGGTTGGCCGAGTACACAAAATGGTTCAAATGGCTCTGAGCACTATGGGACTTAACATCAGAGGCCATCAGTCCCCTAGAACTTAGTACTACTTAAACCTAACTAACCTAAGGACACCACACACATCCATGTCCGAGGCAGGATCCGAACCTGCGACCGTAGCACTCGCGTGGTTCTGGACCGAAGCGCCTAGAACCGCTCGGCCACCACAGCTGGCCCCTAGTACACAGGTCGAGGTACTATCCTACTGGTACTACACATTGTTGATTCAAAATATCGAAACTACTGCAGTAACGTTTTATGACGCATGACTGAATGTTAATCTCGAATCGTTTGGAAGCTCTTGTTGAGAGACTGTGTATCCAAAGTGAAACTTGCTGGCAATGTAGTTTTACTCCTTTTAATATCTGATTTAATTCTCGATTTTTGAGACCGATCTCATTCTTTAACCTCACCCCCGTTGCTACCCCTCTACCTTGTCCGTCCAAACACACACAAACAATTACAATGATGAATTATGTGATGCCATGTGTTTGCTTTCGGAACTGTCATGTTATGTAAGCTGGTTTAAGCAGATATATATTTTCAAAGAACCATTCCGGGGATACTTTAAATGACAACGCATTATTTTTGCGATGCATTATTCTTGCGGTCTTCGACGAGCGTCTTCGATAACAACCACCACGTTTTTCTTTGACTGTATTCGTTTGACGGGAGTAGGTACAGAGACAAGTGAATAATCTTTCTGTGAACGTAATGAACATCGTGGCACTTGAACGAAACTTCTTATAGGGTAGCAGCTTCGATCACATATCTTCTGGTTCATAAAAAGATCATACAAATGTGTTTAACATAGGTAATAATATGACGTCAATAATATTGTATGAGCTGTTCGTAATAATCATACCTACCGACAGATGCTTTATGATTTAATATTAGCGGATACGATTACAAAGGCCACTCAAATTATATTTCATTACTGAGGTCATAGTACTACTTATGATAAGTACATTAACTTATCAGAATCTCTGCAGACGTCGTAGCCACCATGTTTATCATGGTCCTTGCACATAGTGCTTTCACTACTGATGACATCAGCACAGATCAGAGATAAAGGTAAGATGGAACTCTCAGTGTGCACTGGTTTAATTACACTGTTACGTCCTTCGTGTCAGCAAATGTGGCAGTTGAAAAACACAGGACCTTCAGTAGAGAAAAACCGACTTTGATATACGATCTAAGCGGTTTTTTTTAAATCATCATTTCCCTTT
The DNA here is from genome assembly GCF_023897955.1 of Schistocerca gregaria. Lineage (NCBI taxonomy): Eukaryota > Metazoa > Arthropoda > Insecta > Orthoptera > Acrididae > Schistocerca > Schistocerca gregaria. The sequence continues at coordinate 779,892,392 of NC_064922.1, forward strand.
TTTCAACGTTACTCCGTGTTTATGAATCTATTGTACTTTTAGCAACCTCATAACAAATTTCTTACTTCACAATGGAAGTTTTTTATTTACTCGTGCAGCTCACGACCTGTTGCAGTGCTTTCTATCGGACACCACTTGGCGCCTTGCGTGTCAAGTACCTTTCAAGTGTAACGTCTAGTGTAAACAGCTGTCGTGAGTGAGTGTGTTGTGTAATGTTTGTATTTTTGTTGATAATGATTGGAGGTGTTGTCATATAGCTTTCTAAGAGGACCACCTGTAGGTGGCACAGTTGAGATGTCATTACTATGGTTATAAAGTTTGTGATTACTGTTAAAACAATGGCAGCTAAGAAAATGGCCATGTATTTTTCTTTCTTTTTTTGCAATGCGCACTAAACAAATTTCACCTAAAGATTTTCATTGGATGATTTCACCGCGGTTTTCATAACGACCTGTCTCTAAAACAATGATTCGAATCGCTTCATTCAAGCTCTCGCTAATCAATCACCTTGTAAAGACATTGTTTACAGCTGATTTTCTGAACTATGTCGTGATTTGTGCTTCCGTCATTGATGAAACTCGTGAATATCTGCCACAATCGGTTGTAATGCCAAAAAATATTATCCACGCTACAAGATGGCCTCATTTGTCACAGTGAGATGGAGGCATCCTTATTAGGTTTATCGAAGACTGCAATACATTCCTTTTCTGCACGAACATTTAACTGTCAATGCGATGTTTTCACCATAGATTCGGCACACAATTTAACAGTCTCACGTCAAAAAATTCGACCGAGGATGTGGAACCCGCACATAGGGTTACCAATTCCAGCAATAGTAAAGCTGAGCTCGACGTTATATCTAGCCACATATTTTGCCTTAAATCAGGATTATCTGCTTTAAATAGAAATAAAGTTAACCGAATATATCCAATCGTTTATGAAAATTCAGTTACGGCCAGTTTTTTTTTTGCGAGATCAACCTTAAATGTGCTCAAACTAAGAGAATCGGTAAACTGTCATATAATTTGACAATTATGATGACAACTAAGTGCTCGGTCTTCTTAAATTGCTCAGTGTTCGTCGTAAGATAATCTTATGTGAAAATAACTAAGTTCTTCAGTAAACAAAACAATTATCTAATCTTCTCGGCCGAAAAACTTTGGTCATTTCAATTAGATTTATAAAGAAATAACAGAAATATGTTGGGCGGGTTGGCACCAGCAGAGACGCACATTCTGCTTTGCCTCTCTCGCACTGCGAATAGCGTGGTTGTAACATTGTGCGTTGGACTCGCCCAGTCTACGAAGAAAAACGTAGGGTATAGACTAAGAATAGCATCGGTTGCTATATCTATATATCCTTGTGGTATATCTTATTCCACCTTATTCTTATTCCTTGAAATTACGTCATTAGCTTAGAAAAGGCCTTAGTTATGTGACAACGCTAAAAAACCTAACAAGCGCCGAACACGCTGGACGTTTTTATATTTGGCTGGACACGACCGTAAAACGCCACACCAGGTACCGCTAAAGCTGGCCTTCTGGCAACCCTATCTGTATACAATATCGTAACAGAAGAAACTTGGATATATTCGATCCAGCCGGAACGAAATAGCTGTCAACTGTCTGGGTGTGCCAAGAGGAATAGAAGCTGACAAAAGGGGTTCGTATGCGAAACTATCGCGACTACTGCCCTAGGGCAGGGGCAGTCTCTATTTTTAACGACCGCCCATTCATGTGTCTCTGTTCGCAGTAAAATTTTCTAACCGCTCACTGGTTCCAGGGTAAAGGTGATTTGTGAAGCAGGGAAGTAGCTTGCCAAAATTTATAGTGCAGAGTTGCAGTAAGCTTTTGACACTTTATGTCAAAAGCTTATGAAAACCTAATAAAAATGTTTCTAAAACCTCTACTACTTACCGCCCACCACGAAAAATTGCAACACCCACTAATTAGCGGTAGGGACCAGGGTTAGCTACTGCTGCTCTAGAGGATCGAGGAACAGTTAATGAATGAATGGTACACTGCAAATTGTTTGAAACAAGTCGTCCATTAAATCAGGAAAAACAACCGATAAATGCGCATCATTGTTCATGATAATTCCAGCTGTCACTGATAATGTCAAACAATTTATTATTTGACGGAGGCAAACGTCGAATTGATGTCTCATAGCACATCTTCACCTGATTTATGGCCTTTTAATTTAAAGAAAAAATGGTTGAGACAGCCGTTCAAGGAGCTGTATAATACCTACCCACAAAACCGTATTTATAAGGTCGCTACAAAATGGAAAGAATGTTTCCGGAATTCCTTCTTAAGCATGCAAAATTGTATAAATTATGAAGAAGAATATTTTGAGATTGACAGTGTACGGACACCCCAACGCAATGCAAAGTGTACCACTGGTTTTCAGGAGAGGCGGATCCGCCAGTATGAAAGGGGGAGTGCTGTGTTTCCAATAGGGACGCAACAAGAGCAGAATAGGTCGTAGGAGAGCTCCGTGACTTCAGACTCCACCCTGTGGCAATCCGATGAAAGGGTTTGGGTTTGTCAAGGACCTCAGGAACATTGCTTGCACTCATTTGTAGTGCCGACAGTAACTAGGTGGTGTTACAGTGTAGGAGTGTTTTACGCTTAAGAAAAAGCTAAATGTGAAATGATATGAATACATTTTAGAGCATCGTGTACTGCCTGCAGAAGCGGAACATTTCACAGACGATGATTGTATTAGCATGACAATGCACCAGTCACGAAACATCCCCAGCAGGTTTCAAGTTATCATAAAGGTGAAAGTTGTGTACACCTCATACACATGTGATTAGATACTGTACAATCATACGAATCTTACCAAAGCTTTTTTTTTTTCTCTTTCATTGCTTTCGTAGGAACTAGGACGCATAGTCAGTCATGTAACACTATGTGAGCCGCCGGGCTTAAAATACCTACTGGCAGACGGATCACCACCAATATTGTCACATGCCTTCATTCATGAGACACTGTGGGTGGTGGGGGGAGGGGATGATGCAGTTTAACCCAGGATGCCGTCGCTGAGTCTGACGACCAGAAATGTTACGGTACCACACTTTGTCAATCAGATACTGGCTACGGACATTTCTTCCACAGCCAGTATTCGACTAGCTAAGTTGGAGTGGAGCACCACCACACGTGTGTGCTTGCGATGTCGGCTGCAGAGGCGCTGCCAGCTGAGAAAGAGATGCTACCTCAGTCACACACCCTCATAAAGTGCCGAGTTACACTGTTTACAGGGAGAAATAGAACAATTAATTGTTTAAATGTGAAAAATAAAATTAAATAGGCCAGCGCCATCATCTAACCAATTACAGTTGATGGGCTCTAACAGAAGAAATGCTTGAATATTATAAACAGAAAATCGATTATGCTGTGGGTGGAGTCCTTCTCTATCCTGATGTTTCCTTGAGAGTTTCGAAGAAGCCCCTCCTTTGTTGCAGAGCACAATTCTTTTTAGTGTTTTATAGTGTCACGTACCAATATGCAGGTTGTCCTAATTTATCCTGACCAGCCAAATAACGGTTTGTCCAGAAGAAAAATAAAACAATGTATCAAGCAATCATTTTTCATCGGCCAGGAGAACATTAAACAGCATGATTGCCTTTCTTGTATCTTCGTTCGTTACGAAAATATGAACGGCACTCCTATTTTTTAAATAGTACTGTACCTTTTTTATTAGATAACCCATTTCCTGTCCTCAACACCTGTTCGGAAACGTATCATGGTGTATCAGTCACGTAAATTTGATGTTAATAAAAACGTTATACAAAATCGACTTTGATTCCTGTATTAGCACATGTTCCAGATAGCTGAGGTACGTTAACTTACCCATTTGCTGCAGCTGCCAATATACAAATGGTAACAAAAGGAAAATGTACATTTGTACTCACACAAACCTTCAACTGAAGACAACTGACCGAAAGACCGGTGTGCGTTGACAATGTATTAACTTAATGACATTCGGACAGGAAATAAAGTTGCACCGTTAGAAGTATAATACTGCATTAGGAGTAGCACCAGAAAATAGCATTATCGTCAGCAGACATTTGGCGACAGGTGTCCATTGGTTATAAAGTTTACTGAAAAAGAGCGAATGGAAGGATATGTGAATGTTGCACCCATGCATACGTCAGTTATAGAGAAATGATTCTCAGAGGATTAGGCTGCTTAAGTGACAGCAAGGGGTTTGATAAAGTAATAGGACGTCAGCCACAAACAGTCTCTGAAGCGATGTTGTCATATTATGGTCATTAAGCTGCATCACACCTTATCAGCCCCAGTCCAAAACATTTAAAATACTAGGTTGTAGGCGTGTAGGACCTCTTTCGTCAGCTATTAATGGCCAATGCCCATCTTTACTTTTTATTAACGGTATGAAATGGAAATTGCTTTCTAGAGCTGCCAACATTCACACGCTCCTTAACAGTCCAAATTCCAAAGATACGTGAACAGCAGGAACGGTTAGTAAGCGAGGTAACAATACGATACAAAAGTACTCTTAAGGCTATGGTTTCGACTCAATGGCGATCCACACAGAAGTATTTCATCCCTACTAAAACAGTTTCCTATTAGTGGCTTAATTGTTAACTGTAATTGCATTTTTCTGTATGAGGGAAAATGAGCATCCAACAGAGATATCATAAACCATTTATGATCGAGAATATAAACTCACGATTTACGGTCGAAAATGAAAAGCGAAATCTTACCAACATAAAAACGGTTTTGACGAAAAAGTTAGTCCCAACGCAAAGCCCTTTAACTTCACTGTACCTACGTTATATGGTACTTGTTTCATAGCGGTCGTCAAAACCAATTTCGCGACGATACACGAGGGCGACATGATGTTGAATGGGCGCTGGTTCTCTGCCGACAACTTCAGTGTGACTGGCATCTCGCTTTTGCAAGCACTAATACCGAGCTCTCGGAAACTGAGCTACTTTCTTAAGTAGCTTCCCAGTTGACAAGGATTTAACATTGGTCCTCCATTTGACGGCTTTGTGGGCTGTAGCTTAGCCACCTGGGCGGGCAGAGTTGATACGCCAATGCGGTGCCGACAAACTGCATCGGTTATAGACAAGACAAGCCTTTCTTAAAGTTTCCTCTGTGACATATGCCTGGCAGTCAAAGCCAATGTCTCGTCAAACCAAGTTATAAACAGAGGAATGGGCTGTCTCTTTGCACACGAATCACTCAAATATTCATTACTAATATTTGCCCATCTTTGACAGTTACTGTTGGCCAGATAGAGTATTTCATTAAAATGATGTATACTGGGTTCTTGACATCAATATTGTTGCACTGAACAATAACAAGGTGGAATAGAAACTAAACAGCTATGCCAGAAAATGGAAACGCCAAAATTTTCTCCAGCCACTTGTAACACTGTCAAACCCAAATAAAATCCAGCCATCAGTTTCTAATAGCCCCGCGGGATTAGCCGCGCGGTCTCAGGCGCTGCAGTCACGGACTGTGCGGCTGGTCCCGGCGGAGGTTCGAGTCCTCCCTCGGGCATGGGTGTGTGTGTCTGTCCTTAGAATAATTTAGGTGAAGTAGTGTGTATGCTTAGGGACTGATGACCTTGTTAAGTCCCATAAGATTTCACACACATTTGAACATTTTTTGTTATCTAATATTGAAGAAGGTATCTCAAATCGATCAGTCTTCTGCGTTTATTGTGGGGTATTTCCGAATTTAATCTTCACCATCAGATCACCTTATTCGATAGCTTGTTTCTCCCGACGTAATACACCTGCTTCTCGACATGAATGGAACGATGAATAAATTATCCTAAGGGCAAACACACACACCCATGCCCGAGGGAGGACTCGAACCTCCGCCGGGACCTGCCGCACAGTCCATGGTTGGAGCGCCTTAGACCGCTCTGCTAGTACCGCGCGAAAAAAAAGATATGTGCTATATAAAGGACACATACATTTAGCTGCTTCAACCAAATAGTCTCTACAGGAGGTTACTTAAATTATGATTACCAGGATAAGCAGTTGCTTGAATAAAAACTCCTACTTGGCTCTTAGATTCGATCACACTGATCATAATCACGTAAAAAAAGAAGCAATTCACTTAGTTTAGAAGGCATACTGTGATATATAAGCAACGAGTAGAAAATTATTTTGTAATTGAATGGGAAAAAGGATACGAACGTGCAAAAAGTGATCTGATGACAACAATGTATTGCGAACGCGATATATGGCTCTATCGGGCTGTCAGCTAAGAATTACGTCACTTGGAAATGAAGTATATTCGCACTGAGAAAAAAATGACAGGTTGTTGTATTTCTGAATGAATGACACGGTGGAAAATGACCGGAGACCAATCCGACTAGAGACGAATCCGAAACGAAAGTCAACGATGAGTACGAGCTGTGGCACGCAGATGACACGTTTGTAAACAATGTGTTGCGACTTACCCTGCGCTGCTCAGCCCTGGACAAGCCATGCTGCTGCTGGCGGTGAGCCTCGTACTCGTCCTCACTGATGGGCATCGTGGCTACTGTGCGCCTCCAGAGCACGCCGCACGGTACAACAATCGGCTGGGCGCGCGACCTTGTTGCTGCCGCTGCTGCTGCAGTAGTGCCCGCGGGCCAGCGACTGGCGGCCGCTCGTGCCGGTGATGTCTTGCTGCCGCGCGGTGGCAGCCCGCCCCCCTCCCGCCCCCCGCGTTTCTGTGGCCGCAGGGAGGGGCGGGGCGGGGGCTGAATTACCCGCGGGCTGCCGCCTATCAGCTGGGCTGACCGTGGGAACTCGGCACAGTGTCGGCGCGCAGGGCTGTCCGCGGCGCGCGCCCGCCGCCGTGGGAACGGCGCGCCAGGGGCGTCCAAGCGCCGCGGCCGGGCCGCACGGCGGCGGAAGGAGCGGCGTGGGAAGTGCAGCCGGGCAGCTGTCCGAAGGAGCAGCGCAGGAGGCGGGCCTGCACCAGCTGCGGCAGAGGCCGCGACCTCTCCCGTGTTTACTCACACGCTGGCAGAGAAACGCCAGCGTTGCGGAGTATTTCGCATCCGGGAGTGCTCGAGTTCACTCACTGCGCGCACAGACACTACACGAACATTCAACAATGATCGCTGCTGACTTTTTTCAATTGTGATGGTTGGCCATGTTTGAATACGAGTGTGTTACAAAAAGGTACGGCCAAACTTTCAGGAAACACTCCTCACACACAAAGAAAGAAAATATGTTATGTGGACATGTGTCCGAAAACGCTTACTTTCCATGTTAGAGCTCATTTTATTACTCCTCTTCAAATCACATTAATCATGGAATGGAAACACACAGCAACATAACGTACCAGAGTGACTTCAAATACTTTGTTACAGCAAATGTTCAAAATGTCCTCCGTTACCGAGGGTACATGCATCCACCCTCCGTCGCATGGAATCCCTGATGCGCTGATGCAGCCCTGGAGAATGGCGTATTGTATCACAGCCGTCCACAATACGAGTAGAGCTTTCAAATGTCCCCATAAATGAAAGTCGAGAGGGTTGAGGTCAAGAGAGCGTGGAGGCCATAGAATTGGTCCGCCTCTACCAATCCATCGATCACCGAATCTGTTGTTGAGAAGCGTACGAACACTTCGACTGAAATGTGCAGGAGCTCCATCGTGCATGAACCATATGTTGTGTCGTACTTTTAAAGGCACATGTTCTAGCAGCGCAAGTAGAGTATCCCGTATGAAATCATGATAACGTGCTCGATTGAGCGTAGGTGGAAGAACATAGGGCCCAATCAAGACATCACCAACAATGCCTGCCCAAACTGTAGAGCAATGAGTCTCATGTCAACACAAGCACCGAAGTCAACATTAACTTCCTTCAATTGGGCCAACTGTCGGTGAATCGTGAAAGTACAGTACATACTGACAAAACTGAAATGAGCTCTAACACGGAAATTAAGCATTCCCGGACACATGTCCACATAACATCTTTCCTTTATTTGTGTGTGAGGAATGTTTCCTGAAAGTTTGGCCGTACCTTTTTGTAACACCATATATATATATATATATATATATATATATATATATATATATATATATATATATATATATATATATAACGTTGTTCCAACACAGAGAATATGTAATGTATGTTTAATCCCGTTCAGTTTCGGCCTTACGGCCATTTTCAAACATCCCAAAATATAGATTGGATTCTTACAATAAAACAACTTGATTTCTGACTTCCAGGAGTCACTCAATAAACAGATCATCCTTTTCAAAACGGTTCAAATGGCTCTGAGCACTATGCGACTTAACTTCTGAGGCCATCAGTCGCCTAGAACTTAGAACTAATTAAACCTAAGTAACCTAAGGACTTCACACACATCCATGCCCAAGGCTGGATTCGAACCTGCGACCGTAGCGGTCGCGCTGTTCCAAACTGAAGCGCCTAGAACCGCTCGGCCACACCCGCCGGCGATGATTCTTTTTTTATATAAAAAAAATCTCTATTTACAATACATTACAATTATACAAACATAACCCACCACCTTAATGATAGTGTGTCCTAAGTGATAAAATGTTATTCGCAACTAATTACATTTAACTTGTAAACTACAGGCAGTATAAACAGTACAGATTAATGGACAAACTTACGATTTCTGTTGAGCTATATGGAAATAGGTCGAGTCATTACCCCAAATACTTTGAAATTGACCAACATTCTAAATTCAGAAAAGTTCTCCAGTTTAAATACCTTGGATCACGTTTCAACAGTAAAAATATCATAACAATGGATATAAATGAAAGAATAGCCTCAGGGTCAAGATGTCTGTACTCACTTAGCAACCGACTCAAAAGTAAAGTTTCGCCAATAACCACAAAGATGAAGATATACAACATTATTAACTGCCCCATATTACTATACGGTTCAGAAAGCATTACGCTCACAAAGAATGAACGAGATGGCTCTGAGCACTATGCGACCTAACTTCTGAGGTCATCAGTCGCCTAGAACTTAGAACTAATTAAACCTAAGTAATCTAAGGACATCACACACATCCATGCCCGAGGCAGGATTCGAACCTGCGACCGTAGCGGTCGCTCGGTTCCAGAGTGTAGCGCCTAGAACCGCATGGTCAAACCGGCTGGCCAATGAAAGAGAAAAACTGAATGTTATCGAAAGAAAAGTAATGAAAAAAATTTGGGGACCTGTGTTGGAGAATGGCGCATGGAGAATTCGAAAGAACAATGAACTTTATCAGTTAATGAAGCAACCCACTATCATCCAGAAATTAAAAAGTAGGAGACTGCAATGGGCTGGAGATGTGGCCAGAATGCAAAACAACAGAATTACCAAGAAAGCATTTGAAGGGACTCTCCAGCCAACAAGACCGTTGGGCCGGCCTCGTAAAAGGTGGAAAGACGACATAGAGAAGGACCAGCATTAAAAATTTCCGCAGGGTGGAGAGAGGCTGAGAGAGATAGAAGACGGTGGAAGCAGATCGTTGATGCAGCGCGTGGTCTACAGGGCCTGTGATCGCTGAGAAGATAGATAGACAGAAGATAGATATACTAGTACTACCTACTTGTAAGTAATCTTAACTGCTTGCAGTGTTACAGGTGTGCCAGTGTGGATATAAACCTACTGCAAGGCCTTGCTCATCGAGCAGGATGATTTGTTGCATTCTCACCTTTCATCACGTGTCTTAGAACATCGACGCAAGTAACAGAAGAGTTACGGAATGTAGTCGACTTAAATCAAGCGACGCCGAGGGAATCAGATTAGGAAATGAGACACGAAAAACTGTAGAAAAGTATTTTCTTTCGAAAACAATAAACACGATCGGCGAAGCCGCCGGGATATAAAATGCAAATTCGCAATAGCAAATATTTCTGAGAACATGTACGCGCGACCGCTACGGTCGGAGGTTCGAATCCTGCCTCGGGCATGGATGTGTATGATGTCCTTAGGTTAGTTAGGTTTAAGTAGTTCTAAGTTCTAGGGGACTGATGACCTCAGCTGTTAAGTCCCATAATACTCAGAGCCATTTTTTGAGAACATGTAACATCTGTTTACTCCTCTATAGCTTCGGCCTTCAAACCATTTTCAAATATCACAAAATAAACAGGATGTCCCTCCTAAGAGTCGTCAGGCGCATTTTCTCTTTTTCATTGTGTATCTGCAGTCATCCCAAACGAATTCTGCTCATCACATCTTTGATGCGACGTCCCGTATCGGCGGAAAGTGTCGGCTTGTTTCCCATTACAACCAAAATCATTTTTTAAAGAGGAATTTTATGCTCCCATTCCTTAGAACGATCCCAAATTAGCCTAGTCCGATATTCGTTTTATCGACATGTATTAACAGCGACAGTAAAACTCCAAGAATATTCAGGACTCCAGTAGCGACTTAGTAGCGCTACATGGATGGCGGTAGCAGTCGTCGCGGGCCAGGGCAATGCACTCTCCTGGAATACTGGTTACTTTTCGAGTTCTACTGTGCGTGCTAATACATACCGACAGAACAAATATAGTGTTAGAGGAATCTCTTACCGCTCTATCGAATGGGCGTATAAAATTCTGCTTTAAAAATGATTTTGTCTGTAAAGGGAAATAAACCGATGCTTTCTGTTGACGCTGGACGTTGCATGAAAGCCATCACCAGCTATCTCCAGACATACACTGCAAAAACGAAACTGCCAAAACATTACAGAAATTCTATCTGACGACTCAGGATTTATAGAAGAAAAACCCGCTTCAGTTGCTTCATCTTCGGGTGTCACCACACAATTCTGGGAACAAACCTGTGGGGGTCGGGACAGTCAGCCATGGTGGGTCCCATCCACGTCAAACAAACGCACGGGAGTGTAGAACCAGCAGCCAAAGTGCTCGCCTGGACAGCACATCATTTCCGTGACGTGCTGTCCAGGCAGGTGCTGTGCTAGCTGAACCTATGCTCCCGTGCATTTGTTTGACCTGGATGAGACCAATGTGAGCTTTTTTTTTTTTTTTACAAAACTCGGATTATTTTTTCAAGCGTTTCTATCCGTATAAATACGTTTGTTTGTCATTTTAAAGCACTCATATTTTACTTCGTATAAAAAACAAACGAAATGGTAAGTTATCCAGATGCGAGGGTAGCACGTAGTTCTAAACTGTTTACTATAAACGAATCATGTTACAAAGAGAAAGCTTACTGAGAACAGTATTTTAGCTGATACTAGTGGCCTCTTTGATACTGACCGAACTCCGCAGGAACCCTGTTCCGTCGGTAACTGTTACGGTATTACATCGCTTGCATTCAAGCGCTCGGATGGCACCGGGCACGCACGCATGACTGACTGGCCCGATCCCTACACATTTATATTCCCATAATTATGTGGTGACACTTGAAGATGAAGCTGAAAGCTCCGAATGGTTCAAATGGTTCAAATGGCTCTGAGCACTATGGGACTTAACATCTGAGGTCATCAGTCCGCTAGAACTTACACCTACTTAAACCTAACCAACCTAAGGACATCACACACATCCATGCCCGGGGCAGGATTCGAACCTGGGACCGTAGCAGCAGCGGGGTTCCATACTGAAGCGCCTAGAACCGCTCGGCCACACCGGAAACCTGCGAAGCCGGTCGTGGAAAAAATTAAGTAAATTACTGGCAACTGAGTTGGATTTTGATTCTATAAATATATTCCTCGGTTGTGGATGTTCACCGGATAAAACATTTTGTCTTAGGAGAGACACCCAGTCTATCAGATTCTTGCGTAGGACACAACGCGTTTTCACAATGAAGTAATTTATTGTGTGTCTGTGTTTTGCAACCATGATTCATTAAACTGATGCTTCTGTAATATTCTTAGCGTTCATCACCTGCAATTGAAGAATGGTAAAAGTAAAACAAGAGCAAGAGAATGTTGTTGTTGTTGTTGTCTTCAGTCCTGAGACTGGTTTGATGCAGCTCTCCATGCTACTCTATCCTGTGCAAGCTGCTTCATCCCCCAGTACCTACTGCAACCTACATCCTTCTGAATCTGCTTAGTGTACTCATCTCTCGGTCTCCCTCTACGATTTTTACCCTCCACGCTGCCCTCCAATGCTAAATTTGTGATCCCTTGATGCCTCAAAACATGTCCTACCAACCGATCCCTTCTTCTAGTCAAGCTGTGCCACAAACTTCTCTTCTCCCCAATCCTATTCAATACCTCCTCATTAGTTACGTGATCTATCCACCTTATCTTCAGTATTCTTCTGTAGCACCACATTTCGAAAGCTTCTATTCTCTTCTTGTCCAAACTAGTTATCGTCCATGTTTCACTTCCATACATGGCTACACTCCAAACAAATCCTTTCAGAAACGACTTCCTGATACATAAATCTATATTCGATGTTAACAAATTTCTCTTCTTCAGAAACGCTTTCCTTGCCATTGCCAGTCTACATTTTATATCCTCTCTACTTCGACCATCATCAGTTATTTTACTTCCTAAATAGCAAAACTCCTTTACTACTTTAAGTGTCTCATTTCCTAATCTAATTCCCTCAGCATCACCCGATTTAATTTGACTACATTCCATTATCCGCGTTTTGCTTTTGTTAATGTTCATCTTATATCCTCCTTTCAAGACACTGTCCATTCCGTTCAACTGCTCTTCCAAGTCCTTTGCCGTCTCTGACAGAATTACAATGTCATCGGCGAACCTCAAGGTTTTTACTTCGTCTCCATGAATTTTAATACCTACTACAAATTTTTCTTTTGTTTCCTTTACTGCTTGCTCAATATACAGATTGAATAACATCGGGGAGAGGCTACAACCCTGTAGCCCATTCAAATGAATTAGTTTAGGAAAAGAGATACTAAAGTAGTAGATGAATTTTTTCTTTCAGTAGCAAAATAACACGATGGGCGAAGTCGACAGGATATAAACTATGGGAACGCAATAGCAAGTAAAATATTTCTGAAAAAGAGAAATTTAACATCGAATATAAATTAAGCATTAGGAAGTATTTTCTGAAGATATTTGCCTGGGGTGTAGCCTTATACGAAAGGGAAACGAAGACGATAAATAAATTGTACAGACAAGAAAGGAATATCTGTAGAAGCTTTCGAACTGGTAGTAATGAAAAAAAGAGTTTGCTGATTGTTACGTGGGCAAGTCGAATGACTAAGGAGAAGCGCTGGAAGGAATTGTGGAGGAAAGAAATTTACAGCAGAACTTGACTAAAAGACCCCGTCGAAATGCGATGACGGGAAGTGTGAGGGTAAAAATTACAGCGCGAGACCAGGTTTTAACTGCAGTTGGCAGATGCAAACGGACGTAGGTTGTAATAGATATGCACAGGTGAAGAACAGCTTGCAGAGTTGCATGAACTAGTCTTTGGACTCAAGATCACAATAACAACAACTAGTTTTTGTAGGACAACATTGTTCCATAACCGACGGAATATGTAACATCTCGTTATCCATGTTGAGTTTTGGCCTCTAAGCCATTTTAAAATGTATTAAAATACAGTTAAGTAAAGTTAAATGATCAGTTTATGTTTTTGCAATGGCACTTAGTGAATTTTTCACGATTATAGATTGACGGAAAAAAATCCCAACACCAAAAAATAATTAATGTAAAATAATGAAACTTCGGGAATACATATGTGTGGATTACTTATATAAGTAATTAACATTGCAGCCCCAAGGTAAGCCATTGCAAATGCCAAATGCTGGTACATTAAAAATCGGTATAGCTGGCAGAGTGTTGAATGTAATCACGGAAACATACGAAATCGCACCTTAGACAATAGCTCCGTAAGTCTACTGTGTCCTAGCATGCAGGCATGTCGGCTAGGGGCCCTCAACTGGCTTGCTTCTAAATAGCACACGGCCATCGCTGCCACCGAGGCGGACCCATCTTTCACCAGAAAACACTACAGACTTCCACCTTACCCTCCAATGAGCTCTATCATGACTCCACTGATGCCGCAAATGGCGGTGGTTTGGGGTCAGTGGAATGCACGCTACAGGGGCCCTTACTCGGAGCTGTCCTTGAAGTAACCGATTTGTAACAGTTCGTTGTGTCTCTGTGGTGCCAACTGCTGCCCAAATTGCTGCTCCAGATGCAGCGAATGCGCCAGAGCCGTACGCCGAACACAATGGCATTCCCTCTCGATAGTGCCGCCCGGGCGTTCGGGGCCCGTTCTTTTTGTGACCGAAACTTCTCGTGACTGCCGCTGCCGGCAGTCTTCCTGCAGTATCGCAGAATAGAAATGGGGCCCCTCCACGCCCGCACCAACGTGGTGACCAAACCAAAAGTTGTACTTTCACCTCCGTCAACATGTTAGTTATCTAATAGGTGGACCACAGGATACTGGGCTGTGATGTTATCCGTGCGTCTGGGTAAGACTACCCATTAACACGGTCCATCAGGTGATAGTGGACGAAACGCGAATGAAGATAGCAATTTGAAGAGCAGAGGGAAAAAAGTGCCAAGGCTCGTGCCGTGGGGAAAAAAAAACCTCTGCGACAGTGGGATGGGCAGTAAGAGCAGTAGTGGCTTACTAGCTGCGATGGTTCATGCAAGGTTGGGTTTGTTAGTGTGGGTGTCATGCATCATTACCGTGGCAGGCGATGGCGATGTATCCCGATTTGCTGCAGCCGCTGCATCCCTGGAACATCAGGATCGTTGTACATTAGTGGGAGATCGGCCATAGATCATCTCACTGTGTGTGTGTGTGAGGGGGGGGGGGTGGAGCTTGTCTGCATATACTGTACAGTACGGCTTCCCTGCGTGGTGCGAGTTATTCGGCAAGTGTGTTCCAACTGGATATCCAGTAAAGGTTGCTGATTAACAGGGGCTCACCTGTATCGTTGTGTTTGTGTGTACTTGGACATAGATGTTAGGTCCTTGCAAGTATGTCTTTTGGTGTTTTGTGTATCCATCTATGGTTGTGGTCGTAGTTCCCCAGATTCGGAATAAACGGGTTCTGCGAATGTATGGAGTTCCTGTATAGTCTTGTGGTGAGTTTGTGTATTACCTCCGTGAGAGTCTCAAGTCGGTATTCCCGGTGAAGGTCCACGATGCGTGTGTATCGTGGAGCATTGCTTATGATTTTGAGTACTTTGTTTTGTATGATCTGCAGACGGAGCACGCGTGTGGGCGCAGCGTATCCCCAGACAGGAGCTGCGTACGTCATCAGGGGTCGGATAAGTGTCATGTACATGGACCTCGACACCCTTCTGTTCAGTGTGCTACGCCTGTTGAGCATTGGGTAGAGCTGTTTGAGCCACGCGCTTGTTCGGTTGGTCATGTGTTGTATGTGGTCCCCCCCAGAGTAATTTCCGGTCCAGCCAGACACCGAGGTATTCGACATTCTCGCGGAAACGCATTGGACGTACATGTAGAGTTATTGGTCTGCAGTATCGGTGTTAGCGCAGATGCTTCGGTCTTCTAGTGAACAGAACGGCTTCGCACTTGTCGACGTTTACTCTAACACGCCATTTCTCTGATCAAGGCTCAGCCACTCGGAGATCGCAGAATGAACATCCTGTTTCTCGTAGCTGTGTCTTACAGCTAGATCAAACTGAGTGAGGTGTTGATAACGGCGTCTTCGTCGCGTTAAAGCCGTTTTTGACTAACTCACCATGTCCAGTCTCAAAGGTAACTAACATTCACCACCATTACGGCGTACGTTTGAAGCAAACCTGATTTGCACCCTCATAGTGGCCCTACTAGCGTCGCTGTTTGCATAATTACGTTTCAGACGTAGAAAGAAGCCTCTTAGCTTTCGTTTATGTTGCACAATTCCTTCTTGGTGTTGCGATTTTCTTTTTTTTCGACAGTGTATATTTTGATGAAAGTTATTGACCCAAATCACGTATGCAGTTGTTTGCTCTCGTATAACTGCATTGCTGACTGTGTAAGACGTCAACTTTTGTGATATGTATTTTAGGATGTTTAAAATAGCTTCATGACAAAAACTGTACGGCAACGAGGAATGAAGAGACATTCAGTCGTTTGTGCAATAAAGTCGCCTTCAAAAAGTTTGTGCTTTCTCTTACCCTTCTTGGCCGAGAAAGCACGTGCAATCAAGAGAAAGAATTAACTATTTTCAGTTCTACTGCCAATCAACTCTGTTTATGTTGATGTTAAAATGTGACGCCTTCTGATTGAATTGTATTCGTCACCAGGCGTATGTCACAGAGTTATTCTTAAACTAAAGCTTATTACACGTTATTGGGGTACATAGTGATGTATGTCTTGAGGAGATTAAAAATCCCACGTTTGCTTCTGTTAGTACCAGGTCTATATCTTCACTTCGCAAACCACTTTGCGTTGTGGGGGTGGAACATACATCACTGTCATTTCACCCTTGTCTATTCCATTTCGAATTCTGCTTTGAGTGTCGGCGAGACTAACATTTTCCGCTTATGGTCATTTTGTGAGTCGTACATGAGAGGTAGTAACGTGTTACCTGACTCTTCTTCCTGATTCTTCTAGGAATGTATTGTGTCGGAATGTCAGCACTAAAGGCCTTGGCGATGGTTCTATTTTGGTGTCTGCCAATGGACGTTCATGAGCATCATAGTTAAACTCTCGCACTTAATAAACGAACTATTTCTTCCTAGCATCCACAATGCAATCTTATCGGCCTGTGTGGGTGGTAGGGAGGTAGTAGGGACTATTGTACACCGGGCGCGTGTTCTACCTTGAGGTCAGTCTACCAAGGAACACATGATGTTTCCAGATGAACAGGCATTAGAGACCGCCGTAAGGACATTCCACCTTTTTCTACTGTTTTTGTTGTTGTGAGACCTGGTTTGGTTTACGAAGGATTTTTAAATATTTTGGGTTCAACATATGTAAGTGCTATACAGTAAATTAAAGCACGTTGGAAAATATTGTTCAGTTACACAATTTGTGTTAGAATCTTATAGCAAGTAAAATGCTATACATTTTTAAAACTAATTATATAACGTGTGGGCAATTGCACGCCATCTTTTACTTTTTTACTTTGAAACGGAAGAACGTCTTTTACCGTGGAACATGAGATATTTGAAAATAAACTGAGTTTCTTTAATTACTTAACAACTTCACGTCTCTTGAAAAAGAAAATCTGTGTTATTTTTCAATGGCTATTACTTCAAAATAGACTTGTAACTAGTTTTTAATGATACTTCTACTTAATTTTTTGTCACTTCCTGATTATTAGTGTGTAGTAGAGTAATAAAATGAAAGTTACGCTACTAGATACAGTACCGACAAAATTTTCTCGATTGCAACGCTTTTAAACTTAAAAGAATACTTGTTTCTAGCGACATTATCATGTTGTACCTTCGAACACTTTTTCACGTTTTTAAAACCTTACTTTGTGGAGTAATTTTTGTAATATTAGGATAAACTGAAAGAACCAGAGATTGTAGAGAGTTTCAGAGAGAGCATTAGGGAACAATTGACAGGAACAGGGGAAAGAAATACGGTAGGAGAGATGAAATAGTGATGGCAGCAGAGGATCAAGTAGGTAAAAAGCCGAGAGCTAGTAGAAATTCTTGGGTAACGGAAGAGATATTTAATTGATGAAAGGAGAAAATATAAAAATGCAGTAAATGAAGCAGGCAAAAAGGAATACAAACGTCTCAAAAATGAGATCGACAGGAAGTGCAAAATGGCTAGAGGACAAATGTAAGGACGTAGAGGCATAGGTCACTAGTGGTAACATAGATACTGCCTACAGGAAAATTAGAGAGACCTTTGGAGAAAAGAGAACCACTTGTATGAATATCAAGAGCTCAGATGGAAGGCCAATTGTAAGCAAAGAAGGGAAAGCAGAAAGGTGGACAGTATACAGAGGGTCTATACAAGATCGATGTACTTGAGGGTAATGTTATGGAAATGGAAGAGGACGTAAGTGAAAATGAAATGAGAGATGTGATACTGAGTGAAGAATTTGACAGAGCACTGAAAGACCTAAGTCGAAACAAGGCCCCGGGAGTCGACATCGTTCCATTAGAACTATTGATAGCCTTGGGAGAGCAAGATGTATGGGACAGGCGAAATATCCTCAGACTACAATAAGAATATAATACTGTAATTCCAATCCCAAAGGAAGCAGGTGTTGTCAGGTGTGAAAATCACAGAACTATCAGTTTAATAAGTCACGACTGCAAAAAAACTTACAAGAATTCTTTACTGATGAATGGAAAAACTGGTAGAAGGCGGCCTTGGGGAAGATCAGTTCGGATTCCGCAGAAATGTTGGAACACGTGAGGCAATACTGACCCTACGACTTACCTTGGAAGATAGGGTAAGGAAAGGCAAAACTACGTTTCTAGCATTTGTAGACTTAGAGCAAGCTTTTGACAAGGTTGGCTGGAATACTATCTTACAAATTCTGAAGGTGGCAGGGGTCAAATACAGGGAGTGTAAGGCTATTTACAATTTGTACAAGAACCAGATGGCAGGAGCATGAAAGGGGAGCACGTTTGGGAAAGGAGTGAGACAGGGTGTAGCCTATCCCCGATGTTATTCCACATGTATATAGAGCAAGCTGAAAAGGAAACAAAAGAAAAATTCGGAGTAGGTATTAAAATCCATGGAGAAGAAATAAAAACTTTGAGGTTTGCCGATGACATTGTGATTCTGTCAGAGACAGCAAAGGACCTGGAAGATCAGATGAACGGAATGGACAGTCTTCTTGATGCAATAATTTACCAAGGCCGTATGTATTGTAGAAATTTATTTTATTTTCTGGACTTCTATGTGCTACCAGTTTCGGCATTATATTGATGCCCAATGTGGCGTCGAATGTAATAAGATCTGGACCAAGGCGGCCGGACCTGCAAGGGGCTTCCCGGCCAATGACGCCAAACGCTTATTTCCATTTTTTTCTAAAAGTATTTGAATAGAGTGTAGCCATGTATGGATATGAAACATGGACAACAAATAGTTTAGACAAGAAGAGAATAGAAGCTTTCGAAATGTGGTGCTACAGAAGAATGCTGAAGATTAGATGGGTAGATCACGTAACTAATGAGGAGATACTGAATAGAATTGGGGAGAAGAGGAGTTTGTGGCACAACTTGACTAGAAGAAGGGATCCGTTAGTAGGACACGTTCTGCGGCATCAAGGGATCACAAATTTAGTGATGGAGGGAAGCGTGGAGGGTAAAAATCGTAGATAAATACACTAAGCAGATTCAGAAGGATGAAGGTAGCAGTAGTTACTCGGAGATGAAGAAGCTCGCGCAGGATAGAGAAGCATGGAGATCTGCATCAAACCAGTCTCTGGACTGAAAAGCACAATAACAACAGAAAACGTCTACAGCATACAAAAAGTGAATGTCATCATTTAAGCATGGAATAAGAAAATATAATAAACATCTATTACAGTGAAACTTCCTGGCAGATTAAAACTGTGTGCCCGACCGAGACTCGAACTCGGGACCTTTGCCTTCGCGGGCAAGTGCTCTACCATCTGAGCTACCGAAGCACGATTCACGCCCGGTACTCACAGCTTTACTTCTGCCAGTATCCGTCTCCTACCTTCCAAACTTTACAGAAGCTCTCCTGCGAAACTTGCAGAACTAGCACTCCTGAAAGAAAGGATATTGCGGAGACATGGCTTAGCCACAGCCTGGGGGATGTTTCCAGAATGAGTTTTTCACTCTGCAGCGGAGTGTGCGCTGATATGAAACTTCCTGGCAGATTAAAACTGTGTGCCCGACCGAGACTCGAACTCGGGACCTTTGCCTTACACAGTTTTAATCTGCCAGGAAGTTTCATATCAGCGCACACTCTGTAGTAGAGTGAAAATCTCATTCTGGAAACATCCCCCAGGCTGTGACTAAGCCATGTCTCCGCATTATCCTTTCTTTCAGGAGTGCTAGTTCTGCAAGTTTCGCAGGAGAGCTTCTGTAAAGTTTGGAAGGTAGGAGACGGATACTGGCAGAAGTAAAGCTGTGAGTACCGGGCGTGAATCGTGCTTCGGTAGCTCAGATGGTAGAGCACTTGCCCGCGAAAGGCAAAGGTCCCGAGTTCGAGTCTCGGTCGGGCACACAGTTTTAATCTGCCAGGAAGTTTCATATCAGCGCACACTCCGCTGCAGAGTGAAAAACTCATTCTGGATCTATTACAGTGCTGGCTGGAGAAGAAAGTCTTCCAAGCTACAACACTCTCTCCTACTACTGTTGACGTATCATGTACGTAGGTGCTCGTGCTACACGATCACAAATGGACATTCGTACGTCCTATCTCTTGTGGTCGGACGGACAGGGGATGTCGCGCGTATGTAAAGAAACATTCTGTGAATAGCCTCAGGGAAGAGATTGTGATAGTCGCATGAAGAAAACGCCTCACATCTAACGACAACTGATTTATCAAATTTCAGAAACCATCTTTCATGGCGAAAATAGGAATGGTCTTCAGCCCTCTAGCTTAGATAAGACTAGGAAAATGATAGCTCGCACAGTTGCATACCAGCAGTCATTCTTACCAGGCTCCAGCTCTCGATGGAATCATAGGGATTCTCTGTATGTGGTACACTCAAATGTACTCTCAACAGTGAATGGCAGAAGTAGAGGTTCGTCGAGTGTCATTACTTTGGATTCACACACACAGTTTCTGGAAAGATTGAATTTTGGGAGGAAAAATGTAGCTTACATTGATTGGTACATAGGCCCATTAGGTTGGTTCAGCTTTAGTTTAAGGCTAATTTAGCAATTTAGTAAGTCATACAGCTCATAATTATTATTTATTATCACAGGAGGAAATACTACCAACTATTTGCAACAAATACACTCTAAACAAAAAAAGCCAAAACAAAGAAACACGACCCATCAAGAAGGAGTTACGCGAACTGGCCACAAACTGATAGCCACAAACCTCTGAGAGGTATGGGCGGAAAATGCAAAACTGTATACTTTGGCGGCCGATGGATGAATGTGTAACGCTGCAGTGCAATTTGACAGCGCAGATGGCAAGGATAGCAAACAGCAGACGTGTCGATAACAGAGCACAAAATCTTTGCGAATTTCATTTTGTGTACTCAGTTGCACAGTAACTACGTCTCGCAGACAGGCGTGTGAATAGTGTAGCAGGTATCAGTATTTGAAAGAGGATGTGTACTTGGTCTCAAAGGATCCGGAAGAAATCGGCGAATCGCTCGATAATTGAATAGGATCGATGCCACTAATCGATGATGTTAGCAGGAACTTGAGGAGCATGGCTGAACACAGAGGCAAGAAGGAAGCAGTACACCCAGACAGACGACACAACATGAGGACTACGCAATCGTCAGAGAGGCACTCAGAGCTCCGGATTCATCATTATCATCGACCTCACGTGCAACTGGTACTTCAGTGATCACAAGGACCATTAATAGGTGGCTTACAGAAAGGTGGCGGAGCTCACGGCGCCCTTTGCACTGACTACCATTGACAAGCTCGTCTGCAGTGGCGTCGGGCACATTCGTCCTGGAATCACATTGACGGGAGTAGAATGGTCTTCAGCGATGAGTACCACTTCGAACTGAGCCCTGATGACATCGAAGAAGTGTCTGGAGATGGCCCAGACAGAGTTGGGATACCAACCTGATGTCGTCTACCATGTGTTGTTGTTGTCGTCTTCAGTCCTGAGACTGGTTTGATGCAGCTCTCCATGCTACTCTATCCTGTCCAAGGTTCTTCATCTCCCAGTACCTACTGCAACCTACATCCTTCTGAATGTGTTTAATGTATTCTCGTATTGGTCTACCTCTACGATTTTTACCCTCCACGCTGCCCTCCAAACTAAATTGGTGATCCTTTGATGCCTCAGAATATGCCCTACCAACCGATCCCTTCGTCTAGTCAAGTTGTGCCACAAATGTCTCTTCTCTCCAATTCTGTTCAATACCTCCTCATTAGTTTTGTGATCTTCCCATCTAATCTTCAGCATTCTTCTGTAGCATCACATTTCGAAAGCTTCTATTCTCTTCTTGTCTAAACTATTTATCGTCCACGTTTCACTTCCATTCATGGCTACACTCCATACAAATACTTTCAGAAACGACTTCCTGACAGTTAAATCGATACTCGATGTTAACAAATTTCTCTTCTTCATAAACCCTTCCCTTCCCATTGCCGGTCTACATTTTATATCCTCTCTACTTCGACCATTATCAGTTATTTTGCTCTCTAAATAGCAAAACTCATTTACTACTTTAAGCGTCTCATTACCTAATCTAATTCCCGCAGCCATACAAACCGACGACCATGAGTAATGGTCTGGGGTGCCATTTCTTTTCAAAGCAGGTCCTGTTTCATTATCATCGAGGGTACCCTTACAGCACAGCTGTACGTCGACCCGACGATGTTCTGTGGCCCACTTTGTTGACATTTCGTGTTTGCCAAACCATATCTTGGCCAGCAAGTTCACCGGATCCCTCCTTACATGAGGGCGTTAGGAGACAAGACAAGGAGACATATTTACTACGAATTTAAAATTATTTGAAAAGGTAACGTGAATGAGAAAAATATAAATAATATAATGCTGTCTTCATGAGATATTTAAAAACTGTGATAAAAATGTGGACGACAGCACAGTTAAAAACACTTGAAGAACACTAAACACTGTACACGACAGAAGATACACTGACATTAAAAATAGAGCACTATGCATTTTCGTTAAAACAGGGAAAGGACCTGCCATGGTATGGTAGACCATAGATGAAAATAAGGATGGGTATGGGGGGAGATAAGAGAGTGGTGGTGATGAGGACTGAGGATTGTTAAGAGTTGGTGGCAAGACAGGGGTGGCTATGAGGGGCAAGGAGAAAGGGGTAACTGGTACTAGGATCTATAAATTAGAGAGGAACAGGGTATCTGGAGGGTAATGGGGAAGGGGAATAGGAGGATGTGTTGGTAGGGGGAGAGGAGGTTGCCATTGGGGGGAGGGTGTGGATAGGGTAGGGTGTATTCAGAGCTGGTAAGATGGGTTTATGTCACGGCAGAGTTTGTGGTCTGAGAGAGGGAATTCATTTAGGGGAGGATGTGGAGGGTGTGCAAGTGAAGCGTTGGTGGGATGTGTAGGTAGAGGTGCAAAGGAGAGAGGACACAACAGCATTGCTGGAGACGAATTTACAGATGATGTAGGTTATTTAGAGGTGTTCAATTCAGAGGTGTTCATTATGATTAAGGAGAGGTGCAAATTTGGTAAAGGATCCTTGTGCAGGAAGGTCAGCAGACGCAGAAAGCAAGGCAGAGAGCTCTGTGTTCGAGGATCTGAAAGGATTTATAGAACTTAGGAGGCACAAATATCCATGCAAAGTGTGAAGGACAGTGGAGGGGTGTAGTCCTATGTTCAGAAAGTTAGTAATTATAGTGGTGTTGGCCTATTGTAAGCTTTCTGTTAGATGGTTAATAGGTGAGGTTTCCACATTAGTTACTGGCCAGAGTTAGTTCATTTTTGTGTGTTTGCAAGCTGGATGGGATGGTTGTAAAAGAGGATGGAAACTTACGAAATTTCTGCAGTGGGATGGGAGGTACAGGAATGGTGGTGTTAACAGTAGAATAGGTTGGGTAATTGGAGAGGAAGGATGCAATAAGGCGCACATAATTGAGTGGGAGTGCATAAGTCTGGAGTCTGAAAAGGAGACCAGAATGCAAAATGAGTTGTATGCTTTCTCTAGGTCAAGGGAGACAAAGAGGGTAGACTTACAGTTGCTGAGATGGGTAAGGCACAGGAGTTGATCATCAGCAGAGATGGTGTTGGTGTAGATGGCAGTGGAAACATCGGGAGATGATCAATTCAAAGACCTCGCTGTACACTGGTGAAGCAGATGAGGTGGCATGAGGAGGTGTCAGTTGGGTTCAGGAAAAGTAGGATTTTGGAGGTTTTCCACAAGTTTAGATAGCAGCCTTTGGAGAGGACAGTGATATACCGGGTTGCAAGGGCGATGAGATAGGTTCTAGGTAATTCTTTGAGATGGCGATAGTTAATATACTCGTGACCAGGGGATGTGTTGCGTCTTCTGTGAAGTACTTGTTTTGCGTCCTATGCTGTGACTAGGGTGCACAATCCTATTGGTGAAATGTTATTCATGTACAGAAAGCTACGAGCCAGAGGTTGTGCTGTGGTATCTGTGGATTCATGCATGGATAGTATGGAACTGGGGGTAGTCAGAGTGAGCGTCAGGAGGGATGGAGATGATGGAGAGAAAGGATGAAAACTGATTGGCTTCACTCAGGTTGTCAGGAAAGGGAAGGTTATTGGGAAGGGTCAGGTGGTGAGGGATGGTATGGGTGCCAGTAAGTTAGTAGAACGCTTTCCAGTACTTGGAAGAGTTAACTACGAGTGTAGCATTGAGTCTGATGCATTTCTGGCACCAGTTCCGGTGTTTTATGGTACTGAATAAATTTCTAATGTATTGCTGTATTTGACAGTGGTGTTGGAGCGTATCCTGATTACAAGTCCAGAAGAAATAGCAATATAACCAATGGGACTCACAGAGAAGAAGTAAAGCTTGTGGTGGGGATGGGGGATGGGGGGAATGAGTATATATATCTTTAGTAGGGAGATGGGTGGAGATAACATCTACTGTAACAAGGTCTGTTGCAGGAAGGCTGTGGCATGCGGATTATCATCGGGTTGCTGGAAGGTTAGGAGGGTGGCTTCCAATCTGGGTATCTATGGGTTCCTGGTAGGCACTCCAGTTGGTACAGGAGAAGTCGTGGACAACTTTTAGATGGAGATTGAGATGGGATGAATGTGAATGGAGTAGTGTGTAGGATATGGTGAGGAGGACACATAAATGGTCACTTCCTATTGGATCAATGACTTCTGCTGTGAGGCACCCAAGGAGGTTGGAAAATGCTAGGACAACATCGAGGTTGGTGTTGCTTTCAGGACAGGTGTTCTGTGGAATGGGAACAACGTCACATTGGAGGCATTTGGTAAACTGACACCACTGCCAGAGGTCTGCAGGGAATCTGCTATGGATGTTAAGGTCAGCAGCAACAATATAGGTGGAAAAGGTATGCTCAATGTATACAAGGAAATCATAGGGGATGGAACTGTTAGGTCAGATGTAGATGGCAGCAGAGGTAACAGTGATGGTTTTGAAGAAGACGCTAAGGATAAGATGTTTGGTGGGATTGTTGAGTAAGGGTTGTGGCTGAGGAGGATTTTCCTGTGATGGCCAATTACTATTCCATCTTTAGCCAGGGGGAGAGAGTTATTAGTGTGATGGAGGAGTAAAGAGGTACAGATGGTGTGGTTTGGTGTGGTTGGAGGAATGTTTCATTGAGGATGAAGGTATTGATGTTGCAACAGGTTATACTTCAAAAGGAGCCTCTTGGTAGGTAGGGAGAGGTTGTTGCTATATATGACGTTGTTGTGCTGTCGCCCTATGATGAGAGGCCTTCGCTAAAAGGGGTGGATATTTTGGAGGATGATGGTAAAGAAAACAATGATGTCCTCAGCAATAGGGGGTGGGGGTGGATGGAGGGTGTTGTCAGAATGGGTGGGATGACAGGTTTGATGGATGCGAGTTTGGCCTAGCAGTTGGCAGAGTAAGCATCGTGAGCATCATTGCAAGTGTCGCAATTGGGAGAGGGGACCTAAGTTGGGATATTGCTTAAGGAAGTGCAGTTACTTACAACGGGGGCAGGAGGGAGGATTCTTACAATCAGCAGTAAGGTGGATAGCAGGCATTTTTGGCGTCTCTAGGATTGTGTGTGTGTGTGGGGGGGGGGGGGGGGTATATTTGGAGGGTTCGAACTTGTGATGGAAGCTGAAGATGAGGAGGTGGACAATGGTGGGAGCATACACT
This sequence comes from Schistocerca gregaria, assembly GCF_023897955.1. Taxonomy (NCBI): domain Eukaryota; kingdom Metazoa; phylum Arthropoda; class Insecta; order Orthoptera; family Acrididae; genus Schistocerca; species Schistocerca gregaria. Next base: position 779,918,158 of record NC_064922.1, read on the forward strand.
GTGAATATTCATGTTAGGAATGTGGGACCAGAGTTAGCTTCAAACTAACCCAGACACTACTGAATACATGGACGTTGCTCCATCTCCTGCCCCTTCCCCCCAGCTGTCCACACCTCTCTCCTATCCCACCCTGACCCTCAATTCCTAAACGGCAAATTCCTCATGCGCCAAATCAGAAAGCATGTCTCCCACAAACCATCCCCCACAAAGACTTGGTCCTCATTAAATCAGCCAGTCCCAAATTACACACAGATCAACTTCCTCAAACTCCCCTGTGTTACCTTTGGTCCTCATGTCACTCTCAGTCCCTTCACCACCACCCCCTTGTCCAGACAACCCCAACCTCCTCACTGTCCACCCACCCCCACTGTCCACCCACCCTCACTGCCTTGATCATAGAGCTTGGCCCCAAGATCATGGCAGGTAGGGTGGTCACAGAACTCAATTCCAATTCTTCCATAGAAGTCCACACTGCTCACAATACAGTATACATCTCGTATATTTTGTTATTACTCCAAAAGATTGGCTTGATGCCAGTTCAGAGCAGAATTTCACCCACACGTTCAGTGACCCCTTGCACGTATCGTACGTTATGTTCTGTGCTTTCTTCTGCTTTTCCCTATTAACTTCATCCTTTATCGTCATAGTTTTGTCTCTCATAATCTTGCCATAACCATTGGCTCCAGAAACGTATCTAAGGTATCGTAGTTCCACCTTCAGGTGTTCGTCATCTCTGATCCTTCCTGGTTAAAGTGTGAAGGCCGGACTTCTGCGTAGGACAATGGTGGGAGGAGGCGTGGAGGTACCTTCCCATGCTGGTGACTTCCCTGTATACTCTGTGGCTTTCCGTAATCTTCTACATCGAGAAGAAGCAGCACCCCATCCCTTTAATTTCAGGTGGAAAGAGGAATTTTATGAATAGACGGACGATGTATCTATGGGTTCCCTTCTCTCGCTTATTGAAGCAGACAATTTCATGGAAGCATTTGAACAAACAGCTCTCCAGTCCGCACCATTACGCCTTGATTGCTGGCTCAGTTTTTTGATGATGCTTCCGTCATCTGGCCACATGGAAAGGAAAACCTACAGAAGTTCCGCCAACATTTTAATCAACAGTATAGTGAAATACAATTTACTATGGCATTGAAAAGAATGGGATGGTGCCTTTCCTCGACTTGTGTGTTTACCGAGAGCCTGATGGTAAACTTGGCCGCAGTGTATACAGAAAAGCTGGTACCTCCACGCCTTCTCCCACCATCGTCCTACGTAGAAGAAGTCCGCCATTCACACTTTAACCAGGAGGGCCCACAGAATAGAGATGACAAACAACTGAAGGTGGAAGTACGATACCTTAGATACATTTTCGGAGCCAATGGTAATGACAAGATTCTGAGAGACAAAGCTATGACGATAAAGAACGAAGTCAATAGGGAAGAGCAGGAGGAAGCACAGAACATAATCCTATTACGATATGTACAAGGAGTCACTGAACATGTGGGCGAAATTCTCCTCCGAGCTGGCATCAAGCTAATCTTTTGGAGTAATAACAAAATATACGAGATGTACTAGGCTCAACGGAATATGCTGTTGACAAAGCTGACACCGCAGGAGTCTACGAAATCGGTTGCGAATGTGAACTGGTGTATGCAGGCGAGACGGAACGGCCGATCAGAACACAATTTGCAGAGCGTGAAAGATATATCCGTCTCGGACAACGCACCACGTCAGCGGTGGCGGAACACCAGGGTGAGTGTGATAAAGAGAACATAACCCTATTACGATATGTACAAGGAGTCACTGAACATGTGGGCGAAATTCTCCTCCGAGCTGGCATCAAGCTAATCTTTTGGAGTAATAACAAAATATACGAGATGTACTAGGCTCAACGGAATATGCTGTTGACAAAGCTGACACCGCAGGAGTCTACGAAATCGGTTGCGAATGTGAACTGGTGTATGCAGGCGAGACGGGACGGCCGATCAGAACACAATTTGCAGAGAGTGAAAGATATATCCGTCTCGGACAACGCACCACGTCAGCGGTGGCGGAACACCAGGGTGAGTGTGATAAAGAGATTTCGTGAAGTCCGCGTGCTGGCGAAACAGCCATTTACGTCGAGGAGGAAGGTTAGAGAGGTGATAGAAATAGCCAAACGCTCAACAACGTGAACTGAAAGGACGGGTACAGGCTTTCTTTTTGTTTATTTGGCCTTTGAGTGTGTACTCAATTTAGCCATCGGCAACACATAGTGACAATGTACACATAATTGAATAAACAAATACAGAAATGCATATTTACAAGAATAAAAAGCTTAACTGTTACAGTTTTGTACACAATGTTTTAAAAATTGAATTGAAATGAATTGGAAAATACTTAAATAAGTCTTGGCTTACAATTCACATCTGTTCTGAAATATCTCATCAGCAAGACATATTTATAATTTACGTACACCATTAAAACCTACAGATTGTAACCAGTACTCTTGATGAAGTTAACTATCACTTTATATAGACGAACGTGTTTAGTACACAAAAGAGAAGAAAGCTGATTGAGGAAGACGGTAGCCCATACTCAACAATGTCTTCAGAAAGACCAACCGTTCACGGTCAAATTTGGGGCACATAAATAAGATGTGGTCGACATCAGCTTCCGACTCAGGATCACACTCACATGCTGGTGAACTGTAAACGTTGATCCGATGTAGATGTTGTGGGAAAGAGGCATGATTGAAGCGGAGTCTTATGATGGTAGAAATCGTGGATCGGTCCAGATGTGTCCTCATGGACCACGGTTGTGAAGGAATCCGAGGCTGTAGCACTGCGTAATAACCGCCTTTTGTCTGTTGAGAAACGTTCCACATTTCCTGCCATTGTTGCCTTGCGTGATCCTTGACTTCACGTAAGTAATCTGTATAAGGAAGGTGCAGATCCAGGACGGTGCCTAAGGTTGCCGCTTGTTTGGCTAATGCATCAGCTTCATCATTATAGAGGATACCAGAGTGGGAAGGCACCCAAAACAAATGGATCGTCCGGCCCGTGCTTGTGCTGCGAATATATTCAGATATCACATCCAAGATATAACGGTTAGTTGTTTTGTTCCATCGACTGTACTGAATGTTTTTAAAAACGCTTTGCGAGTCAGATACTACCAATATCTTGGGAAAGGAAGCGCTAGAGACAAACTTAAGTGCTTCCAAAACTGCCACTGTCTCCACCGTAAAAATAGAAGTGCTCATAGGCAGTTTGAAGGTTTTGCGGATCTGGATCTGAGGGCAGAAAAAAGCGCATCCTGTACACTCTTCTTGCGGAATTTTGGAGCCATCGGTATATACACAGAGAAAACCCGGCCATTGTGCTTGAACAAGACGACTAAAGCCAACGTTGACATTAGTACTGTCCAGCCAGGTCGTACTTAAATAATGGACTGGGATCTGGGAGCAGAGCGTTTGAAGATCATATTCAAAAACAGGTAGATGCGCTGAACGCCTTATAGAATGTATGACAGGTGACCAAGTGTTAAAGCTGGCACAAACGGCTAGCACTTTATTCCTTCTGTGGGATGCAATCCACAGTCGATAAATACAGTCTCTATTTTGATAGACGGAACTGTCCATAACGGCCATGCTTTGAATGTAGAATTTGTCCGATAACATTTGGCGCCTAATGCTCAAGGGTATCTCCCCTGATTCTATTAAAAGGGCGTTGGTAGGCGTCGATCGCATGGCTCCAAGACAGGTACGAATGGTTCTACACTCCTGGAAATGGAAAAAAGAACACATTGACACCGGTGTGTCAGACCCACCATACTTGCTCCGGACACTGCGAGAGGGCTGTACAAGCAATGATCACACGCACCGCACAGCGGACACACCAAGAACCGCGGTGTTGGCCGTCGAATGGCGCTAGCTGCGAAGCATTTGTGCACCGCCGCCGTCAGTGTCAGACAGTTTGCCGTGGCATACGGAGCTCCATCGCAGCCTTTAACTCTGGTAGCATGCCGCGACAGCGTGGACGTGAACCGTATGTGCAGTTGACGGACTTTGAGCGAGGGCGTATAGTGGGCATGCGGGAGGCCGGGTGGACGTACCGCCGAATTGCTCAACACGTGGGGCGTGAGGTCTCCACAGTACATCGATGTTGTCGCCAGTGGTCGGCGGAAGGTGCACGTGCCCGTCGACCTGGGACCGGACCGCAGCGACGCACGGATGCCCGCCAAGACCGTAGGATCCTACGCAGTGCCGTAGGGGACCGCACCGCCACTTCCCAGCAAATTAGGGACACTGTTGCTCCTGGGGTATCGGCGAGGACCATTCGCAACCGTCTCCATGAAGCTGGCTACGGTCCCGCACACCGTTAGGCCGTCTTCCGCTCACGCCCCACCATCGTGCAGCCCGCCTCCAGTGGTGTCGCGACAGGCGTGAATGGAGGGACGAATGGAGACGTGTCGTCTTCAGCGATGAGAGTCGCTTCTGCCTTGGTGCCAATGATGGTCGTATGCGTGTTTGGCGCCGTGCAGGTGAGCGCCACAATCAGGACTGCATACGACCGATGCACACAGGGCCAACACCCGGCATCATGGTGTGGGGAGCGATCTCCTACACTGGCCGTACCCCTCTGGTGATCGTCGAGGGGACACTGAATAGTGCACGGTACATCCAAACCGTCATCGAACCCATCGTTCTACCATTCCTAGACCGGCAAGGGAACTTGCTGTTCCAACAGGACAATGCACGTCCTCATGTATCCCGTGCCACCCAACGTGCTCTAGAAGGTGTAAGTCAACTACCCTGGCCAGCAAGATCTCCGGATCTGTCCCCCATTGAGCATGCTTGGGACTGGATGAAGCGTCGTTTCACGCGGTCTGCACGTCCAGCACGAACGCTGGTCCAACTGAGGCGCCAGGTGGAAATGGCATGGCAAGCCGTTCCACAGGACTACATCCAGCATCTCTACGATCGTCTCCATGGGAGAATAGCAGCCTGCATTGCTGCGAAAGTTGGATATACACTGTACTAGTGCCGACATTGTGCATGCTCTGTTGCCTGTGTCTATGTGCCTGTGGTTCTGTCAGTGTGATCATGTGATGTATCTGACCCCAGGAATGTGTCAATAAAGTTTCCCCTTCCTGGGACAATGAATTCACGGTGTTCTTATTTCAATTTCCAGGAGTGTATATTGAAGAGTATCTAATTTGGAGAGATGAATCTTTGACGCAGTGTGGTAGAATTGACAGCCATAGTCTAATCGATATCGAATTATCCCTCGGTACATGGTGAGTAAATCACTCTTGTGCGTTCCCCACCAGACACGAATGAGTGATCTGATTACATTTAAACCTTCTTCACACTTGGTAACGGTGGATCGGACGTGGGGCGCCCAGCTTAACCGAGAGTCAAAAAACATCCCCAGAAATCGAACGTGAGATTTTATTTGGAAGGTGTGCTTGCCACAGGTAATGTGATCTTCAGTGCGAGCTGTCGTCGACTTGGAGAAGGGAAAGACTGCTGATTTCTCAGCCGAGATCTCCAGCCCATTGATAGAGAGCCACTCATCGATGTGTGCGATGGTTGTGGTTAATTACGTTTTATCCTGAAGATATGAAGCAGCAGTAGAATAAACACATATATCATCAGCATACTGTAGGATTTTTGTGCGGGGGGATTAAGCTTGCGTTGTAGATCGTGCGTATATATACAGGAGAGGACTTAAAATTGCATCTTGCGGCAAGCCCTGGGAGACATAAAAAGGTTCGATGATGGTACCTTTGAAACGGACGTATATCGTTCTTTGAGTAATCAGGGTACTGATACCGTAGATCATCCGTGAAGGAATTCCGAATCCTGCCAGATTGTCCAAGAGTATCGGTATTTGTACGTGATCATATGCACCCTTAACGTCAAGAAAAGCTGCCACTACTGTCTCTTTCGTTTGAAAGGCTGACGTGAGATCCATATTAAACAAAAACAGGTTATCCATGGTCCCTTTGCCTTTTCTGAAGCCGTATTGACTCCGAGGCAACAAATTACTTTTTTCAAGCCTCCGTTCTAGTCTCCTTTTTACCATTCGTTCCAGTGTTTTTGCAACACACGACGACAAGGCAATAGGTCTACACTTAGTACCGACATTTGGATCTTTACCACTTTTGAGAATTGGAATTATTACTTGCGTCTTCCATGTTGATATGAGGTCTTTCTTCATCCAGTACTGATTAAAAATGTTCAAGAGAAAGTCTTTCGCTTCTATAGGCAGATGTGCGAGCATAGAGTAGTGTATATGATCAATGCCAGGGCAACTGTCGCTCGATACTTTAATAGCTTCGTTGAGTTCTTCTTTAGAGAAAGGACGAAGGAGAACATGATAGCGGTCTTCTTCAGCAGAGAACCGATGGTCTAAAAATGGCACCGTGGGAGGAGCGATTGTGTCTATGAATTCCTCTAACCAGGCCGTGGTAGCAGGAGGGGAGGAAGACAGTCTTCTTGTTCTAAAAGCTTTTATTTTATGCCAGATGCTTGCCACACTGGTTTCATTATTCAGGGACAGGCAAAATTGTTTCCAACTGTCCTTCTTGGTTTTCTTCAGGAATTTGTTAACTCGCGCATTCACTTTTTGCACAGCCAAGAAGTTGTCCAATGAAGGATTCTGACGATAGGTTTTCAAGGCGAGTCGCCGAGAGCATTCAGAATTCCACCAAGGAGGAGAGCGGTGCTTCATTACTGTAAACTCTTTTGCTGATGCCAGCTGCGACATTCATAGCATTGAGTAAAACTGGGTATGCATCTTGGTCCCGTAAGTCACGTCTCGTATTTGCGAGTGCCCGCTGAACCGTTTCCTTATAAGAGGCCCATTTGGCTTCCTTGATTTTCCACGTACTATTAGAGTAACAGATGTGCGTAGTATCGGCGTTGATGTTAATGTGAAACTCTATTGGGAGATGATCGGATCGGGTATAGGCTTCCGGCGTCCTTGCTGCCAGCAGCGACAACGCAACTGGAGGACTGCGCGCGCAAAGCAACTCACACAGGCGCGCGGGAGACCGCGGTGGCCGTACGTACACAGAGCGCTGGCACGCCGCAGCCCGCACCTGCCAACAAGTAAACAGCGCTACGTCACAGTTACCGCCCGTCTCTAATTCGCCTGTTTCCACCAAAGGCAAGAAGTAATGTAAACACAAATCAGACAAGTATTTATCCACCAATGACAAGGAATAATATAAAGACCAACAAAGAACTCCTAACACCCGTTGTCATATCCCCAAGTACCCTATCAAATTACGTAAACAGCTTCCTCTGCTACTATATAACATCTAAAGTCTCTCTTACTCATCAATCAAGCTCATCACAAAGCCCTGAGGAAAATCTGTTCGCAATAGCGGCCGAAACTTCGGTCAATTTTATGTATTGACAAAGCGGTCAACAGCCCTGAAGAATTTTATTGACACTGACAACGGCCGACGTAGCCTGCGCTTACAAGAGTGTACTTAATTTAAAAAATAAATCCAACACCTCAACAGTGTAATTGTTACGCAGCTACAGTGTAATGGTTACATAGCAATAATGAAATTTCTGTAAAAAATGGACCCAACATCTCCACATTGAATTATTATACAGGGTGTTACAAAAAGGTACGGCCAAACTTTCAGGAAACATTCCTCACACACAAAGAAAGAAAATTTGTTATGTGGACATGTGTCCGGAAACGCTTACTTTCCATGTTAGAGCTCATTTTATTACTCCTCTTCAAATCACATAAATCACGGAACGGAAACACACAGCAACAGAACATACCAGCGTGACTTCAAACACTTTGTTACAGCAAATGTTCAAAATGCCCTCCGTTAGCGAGGATACATGCATCCACCCTCCGTCGCATGGAATCCGTGATGCGCTGATGCAGCCCTGGAGAATGGTGTATTGTATCACAGCCGTCCACAATACGAGCACGAAGAGTCTCTACATTTGGTACCGGGGTTGCGTAGACAAGAGCTTTCAAAAGCCCCCATAAATGAAAGTCAAGAGGGTTGAGGTCAGGAGAGCGTGGAGGCCATGGAATTGGTCTGCTTCTACCAATCCATCGGTCACCGAATCTGTTGTGCGAACACTTCGACTGAAATGTGCAGGAGCTCCATCGTGCATGAACCACATGTTGTGTCGTACTTGTAAAGGCACATGTTCTAGAAGCATAGGTAGAGTATCCCGTATGAAATCATGGCGGTGAATCGAGGAAGTACAGTACATACTGACGAAACTAAAATGAGCTCTAACATGGAAATTAAGCGTTTCCGGACACATATCCACATAACATCTTTTCTTTATTCGTGTGTGAGGAATGTTTCCTGAAAGTTTGGCCGTACCTCTTTGTAACACCCTGTATAGGAAAAGTGTACTTTGTTTAAAGAATGTCTCTGACACTTAAAAGTGGGATACATCCACTAGAGCTCTGCATTTCTATGAAAACAACCGCTCGAGCATTTCCCATTTCGTGCCGCTGCTCGACGGTGCGGCTGCGGTACGGCTGTGGCCGTCTAATGCATCACGTGGCCGGTTGTCCTCCACCTCTCGGTTATCGGTTGGACTGTCGAGCACCGCCGGTCGCTCGAGAGTACTCAGAATCTCGGCCGGTGACAGTACAACCGCCGCGTGCTCTACAGTGCCGAATCGCATTAGAAACCGCGTGTAAACGCAGTTGACGAGCTGACTTTGAGCAGGGCAGACAGCGTTATGGATACACCAAGTATAGGTCGTAAATGGAGAGAATTAGGAGCGGCTCATTAGTCCCGAAGCCTGTCACGCAGGCTTCTGCTGGTTTCGTGCAATGTACCACATGTGATACCATACTTTCGTAACAGTGAAGCACAACAGGTATGATTCGGCACTGCAAAAGTAAATGCGGAGCAGAAGTCCACCGTCCACTTGCAGTACCAAGTAGCGTAAAGAAAGTTGTTGTTGATAGGTTGGTCGATATGAGTGGAACAGATTTGCTACCGTTAAATACTTGTAGTAAGATTGGCTTCAAGAATTATTCGCAGGAGCTCATCAATGTTGGCGCCACTTACGGCAAAGTCAGTATAGAAGATGTTCTTCCTCACCCTACCACTGCATCGCGGCATATTAAAGAAAAGGCAGAGAAAATACGAGTGACAATGGTGCCCAAGCTAATATGTGCCTTAAAGAACAAAATGTGCGCTTTAGACGCTGATCTGCGGTCTGTTAACTACGAGAAGAGAATTTTTTTGACTGTGACGCGAATTATGTGAATGATGAGTGGCAGCTAGAAACGCTTGTTTTGAAAATACCCGAGTTTCCGGACGTACCTAAGACAGGCGAGAACATACGGCACGAAATCGAAGAGCGGATGCTTGAGTTACTTTGTCACCGAACAAGAAGCGAATATGAAGAAGGCACTTGAATCTTACGACCGTTTGCCTTGCTTTGACCACTGATTGGTGACTGCGCTTCGTCACCATTTCAAGAGACGTTTTTAGAAGACGAAGCTCCTGAAATCCTGTCGTGTCTACTATCAGCAAGAACTATAGTGGGATATTTGAAGAGATCGGGTCACTCGGGGCGTCTGCGACACTCTGTGAAGCAACAAGCTGTTACTCGGTGGAACAGTATACTGTTATGCTCAATTTCGTCACAAGTCAAATCGACGATATTCGAGATGTACTAGAATCCCGGGGGCAATCGACACTCTTAGAAACCTTCCAAGAAGGGTGCGTACGAGACGTTGTCGCTTTTGTAACCCCCTTTAAAGAAGCGAGTTTGGATTTGGGAACTGCAAAGATAACAACGCTGGAACGTGTGCTGCCGTGGTACAAGTGTCTGTTACATCAGTGTGTACCAATAGACAGTGACAACGAGATAAGAACACTTTCGATAGGTTTCGATCCTTTATACAACTGTTGAATTTTCAGAGTGCAGTTATGTATATTGGGTTTCCTTTTCAGCTCATGGCGAAAATAAAAAGGAGAGCAGCATACTTCATCGCAGAGAAGTGCAAAACTGAGGCTATCCATTACGTTGCCACGGTTCTATGGCCATCACGGCGTCATTTGAAAAAAAAAAAAAAAACTCACAGCAGACGAAAAGCAAGCCGCGTATGCTGAAGCTCGACGATTTTACTCGGAACTGCCCGTAAATGGTAAGGTTCATTCACTGAAACCAATTAGTAAACGAATGTTTGTTTCTCTGATTTGCCATCTTTCGTTAGATCAACATTTATTCCGTCTACAATGTGATATTTGGGAAAGGTTTCGCAGCTTAAACATTCCACAATGCGTTTTGATGTAATTTGTGCGATATATATAAAATGTCACCGTAAATATAGTCGTTTAGTAACCAGTAATTCTAACTACGGTGTGTACATATTTGAAGGTGACAGGAATATCTTCCAGATGTTTTCATTCATGTTTAGAGTTCATTCAATCAAACAGTGACCAAGTTCTTCCCATAAAAAAGTCCAGGTTGGACTGGAGTTCGGATGAGGATGACGAAGATGGACACACAGTTTCTACCAATGAGCTTGACAGGTACCTTTCGCTCTCCAAATCCGACTGTAGCTACGCCGAAGGACAAATTTTGCAGTGGTGGAAAACGCGCGCGGGGTTATTTCCAAGGCTGCTGGTAGTTGCCAGAAGAGTTATCTGTATTCCTGCCACTAGTGCTGTCACCGAGAGAAATTTTAGCCAGGCCGGTCACCTGCTGTCCATCAAAAGATCGTGCCTGGTATCAGACCAGGTGGATGATGTCTTATTGATCCATCACAAATACGTAAGTGTTGACAACATACCACGTAATCACAAGGAAAGAAACATTCCTCAAACTCTATAAATGTATGATTCCACTTCCATTGACTTCACAGGAAGAAGTTCAAGCCGCCAGCTGTAGTAATAACTCCAGGAACACAAATGACGCCTGTGTATCGGCGAGCACCACCGACGAAAAACGAATTGTATAGTCATGATTCACTTGTAACGTTATTTACAGGTTCAGAAATTAACGTGTGTGCAACAAAATTTCGTGAGTGTTACTTTTAACTCCGTCATTCCTTCCCGATCCTGCATTCAATATTAGTACAGCGTATACGTGGCCGAGTTTGGAGATAGGCTACACATAGTCCATGATTAGACTACTGTGTTCCCGTTTGTCTACTGAACAGAACAAAATACTAAATAGAGACATTACAGTTTTTAACGTTACAGTTGTTGGAATACATGATAACCTCAAAAGCGAAACTCCAGTAGTCTGCAACATATTAACAAACATCAAATGTAACATATACAAGTGTATTATTTAGGTCATAGAACTGGTAGTAAACAACGAAAGACATTTGTAAATGAAATATGGCTCTGAGCACTAAGGGACTGAACATCTATGGTCATCAGTCCCCTAGAACTTAGAACTACTTAAACCTAACTAACCTAAGGACATCACGAGGCAGAGGAAATCCCTGACCCCGCTGGGAATCGAACCCGGGAACCCGGGCGTGGGAAGCGAGAGCGCTACCGCACGACCACGAGATGCGGACTAAAAGAAATAAGTGAGTGGTTAATGTGAGGCGGTGGCCTCTGATCTCAAGGAGTGTGACGAAGCGCCGCTCGCTGGCACTGAGTCCACCGGTTACTGGCCACCGGCCGAGCGTTTGGCGCACTCGGCCGACCTCTGGCGATCGGCTGCCCACAGCCGGCGGAAGAGGACGCTCTGCCGCGTACTCCCGAGAGCCAGACGGACGAGCGGGACTCGCCGGTAAAAATCGGAGATAATGCAGACCTCTAACATCCACTCTCTCGTCTCCCCTTGTTCAAGAAACTGGTCTGTAATAATGAAAAATCGTCCTCGTTCATCCCACAGGTGTTCTAAGATCCTCTCGCTATAGTATCATGGTGCACATGTCTGCCAGGACATGTGTCCTCTTGACATTGAATGTAGGGAGGAAACCTGTTAGGACACGAGAGCTAGTTCCATCATCATGAACCGCTGTCTTGGCTGGGTGGATTTATATGACAGTTCACAGAGGTAGCCATCTTGGCCTGTGAAGTCACAGAGGATGTCATGTTAGTCTGCCATCTCGACTAAAAAGTTATTCTAATTAAGTCAGCAATAAGAATCCTGTTATAGCAGAGTAATAAATTAAAGTATCCTAATTGGGAAACAAATTAGCCTAGTTAAGTCAACAATAGGGATAATGGTGACAAGAGGTCAGACGCCATATGTCTTATCTAGGGTGATTGGCAGCCATGCAGGCTGTGCTGAAAGCCCCCACCGCAATAGGATAACTGATCTCGATTTTCCTACCAACAGGACAAGTTGCCTAGAGGGATTGGAGGAGGAAGAGGGCGTGGGGGACGGGGGAGATGAAAAGGAGTCATAGATCATTGCTAAAGGTGAAGTAGACCTGGCAACATTGCTGACTGCACTGAAACGGTCAAAATTTTTCTACTGGTGTGCTGAAGATGATCACTTCTATTATTATAATCAAAAGCTATAGTGTTCTTTCTCTTAGTTCGGGCATTATCTTACGATTTTTCACACTTACAGAGAGCTGTCACTGAATGGAAATTTTGTCCAAGTCATTCTGCAATTCCTTGCCAACGTCCAACGACAACACCCTCCTGTACACAACACCACCATCAGCAAGTAATCTCATAGTGCTGCTGATTATACCTGACAACTCGTTTATGTATACTGAGAAAATTAGCGGTCCTTCTGTGCTTCCTTGGGGGCACATCTGAACATTATTCCGTTTCTGTAAAGTAATTGCCATCCACTGTAACATACTGGGTTCTGTTAAATAGTCACCAAAACTGTCACACCTTTACTAATTACTCCTCAGTCGACGATGTGCTACTATGTCGAACGCCTCTATCATCCTTGTATTTTACAAATTGTAGGGCACTAAATAATTTGTACAGAAATCGGTTTCTAGAATTCTCGTCACAAAGTACGAGGGCACAGGAAAAGTTTCTCTGCCTGATTGTCGAACTTTTTTTGCCACAGTTAATTTACTTTTCGAGGTAGTATCGTTCTAGGCTATTACATTGTGATGAAGGTTCTTCCGACGATTGGACTCCATATCCCAAGAATGACGCTGGAGGGTCTTCAAAAATTATCCTCTAAGAATGCCCTATATTCTACTTTCTGAATCATAAACAATTTCCAGTCAGACATTTCTCCAGATGTGTGAGCTGCCGGCAGTCAGTGTGAATCCTAGTGAATGAGCTAGAAGCACTCACAATTCGTTCTTTGGCTCCTAGTGCCGAAACATCTTCGTGGGCTGAACGTCAGGTAGTGTGGACAGTTTTTCTAAGTAAATTAACAGAGGTTCTAGATAAAATCTCAACTACAATGCGCAGATATCACAGATGAAAACAGTAGCACCTTCGTAAACGTTGTTTACAGTTTCGACATGTCACTGTTGGTCAATAGCGCAACAGTGATAGGTACGAAAGCAGAAGCGACAATTGACCATGTGCCATAAACAGGAATAGGGAAAAATGTAATTTAGCTGTATAACAATGAAATCAGACATGGAAATAATTCCTGCGCTGCAGGCATACAAAAGAACTTTATCAGCCTCCAAAACTCTAGATTTTTCAAAAAATGTAGTAAACGAATGGTGGGATGAAATATATAGTGGAACGAATGAAACTGCAAAGTTCTATAAGCTTTCACAATTGTTTAATCTGAACTTTGAAAACTCATTTGATGAGGTATCCATAATAGCAAGTATCAGCAAGGCTCTTCATACCCCAAAGCACCTCAACCCTTTTTTTAAAAAAAGAAAGTCATAATGAGCCAGAATTTTAGAGGGACAGGCAAACGGAAGCGTACTTGAATTTCGCAGGTCTGCGTATGGTTGTGTGTATATTATTTGTACTCGTTCAAGAGTTACAGAGAAATTGCCACAAAAATTCCCGAAAAGAAATATAACATCGGTAAACAACTACGATCTAAGTCCAAAGATGTTATTACCAACAGAGCGTGATGTCAGTAAAACTGTACAAAAGCTAAATAATAAACAGTCAGCAGGCCTACAGGCCTAGATGAAGTACCATTCTTTTTACTGAAACAACACACACAGAGCACACAATCTCCTTCAACAAGAGTAACAGCTGAGTCATTCATACAAATATAATGCAGAACACATATAAAACTAAAGGCATATTTCCCTATTGCCATCATTCTGAAATATAATACGACATGTTGTAAAAGATAGATAAAAGAAACACTGGAATAAACACAACTTTCTAAGTGACCTCAGTTTTTGTTTCGAAGTGACCGAAGTACTTAATTAACCATACCAGAATTTTCAAAAGTGATACTTGACGCTGTTGAAAAGAAAGAGTGTATCATAGGAATAATCTTTGATCTGTCTTAGGCTTTTTATGTTGTTACTTACAAGACTCTATTAAGTAAAGTAGACTCATTAATAATAAGAGTTTTGGGAAATGACTAGTTCCGATAATTCTGCTACACAGAATGGGACAAACCTCAAATAAGTCTAAAATTTTAGTGAAACATTTATCAGAACCGAAATACATTCCTATAGGAGTCCCTCATGCTCACACACACTGGCTAATACTGTTCTTGATTTACATCAGTAGCTTTCGCAATAGTGTCGGTGAAGAAAAAACTTCTCTTTGCTGGTAGCATCAACATTATAGCCACAGAAAAGCCAAAAGAATTCCTTGCAGAGAATGCAAAAGCAAACCATCATGGATGTTTACAGTTGATCAATACGCAATGATGTTATATTGAATATGAGAAAAAGCAAATGCAGTGAATTTCAGAGGTAAAGTAACACTTTTAAATAAAAAATAGGTGTTGCCTCAACCTACTGCACAACGCACACAAAAATTCTAGGAATGATGACTGATGCTCGGCTGAAATGGTGTGAACACACAAACATACTTGCAAACAAAACGCCATCTGCATGCTATTGCCTCAAAATCCAGCCATCACAGTGAGTGCCATTTGTTACATACTGTTCAGACGCTATGGAACAATTTTCAGGGGATCAAATGCACAAAATATGAATACTGTTTTGAAACTGCTTAAAAGAGTCATTATAATAAAAACCGATTATAAAGATCTGTTCAAAACATGGGTGTTTTAACAACGCATTGTGAGTACATCTACCAATTTGTTATGCTCATCAAAAATAACATTGATACTGCTTTCTCGTCCGTCTCCCCTCCCCATGAACCTTGGATCTTGCCGTTGGTGGGGAGGCTTGCGTGCCTCGGCGATACGGATAGCCGTACCATAGGTGCAACCACAGCGGAGGGGTATCTGTTGAGAGGCTCCTGAAGAGGAGAAGCAGCCTTCTCAGTAGTTGCAGTCTGGATGACTGATCGATCTCGCCTTGTAACATCAACCAAAATGGCCTCGCTGTGCTGGTACTGCGAACGGCTGAAAGCGAGGGGAAACTGCAGCCATAATTTCTCCCGAGGGTATGCAGCTCTACTGTTTGATTAACTGACGATGGAATCCTCTTAGGTAAACTATTCCGGAGATAAAATAGTCCCCCCGTTCCGATCTCAGGACGGGGATTACTCAGGACGGCGTCGTTTTCAGGAGGAGCAAAACTGGCTTTCTATGGCTGGGAGCACGGAATGTCAGTTCCTTAATGGGACAGGTGGGTTATAAAATTTAAGAAGGACAATAGGCACGCTAAATTCAGATATAATGGGAATAAGTGAAGTTCGGTGGCAGGAGCAACTGGACTTCTGGTTAGGTTGTAAGTAGGCTGTTTAGGCTTTTATGTTGGTAATGCCACGTAACGCTCTGTATGAAAATCACTGACTGTGCTGTGTGCAGTCCGTGGCTGGTTTACATTGTTGGAATATTTGTAATTGTAGTGTTGGGCAGTTGGATGTGAACAGCGCGTAGCGTTTTGCAGTTGGAGGTGAGCCGCCAGCAATGGTGGATGTGGGGGGAGAGAAAAAAGAAATTACATATATATATATATATATATATATATATATATATATATATATATATATATATATACATATAACTTTTGAACACTTTTAAGGTAAATACATTGTTTGTTCTCTATTAAAATGTTTCATTTGCTAACTATATGCCTATCAGTAGTTAGTGGCTTCAGCAGTTAGAAATTTTTATTTAGCTGGCAGTGTTGACGCTAGCTGTATTGCAGTAGTTCGAGTAACGAAGATTTTTGTGAGATAAGTGATTCATGAACGGTATAGGTTACTGTTAGTCAGGGATGTTCTTTGGTAGGGATATGGAAAGACAATTTTCGTTGCTCTAAAATATTGTGTGTCAGTTTAGTGAGGATCAGAATAAATAAAGAGAGAAATGTCTGAGTACGTTCAGTTTTGCTCAGCTGTCTGAAAATCAAATAATGTAAGAGGTTTACCAGCACTGTCATTTAAAAAAATTTCTAAGAGGACGTTTCAAGGTGAATACAGGACTATAAATACAAAATCAAGTAGGCGTAGTGCAGAAGTAGGTTTAATAACGGATAAAAAAATAGGAACGCTGATCAGCTACTATGAACAGCATAATGAACGCATATTGCATCGAAGATAGACACGAAGCACACGTGAAGCCCATATCCACCACAGTAGTACAAGTTTATATGCCAACTAGCTCCGCAGATGAAGAGATTGAAATAATGCCTGATGAGATAGATTATTCAGATAGTTAAGGGAGACGAAAATCTGATAGTCACGGGGGACTGGAATCCGACAGTAGGAATAGGAAGAGGAGGAAAAGTAGAAGGTGCATGTGGACTGGGGGAAAGGAATACAAGAAGAAGCCATCTGGTAGAATTCTGCACAGAGCATAATTCAACTATAGTTAATACTTGGTTTAAGAATCGTGACATAAGGTTGTATATGTGGAAGAGATCTGGAGACATCGCAAGATTATATAATGGTTATATAATGGTAAGACAGTGATTTCGGAACCAGGGATAAACTGTAAAGCATTTCCAGGAGCAGATGTGGGCTCTGGTTACAATTTATTGGTTATGAACTGCAGGTTAAAACTGAAGAAACTGGGAAAAGGTAGGAATTTAAGGAGATGGAACCTGTACAAACTAAAAGAACCAGAGGTTTTAGGGAGTTAGAGGGACATTAGGGAACAACTGACAAGAAGAGGAGTAAGGAATACAGTGGAAGAAGAATGGATAGCTTAGAGAGATGAAGTAGTGAATACAGCAGAGGATCAAGTAAGTAAAAATACTAGGGCTAGCAAAAATCCTTGGGTAACACAAAAGATACTGAATTTAACTGATGAAAGGAGAAAATATAAGAGCGCAGTAAATGAAGCAGGCGAGGAGAATACAAAGTCTGAAAAATGAGATCGACAGGAAGTGCAGTATGGCTAAGCAGGAATGGCTGGAAGACAAATGTAAGGATATGGGACCATCTATCACCAGGGATAAGATAGATGGCGCCTAAAGGAGTATTAAAGAGACCTTTGGAGGAAAGAGAATCACCTGTATGGGTATGAAGAGGTCAAATCGAAAATCAGTCCTAAGCAAAGAAAGGGAAGCAGAAAGGTGGAAGGAGTATATAGAGAGTCTATACAAGTGAGATGTTCTTCACGGAAATATTATGGAAATGGAAGAGAACGTAGTTGAAGATGAGATGAGAGACAGGGTACTGCGTTAAGAATTTGGCAGAGTACTGAAAGACCCAAATCGAAACAAGGCCCCAGGAGTAGACAAAATTTTGTTAAAACTACTGACAGCCTTAGGAGTGCAGGCATAACAAAACTCTTCCATCTGGTAAGCAAGATTAGATTAGATTAGATTAATACTAGTTCCATGGATCATGAATATGATATTTCGTAATGATGTGGAACAAGTCAAATTTTCCAATACATGACATAATTAAGTTAATTTAACAACATAATTAAGTTAATATAACAACTTTTTATTTTTTAAATAATGTTTTTGTTTGTTTTTTTCCTTTTTTTTCTTAATTTATGTCTAAAAATTGCTCTATGGAGTAGAAGGAGTTGTCATTCAGAAATTCTTTTAATTTCTTCTTAAATACTTGTTGGTTATCTGTCAGACTTATGATACTATTTTGTAAGTGACCAAAGACTTTAGTGGCAGTGTAATTCACCCCTTTCTGTGCCAAAGTTAGATTTAATCTTGAATAGTGAAGATCATCCTTTCTCCTAGTATTGTAGTTATGTACACTGCGATTACTTTTGAATTGGGTTTAGTTGTTAACAACAAATTTCATAAGTGAGTATATATACCGAGAAGCTACTGTGAATATCCCTAGATCCTTAAATAAATGTCTGCAGGATGATCTTGGGTGGACTCCAGCTATTATTCTGATTACACGCTTTTGTGCAATAAATACTTTATTCCTCAGTGATGAATTACCTCAAAATATGATGCCATATGCAAGCAATGAGTGAAAATAGGCGTAGTAAGCTAATTTACTAAGATGTTGATCACCAAAATTTGTAATGACCCTTATTGCATAAGTAGCTGAACTCAAACGTTTCAGCAGATCATCAATGTGTTTCTTCCAATTTAATCTCTCATGAATGGACGCACCTAAAATTTTGAATATTCTACCTTAGCTATATGCTTCTGATTAAGGTCTATATTTATCAATGGCATCATACCAATTACTGTACAGAGCTGTATGTACTGTGTCTTATCAAAATTCAGTGAGGGTCCGTTTACAAGGAACCACTTAGTAATTTTCTGAAATACATTATTGACAATTTCATCAGTTAATTCTTGTTTGTCAGGTGTCATTACTATACTTGTATCATCAGCAAAGAGAATTAACTTTGTCTCTTCATGAATATAGAATGGCAAGTCATTAATATATATTAAGAACAACGAAGGACCCAAGACCGACCCTTGTGGAACCGCATTCTTGATAGTTCTCCAGTCTGAGGAATGTGCTGATCTTTGCATATTATGAGAACTGCTTATTTCAACTTTCTGCACTCTTCCAGGTAGGTACGAATTAAACCATTTGTGCACTGTCCCACTCATGCCAGATGCAAGATGCAAAATGCATGAGACAGTCGAGATACCCTCAAAGTTCAAGTAGAGTATAATAATTGCAACTCCAAAGCAAGCGGGTGCTGACAGGTGTGAAAATTACCAAACTATCAGTTTAATAACTCATGTTTACAAAATACTATCACGGTTCTTTACAGGAGAATGGAAAAACTGATAGAAGCCGACCTTGGGGAAGATCGGTTTGGATTCCGTAGAAACGATGGAACGAATGAGGCAATACTGACCTCAAGACTTCTCATAGAAGAGAGGCTAAGAAAAGGCAATCTACTTCATAGCATTTGTAGACTTAGAGAAAGCTTTCGACAATATTTACTGGGATACTCTCTTTCAAATTCTAGAGGTGGTTGGGGTAAAATACAGGGAGTAAAAGGCTATATACAGTTTATACAGATACCAGATGGAATTTGTAAGAGGCGAGGGAAGCAGTGGTTGAGAAGGGAGTGAGACAGGGCATTAGCACATCTTCGATATTATCCAATCTGTATACTGAGCAAGCAGTGAAGGAAACAAAACAAAAATTTTGCGTAGGAATTAAAGTCCAGTGAGAAGAAATAAAAAGTTAATGTCTGCCGATGACTTTGTAAGTTATTCAGAGACAGCAGAGGACTTGAAAGAGCACTTGAACGGAATGGACAGTGTCTTGAAAGGACGATATAAGATGATCAACAAATACAAAACGAGGATAATGGAATGTATTCATTTTAAATGAGGTGATGCTGGCGGAATTAGATTAGGAAGTGAGATACTTAAAGTAATAAGTGAGGTTTACTATTTGGGCAGCAAAATAGCTGATGGTCGATGTAGAAAGGGTATAAAATGTAGACTGGCAATAAAAAAAATCATTTCTAAAGAATCGAAATTTGTTAACATCGAGTATAGATTTCAGAGTCAGGAAGTCTTTTCTGAAGACATTTGTATGAATTGTAGACATGTATCGTAGTGAAACATGGAAGAGAAACAGTTTAGACAAGAAGAGAATAGAATCTTTTGTAATGTGGTACTACAGAAGAATGCTGAAGATTAGACGGATAGATCACGTAACTACCAAGGAGGTACTGAATAGAATTGGGGAGAAGAGAAATCTATGGCACAACCTGACAAGAAGAAGGGATCGTTCGGTAAGACACATTCTGAGGCATCAAGGGATATCAGTTTTGTACTGGAAGGAAGCGTGGGGGCAAAAATCGTAGAGGGAGACCAAGAGATGAATACAGTAAGCAGATTCAGAGGGATGTAGATTGCAATAGGCACTCGGAGATGAAGAGGCTTGCACATGATGGAGTAGCATGGAGAGCTGCATCAAACCAGTCATTGGACTGAAGTCAACAACAACAGCAACAACAACAACAACAACTACTACTACTACTAATACTGCTGTCCATGACAGTGGAACAAATTAAGGTATGTTTACCAAAAAAGATTTAATATGAAACTCAAAATTAAAGTGTTTGCTATGAAATAAAATTTTACAATAAGTTACCTAAGGATATTAAACAGTTTACTGAAACAAACTTAATCAAAAAGTTTGTTAAAAAGTGCTCGCTGTGCAATACATCCCATACAGTGAAGGATTACTTATATAACAAAGAGTAGTGGTTCGACAAAAAACGCCTTTATCATTTCCAACATATTTTGACACTACATTTTTTCTGTTTTTTGGTATTATTGCACTATTTTTTTCTGTTTTGGAAAACTTTACACCAAAGTTCAACAGTGGATGATACCAACAATTCTGCCTCTTTCTGAGCTCAACATCTCACTCACTTTAAAGATATAAGGACCCAATTACACACGTTTTTTAACATGGTCGGAAATGAAATTTGTTTGTGGCTACTTACTTACAAGTCGCCATTCGTCTTCCAAAATACTAAAAATACACCAAAATACACCACACTCCAAGGTCTGCCACAACCCCTGCAAACTATCGTAGGGACACCCTTACTACTACTACCACCACCACCGCCACCACCACCACCACGACCACCAACACTACTATAAAAAGCCGTGTAAAGAGAACTGTTCCATATATCACATTGGCAATGGATTTATACTGTTCGACAAACAAGAAGTACCAATGTAACAGACAAAAATTCCGTCTCTGAGCTACACCGAAAGCGTCTTAACTTTCTCCTCCTAGTCATACATGATTAGTATAAGCTTCTTTGTGGGAATGTCGCAACTTTGAGCTGGCAACGCAGCAGCTGTCGGAGAGACACCTATTCACGGCCAAGGTCAGAAAGAAATAAACTCATACTGGATGACGCGCTGATACTGCGCAGTGCAGTGATAGTAGTCAGCTGGCGCTCCAAGGTTGTTCAAGGACTCACACTGGCATTTCCGAGAGCTATTCCTGGGAGCTGCCGCATAAAGCTTTCAAATGGTCGTCTTGGATAACTGTTACCGCAGCCACAGTGTTCAACACTTAATGATTCTCGTCCCCCTACTCTTGTACCTACGTTTTTGCTTTTTGTTTCCAGCAGGTTCTCAGGGGAATTGCTGATCCTGCTTGCCACTACACAATGTGTTGGACCACGCCTTTCTGTAGTCACGAAAAAAAACCAGAACTTTAAATACAGTGTACCTGCACGTTATTTCAGAGGAGAAACCGAAAAGAGATGCATTAGCTTATCATCGGTATCCCGCTCGCTACGAATATTTAACGTTAGATTTCCACTCTCCCTCTCATTGACGTCATTGAATTGACGGCGAAGTAGACTACTGCCGCAAGTTATTAGGCTTTCTGTGACCCTATGTGAGACATAGTCTATGCCTTCTATATGCCTGCTGTCTAAAGTGGTAGAACTGGAGTCTAGCGATTGATACCTCGAAGGAAGAAGCCAAGTATATCAGTACCGAACCATTTAGTATGATTCATTTGATACGGACAGTTTTAGATATTATGTTCGCCATAGAGTGATACTATATTAAAAGAAGATAAATAACATCATTCGATTTTTTCCATGGCAGTCAAAAAAATGGACACCTCAGTGAGATCGCTTATAGACTGTTTGTGCGACATGTATGGCTGATAACATTAATCTTTTTTTAATGCCGTGGTGCTCAATGACCTAATCCTCATTCCTCATTTCTCTCTCTCTCTCTCTCTCTCTCTCTCTCTCTCTCTGTCTCTCTTAGTCTTCTGACTACTGACTGGTTTGATGTGACCCGCCACGAATTCCTTTCCTGTGCACCTGCAACACAACCTACGTCCTCTATTATTTTTTTAATGTATTCCAGTCTCTTTCTTTCCCTGCACACTTTTTACCTATGCACCGCCTCTGGCGCCATGGAAGTTATTCCCTGATTCATTCCTTATCTTGTCAGTCTCTGTAATATTCAACATTTGTCTGTAGCACTACATACCAAATGCTACGATTCCCTTCTTTTCCTGTTTTGCCACAGTCCATGACTCACTACCTTACAATGCTGTGTTCCAAACGTGCATTCTCTGAAATTTCTTCCTCAAATTAAGGCTTATGTTTGATACAAGTAGACTTCTCTTGGACAGGAATGCCCTTTTGGCCAGTGCTTTTTCCGTCCCCCTTGGTCTGTCCGTTGTGGGTTATTTTGCTGCCTAGGCAGAATAATTCCTTCGTGGTCCCCAATTCTCATGCCGAGTATCTCGCTGTTCCAATTTCTGCTACTTCTCATTATTTTGTCTTTCTTCGATTGACTCTTAATCCATATTCTGTACTCATTATACCGTTCATTCCATTAAACAGATCCTGTAAATCTGCTTTTCTTTCACTTAGGATATCAACGTCATCAGCGAATCTTATCATCGAAATCCTTTTACCTTGAATGTTATTACTACTCTTGAACCTTTCTTTTATTTCCGACATTATTTCTGCGATGCCTTGACTGGATGTATGGACGAAAGACTACATTCCAAACACCATTATTAATTTCTTCCTTACGATAGAATTATTTCCCCATGTGTTTATTACGTTTCTCGTCACTGTAGCGTTGCATGAGAAACTGAGCAGGTATCTTAAGCGAATGTCTGTAAAAAGAGGAAAAAGCGAGCATAATTAGGTTTTAAGTCTTGTCAACGACGGGGTCAGTATAGATAGAGCACAATCTCACACCTTAGAAGGATATGGACTGTGTTATTTTCAGGAACCATCCTCATATTGCCTTACACAGTTTTGGAAAAAGCCTAGGACAGCAGAAAACCTGATAGCTGGCCGGGGATGTGAACTGCTGGATGCCTATCCTGTGTTGAAGACTGCGCCATCTGGCTCGATGTGAAAAAGAAGAATTTATACTAAAATTTCTGGCAAAGAGTAGTTTACTGGTATCGAACACAGTCGTTAATTTGAAGAAGAAATTTATAAGAATGTACGTTCAGAGTACAGCACCGCATGGTAATAAATCATGGTCAATGGCAAAACCAGAAGAGAAGAGAATAGAAGCGTTTGAGATGTGGAGCTATAGAAGAATGTTGAAAATTAGGTGGACTGATAAGGTAAAGAATGAGGAGGTTCTCCATAGAATCGGCGAGGAAAGAAATTTATGGAAAACACTGGAAAAAGATGGGACAGGATAATAGTTCATGTGTTACGACATAAGGGAAGGAAAATGGCATTTGCATTTTTGCTAATGCAACTGGCCATTTTCTTTCGTTGTTACCTGCTTCTTGCGAGATAATGGTTTACGACCAAGGTCGTGCTTTTAACTACATTCTGTCATAGTCTTTTTGGTCCATAACAAGAATACATGTCATTGTATGACTATACCTAATGCCGAGGAACTGCTGAGAGTGGAAGGCAAAATTTTCTCGTATCAGTAGAGACGTTAAGGCATTTCTGGCTGGAAGGCCACAGGGATCACGGAATGGCTTAGTATTGAAATTCCGAGAGAGTATGTTCCGAGAACAGTCGGACAACATATTACGTCCTCCCGATCGTCTTGTGAAGTGACCAGAACGAGAAAATTCGAGATATTAGACCTAATACAGAGGTTTATCGCCAATAATTCTTCCCACGCGTCATTTTCGAATGGAACAATGAAAGCGGTGAGGGAGAGAGGGAGGGGGAGAGATAGTGGTACCCCTTGCCACACACCATAAGATGGATTGCGGAGTATTGATGTAGATGTATGTGCATGTTCCGCCACCTTGTAGGAAGGGTATTCTACCTCTTAGTACAATGACCCCTCTCCTTGCGTTGTGAGAGACTTATGTCTTACGTGAACTTTTAAGTATTGGTGACAGTAATGGATATGTGTATATGCTGGTGTCATGTTTGTGTTGCAGGATGAGGAAAGACAGAGGGCGTAACACAGTGCCGGTACACATCCTTCTCCACTCGAATAGCACAAAAGGGACTATCGAGCTCAACGCCCCCTTCTAACGGATTGATGGCATTCAACAGTGTCACTTCAGTGAACAGACCCTGCGGAGGAGGTCTGGAATTTAGTCGAGGACAATGGTGCAAAGTCTAATGATCAGTCTTGCGGGTCCAATACTGGCGGTGAAAATTACTTACATGACCGGTATTCGAAGCTATAACCTCCGAGTCGAGTGCCATCGCACAGACGTGCATTCTACATCTACATTTACATCTATACTCCGCAAGGTATCTTAAGGAGTGTGGCTGAGGGTTCTTTGTGTACTGTGTCTCTTCCCCTTTTCCTATTCCACTCGCGTATGGTTCGTGGAGAGAACGAATGCTGGTAAGCTTCTGTGTGGCTTCGAATCTCTCTAATTTTTTCTTCATGGCCTTTTCGCGAGATATATCTGGGAAGTAGCAATATATTGGTTGACTTTTCTAGAAATGTACAATCTCGCAACCTTAAAAATAGATCACAACGTGATGTAGAATGCCTCGCTTGCAGCGTCTGCCAGTGTAGATGGATGAGCATCTCCGTGACGCATCCGCGCTTGCTACATGAACCTGCAACGAAACGTGATGTTCTTCTCTGTTTCCTCTATGACTCCTACCTGTTGTGGACGCCACAGTGACGTGCAGTCATTCATTCCTCTATGAGCCCTATCAGGTACGGACCCCATACTGATGAGCAATATTCAAGTACTGGACGAACGAATGCTTTGCAAGCTACTTCCTCTGTTGATGATCTACATTTCCTGGGGATTCTTCCAAGGAATCTCAGTCTGGCATCTCTCTTATTCACGGTTAATTTTTTTATGGTCGTTCTACTTCAAATCGCCCCGTACGCATACTCCCAGATTTTTATGGAAGTAACCTACGTTTCTAGCACTTGTAGACTTAGAGAAAGCTTTTGACAGTGTTGACTGGAATACTCTCTTTCAAATTCTAAAGGTGGCAGGGGTAAAATACAGGGAGCGAAAGGCTATTTACAATTTGTACAGAAACCAGACGTCAGTTATAAGAGTCGAGGGGCATGAAAGGGAAGCAGTGGTTGGGAAGGGAGTGAGACAGGGTTGTAGCCTCTTCCCGATGTTATTCAATCTGTATATTGAGCAAGCAGTAAAGGAAACAAAAGAAAAATTCGGAGTAGGTATTAAAATCCATGGAGAAGAAATAAAAACTTTCAGGTTCGCCGATGACATTGTAATTCTGTCAGAGACAGCAAAGGACTTGGAAGAGCAGTTGAACGGAATGGACAGTGTCTTGAAAGGAGGATATAAGATGAACACCAAGAAAAGCAAAACGAGGATAATGGAATGTAGCCGAATTAAGTCTGGTGATGCTGAGGGAATTAGATTAGGAAATGAGACACTTAAAAGTAGTAAAGGAGTTTTGCTATTTAGGGAGCAAAATAACTTATGATGGTCGAAGTAGAGAGGTTATAAAATGTAGACTGGCAATGGCAAGAAAAGAGTTTCTGAAGAAGAGAAATTTGTTAACATCGAGTATAGATTTAAGTGTCAAGAAGTCGTTTCTGAATGTATTTGTATGGAGTGTAGCCATGTATGGAAGTGAAACATGGACGATAAATAGTTTGGACAAGAAGAGAATAGAAGCTTTCGAAATGTGGTGCTACAGAAGAATGCTGAAGATTAGATGGGTAGATAACATAACTAATGAGGAGGTATTGAATAGAATTGGGGAGAAGAGGAGTTTGTGGCACAACTTTACAAGAAGAATGGATCGGTTGGTAGGACATGTTCTGAGGCATCAAGGGATCACAAGTTTAGCATTGGAGGGCAGTGTGGAGGGTAAATATCATAGAGGGAGACCAAGAGATGAATACACTAAGCAGATTCAGAAGGACGTAGGTTGCAGTAGGTACTGGGAGATGAAGAAGCTTGCACAGGACAGAGTAGCATGGAGAGCTGCATCAAACCAGTCTCACGACTGAAGGCCACAACAACAACAACATCTGCTTCCAGTGATTGTTCTGCAATTTTGTTATCATACAGTAAAGTGTCTTTCTATCTATTTAGTGTCAGTACGTTACACCAAGCGTCGTTCCTCGGCAGGTCTTCCTGCATTCGCTACAATATTATTGCGTTACGACTTGCCTTTATATAACAGCAACATCCGCGAAAAGCTTTTAGACAATTCTGACCTCGGCTACGTAGGCAGATGCTTTCAGTGGAAGGTTCTATTTTATGGTAAACTGCACTCTCTGTTCTTCGCAGTACCATTCTACGTCGATGAAATTTTATTTTCCACACTTGATACTCAATTCAGGATGATCTGTAAAAAGATACAAGCTACAATTTCTTCATTGTACTCAAAACGTATTTTAGCGTCCAGATTAAATCGACTCCACGTGTTTATCTGACATCCAGTAGTATTCGCCCACTACTTTGAATGCCATTGCTTTCTGGTGCGAAGTGGTGGACCTTCGTGTCGTATCCGGTAATTGGATTCTCTTTAAAACGGGGCAAACATAACTGAACTGTATTATGTTTCCAATGAAGATGTCTTAACAAAATGTTTTATTTGTCACTATTGGCCAATTTTGATCACATGCTCAACGCTAAATGTAAAATAAACATAGAAAAAAGATCTACAAATATATTACAGTGTGAACAAGTGCAATTACGTACATACAATGTCATAACGAACATTTCGTTAATGTGATTTATTTAATTTTTGTATATCGCATTTTTTTTGCATGGAGCCACTTACTGATGACTTCTGCTGATGTCGCAGCAATTTTTTGTGCAAGTTTTGTATAAACAGTAGATGCATTTTATATACGCGTAAGTGATTATACAGGGTGTTACAAAAAGGTACGGCCAAACTTTCAGGAAACATTCCTCACACGTAAATAATGAAAAGATGTTATGTGGACATGTGTCCGGAAACGCTTAATTTCCATGTTGGAGCTCATTTTAGTTTCGTCAGTATGTACTGTACTCCCTCGTTTCATCGCCAGTTGGCCCAATTGAAGGAAGGTAATGTTGACTTCGGTGTTTGTGTTGAAATGCGACTCATTGCTCTACAGTACTAGCATCAAGCACATCAGTACGTAGCATCAACAGGTTAGTGTTCATGATGAACGTGGTTTTGCAATCAGTGCAATGTTTACAAATGCGGAGTTGGCAGATGCCCATTTGATGTATGGATTAGCACGGGGCAATGGCCGTGGCGCGGTACGTTTGTATCGAGACAGATTTCCAGAACGAAGGTGTGCCGACAGGAAGACGTTCGAAGCAATTGATCGGCGTCTTAGGGAGCACGGAACATCCCAACCTATGACTCGCGAGTGGGGAAGACCTAGAACGACAAGGACACCTGCAATGGACGGGGCAATTCTTCGTGCAGTTGACGATAACCCTAATTTCAGCGTCAGAGAAGGTGCTGCTGTACAAGGTAACGTTGACCACGTCACTGTATGGAGAGTGCTACGGGAGAACCAGTTGTTTCCGTACCATCTACAGCGTGTGCAGGCACTATCAGCAGCTGACTGGCCTCCACGGGTACACTTCTGCGAATGGTTCATCCAACAATGTGTCAATCTTCATTTCAGTGCAAATGTTCTCTTTACGGATGAGGCTTCATTCCAACGTGATAAAATTGTAAATTTTCACAATCAACATGTGTGGGCTGACGAGAATCCGCACGCAATTGTGCAATCACGTCATCAACACAGATTTTCTGTGAACGTTTGGGCAGGCATTGTTGGTGATTTCTTGATTGGGCCCCATGTTCTTCCACCTACGCTCAATGGAGCACGTTATGATGATTTCATACGGGATACTCTACCTGTGGTGCTAGAACATGTGCCTTTTCAAGTACGACACAACATGTGGTTCATGTACGATGGAGCTCCTGCACATTTCAGTCGAAGTGTTCGTACACTTCTCAACAACAGATTCGGTGACCGATGGATTGGGAGAGGCGGACAAATTCCGTGGCCTCCACGCTCTCCTGACCTCAACCCTCTTGACTTTCATTTATGGGGGCATTTGAAAGCTCTTGTCTACGCAACCCCGGTAGCAAATGTAGAGACTCTTCGTGCTCGTATTGTGGACGGCTGTGATACAATACGCCATTCTCCAGGGCTGCATCAGCGCATCAGGGATTCCATGCGACTGAGGGTGGATGCATGTATCCTCGCTAACGGAGGACATTTTGAACATTTCCTGTAACAGAGTGTTTGAAGTCACGCTGGTATGTTCTGTTGCTGTGTGTTTCCGTTCCGTGATTTATGTGATTTGAAGAGAAGTAATAAAATGAGCTCTAACATGGAAAGTAAGCGTTTCCGGACACATGTCCACATAACAAATTTTCTTTCTTTGTGTGTGAGGAATGTTTCCTGAAAGTTTGGCAGTACATTTCTGTAACACCCTGTGTATAGGCTTCCGTGATACAAATATAAGTGTTCTTACTCCTAATACAACAGAATTTACGAGTGGAACAGATACTTTTTATACATGCATAACTGATAAATTACATGTGGTAAAAATATCAGTGTACTTAGTAAGACAATAGAGTGGATATTACATCGTAACTATTACAAATATACAGAGATTTCAATGTATTTAATATTAACACTCACTCAAAGAGTGTAAACCCTTATAAATCAAGGATGATTTAACTTTCCCTTTAAATAAGTTACGTTTGTGAGTTCGGCAGTTTTTTTGTACCTTACCTGGTCGTTAATGCATTAACTATGTTCTGCTGTTTTTAGTTAAGATATTTGTATGTAGTAGCAATCTATCTTTTCTGTATTATAGGCAAGCATATCAGAGCATTTGGTTGATTTGCTTTGATGAGTCACAAAAAATGTAATTAATTTGTAAAGATACAGTGCGTGGACTGAGAAGTATTTATAATGTACAAAGATTTCCCTGCTGGAGTCTCTGCACCCTATTCCTTGTATAATACTATTGGTCTTTTCTGTGCATTTAATATTCTGTTCGTATGCATGTCTGAAGCATAGACCCTTACCTCCGCCCGCAATTAACCGCTGCAAAAAATTTCCCATAAAAATTTTTTAATATGTGATCAGAGATTATTTTTGATTTTTATTGCGTCATCAGGCTTCTGACTAATTTGATGCGGTTCGCCACGAATTCCTTTCCTGTGCCACCCTCTTCATCTCAGAGTAGCAGTTGCAACCTATTTCTTCAATTATTTGCTGGATGCATTCCAATTGTTTCTTCCTCTACAGCTTTTACCCTCTGCGGCTCCCTCAAATACTATGGAAGTCATTCCCTGATGTCTTAGCAGGTGTCCTATCATCCTGTGCCTTCTTCTTTTCAGTCTTTTCCCTAAATTTCTTTTCTCGCCGATTTTGAGGAGAACCTCCTAACTCCTTGTCTTATCAGTACACCTGATTTTCAACATTCCAATGTAGCACCATGTCTCAGATGCTTCGATTTTCTTCTGTTCCGGATTTCCCACAGTCCATGTTTCACTACCATATAATGCTGTGCTCCAAACGCAAATTCTAAGAAATTTCTTGCTCAAATTAAGGCCTGTGTTTGATACTTGTAAACTTCTCTTGGTCAGGAATGGTCATTTGACAGCTGGCTAGTTAGCTGTAGTGAATTACTGATTTAATTACATGTAAAATTGATATGGTTTACCCACGGTGGATGTTCAAGTAGGTAACTACAGAACATGCAATCATATAATACAAAATACAACCAAGTGGAAAAAAAGGTTGTAATTAAAAATTGGTTTGTTTACATACACATGATCACATATACACTAACGACAGATCCTGCAGGCAGTTTCTTGTTGTTTCACGCCATTCATCCCACAGGCACACGGAATGGGGATCAAACAAAATGAATTTCGTTGATGGTATTAATATAAAATTAGAGTGATGACTTAAATTATTTTAAATTAAGACAGGAAAGCTGAAAAGTAAAATATAAACAAATAAAAGTTTATTTAAAATACGCTGCAGACGATGACGATTTAAACGAGGCACTGCTCTTTCATTAAAAGCTGGGTTACCTAAGGGAGTTGTATTTAGGCAAGGTACATGTTATTAGGCGTTCTGTAGGGTTGCAGTGTGTGGGTACAGGCAGATCGGTCAGTTGCGTTGCAGCTATCAAGAGAAGGGGGTAGGTGTTGGTTTGTTTGGTAGGAAACGGAAAGGCAGCAGGAGATTCAGAGTGGAAACGTCCACACGCGTAGACATGACCGAGTATATAACCATCACATTTCCGTATACACGCGAGAACGGAATCTACGGAAGGTAATCTGTAACGCGAAACCTTGCCAATTAACTACAGATAGCATTGCAACAACGAACAATTGGTCATTCAGTGAAGGCTTTCACGACCGGGTGTTTCAGCTGCCGGAAATTCTTCCGGGTTGTATGGCCGTCGTCCATGGAACTCTTCTATCCCTGATGTTTCGTCCAAGGCTACGTTGGACATCTTCGAAGGTGCTGGTTGTGCTGAGTCTTGCCGAGTGACGAGTCGGACATCGAAGAACGGCCTAAATAACGTGGAAAGTGGGCGTGGTCTGGATTTCACGTGATAGCAGAGATGAACCTTGTCAATGATAAAATATAACTATCGAGCATAGTATGTCAAAGATAAAAACTACTCATCGATTCTATAGCGCCACTGTCCATATATCGCTAAGTTTCATAGCTTCTTCTTTACTGTTAAAATTATTCCCATGTTTATATATTTCGATGGTTTCCCTGTATAGCCGTGGATAATAGTTCGTCATAGTACATAAAACTTCAGGTTCCGAAAGTTTCACTACGTGATCATCCGACTGAAGAGCATGTTGCGCTACGGCTGACTTGTCTGTTTTCCCTAGTCGGCAATGTTCCTTCAACCGTGTATTCACACTTCTCTTTGTAGTTCCAATGTAGACATGTACACGGTATCTTGTATACACCACTGGCAGGCAGAGGGGGACGTTTATCCTTAACAGAACGAAGCGCTTGGCCTATTTTCTTAGTTGGTCCGAAAGTCGGTCGAACGTTATGTTTCCTTAAATTCTTGCCGATTTGATCCGTCACTTTTTTGATGAAGGGTAAAGAAACCGCGTTCTTCCATCGCTATGTCCTACCGTTGTCCTTAGGCCTCCTGGTATTCGGTCGCAAAATTCTATTTATTTCCTTACTAGAGTACCCATTCTTCTCAAAAGTCTGCTTTAGATGTTCTAACTCGGCGTCCAGGTATTTCGGCGCCCAAATCCTTTTAGCTCTGTCCACTAGACTTGTAATTACACCTCTTTTCTGCTGATGTTTGGAATCCTTATGCAAGTATCTGTCTGTATGTGTAACCTGCCAGCAGTCTCATAACGAAGGCACCCAACAAGGATATTACATTGTCTTTCTCCATTTCCACGGTAAACTGGATTTTATGATTTATACTAATTAAACAACAAAAGAATTCCTCTAAAGCTTTTTTGTCATTTGACCAAACCACAAATGTATCACCCACGTATCGATACCATCGACATGGTTTCTTATTAGCTTTTTCCAGAGCTAACTGTTCGCCACGGTATTTAGGCCGTTCTTCGACGTCCGACTCGTCAGTCGGCAAGACTCAGCACAACCAGGAGTACCTAAGAAGATGCTTTGGACGAAACGTCAGGGATAGAAAGGTTCCATGGACCACGGCCATACAACCCAGAAGAATTCTCGGCAGCTCTAACAAGTGTTGTTGTAAATTAGCCTGTATACAGTCTGCTTACTGGTCTGTGATGAATAAAGAGTCGATGATGCATCCGAACATGTGAAATCTCTATGCGACGGAACAAAAATAACGCTTCCGTCATTTTAATACTCTGATTTATAAATACATAAGCTACTGGGTAAATGAGAATGGTAGAAGCAAGGGACATTTGATTTTATTTCCTGACTGTTGAAAGTGGAGAAGAAAAAATCTGATAAACTTACATTGGATGAATTTCCGTTGACGATGAATAATTGAAAACAAAGTAGTGTGTGACGGTATGTCGCTCCAGTTTATCCATACGTTCCACACCACTACCTTCAGTTTATTAACACATCAAGCTTTTACTGACTTACGCCTCTGCACAACATGACAAAACACTACTATCTACTTCACCTCTCTGTGTTAGATGGAGATATTTTCACGTTGCCCTGGTACGTACATTGGACTCTACCATTCTCATTTACACAATAGCCTATCTTTACTATTACATAAAAATCTCGAAAAGTTCTTAGCTGATTAACTTCATATTTTTACAAGATACTGTAATAAACGTTCACATTGAAATAGCCTAGGTGTTTATAATATAAACGGTATGTTTTGTTTTCATCCCCGCAGACAGCTTGAGCAAAAAACAGGAATGCTGTATTTATGGCCTATCGTCTTGAGATTAAAATACTACTAAGGAATCTGAATTTCCCGGAACTTCGTGACCAACTCATCTGCAGATGAAAACTACCCGAAATATTTTCAGTGAAGCTACTGTCCTCCTACATCCAGCTGTAGGTGTCTCATAGCCCGTATACCAGTGGTTCCAACCGACTTAACTATTTGTTTTAAACTACTTCGATTCGCAATCGTTTCGTTGGCTATAACAATAAACAAGGCTGAAGGTCAGAGAGAGCAAGGAAAAAGAAGTGGGCAGAGAGTGGCGAGGCGAAATGGACTTAGATAGGGTAAACGAAGAGATGGACCAAGGTAGGACGGAGGAGAATAGTGAAGAGAGAGAAGGACGTAAACAGAGAGGGAGGATGAGGTGATGGACAGAGAGGGAGGGAAAAGGAGATCAGGAATCTAACCAATTTCTGCATATACTCAGCAACCGCGAAGCTTTGCCGAGTTCGCTAGCGTAGTTATAAATCAGAGTATTAAAATGACTCAGTTGTTGTTTTTGTTCCGTCGCATAGGGATCTGCGTTGCTCCTTCCCTTCAAGAACCAGAATTAAGAACCTAGAGGCATTCCATGTCGCTCCCGTAGGGACCGTGAAGACAAGGTTAGACTAATTACAGCACATACAGAAGCGTTTGACCACTCATTCTTCTCGCACTCCATACCCGGCTGGAATGGCCAGAAATCGTAAGATGTGGTGTAAAGCGAAGTATCCTCTCCTTCATTCATTCATGCACATCGATCCGTACATCACACCAAAGAGGAAAATCCTCAGTCAAAGTATACACTAACATAAGACAAAGGAAACATAGAAACTTAATTTGTGTATTATATTAACGATAAACTAGCAGTTTCGATTCTGAACGATTCAGGGTATTTAAGGGAAAACTATGAAGGCGAAAAAGAAAAATTGGGGATTTGGAACAAGTTTCATTGCAAACAAAAACATATTACACTTAATAATAGGATTTAAATCAATTAATCAAAGACTTTCCACACTAATACTGAAATCATCAAAGTTTACACAATTTTAAACACAAACGCACCAACAAATGAGAAAAAGAGAACACGAAAAGAGCAAACAGAAAATTTTTGACAAGGCACAATAGTTGCTGAATTGTGAAAACACTCTAGCGACAACATTATTCTAGGTCTAACAAAAATCATTAATGCAATTTGGACAACAAACAAAATGGTTCAAATGGCTCTGAGCACTATGGGACCTAACTTCTGAGGTCATCAGTCACCTAGAACTTAGAACTATTTAAACCTACCTAACCTAAGGACACCACACTCATCCATGCCCGAGGCAGGATTCGAACCTGCGACCGTAGCGGTCGCAAACCACGAACAGCTTACGATTAGAATGGAAATTGGCATTAGTACATCAACTACATAAAAAAGGAAAAATAGCTGATCCTTACAATTATAGAGAGATCTACCTCTTGACAGTAACAAATAAGATCTTATCCATGGCACTTTTAAAGAGAGCTGAAGGAATACTCGACACACGACTAAGACAATATCAAACAAGATCTAGGAACGGAAGATCTTGTGCAGAGCAGATACTAAATCCAACGAACATGAGGTAAATGAGGAGAGCCAGAAACTTAAAATACATGATAACTTTTGAATTTTTTCAAAAGGCGTATGACTCAATTGATAGAATTGCACTAATCAGCATTATGAAGGAATCAGGACTCGACAATAAAACATCAGGAATGATTAAAAGAATTTTAACAAACACAACATCAAAAGAAAAATTTACGGGGGAACTATCAAAACCTTTTGCAATAAAACCAGGAGCAAAACGTGGAGACTATTTATCTCCCACACTTTTTAACTACGCATTAGAGAAGATCGTGGGAGAATGGAGAATATCCACAAGTACTAAGGGTGTTAAACTAGGAAGAAACCCAAGTAAAATCGCCATAGATATCTAGCTTTTGCAGATGACATGCTATTAATTACTGACTCACTGCATAGTGCCAAATACCAAACCACAGAGCTACAGAAAATAGCAGACAAAACAATACTAAAACATCATTTGAAAAGCACATTTCATGACAAATGTCAATGATGCCCTTCCAAACCTTAAAGTTCATAACAAAACTGCATCTAAAACAAACTGTTTTAAATACCTAGTAGACTGAATAACAAGCAACACAAAGGAAAAAATATAGCCGTAGAAAATACACTGTATAAAATGGAAAGGGCATACCAAATGACGAATAACATATATAACAAGAAACTTTGTCGTTGAACACAAAACTAAGACACTATTAAACAGCGGAAACTGCGGTAAGGCCAGAATCACTGTATGTAGTAGAAGCATTTAAACTAACAAGATATGAGGATCGTGAAAAACTGAAAAGAAACTTCTAAGGAAAATACCTGGACCTAGAAGAACAGCAATGTTGAATACAAATTAAGATCAAACAGAGGGCTCTATCTCAAAAGAGAAAAGATGAATGATGTAATGAGGGAAAGAAGACTACAGTTTTATGGTCGCTAATAGCAAAGGGATAGTAACAGACTAACCAAGCAGATCCCCAGCTTACTAAACAGCTACAAACCCAAGCTCACCGAAATTGAGAAAGATATGAAAAACAGAAGAATTAGAATGGGTGTAATAGATACCAGAATACTTTTTAGAGAAGCAAACGAAAAGGCAGAATTGCAGGAAAGAAAGAGGTCTGTAGATGGAAGAAAAAGAACGACACTCTCGAAGAATGAAGGAATTATGGGAGCAACGAAAATTAAATACAAAGAAGCAAAACCAAAACTGATTTATCGTCTCCTTCAAAAGGGTTATTCGAGTAAATAAATAAATAAGGAAACTACCACTTATACTGATTAGTACTATTCGAACTTAGGCCATCTAAATTTAATACAGTAAATTAATAAGGAATTTTCTATTCCGAAAATACCTGCTGCTTCCTCTGTTTTACTATACAGAAATGTTTATCTGCTATAAGTAGCTCAAAATTTACTTGATTCCAGTGGTATTTGTCAATGCAAACATATTTTAATATCTATGAATATTACTGAACTATCAGTTTATAAGTAATAATCGGAAAACTTTGTTGTGAGTTATTTACAGAAGAATGGAAAAAACTAGTAGAAGTCGACCCCAGGGGATATCAGATTCGGTTCCGGAGGAATTTACGAACACGTGAGGCAACACTGAGCCTAAGGCTTGTATTAGAAATTATAAGGGATAAGGAAAGGTAGAACTTACGTTTATGGTACTTGTACATTTAGAGAAAGCTGTTAGCATTCTTCACTGGAATATATTCTTTGCAATCCAGCAGGGATAAAAATAAAGGCAATGAGACCGAATTGTAGTCTATCCCCGATGTTATTTGATCTATACGTTGAGCAAGAAGTAAAGAAAGTCAAGGAGAAGTTTGGAGAGGGAAGTATGGTTCAGGGAGGTAAATAAAGACTTTGGCCTTTGCTGATAACACTGTAATTCTGTCAGAGATAGCAAAGAACATGGAGGAGGAGTTGAATGGAGTGGGTAGTGTCTTGAGAAGAGGTTGTGGAATGAACACCAACAAAAGTAAAACAAGGACAGTGAAATGTCCGGTTGCATCAGACTATGTTGAAGAAATTGATAAGAAAGCAGGCACCAAAAGCAGTAGACAAGTTTTTCTCTTTGGGTAGCAAAATAAATGATGATGGCCGAACTGGGAGAATATGTACAATGTAGACTGGCTATAGCAAGAGTGAAGCGTTGCACGGAGCTGCAACATGGACGACGAGGTCAGACTAGTAGAGAATAGAAATTTTTTAAATGTGACTCTACAGAAAAGTGCTGAAGATTAGATGAGTAGGCCTAATAATTAACGACGAGGTACTGAATCGAACTGGAGCAAAAAGTTATGGGACAACTTAACCAAAAGAAGGGATCAGTCGACAGTATACATCCTGAGGTCTCAAGCAACCGTCAGTTTGTTAATGGAGGGAAGTGCGCAAGGGGGTTATAACTGTAGAGGGAAACCAAGAGATGAATAAAATAAGCAGGTTCACATGGATATAGGTTGCACCAGATGTTAGGAGATGAAGATGACTGCACAGAATAAACTTGTTTGGAGAGCTCCTTCGAACATGTCTTCAGGCCGAAGAACGTCATAGCAAACCGAGCAGGTTACCGCAGTGATGAGCACACTGGATTCGCATTCGGGAGGACAACGGTTCAAATAGGCCTCCAGCTGTTCTGATTTAGCTTTTCCGCGATTTCCCTAAATCGCTTAATGCAAATGCTGGGATGGTCCTTCAAAAGGGTACGGCTGCTTTCCCTCTCCACCCCTCCCCCAACCCGAGCTTTCACTCAGTCTCTAATGACCCCGTTGCTGACGGGACGTTAAACATTAATCTTCTTTTCCTCCTCCTCATAACAACATATACCGAGTTCTTACGTGTATGTACAGTGCATCACTACTCGTCACAGAGCTTTGTGACACACGCAGCTACTTGCCATGCAGCTAACAAAACTTATCGATCCGTGAATCTAGATACACAGTTTGTAGAAACAGTAGCTAATGAGGTACGTTTTTAATTTTCTTTTGAATTGGTAGAGACTTTCATTTTCTTGTTCTATGTTAAGCTGGGGAGCCGCTGAATATCTCACCACTAGATTACACAGTTCTGTTCTGAAACTTGGACAAGGAGGGAAAGTCTACAAGAAAACTATTTTTGCCTCTTTTATTGACTCTTTGTGTCAAGTTCATCTGATATTGGTATTTATTATCAGCGACAAAAATTTTTAAAGGATCAATTTCTTGGTGTGTTTACATGAATACCAAGATCCTTAACAAGGATTCTGCGGAATGTATGGGTACCTACTTTACACAATATTCTTACTGCTCGCTTCTGCTGAGCCAAGTCTTCATTTGCGTTAGGTAAATTGTCCCAAAAGACAATTCCATAAGACGGGGAGTGAAAACACATAAAGTCAGCCAACGCTCTTGTCTTTATGGCAACACAGTGAGAGATACTGTAATGAGCATAAGACGCTGAATTGAGCCTCATAAGATGTTGACATCGATCTATTGACTCCGTTTTAACTTGTTATCCTGCTAGAGCCCAAGATATTTTACACACTGTGCTTCATTCCATGTATGACCACTCATGTCTACCTCTTCTGCTGAATGGTGCTTTTTGCTTGTTTGGTGTTATATAATTTGAGTCTTTTTGAGTTTAAGACTTAATTTATTAGCTGCGAATCGCTTATATAATTTTTTCTGAAGGGTGAGTCTACTCTTAATTAGCAGCCTAGTATCATCAACAAATATTACAGATTCTAGATTACATTCCAAAGTCATTGGAAGATCATTTATACGATTCACTTTATTCTGATTTGGAGAGTGTCTGTGTAGAAGAGCACGTAGACGCTGTTGGATATAAAGTACACAAGTTATGCAAAACAGTATTTCTTCTTGTGACCCAAACATGTTTCAGCATGTTTGTGCATCATGAGTGGGTTTCCTATTTTCAAATCTGTGAAATGAGAACATATTTTAAGTGATGATTGATGCGTGGAAATTAGGCCCAAAGACAGATTTGTATGTTTTAGCACATCTTAATTTTATATTATATGGTCATGTAGGACAATTTGCACCTTATACGGTACTGGTAGTTTGTCATCTGCAACCAAATGATGTTAATGTGAATTTTGATGCCCAGTTAACATATCACTTTATGTTTAATCGTAAAGTGATGTGTTAACTCACGAACAAAATTCACGTTAACATCGTTTGGTTCGGACTAACAAGCTGCCAGTACAGGATAATGTACAAATGATCATGCATAACCGTATAATGTAAAGCTGAGGTAATGACAGAAATAAACAAAAACTCAGTTTAGGTTTAATTTTCGTATAGTGGTCATCATTTAAAATTAGTTCTCATTCCACAGATTTGAGTAAAGAATATCCATTGAAGATGGCATAGAAATGCTGAAACATGTTTGGTTCACATGAGAAAACTGTGTTTTTCATAACAGGTTGACCTTTTGCCTAATAATTTTAACTTCAAACTCGTCAAGAGCTGTAAATCCAGATGATGAATATAGACATTCTACACTCCTGGAAATGGAAAAAAGAACACATTGACACCGGTGTGTCAGACCCACCATACTTGCTCCGGACACTGCGAGAGGGCTGTACAAGCAATGATCACACGCACGGCACAGCGGACACACCAGGAACCGCGGTGTTGGCCGTCGAATGGCGCTAGCTGCGAAGCATTTGTGCACCGCCGCCGTCAGTGTCAGCCAGTTTGCCGTGGCATACGGAGCTCCATCGCAGTCTTTAACACTGGTAGCATGCCGCGACAGCGTGGACGTGAACCGTATGTGCAGTTGACGGACTTTGAGCGAGGGCGTATAGTGGGCATGCGGGAGGCCGGTTGGAGGTACCGCCGAATTGCTCAACACGTGGGGCGTGAGGTCTCCACAGTACATCGATGTTGTCGCCAGTGGTCGGCGGAAGGTGCACGTGCCCGTCGACCTGGGACCGGACCGCAGCGACGCACGGATGCACGCCAAGACAGTACGATCCTACGCAGTGCAATAGGGGACCGCACCGCCACTTCCCAGCAAATTAGGGACACTGTTGCTCCTGGGGTATCGGCAAGGACCATTCGCAACCGTCTCCATGAAGCTGGGCTACGGTCCCGCACACCGTTAGACCGTCCTCCGCTCACGCCCCAACATCGTGCAGCCCGCCTCCAGTGGTGTCGCGACAGGCGTGAATGGAGGGACGAATGGAGACGTGTCGTCTTCAGCGATGAGAGTCGCTTCTGCCTTGGTGCCAATGATGGTCGTATGCGTGTTTGGCGCCGTGCAGGTGAGCGCCACAATCAGGACTGCATACGACCGATGCACACAGGGCCAACACCCGGCATCATGGTGTGGGGAGCGATCTCCTACACTGGCCGTACACCTCTGGTGATCGTCGAAGGGACACTGAATAGTGCACGGTACATCCAAACTGTCATCGAACCCATCGTTCTACCATTCCTAGACCGGCAAGGGAACTTGCTGTTCCAACAGGACAATGCACGTCCGCATGTATCCCGTGCCACCCAACGTGCTCTAGAAGGTGTAAGTCAACTACCCTGGCCAGCAAGATCTCCGGATCTGTCCCCTATTGAGCATGTTTGGGACTGGATGAAGCGTCGTCTGACGCGGTCTGCACGTCCAGCACGAACGCTGGTCCAACTGAGGCGCCAGGTGGAAATGGCATGGCAAGCCGTTCCACAGGACTACATCCAGCATCTCTACGATCGTCTCCATGGGAGAATAGCAGCCTGCATTGCTGCGAAAGGTGGATATACACTGTACTAGTGCCGACATTGTGCATGCTCTGTTGCCTGTGTCTATGTGCCTGTGTTTCTGTCAGTGTGATCATGTGATGTATCTGACCCCAGGAATGTGTCAATAAAGTTTCCCCTTCCTGGGACAATGAATTCACGGTGTTCTTGTTTCAATTTCCAGGAGTGTATTATGACTTACAAGAAACTCCGATTCATTAGATCAAATGTGGAATCACCAAGTAAGTTTCGTATCAGATGTACAGGTCTTCTCACTCACCTGTTGAACAGTGGAAACACGGCCTCTTCTGAAATACTTTGAACTTCTTCCGCAATTGCATAAATTATTGCTCTGTGGCTTCTTCGTATTGTACTGTAAACCTTGTGTGGAGTGCTAATTCCACGTGGAAGGATGGGTTTGAATAGTTCAGCTTGACTTGGGTTACTGACTCGCTTCAATGTCGTCGAGCCACAAGGCGCCATTGTGCTGGCGTGGCGATGCCTAGGTTTACACCCAGCTGCAGATACGCTGCCGTCAGCACCAGAGGGCAACGTCTTCCCTTCCTGCTGCTGGGTCCTCTTCTGCTGTGCTCATCCTCGGTGTCGCAGTGTTTGCAGCGGCGGCAGAAGTGCCCAGTTCTAGGCGGATACGCGTGCATCCTCGGCAGATAAGGACACATCAACTGTTCGTTGACACTGTCTTACGAGTAGTGGCGTGACATGTGCCTGGGCGGAGAGATGGGGGGAATGTGGCACGAACCATGACGCACAGCCTAAATTTAAGACTACTGTAACATTCTAATCAATATACGAGTAATATACGAGGGGAGTTCAATGCAACACATTTTTTTTTCTGAAACCGGTTGGATTCATTCGAGATTTCAGTACACTTTATTATTCCCCACTCTTTTGACTACAAAGCTCTATTTTTCAACATAATATTCGTTCAGACTGAGATTTTCACTCTGCAGTAGTGTGTGCGCTGATGTGAAACTTCCTGGCAGATAATAATAATAATGACGCGTGACGAGCGCCTCCCGTCGGGTAGACCGGTCGCCTGGTGCATGTTTTTTGATTTGACGCCACTTCGGCGACTTGAGTGTCGATGGGGATGAAATTATGATGATAAGGACAACACAACACCCAGTCCCTGTGCGGAGAAAATCTCCGACACAGCCGGGAATCGAACCCGGGCCCTTAGGATTGATTGTCGCGCTGACCACTCAGCTACCGGGGGGCGGACTCCTGGCAGCGCAGTGTGCGATGATGTGGAACTTCCTGGTAGATTAAAACTGTGTGCTGGACCGAGACTCGAACTCGGGACCTTTGCCTTTCGCGGGCAAGTGCTCTACCATCTGAGCTACCCAAGCACGACTCGCGCCCCGTCCTCACAGCTTTACTTCTGCCAGTGCCTCGTCTCCTACCTTCCAAACCTTCAGCGCACACTCCGCTGCAGAGTGAAAATCTCATTCTGGAAACATCCCCCAGGCTGTGGCTAAGCCATGTCTCCGCAATATCCTTTCTTTCAGGAGCGCTAGTTCTGCAAGGTTCGCAGGAGAGCTTCTGTAA
Organism: Schistocerca gregaria; assembly: GCF_023897955.1. Lineage (NCBI taxonomy): Eukaryota > Metazoa > Arthropoda > Insecta > Orthoptera > Acrididae > Schistocerca > Schistocerca gregaria. The sequence continues at coordinate 779,959,786 of NC_064922.1, forward strand.
AGTATGGAAGGTAGGAGACGATATACTGGCAGAAGTAAAGCTTTGAGGACGGGGCGTGAGTCGTGCTTGGGTAGCTCAGATGGTAGAGCACTTGCCTGCACAAGGGAAAGGTTCTGAGTTTGATTCTCGGCCCTGCACACAGTTTTAATCTGTCAGGAAGTTTCAAAGAACCTGTTATCGCATCGTTTCAGATTCAAACATTTCGCTCCTAGCTAACTGTGAAAAAGAGTTCAATAGTTAATGTCTCTTTGTGTGTAATCAACAACAACGAAATATGCGCGTTTCGACACCCAGTCAGCACAGAACTCATCGGCAGGTTAATTCTAGTTCAAACAGGCACCTCAAGTTGCTGGTGAAGGAAACAGACATTTAACGTCTATTCGCGTTGAGAAAATAACGTTGGCAGTTGCCGGGTTCGAATCGCGGTTAGGCCTAAATATTTTCATGTCGTCGTTTAAAGTCCTAACATCTCGCTACTGTTGAAGAATTCGATATTTAACATTTTGCTGTGCTTTGTTAACAATATGATTAGATGCTGGATTCGAATCACCGCCCACCATAAAACCTTGTCACGTGGGTACATGTTTAAACATGCGCATGCTCTGTTACTGGTGAATGAAATAAAGCTGAGACTTCTTAACTGATACCAATAAGAAATTAAAGATTTCACGTGTCTTTATGCCTAGTCAGCAATGACAATCGGTGCTGTGTTCCAGTCTTCGTAAGAGTGGAAAACGTTTGCTTGTTACCGTTGGTTGTAGGTGCTTGGTTCGAATCCATATCTCTAACAAAACGGTTCATCAAGTCGTTTAAAGTTAAAAGACGTACACAACTAGCTGCTCGTGAACTAATGGGTTATTTTAAACTAAATTGTGCCAGATACCAAGGGCCATAGGTGACTTTCGATCTTCAGATACACCGTCTGTCCAAAAGGATCCGAGACTGATTTTATTCCCGACGTGTAAGCGACGCCAGCGCAGTACCTACGTTGGCAGTTTGAACTAACAACTGTAAACAACAGACGTGCTTTCGACCAGTCAGCCGAGAGCAGAAAGTGTTTGGTAGTGGGCGTGCGGCTGTAGTCTAACGCTGTTGTGTCAAAATCGCAATGGAGCAACACCTCGAAATAAGTTCACCGTTTAGTACCATAAACCAATAGTCATCATCATCACCACCACCACCACAGAAATAAAATGTTCGAACTATCCTCCAGTATGTTTTGAAGAAGAGAAAAGTTTGTAAAAAAAAACTCTGCAGCACACCTTGACTCCCGAACAGAAACAACGGCACATGGGCGCCTGCGGCGTCGTGATTAAAATGCAAAACACGAACAATTCTTTTCTGAAGTAAGTCATACCGGATGACGAGACTGTGTTATGTATACGAACCTACAAAAAACGACAAAGTGTAGACGTTCACTTGAAGTGAAGTAGAAGTTCAACGCTTTGACAGCCTAAACGACATTCAAGCCCTCCCAAAGCGCAAAAAAGGACTTCTCCGATAGTTCCACATGTTGTATGATCGACCTGTGCATTGCACTGAAGTATGAATACCTGAAGCATTTAAACCACCATCTTAACATTTCTCTATTTTTTACCAACCCCGTTTCGAAGCTTTTCGCACCGATGTGGTAGACCCATAAGCCCTCATGAGTACAGCGAAGTTACTGGAGACACGCTGTTGGTGGTGAGATTTACAATGAGCGCCTGATTCAGATTATCACGGATTTTTTAACCAGTAGTTCATTAACCAGTTTATTCGAAACCACTCGTCAAGCGAACGACGCACAGTGGAGTATCTGAAGCGAAATCCTGGTCAAAATTCTTTCAATATCTTTTGAAAGTATAGATCACTGCTGTTGACTTTTATCATAATTTTAATATTAAATCGGCCTGTTTTACTTTACATATACGTAAATATATGTATTTACTTATTTACATTTATTAATTTTTATTTAAAAAGGAAATGAACACATAAATTGGCGTTAGCACTTTTTAATGAGGAAATGATGATGGATTTATATATACTTTAAAATAAAATGCAGTTAAGAGAGAAGTGTGTACAACTTTATCCGTTTGGAATTTTACTCTGATTCTTCAGAACTGAAGTATCTGTCGACTTCTTCAGATTCTTCTTCTTCATCTCTCTCTTTTTGTCCATCATGAAGGCAGCCATCAGACCTGTCTGGAAGAATAAGTTGTAAGGTCTCGCTACAATAAGGCTGGCTTCTTCTTACTGACCATTTTCTTGGGTAGCTCATGTTAGGATCGCTGCTAAGAAGTAGCCTGTTTAAAACATCTCTATTGCAATGATCTCTACTGCACTTTCTAGAGTAATTTGTGCCGTAGAGTCGAAAGTGTTTATTTCTAGCTTCAGCAGCTTCTTCTGGGAGCTGACCAATTGGTACAGTGGCACCATGAATCAAAAGTTTATGCAATGTTGGCGTCATGGGGTACCAAATGTAAAGTTCGACATACAGTTTTGCTGTTTCATATGCATATGCTTGGAATTTGCTCATGTGAAACCCACTGGTCACTGCTTCCAATATTACTTTCAACTTTTTAATTAGTTGTAAATCTACTCCAGTAATTCTAATAATTTCCGGGTATGCAGCCGGATCCCGTCGACATTCTGCCACGATATTTCGGCCCAGAGACGTCCGGCCATCATCAGGTGAGTACACAACTGTGTAGTTGTGTACTCATGTTGATGTGTACTCATCTGATGATGGCCGGACATCTCTGGGCCGAAATATCGTGGCAGAATGTCGACGGGATCCGGCTGCATACCCGGAAATTATTAGAAGAACAAATACTCCTGGAAAATTTCAGAAGTCATACTCCAGTAATTTTTGAGGCAGTTTCTGGATCTGAAAAGAAGCCTGTTTCGTCATTCGTATTCCCAAAGCCTGGTTCAAATGGCTCTGAGCACTATGGGACTTAATATCTGAGGTCTTCAGTCCCCTAGAACTTAGAAATACTTAAACCTAACTAACCTAAGGACATCACACACATCCAAGCCCGAGTCAGAGTTTGAAACTGCGACCGTAGCGGTCCCACGGTTACAAACTGAAGCGCCTAGAACCGCTCGGCCACGTTGGCCGGCTCCCAAAACCTGCTTTGGAACATCAGCATGTAGTCAATTCTTCTCTGAATTTTCTTTGAATGTTTTTCTATGTGGTTAATACAATTCTTTTGTCTTCTTCACTTCTTACTTGCCACTTTCGAATTGGAAGTCTGTATGATAAATGAAATATTGTCTCAAATAATCACATGAGTGTGCAAATTCGACAAACCAAAGGTATCATGTTTTTCCCGTAAGCTTTTATACAGGCAACTGAAATTTTTTGAAGTGAGCCCACAGATATAGCATCTCATTGTTGATGTGGTGCCTCTTGCAGCACTGCAGATTTTTCCGTCAACCATTGTCAGTAACAAAGTGTGTGTAATCTTTAGCAGTCCTCCATTAATTGCTACTTCTGTTTTGTTCATGTTTATTTGTCCCTGTACGTATTTTATTTCTTCGTGGATTTTGCCACAATGTTATCTTTTTCCATTAACATTGATTAATTTGATTGGTACAAAAGAACTCTGAAATATATTAGCATCACTGTCACTTAAATTTTGAAATTTTTGTTTAAATTGTGATTGCCATCAGAACCCCATTTTGATATCAACTCTAAGCTGTGCTTTTCTTCTGAATCTATGACCTGAAACACTTCTTCTAAATACTTTGCACTATCTTAATGTGGTGTGATCTAACAATCCATGCATCTTTACTTTCGCTGATATTTCAGTTACAGTAACTGAGTCTTTCTTAGGGTAGCACTGCGTTTTCGCTTTCTTAGTAATGAATAGCGCCGGTATACAGCCTTGTTTGCACTGTGGATGACTTCATATTGCTTCCTCATCAGCTCTGCATTAATAAGAATTGTGAATGCTTCATCAGGAGTGTGTTTTATTATCTTCTTCTCTGCAGACGTTGAAAGCTTTTGTTTTATTTTGTTGCCCTTGTTGGACTTTCTGTTTTAATCATATCAGCCACATCAGGGTTTTCATCACTTATGTGACTCACAGTTCAGCAAACGTCAGCTCTTCATGAGTTGAATATTGTCGTAGGACTTCAGTTTTCCTGCGTTTGCTCCTTTCACTTGACTCACTGAAATTTTTTTGAGTGCGGCCTGGGCCTACAGCAGTGAAAGAAAACACAGGTACACTGTCGTTTATTGCCAACCAATCACTATTCTCCTGCAGGAATCTCTCCTGTTTACTGCCTGCAGACATCCATTTCCTTGTAAAAATTCGTTTGGAAATACCGGAGTGAACGACTGAGTGAAGTTCTCTCACCTTCTGGGCACCGCTCGGCTAATCCCTCGCGGCAATAAATGATTAAGTACCTGGCGATGTTGGTGGCTAAACACTTAGAACTGAAAACGCTTCATTACTCAGAACTGTAGGTGCTTAACATTTGCAGCCATAGGTGATCACCTTACTAAAAATATACGTAAAAAGTTAAAAAAACTAACTATATGTAACAAGTGTAGCAACAAAAAAGGTTGACTAATTGCAGCTGTGAGCAGCTGTTTAAATGTGTGTGTATGTAGCTAACTAACAGCAATTAAATGAAACAGTGTATGACCAAGCTGCAGTGTGTAAAACTACCACTAAAACTTTACTAGTTGCAAGTAGCAAATTAATGACCAGTTTGGTGTAACCACTTACTCTACATTATTGGAACTGGCGTATTGATCACAACCTACTGGCAGTAGCTTACTGAATATAATAATATAGGTAGAATACTATAATTTGGTAAGTTACAGTCGCTACTACAGCTACTTGTTCGCGGTTATATTCATTAAAATGCAGTCAGTAGGTTGTGATCAATATGCTAGTTTCAATAATTTGCAGCAAGTGGCTGTAATCGGATGGTCACTAATTTGCTGTTTGTAACCAGTAAAGTTATAATAGAATTTTACGTGTTGTAGCTTCGCTATACACTGTTGCATTTAGCTGCTGTTAGTTAGCTACACGAGCATCAACAATTTGCCCACGTTCGGAGCTACTTAGCTCCGTCAAAAAGCACTCACAACTACGCAGAATACTGCTCTGACCACTAGCAAAAATACTTGCAGATGTATTTCATTTATTTTATTTTGCGTATGGCTTACAGAAGTCTATATCTGACACTTACATGCAATGGAGTTGATAAAAGGTAATATAAAATTTTTGAGAAACGGAGGCTAATCGACAGAGGCTGAGACTGATTTTTGCCTGTAGCTTTTGAGATTATTTCTTATCTGTACTACGAATATTTGAAAAGAGCGAGTTTTTATGTTTAATGTCCATTGGCGGTAGCACTCTCGTGTCGGTAGGTTGGTAGCAATGCTCTGTTTTGTAAGCGGTCTTGCATTTCACGCGCCAAACAGTCGAGGTGAAGCGAGAGGAGCAGTAAGGCGCAAAACAATCCTGTGTTCGTTTAATTCATACAGCCCCTGAAACTTTCGAAAAGCACACGGTGAAGGTGCACTATCTCGTGCAACAGTGTTCAGGTGGTTGAAAGACTTCAAAGAAGGCCGACTTGTCAGTGTTAAGCAAGAGGAGCCTTCCGTTTCGGCTTCTACTGTGACGGAAGCCAACATGAACACAGCTGCTATTATTGTCCATGCGGATCGGCGGATAAACTATACGTGACCTCAGCAAAGTGTTGAGAATTTTATAAAGTGCATTATGCATGATCATTTTAATATGACTCGTGTTTGTGACCGTTGGGTGTCACGTCTGTCGACTCTCGAGCAAATGGCTGTGCGAAGGGAGACAAGCCGTGAGGTGCTGCCTCTCTTTGCTGATGGCGAAGTGCGTTTCTCGAATCGATTATCACCAGTGACTAGTTATGCCTGCATCATTGAAGGAAAACGAGCCATCACAATGTGTAAATAGCTCGCTTCTCCAAAACCAAAAAGGCGAAAGTTATTCCAATTGCAGGGAAAGCGATTGTGATCAAATATTTTGACTGTCACGGGATGATTTACCAGTGTAATATCTCTTTATATTCGACGAATTATTCTGATACAATTCTACCCTTGAATGACGTTTACAAATTTTCTACCTTCATACTCGCAGAATCCATGCGCAAAATACACTCCTGGAAATGGAAAAAAGAACACATTGACACCGGTGTGTCGGACCCACCATACTTGCTCCGGACACTGCGAGAGGGCTGTACAAGCAATGATCACAAGCACGGCACAGCGGACAGGAACAGCGGTGTTGGCCGTCGAATGGCGCTAGCTGCGCAGCATTTGTGCACCGCCGCCGTCAGTGTCAGCCAGTTTGCCGTGGTATACGGAGCTCCATCGCAGTCTTTAACACTGGTAGCATGCCGCGACAGCGTGGACGTGAACCGTATATGGAGTTGACGGACTTTGAGCGAGGGCGTATAGTGGGCATGCGGGAGGCCGGGTGGACGTACCGCCGAATTGCCCAACACGTGGGGCGTGAGGTCTCCACAGTACATCGATGTTGTCGCCAGTGGTCGGCGGAAGGTGCACGTACCCGTCGACCTGGGACCGGACCGCAGCGACGCACGAATGCAAGCCAAGACCGTAGGATCCTACGCAGTGCCGTAGGGGACCGCACCGCCACTTCCCAGCAAATTAGGGACACTGTTGCTCCTGGGGTATAGGCGAGGACCATTCGCAACCGTCTCCATGAAGCTGGGCTACGGTCCCGCACACCGTTAGGCCGTCTTCCGCTCACGCCCCAACATCGTGCAGCCCGCCTCCAGTGGTGTCGCGACAGGCGTGAATGGAGGGACGAATGGAGACGTGTCGTCTTCAGCGATGAGAGTCGCTTCTGCCTTGGTGCCAATGATGGTCGTATGCGTGTTTGGCGCCATGCAGGTGAGCGCCACAATCAGGACTGCATACGACCGAGGCACACAGGGCCAACACCCGGCATCATGGTGTGGGAAGCGATGTCCTACACTGGCCGTACCCCTCTGGTGATCGTCGAGGGGACACTGAATAGTGCACGGTACATCCAAACCGTCATCGAACCCATCGTTCTACCATTCCTAGACCGGCAAGGGAACTTGCTGTTCCAACAGGACAATGCACGTCCGCATGTATCCCGTGCCACCCAACGTGCTCTAGAAGGTGTAAGTCAACTACCCTGGCCAGCAAGATCTCCGGATCTGTCCCCCATTGAGCATGTTTGGGACTGGATGAAGCGTCGTCTCACGCGGTCTGCACGTCCAGCACTAACGCTGGTCCAACTGAGGCGCCAGGTGGAAATGGCATGGCAAGCCGTTCCACAGGACTACATCCAGCATCTCTACGATCGTCTCCATGGGAGAATAGCAGCCTGCATTGCTGCGAAAGGTGGATATACACTGTACTAGTGCCGACATTGTGCATGCTCTGTTGTCTGTGTCTATGTGCCTGTGGTTCTGTCAGTGTGATCATGTGATGTATCTGACCCCAGGAATGTGTCAATAAAGTTTCCCCTTCCTGGGACAATGAATTCACGGTGTTCTTATTTCAATTTCCAGGAGTGTAGTTTCATACAATAGCTATGCCATGAGCGCATAATTATTCTTTGTAGGACTCTCTCTGGTGATTTTTAGAAGAATAAAGCTTCCGAGATTGTCTTCGTGCCGATTAGCCTCAGCTTTGTTTGAAGAACTGTAATCTGATTATTGAGATTTATGACCGAAGATAACGGGTACGAAATTGTACGATTAAAAGGGAAATATATATATCTCGCTCCGTCACACAAAAGGTGTGTATTTAACATTTGATAATTAATGATATTCATCGATATATTGCGTAGTTGTTAATCAGAATGGAACTTCCGAAAGACTGGATACGACCCTGCATTTAATAATCCAAGAGCTCCATTACTTCTTCGGAAGGTTAAACTTCATCAAAGCCAAATATCCGCTTGATCTGAGGTTTCCCGACTGATTATACAACGCTCCCAAAATTACGAGGCATTTTATTTGTACAGATTAGCAGACTGCCGCAAAGCACGAGCCTGCAGAGAAGAAGAATCATCGCCTGATTTCATTCTAACAAGTAAAATTTCTGAATCATTTTGAATGACTGAGCTATGACTGATTGAGCTATGAATGAATGATTGATTGCTCGAACGAATTGAGAACTACATAGATAGGAGGAAAAATTACAGTGGCGCCAGTGTGACAGGACACTTTTGGATTGTTATATAATATATGTATTTTTTGTTTCATCGAAACCAACGAGAACGAGAGGTAACTAATCTGAATAGAGATTCGGTGCCCATAGGAAAAGATTGCGGATACCAAGAAACGATTTCAACTATTGGGCAACACCGAGACTACAGAACAAGGCCAGAGAAATCTATTTTTTTTATCCTGTAGTTAAAATAGTTTGAAATCAATTTAGAAAGAATTTTTTTTCAGATGGTAGTTAGATTGTAGAACTGTATATTGTGTGATTTTCGTATCTGGACATTGAACTGTATACAATCCGTGAAGTAATTTGAAAGTTAAGTGTGTCTACGACAGTAAATTTGAAACTGTATTTAGTGACTAGAACCTGATATTGACAGTTATTTCATGGTATTGACTGGAGCGGCATTTAAAATGTCATTGAATCAGCAACGAGACGTGCAACAGCCTTCAGCTGTTTGCGCAGAAGCAGAGGCCACGGATAACAATTCTGAGACTGTTGTGGCTAGCGGTAGCAAGATAAATAATCCCGCTGGTTCAGAAAACATTCATAGAAAAGCTGATCAGAGTGTTGTTGACACATTAGTTGTTATTATGCAACAGTTGTCTCTATTAAGCGAAGGCCAAGCGGAGGTAAAACGAGACTTATCCGTTATACAAAATGAACTCCAAAATCAATTAGCCGAAAATCAAACAGAATTACAAAATCAATTAAGAGCAACCTTTACCGAATTAGATCAGAGATTAAATACCCAGACACAGGAAATAAAAGAACAGGCAGCAAGGACCGAACAGAATCTTATTGCTCAAATTGAGCAGGTCCGCCAACAATGCCAAGAAATCAATAGTAAATTAAAAGCGGAACTAACCCAATATGTATCCGTCAAAATTGACACGATACAAAAACAAGTAGAATTGTTTCCTCGAGTAATACAAGCTCAAGAGGACATACAGTGTTCCGTAGCTATGATACCAGAAATTATAGATCCCAAGATAATCTAAAGAAGCAATTTGACGAAGTGAAGGAAAAACAGGAGACAGTGGAACATAGAATGAATGTACTTGCGGGAAAGTTTTCAGAAATGACGTTAGAGCGGCAAAATTTTCCTTCGGATACGATAGAAGAAACTGTGAAAGTTGCTTTACAGTCAATTTCAGAGAGTTCCGAGGAAAATTTTTTCAACAAAGGGTTAAAGGAAGTTCGTGAACAACTTGTCGAAGAACCCTCGCGTTGGAAAGAAAATATAGAAATATCACTAAATCTCTCGCAGGAGGATTTAGAAACAGCGAGAAGTAGGAAACAAAATTCTCAATCTGCGCGTGAAATTCCGTCCACGTCAAGATATGATGTAGACAGAACTGGTACGTCACAAGTTAGATTCGATATAACGGATAGCCACAGGGAAAAGTACGAACAGGATGATTTTTGGAATCTTAGTACCGTTGAGGAGAAGATGATTAAACAGAGACAGTTTCAAATCTTTAACTCTGACAAAAGGAATGTTCATCCTGTAGTCTTTATTCAAAGTTTCAGAGGTCTATTTCCACGATCTTGGACAGAATGGCTAAAGATTAGTTTTGTATCTGGATATATACAAGGATCAGGAGCATTGTGGGCATCCGAACAAACATCTTCTTGTAAATGTTATAAAGAATTTGAGCAGGCTTTTATAGCAAAATATTGGTCTGCTGGAATACAAGAAAGACTTAGGCAGGAAGTATTATATCCTGAGCCTTTCTCATTTTATAGAGGATCTCTAAAGAGATATTTTGAGAAATACGTTAATAAATCTTTGTATTGGGATGTACCGATTCCTTTGTCGGATACAATTGGGATACTCAACTCCAGATGACCCACCAGTATAAGGAATCAGCTGTTATATATAAATGATAAGGATATAGACTCTTTTATGACTACGCTTGATCATATTGATATAATTGAGGAGGACAATAAAAGGGCAAGAGAAATGTCATTTCAAAGAAGGGTAATAGAAGCGAATCCGAGCTGCAACTCGAATGGGAATGGCAGTAATGGTAGCAGTAACAATAATCATAACCAACTACACTCTCCGAGGAGACTTAGAAATGGACAAAATGCAAACAATAATTATTACCGTAATAGGAAACTTTAATAATGGGGCAGCGAGGGGCTATTTTAGGAACAATAGGAATTTTAATCGAATTAATCCAATGCATGGCCACACAGGACATTTCTACCAACACCAGCAGAACAACAACAATAATTACACGAATCAAGCAAGACAATATAGACCGAATTCACCACAACAACCGGTAATCACTGAAGTAGCTGAAGAGACAAATACCAATCGGACCAACAATCAGTCAAACTAAACACGACCGCATCGTGCCCCGGAGGAGCGGTCAGGGGATCTGTTAGGGGCGAAACAGTAAAATTACAACTGTTAAGATATAATGATGATGAGCTGTTGACTGAAGAGTTAACAAAGGATTTAATAACGTGTCATAATGACAGATCGAGTGTTCCGGTATCGGAAGTATTTGTTTAAATAGAGGAAGTTCCAACGAATGTGATATTAGACACCGCCGCTTCCGCCAATGTCATCTCAGGCGCTCTTTTTAGGAGAATTATTAGGAAGAAGAAGGTACCAATTTTGCCGGTACAGAACTGCAAAATCATCGGAGCTGTTGGAGCACGCTCTCCCAATGTCAAAATACAAACACAATTAGAGATGAAAATGGGAAATGTAGCAATAAAACGCACGTTCCTTGTAGTGGAGAAGTTATTAGTGGACTGAATTCTTGGTATTGCGAGTATGCAGGAGTACGATTGTCAGATTGATGTTTTGGAAGGAATAGTTAAATTTAGATTAAATGGAGAAGAGATAGCACTGGATTTAAATAGAAAGGAAACTGTGCATGAGAAATTTTGTCGCGGTGCCATAATTCGATTAATTGACACTACAAAGGATCGTTGTAAGGAGCTTTCAAAGGATTTGACACAACAGGAGGACTTTAACCAAATAACAATGATAAAAGCTAGTGAATCAAATCAGCTTACCGGAGAACAAAGGCAGCAGCTTCATTATTTGTTAGAGGCATATGAAGAGGTTTTTGATGAGAAACCAGGAATTATTAAGGGGTATATTTGTCACCTACAAGTGAAGCCACATCAGACTTACTGTTACACGCACTATCCGATCCCCTGGCGTTTAAAACAATCTGTTCAAAGGGAGATAAATAGAATGTTAGAATGGAACTTGATTGAGCCATCGACTAGTTCATAGTGTTCTCCGCTCTTAGCCGTTCCAAAACCTGGAGGCAACGGAAGAAAAGTATGAAGACCAGAATTTAAAATGGGAGGAAAATATTCGACTCGCACTTGTCAATAAAACTAAAAAGGCAATACAACGGAAATTGACATATGATAAACGGATTCACCGGATTCAGACGTTTCATCTTGGAGAAAAGGTTTTATTGAGGCGACACATCCATTCCTCGAAACTGATGAAAAACATAAAGAATAGGAATTTTATTTATACCGGACCATATGTTATTGTAAATATACCAAATATACCAAATCCCTCCCCCCATGAACCATGGACATTACCGTTGGTGGGGAGGCTAGCGTGCCTCAGCGATACAGATGGCCGTACCTTAGGTGCAACCACAACGGAGGGGAATCTGTTGAGAGGCCAGACAAACGTGTGGTTCCTGAAGAGGGGCAGCAGCCTTTTCAGTAGTTGCAGGGGCAACAGTCTGGATGATTGACTGATCTGGCCTTGCAACATTAACCAAAACGGCCTTGCTGTGCTGGTACTGCGAACGGCTGTAATTTTTCCCGAGGACATGCAGCTTTACTGTATGATTAAATGATGATGACGTCCTCTTGGGTAAAATATTCTGGAGGTAAAGTAGTCCCCCATTCGGTTCTCCGGGCGGGGACTACTCAGGAGGACGTCGTTATCAGGAGAAAGAAAACTGGCGTTCTACGGATCGGAGCGTGGAATGTCAGATCCCTTAATCGGGCAGGTAGGTTAGAAAATTTAAAAAGGGAAATGGATAGGTTAAAGTTAGATATAGTGGGAATTAGTGAAGTTCGGTGGCAGGAGGAACAAGACTTTTGGTCAGGTGAATAGAGGGTCATAAATACAAAATCAAATAGGGGTAATGCAGGAGTAGGTTTAATAATGAATAAAAAATAGGAGTGCGGGTAAGCTACTACAAACAGTATAGTGAACGCATTATTGTGGCCAAGATAGACACAAAGCCGATGCCTACTACAGTAGTACAAGTTTATATGCCAACTAGCTCTGCAGATGATGAAGAAATTGATGAAATGTATGATGAGATAAAAGAAATTATTCAGGTAGTGAAGGGAGACGAAAATTTAATAGTCATGGGTGACTGGAATTCGTCAGTAGGAAAAGGGAGAAAAGGAAACATAGTAGGTGATTATGTATTGGGGCTAAGAAATAAAGAGGAAGCCGTCTGGTAGAATTTTGCACAGAGTATAACTTAATCGTAGCTAACACTTGGTTCAAGAATCATAAAAGAAGGTTGTATACATGGAAGAATCCTGGAGATACTAAAAGGTATCAGATAGATTATATAATGATAAGACAGAGATTTAGGAATAAGGTTTTAAATTGTAGGACATTTCCAGGGGCAGATGTGGACTCTGACCACAATCTATTGGCTATGACCTGTAGGTTAAAACTGAAGAAACTGCAAAAAGGTGGGAATTTAAGGACATGGGATCTGGATAAGCTGCAAGAACCAGAGGTTGTACAGAGTTTCAAGGAGAGCATAAAGGAACAATTGACAGCAATGGGGAAAGAAACACAGTAGAGGATGAATGGGTAGCTCCGAGGGATGAAGTAGTGAAGGCAGCAGAGGATAAAGTAGGTAAAAAGACGAGGGCTGCTAGAAATCCTTGGGTAACAGAAGAAATATTGAATTTAATTGATGAAAGGAGAAAATATAAAAATGCAGTAAATGAAGCAGGCAAAAAGGAATACAAACGTCTCAAAAATGAGATCGACAGGAAGTGCAAAATGGCTAAGCAGAGATGGCTAGAGGACAAATGTAAGGATGTAGAGGCTTATCTCACTAGGGGTAAGATAGATACTGCCTACAGGAAAATCAAAGAGACCTTTGGAGAGAAGAGAACCACGTGTACGAATATCAAGAGCTCAGATGGCAACCCAGTTCTAAGCAAAGAAGGGAAAGCAGAAAGGTGGAAGGAGTATATAGAAGGTTTATACAAGGGCGATGTACTCGAGGACAATATTATGGAAATGGAAGAGGATGTAGATGAAGACGAAATGGGAGGTAAGATACTGCGTGAAGAGTTTGACAGAGCACTGAAAGACCTGAGTCGAAACAAGGCCCCCGGAGTAGACAACATTCCATTAGAACTACTGACGGCCTTGGGAGAGCCAGTCATGACAAAACTCTACCAGCTGGTGAGCACGATGTATGAGACAGGTGAAATACCCTCAGACTTCAAGAAGAATATAATAATTCCAATCCCAAAGAAAGCAGGTGCTGACAGATGTGAAAATTACCGAACTATCAGTTTAATAAGTCACAGCTGCAAAATACTAACGCGAATTCTTTCAGACGAATGGAAAAAGTGGTAGATGCGGACCTCGGGGAGGATCGGTTTGGATTCCGTAGAAATGTTGGAACACGTGAGGTAATACTGACCTTACGACTTATCTTAGAAGAAAGATTAAGAAAATGCAAACCTACGTTTCTAGCATTTGTAGACTTAGAGAAAGCTTTTGACAATGTTGACTGGAATACTCTCTTTCAAATTCTGAAGGTGGCAGGGGTAAAATACAGGGAGCGAAAGGCTATTTACAATTTGTACAGAAACCAGATGGCAGTTATTAGTTCCGAGGGGCATGAAAGGGAAGCAGTGGTTGGGAAGGGAGTGAGACAGGGTTGTAGCCTCTCCCCGATGTTATTCAATCTGTATATTGAGCAAGCAGTACAGGAAACAAAAGAAAAATTTGGAGTAGGTATTAAAATTCATGGAGAAGAAGTAAAAACTTTGAGGTTCGCCGATGACACTGTAATTCTTTCAGAGACGGCAAAGGACTTGGAAGAGCAGTTGAACGGAATGGACAGTGTCTTGAAAAGAGGATATAAGATGAACATCAACAAAAGCAAAACGAGGATAATGGAATGTAGTCAAATTAAATCGGGTGATGCTGAGGGAATTAGATTAGGAAATGAGACACTTAAAGTAGTAAAGGAGTTTTGCTATTTAGGAAGTAAAATAACTGATGATGGTCGAAGTAGAGAGGATATAAAATGTAGACTGGCAATGGCAAGGAAAGCGTTTCTGAAGAAGAGAAATTTGTTAACATCGAATATAGATTTGTGTATCAGGAAGTCGTTTCTGAAAGTATTTGTTTGGAGTGTAGCCATGTATGGAAGTGAAACATGGACGATAACTAGTTTGGACAAGAAGAGAATAGAAGCTTTCGAAATGTGGTACTACAGAAGAACGCTGAAGTTTAGATGGTTAGATCACGTAACTAATGAGGAGGTATTGAATAGGATTGGGGAGAAGAGAAGTTTGTGGCACAACTTGACTAGAAGAAGGGATCGGTTGGTAGGACATGTTTTGAGGCATCAAGGGATCACAAATTTAGCATTGGAGGGCAGCGTGGAGGGTAAAAATCGTAGAGGGAGACCAAGAGATGAATACACTAAGCAGATTCAGAAGGATGTGGGTTGCAGTAGGTACTGGGAGATGAAGCAGCTTGCACAGGATAGAGTATCATGGAGAGCTGCATCAAACCAGTCTCAGGACTGAAGACAACAACAACAACCAAATCCTGGATCATACTTGTTGGCATATCCCGAATCGAAAAGAGTAAAGGGATTATTCCCGCACAATGATATTAAGAAATGTTTTGAAGGATCGTAGATCTGTGATACCAAATATGGAGAAAAATTTAGAGTGGAATTTGACTATGAGTCGAATGTGTATATAAATATCAAGAAGTTTATGTTGTCTAGAGGGTAAGAGACTGTGAGATTGCTCCTGTGATAGGTCAAGAGACAGTGAGATTACTCCTGTGATAGGTTAAGAGACAGTGAGATTACTTCTGTGATAGGTTAAGAGACAGTGAGATAACTCCTATGATAGTTTATCACAAATTTTTAAGATACTTAGAAGAAATTGTTAAATACTAGTGTTTTAAGTGTGAACTATGAGCAGAAGCCTTAGTGATATACAATGAAAATTGCATCTACATTTCCTCAAGACACGGCACTTATGTGAGAATTGCGTGGGAAACTTGAACAGCGCGGGGTATGTAGGTAAATACGCTGTGTGTATGATGTGCGCTGTTCGCTCGAGAAAACAAATGAACTGTGAAATGAAGCAACAGTCGATAATGTCACTGCTGAAAACAATTGAAGAAACTCTCTGGTTGCGCGAGAGAAAATTATTATAATTTTTAGATTTTTTTATTATGCCTTCTCTACCAGGGGAATTAATTTAAAAATTTTAATTAACATTTTAAGAATAGCAGTTTGTGTGTTTCATATTATGGACTTAGTTGTTGAAATATATTTCCATAAATGTTCATGAGAGAATGAAGAAGATTCTTCGAGTGGCTGATTTGTTAAATGAACGTATGTCATCATTAATGATATTTATTTGCAGGTGGATCTATAAATCAATTAATTATAAGAATAATGAAAATTTTTCAGAGAATTTTTTTGTAGAAATTATTCCCTTTGTGGAGTCAGTGTCATATGCCTATGTTCAAAATTTTTCATCAGGCTTAAACTTAAATTTTATCCATAATTTCGTAATTGAAAGCAAACCTCGGACAGATTCAATGCTTTACTTCCAACTGCATCATAACAAAACGAAGATTAGAAAAAAAATTGAGAGGAATACATTCGATATGAGCTACAACAAAATTTAAATGCCCACAGTCTATTTGGACATGTTGTGGACAATCAGCAGTTGTAATGCATAACAACTTTGGTATTGAGGACTTAAAAAAAAAATTCGCGATTGTCAGGAGTGATGGATGTTCCAGTCTAGTACAGATGGAAGAATATAAGAATCCACTCCGATTTTGATTTCAACTATGAAATATGGACTTCGTTGCCTTAATCCTCTCTCTTCCAGGGATTTATTCAGTCAGAACCTTTTCTTATTCCACTTTAAACCTGTTCCATGTTCACGTCCCTGACCATCTGTTCCTGAGATCATCTTGCTGTTTCTACGGCACGTTACCAGCTTCTGTCCTGTACCATAAGCCATCGCCTGTCCTCTGTACCGCCTCCACCAAACGCTGCACGTCGCCTACCCGCTGTCCGTACCCAGTGTTCCTGTTCCATCGACTTCACAACGAGATCGCCGGCTACATCGTCAAAAGAAGAATTTTGAAAATTTTTTGGAGCACTATTGTAAAATTTTTTTGGGCTATGAGGCACTTTTCCTTCGATCTAATCTATGGAGCTTCTATATATTTCAAAATTACTGGATTTAGGCTTTACTATATTCTTTAATACCAGAGCTGGGGTTTATTCTTCCTGGTTTTCCAGGGTTTCCCTGTGAAGGCCAGTTCCCAAATGGGTACACCTTTTTCGTAATTACACCAATCTACATCTTCCCTGGTTATGTACTCGGGATGCGGGTATACACCGGTGCATGTAAAAGCTACAGCTTAGGTATTCTCGTAACTTACTGTCTTAACATGATACCCATACTATCTATAGTAAAATTCTATTAATTCAAAATATTTCTCTTTTGAATAAACAACCCAACAAATTTTTCCTGTAGCTCGCAAAGTGTATTATCATTAACTTTGATCGCTGCGAGGGGCAATTATAATATCTCTTTACATTCGACGAATTATTCTGATACAATTCTACCCTTGAATGACGTTTACAAATTTTCTATCTTCATACTCGCAGAATCCATGCGCAAAATAGTTTCATACAATAGCTATGCCATGAGCGCGTAATTATTCTTTGTAGGACTCTCTCTGGTGGTTGTTAGAAGAAAAAAGCTTCCGAGATTGTCTTCGTGTCGATTAGCCTCAGCTTTGTTTGAAGAACTAGGAGACGAGGTACTGGAAGAAGTACAGCTGTGAGGACGGGGCGTGGGTCGTGCTTGGGTAGCTCAGATGGTAGAGCTCTTGCCCACGAAAAGCAAAGTCTCGACTTCGAGTCTCGGATCGACACACAGTTTTAATCTGCCACGAAGTTTCATATCAGCGCACACTCCGCTGCAGAGTGAAAATCTCATTATCTCTATGAATTTTCTTTCCTGGCAGTCGTCCAAAATGAACTCAAGTCTTCGTTGCGATGTTCTGCAGTCCAGCGGTCATTATCAGCAATTCATCTCTTGTGAAGCGTCGCCTTGGTCATGGCGTGGCCAGTTCTGATACAGTCTATTGTGGACACTGATCAGGTGCTGTTTGTGGTCAAACACAACTTCGCAACCTGCAGGCTTGGCTAACATGTACATTTATGTTCAATCATGTACTTCTCGCGTTGTTTCCATATATTGTCCAACCCCTTGAAACCTTTTGTTACGCAACCTTCTCTTAGGATTTCTATCTCTTGCTTAGTAATCATCATCATCATTTAAGACTGATTATGCCTTTCAGAGCTCAGTCTGAGCATAGTCCCCCTTATAAAATTCCTCCATAATCCCCTATTCAGTGCTAACATTGGTGCTTCTTCTGATGTTAAGCCTATTACTTCAAAACCATTCTTAACCGAATCCAGGTACCTTCTCCTTGGTCTACCCCGACTCCTCCTACCCTCTACTGCTGAACCCATGAGTCTCTTGGGTAACCTTGCTTCTCCCATGGGTGTAACATGACCCCACCATCTAAGCCTGTTCATCCTGACTGCTACATCTATAGAGTTCATTCCCAGTTTTTCTTTGATTTCCTCATTGTGCACACCCTCCTGCCATTGTTCCCATCTACTAGTACCTGCAATCATCCTAGCTACTTTCATATTCGTAACCTCAACCTTATTGATAAGGTAGCCTGAATCCACCCAGCTTTTGCTCCCATACAACAGAGTTGGTCGAAAGACTGAACGGTGCACAGATAACTTAGTCTTGGTACTGACTTTCTTCTTACAGAAGAGAGATCGTAGCTGAGCGCTCACTGCATTAGCTTTGCTACACCTCGCTTCCAGTTCTTTCACTATGTTGCCGTCCTGTGAGAATATGCATCCTAAGTACTTGAAACCGTCCACCTGTTCTAACTTTGTTCCTCCTATTTGGCACTCAATCCGTTTATATTTCTTTTCCACTGACATTATTTTCGTTTTGGAGATGCTAATCTTCATATCATAGTCCCTACATTTCTGATCTAGCTCTGAAATATTACTTTGCAAACTTTCAATAGAATCTGCCATCACAACTAAGTCATCCGCATATGCGAAATTACTTATTTTGTGTTCACGTACCTTAATCTCACCCAGCCAGTCTATTGTTTCCAACATATGAGCCATAAATAATATGAACAACAGTGTAGACAGGTTGCAGCCTTGTCTTACCCCTGAAACTACTCTGAACCATGAACTCAATTTACCGTCAACTCCAACTGCTGCCTGACTATCTATGTAAAGACCTTTAATTGCTTGAAAAAGTTTGCCTCCTACTCCACAATGTCGTAGAACAGACAATAACTTCCTCTTAGGAACCCGGTCATATGCCTTTTCTAGATCTATAAAGCATTTGCAGCATCGTCGACAGGACTGACTGCGGACCTTTGGTACAGAGCCGAGTGGAGGGTCTGACTCAGAGGCTGAGACGGTTCTGCGACCGTGTGGGCTGCAGATTCCTCGGCTTGCGCCATAGGTTGGTGGGGTTTCGGGTTCTGCTGGATAGGTCATGAGTCCACTACACGCAGCAAGCGGCTACACAGGTAGCAGGGGTTGTGTGGCGTGGACTGGGCGGTTTTTTAGGTTAGATGGCCTCGGGCAGGTAAGGAAAGGGCAACAGCCTCGAAGAGTGCGGGGCAAAGTCAAGACATGCGGGGACCAAGCAGCAATCGGTATTGTAATTGTAAACTGTCGAAGCTGCATTGGTAAAGTACCGGAACTTCAAGCGCTGATAGAAAGCGCCGAAACTGAAATCGTTATAGGTACAGAAAGCTCGCTGAAGCCAGAGATAAATTCAGCCGAAATTTTTACAAAGGCACAGGCGGTGTTTAGAAAGGATAGACTGCATGCAACCGGTGGTGGCGTGTTTGTCGCTGTTAGTAGTAGTTTATCCTGTAGAGAAGTAGAAGTGGACAGTTCCTGTGAAATATTATGGGTGGAGGTTACACTCCTCAACCGAGCTAGGTTAATAATTGGTTCCTTTTACCGACCTGCCTGCTCAGCAGCATTAGTGGCAGAAAAACTGAGAGAAAATTTGGAATACATTGCACATAAATTTTCTCAGCATATTATAGTCTTAGGTGGAGATTTCAATTTACCAGATATAGACTGGGACACTCAGATGTTTAGGATGGGTGGTAGGGACAGGGCATCGAGTGACATTATACTGAGTGCACTATCCGAAAATTACCTCGAGCAATTAAACAGAGAACCGACTCGTGGAGATAACATCTTGGACCTACTGATAACAAACAGACCCGAACTTTTCGACTCTGTAAGTAACAGGGAATCAGCGATCATAAAGCCGTTGCAGCATCCCTAAATATGGAAGTTAATAGGAATATAAAAAAAGGGAGGAATGTTTATCTGTTTAGCAAGAGTAATAGAAGGCAGATTTCAGACTACCTAACAGATCAAATCGAAAATTTCTGTCCCGACACTGACAATGTTGAGTGTTTATGGAAAAAGTTTAAGGCAATTGTAAAATGCGTTTTAGACAGGTACGTGCCGAGTAAAACTGTGAGGGACGGGAGAAACCCACCGTGGTTCAACAACAAAGTTAGGAAACTACTGCGAAAGCAAAGAGAGCTTCACTCCAATATTAAACGCAGCCAAAACCTCTCAGACAAACAGAACGTAAATGATGTCAAAGTTAGCGTAAGGAGGGCTATGCGTGAAGCGTTCAGTGAATTCGAAAGGAAAATTCTATGTACCGACTTGACAGAAAATCCTAGGAAGTTCTGGTCTCACGTTAAATCAGTAAGTGGCTCGAAACAGCATATCCAGACACTCCGGGATGATGATGGCACTGAAACAGAGGATGACCGCGTAAATTTGAAAGACTAAACACCTTTTTCCAAAGCTGTTTCACAGAGACCGCACTGCAGTTCCTTCTCTAAATTCTCGCACGAACGAAAAAATGGCTAGCATCGAAATAAGTGTCCAAGGAATAGAAAAGCAACTGGAATCACTCAACAGAGGATAGTCCACTGGACCTGACGGGATACCAGTTCGTTTCTACACAGAGTACGCGAAAGAACTTGCCCCCCTTCTAACAGCCGTGTACCGCAAGTCTCTAGAGGAACGGAAGGTTCCAAATGATTGGAAAAGAGCACAGGTAGTCCCAGTCTTCAAGAAGGGTAGTCGAGCACATGTGCAAAGCTATAGACCTACATCCAGAATGATAGACCTACATCTCTGACGTCGATCTGTTGTAGAATTTTAGAACGTTTTTTGCTCGAATATCATGTCTTTTTTGGAAACCCAGAATCTATTCTGTAGGGATCAACATGGATTCCGGAAACAGCGATCGTGTGAGACCCAACTCGCTTTATTTGTTCATGAGTCCCAGAAAATATTAGATACAGGCTCCCAGATAGACGTTATTTTCCTTGACTTCCGGAAGGCGTTCGATACAGTTCCGCACTGTCGCCTGATAAAAAAGTAAGAGCCTACAGAATATCAGACCAGCTGTGTGGCTGGATTGAAGAGTTTTTAGCAAACAGAACACAGCATGTTGTTATCAATGGAGAGACGTCTACAGACGTTAAAGTAACCTCTGGCGTGCCACAGGGGAGCGTTATGGGACCATTGCTTTTCACAATATATATAAATGACCTAGTAGATTGTGTCGGAAGTTCCATGCGGCTTTTCGCGGATGATGCTGTAGTATACAGAGAAGTTGCAGGATTAGAAAATTGTAGCGAAATGCAAGAGGATCTGCAGCGGATAGGCACTTGGTGCAGGGAGTGGCAACTTAATCTTAACGTAGACAAATGTAATGCATTGCGAATACATAGAAAGAAGGATCCTTTATTGTATGATTATATGATAGCGGAACAAACACTGGTAGCAGTTACTTCTGTAAAATATCTGGGAGTATGCGTGCGCAACGATTTGAAGCTGAATGATCATATAAAATTAACTGTTGGTAAGGCGGGTACCAGGTTGAGATTCATTGGGAGAGTCCTTAGAAAATGTAGTCCATCAACAAAGGAGGTGACTTACAAAACACTCGTTTGACCTATACTTGAGTCTTGCTCATCAGTGTGGGATCCGTACCAGATCGGGTTGACGGAGGAGATAGAGAAGATCCAAAGAAGAGCGGCGCGTTTCGTGACAGGGTTATTTGGTAACCGTGATAGCGTTACGGAGATGTTTAGCAAACTCAAGTGGCAGACTCTGCAAGAGAGGCGCTCTGCATCGCGGTGTAGCTTGCTCGCCAGGTTTCGAGAGGGTGCGTTTCTGGATGAGGTATCGAATATATTGCTTCCCCCTACTTATACCTCCCGAGGAGATCACGAATGTAAAATTAGAGAGATTCGAGCGCGCACGGAGGCTTTCAGACAGTCGTTCTTCCCGCGAACCATACGCGACTGGAACAGGAAGGGGAGGTAATGACAATGGCACGTAAAGTGCCCTCCGCCACACACCGTTGGGTGGCTTGTGGAGTATAAATGTAGATTTAGATGTAGATAGATACAATTCCCTGTTCCACTCGTAACACTTCTCCATTATTTGCCGTAAGCTAAAGATCTGATCCTGACAACCTCTAAGAGGCCTAAACCCACACTGATTTTCATCCAATTTGTCCTCAACTAATACTCGCACTTTCCTTTCAACAATACCTGAGAAGATTTTACCCACAACGCTGATTAAAGAGATACCTCTGTAGTTGTTACAATGTTTTCTGTTTCCATGTTTAAAGATTGGTGTGATTACTGCTTTCGTCCAGTCTGATGGAACCTGTCCCGACTCCCACACCATTTCAATTATCCTGTGTAGCCAATTAAGACCTGACATTCCACTGTATTTGATGAGATCCAACTTGATTTCATCCACCCCATCCGCTTTATTGCACTGCAATCTATTGACCATTTTCTTCACTTCCTCAAATGTGATCCTATTTCCATCATCATTCCTATCCCATTGTACATCGAAATCTGAAACATTACTGATCGTATTTTCACCTACAATTAGCAACTCTTCAAAATATTCTCTCCATCTGCCCAAGGCATCAACAGGATTCACCAGCAGTTTTCCTGACCTGTACAAAATACTTGTCATTTCCTTCTTACCTCCCTTTCGAAGACTACTAATTACACTCCAGAATGGTTTTCCAGCAGCTTGACCCAGCTTGCTTAGTAATAACAAGTGAAATCTACCCTTTCAAATTAATTCCCTTTCTCAATAATAATAAGTGCAATCTTCGCATACAAATTTAAACGCTACTTATTAAAAGTATTTTGCTGATTATTTCGACGAAACATAGAATGTGTCGTCTTCGTGACTCTCAGTCGTTACCTGGAATAACCCAAAACTGTTCCTTGCCTTTTTTGCTGTTACTGGATCGCCATCTGACTGCTACATCAAACTGCGACATGAATATACTTACTCTGTTTTACTATACTCTATTAGCTGCTATCATAATAAGTGGCTGTATTTATTACCAAAGTTGACGTTATTCTTTAATTAATTTGACTAAAGTTACCTGATTCATACTTAAATTTTTTCTTGACAACAATAAAATTTTGCAAAGTTTTAGTTAGGTTGATGGTTTTTGGGATGGATTATAATCAGTAAAGAAATACTGCTGGCAAAAAATTAATTATATTCTGAAAACTAGTCTTCAAGTATGTACTGTTGGTAATAAAATGATTTTACGAACTTTCCAATGGGACTTACTTTTTACAATAATATTACAGCTAACACTGCGCGAACATACATTCAGTTGTTTTGAGTTTCTCAAAAAAAGTAATTCAATAATATTAATTCCTCTTATGATAATAGTTAGCTGATATCTCTGTGCATCTGTTTAGTCTCTTGTAAATCATAGCTGGTGGCTGGCAGGCACACCGCACCTCTCAACCTCTCACTTCAGACCTGCTACCGACTCGCTTCTCATCTCGCTTACTACTGACTTCCTACGAACGCTAAAGTGCGGTCTCTCCCGCCAACAATGCTTTCTGGCGCAGACAATCCCTGCTACGATTACAAAATGTATCAATGCGCGGCCTTTCCCGCTCTTTTCTTAAAATGCGGTCTCTCCCGCCAACAATACTTTCTTGCAGACATTCCCTACTACTACAATTATTTCCAGAATGACAAATATTAATTATTCCTACATAGTCCTATTAATAAAACATAAACATATTTCATAAATTGTGGTTTGACAATAGATAATAGAAATACACACGTCTTACACCCTGTATGTTTATAATCTAGATGTATGTACTCAACAGGTATTAATGAAAGATGCTTATTGTTTCACTATCAAAATAATTGACATCTAACGATACGTTACTATTACTTTCTCTACTGATTCCGATGTCGACAGGGAGTTCCTTCCTTTCCTTGAAATATTCTTCCGTTTTAAAGGTGGATGGCAGAGCGGCAGGTTAGAAGCCTTTATGGAGATAAGAATCTGACTTTAGCTGGCAATAAAATGCTGCTACCCGCATCCGTTAATATCGCTGGGCTGGGCTGGGAGCGCGGACGGCAGGTGAGCGCAGGTTCCGGGACAAAAAGCCTGCGGTCTCGGCGCACGCCCGCGGCCGCTGCGGTTTCTGCCCCGGGCGCGCACGTGCTGTCCCCTGTCTCGCGTTTTTCCCTTCGTCGGGAGCTGAAGCGATCCAGAGAAAATCGTGTTACTGGCTTTAACTTTGGCGATTACACTGAACAGGAGTACAGCTTTTACACTGAGCTGCAGCGTGTGAAAGGATCCTACTTTTGGATTCACTTCTTTCAGATGTAGTAGCTGAAGACCATCATCGAAGGAAGTATCTCCCAAGGAAATGTTCCGAGGCTGGATTAATCATAAGAAGAGAAACATTACGAATGAAAACGCACACAACACTGCTGTAATATTCAACAATATTTATTATTTTTTTCACAGACAGCTTTTCGGCTGTTACGCCATCATCAGGTACAAATAGAAGTGTTTCCTGAAGTGAACCTTTGTTCGATCAAAGATTCTAAACTAGCGCATCTACAGAGTACCTCCATTTCCAGAGATGAAAAATGTTACTGTTAGATTTAGGAATGAAACAAGAGGATTACTACGGTGTAAATATGATGTAAGATTAATTAACTAAGATAAAATATATGACGCATTAACTAATGAACTATATACAAATTACAACAGTTGTTCATAGAAGAAAATAAGCTGAACAATAAACATCTTCAACTTTTATAGTTCTGTCTTCCTCAGATGCGCGTAATATTACGGTTTACTGATAATTTTATTTGTCTTATAGAGGTGTTGCCGACCACAGAGCCGTATTCTGCCTGTTTACATATCTCTGTATTTAAATGCGCTTGCCCATACCAGTTTGTAAGGAGGCTGTTTAGGTTTTTATGTTAGTAACGCCACGTAGCGCTCTATATGAAAATCACTGGCTGTGCTGTGTGCAGTCTGTGGTTGATTTGCATTGTTGTTGGCTATTGTAGAGTTGGGCAGTTGAATGTTAACAGCGCGTAGCGTTGCGCAGTTGGAGGTGTGCTGCCAACAGTGGTGGATGTGGGGAGAGAAATTGCGGGGTTTTGAGAGCGGATTATCTGGATGTGTGTCCATCAGAGACGGTAAATTTGTAAGACTGGATGTCATGAACTGCTATATACTATGACTTTGGAACACTATTAAGGTAAATAGATTGTTTGTTCTCTATCAAAATCTTTCATTTGCTAACTACGCCTATCAGTAGTTAGTGCCTTCAGTAGTTAGAATCTCTTATTTAGCTGGCAGTAGTGGCGCTCGCTGTATTGCAGTAGTTTGAGTAACGAAGATTTTTGTGAGGTAAGTGATTCATGAAAGGTATAGGTTATTATTAGTCAGGGCCATTCTTTTGTAGGGATTGTTGAAAGTCAGATTGCGTTGCTCTAAAAATATTGTGTGTCAGTTTAAGCAGTCATTTAGAATTTTTTTAAGGGGACGTTTCATATGGCGACTCTGCCAGGAAACGCACCTGGAATCTTCTGTAAGGGTGCATGATTTTTGAAGTATGTTTGAGGTAGATGACTTTATTGAAGGTCTTGAAGTTATTGAAAGAAGCTGCGACGATTTTGAGATGTAATTGATCTGTTATGATGTTATTATTATGATGAAGATGTGTATTATGCTGTTGAGGTATGTTTATGCTCAATAAGATGATGCTACCGTATATGAGGAATGTGATTACGTAATGAGTAGTGCTTAGGGACTCTGATTTGTGGAAAAGGATCTTGGGAACCAAGAATCGTACTTTAGGAGTTATGAAACGTACGCAAATGCATGAATGTATCACAACGCCAGCGAAAATTTTTTGGACTGTTATATTTATAGGATTTTGTTTCTACACATTTGTAACACAATTTCTCGACCTGTGAAATTTTTTTATGAGACTGTCACTGTTGCGCAAACTGCTGTAGTAAATATTTCAGTAAGAAAGGTAAGTGACCTTGACGTAATGTGTTGTGGCTGCCCAGCTGGGAGATAGTCCCCTGAAAAAAGAAATCCATTAGGTGAAAAAAAAGAGGCCATTATCCTCACAATTGACATTTATTTGTAGAAAGCATCGCAAATACGACACGCTCGAACTTGAAAACAAATGATTACACTGTGGAGCTCTTAATTTATGATATTTACTAAAATGCCTAATGAAGTGATGAGAAACATTTTACATCTATTGTCTTTCTACTTGAGAGATTTTTTACTGCCTTTGGAGACGCCATTTGCATAGTGAATGACGTTTCAGCCCTTGCCTTATGTATTTATTTGCTTATTTTGTTTAATATCTAGTTTCTAGTTGCACTGCAGCATTGGTTAAAACAAAATTTAATAGATGTACTAATGTCACTATTTTCTGTCTACAGACCCAGTAAAGAATAATTTTATGATGTACATTCTTAGAAAAGAGAGCGCAAATAGACATTTCCCTTCACAGGAATTGCAAACATAATTTTTTCAACGATTTGGTAACTTGTTTCGTAGAGTAACTTATCGTGATGCATCATTCTAGTGTTAAGATGTGACATAGGTATTAGACAAGGCCATCTTTACTGTAATATTTGTACCGAGCGAGGTGGCGCAGTGGTTAGACACTGGACTCGCATTCGGGAGGACGCCGGTTCAATCCCACGTCTGGCCATCCTAATTTAGGTTTTCTGTGATTTCCCTAAATCACTCCAGGCAAATGCCGGCATGGTTCCTCCGAAAGGGCACGGCCGACTTCCTTCCCTAATCCGATGAGACTGATGACCATGCTGTCTAGTCTCTTTCACCAACCAACTGTAATATTTTTTCTGCTTGAGCTTTGTCATGTTTAGATATAAGTTATTGCATTTGCTGCTGCTGTTTGCCAGGCATAGTGCTACTGAATTTCACTTTGAATTAATCTGTTAAGCCAGTTTTACTACTGATCTATTTTTCTTATTTGCTGCACATTGCCTTATATTAGTTATAATGTTGCATTTGCTCTGCTAATTTAGATTTACTGCAGCTTGCTTTGCCAATTTTCATTTTTTTGTCATTGCTGTTTGTGTTAATTGTTTTGTACTGCTGCATTGCCTCGTTCCTTAGTTTCTGCATCTGAGCTCAGTCGATTTAAGTTAGCTTAATACGGGTAGACTTTAAGAGAATGAGTTGCGATGAATTGGAAGAAATGAATTGAGAAGTTATACCAAAAAAGTACAGAACGCAGGTATAGATAGGACTTTTTGGGAATAATGATGAATGAAGGGAGATCTCCAAGAAGTAAAGAAAGTTTTGTTTGCAAAATACTGCAGTAAAACAAACCCTGTCCATTCCTTTTGTGTTATTACGCTAGGTGTTTGTGTACCCTTGTGTATTTGTGTTGTTACTGTCTTTATGTGTTTAGCTGATGAGAGTTATGTTGTAGAATTTTTTTAATAATACGTTATTTACTTTCTAAAGATGCTTAGACATTATTAATTCTGTTCTGTTTCAATGCTCATATGTGAAATTAATGTTTTGAAAACTATTCTCACTATTTTATTTATTTACATATGTCATAATTGCTGTAACACTGATGTACATGTTTATTTCTAGTCTTTTGTAAAGCCTGTATTACTACAAATGTTATCTGTACTATTATGTTCTTAATGATGTATTTTGTACCTCTGTAATTGCATTCTTATGTTGTAGATTTATAATTGTATAGACACCAGTTCATCAAATTAAGTTACATTTCACTGCACACGTTTCTGTTGGTCATAGTATATGCACAATAAATGAGAAGTTGGGACTGTTAGCGTTTGCACGTGTGTAAATAATTCAGCAAGGGACTGATTAACAGCATTGCTGGTTCTAAGGACAATTCCAAAACTTTTGTGAGTGCACAAGTGGTGGTTTATGGACTTGCTATATTGTCCACAAGACTCTTCGATGGTGATTGTGCACCTGCACAGTCGCAACAGATGGCTGCTGGCCGTCTCTACAAGGACTACAGTGGGTCTGAATCTTTGATGGCCCACCAATACCATCATTGCTACAAGGACTGCGGTGGGTCTGCACCTCTGGTGGCCCACCAATACCATAATCTCTACCAGGACTACAGTGGGTCTGGGTCTGCTCTGTGATGACCTACCTAACAATATTCTTCAAAACTTCGACTTACTCTGCTGTAGGTTTGCTCTGTTGTGGCCCATTACCTGTCTGCATGTCAAGAGTCAGCATTGTCTTTCTATTGGAAGGACAACACTACTTCTTCAAGAGTGCGTGGAAATCCACTACTTCCGTGTGCATTTTCTTTTACTGCTCAGACTTTGAGGGAAAAAAATACTGCAATTTTACTGTGATGAATGATCAGGACTGTCTTTATGGACTGTGAGAAAATTTTAGCTTTTGACCAACATTGTATCAATAAGTGTGTGCATTTGATATCTTCGTTATTGTAATTAAGAAAAATTTTAACAAATGTGTATTGGCCAATGCCCAAAACAATTCGTAAATTTTTTGTGGGGAGCATGGGGGCTATGTAGGTAGGCTGTTTAGGTTTTTATGTTGATAACGCCACGTAGCGCTCTATATGAAAATCACTGGCTGTGCTGTGTGCAGTCTGTGGCTGGTTTGCATTGTTGTTGGCTATTGTAGTGTTGGGCAGTTGGCTGTTAACAGCGCGTAGCGTTGCACAGTTGGAGGTGTGCCGCCAACAGTGGTGAATTTGGGGAGAAAGATGGCGGGGTTTTGAGAGCGGATGATCTGGATGTGTGCCCATCAGAGACCGTAAAATTGTAAGACTGGATGTCATGAACTGCTATATACTATGACTTTGGAACGCTATTAAGGTAAAACCATTGTTTGATCTCTATCAAAATCTTTCATTTGCTAACTACGCCTATCAGTAGTTAGTGCCTCCAGTAGTTAGAATCTTTTATTTAGCTGGCAGTAGTGGCACTCGCTGTATTGCAGTAGTTTGAGTAACGAAGATTTTTGTGAGGTAAGTGATTCATGAAAGGTATAGGTTATTGTTAGTCAGGGCTATTCTTTTGTAGGGATTGTTGAAAGTCAGATTGCGTTGCGCTAAAAATATTGTGTGTCAGTTTAAGCAGTCATTTAGAATTTTTCTAAGGGGACGTTTCAAGTTTCTTTGGCGCTTCAATGTATTTCAGTACCTACTAAGGTTTATAACGTTATTTGTCCAACGTTGTACACAGGAACTCAAACAATTTTATGCCTGTTAGCACAGTTCAGTTCGAGCACCATTTGTAGATTGACAGATA
The DNA here is from genome assembly GCF_023897955.1 of Schistocerca gregaria. NCBI lineage: Eukaryota > Metazoa > Arthropoda > Insecta > Orthoptera > Acrididae > Schistocerca > Schistocerca gregaria. Next base: position 779,989,081 of record NC_064922.1, read on the forward strand.
TCGAAACGGTACTCCATTTCTCACCATATGTTCTTAAGCATGATAGGTATTATGGCCTCTACTGCGGTGTAGGTCTGTGTCGCAAATCTACCAGATCGCGAACCTTTGTTCAGTAAACAATGTTCTTGATAATCCCAATGAACCAAACTCAAGCGGAGTCAGATCCAGCGACCGAGAGGGCCAGGCAGTGGGAGTCCCCCTTCTAACCCGATGCTCAGGACACGTTTCATGGAGGAATGTAGTAAAAGCCCCATGAGCTACATACGAATACTTCATGCAACCGTTCAACGGTCTCTCCACTCACATGTGTTTTGGCATGTTTCCCAACATCTGAAGTAAAACTTCTTTTACCAAATAGTTCTGTCCCACTGGTAAATGGATGTACGTGTGGGAGGATCCAAGTTCTATTATCTTCTTGCACACTGCTGAGCACGTGTTACAGGTTGTAACTCTGCTAACCATGGCACACACTACAACTTTCGTTGTGGCGTCCTCATGCTGACCGTCAGGAGCACATCTGCCTGCTGCAGAGTAAACATTTGTGCACAAGGTGGCCGACCCAGAATACTGGTGCAGCCTACCTCCCCATCCTCCCAGTGGTGAAGCACAGGAGTTGGAGAGAGGTAGTTGCTATTAATGAAACACTAGATAGTAGCTTTAGCCAGACTCATCAATAACTACTACCGGATGTAGCAAGGACATTTTCAATAATAATGTAGGACTAGCCAACAGCCCTGTGTGGGAAAGACAATAATTGAGCTGTGTTGGCTTATATCAGTTGTGGTCTGTAGATTGTATCTCTGGTTCGTTTTCCCTCTGGACGATGAGCAGAACTCTTGCGTCGCGTCTTCCGGTCTGAAATGTCTGCGTGGCAGGCGAGTAAGGAACACAGAGTCACTAGGGGACGAGGAGGAAGGAAGTCGGTTGGAGCAAATGTCGGTTGTCATGAACCGGAGGTTATGATGGCGCCCTCTTGGGTAAATTATTCCGGAGGTAAAATAGTCCCCCATTCGGATCTCCGGGCGGAGACTACTCAAGAGGATGTCGTTATCAGGAGAAAGAAAACTGGCGTTCTACGGATCGGAGCGTGGAATGTCAGATCCCTTAATCGGGCAGGTATGTTAGAAAATTTAAAAAGGGAAATGGATAGGTTAAAGTTAGATATCGTGGGAATCAGTGAAGTTCGGTGGCAGGAGGAGCAAGACTTCTGGTCAGGTGACTACAGAGTTATAAACACAAAATCAAATAGGGGTAATGCAGGAGTAGGTTTAATAATGAATAGAAAAATAGGAATGCGGGTAAGCTACTACAAACAGCATAGTGAATGCATTATTGTGGCCACGAAGCCCACACCTACTACAGTAGTACAAGTTTATATGCCAACTAGCTGTGCACATGACGAAGAAATTGAAGAAATGTATGATGAAATAAAATAAATTATTCAGATAGTGAAGGGTGATGATATTTTAATAGTCATGGGTGACTGGAATTCGGTAGTAGGAAAGGGCAGAGAAGGAAATGTAGTAGGTGAATATGGATTGGGGAAATGAAATGAAAGAGGAAGCCGACTGGTAGAATTTTGCACAGAGCACAACTTAATCATAGCTAACACTTGGTTCAAGAATCATAAAAGAAGGCTGTATACATGGGAGAAGCCTGGAGATACTGACAGGTTTCAGATAGATTATATAATGGTAAGACAGAGATTTAGGAACCAGGTTTTAAATTGTAAGACATTTCCAGGGACAGATGTGGACTCTGACCACAATCTATTGGTTATGAACTGTAGATTAAAACTGAAGAAACTGCAAAAAGATGGGAATTTAAGGAGATGGGACCTGGATAAACTGAAAGAACCAGAGGTTGTACAGAGTTTCAGGGAGAGCATAAGGGAACAACTGACAGGAATGGGGGAAAGAAATACAATAGAAGAAGAATGGGTAGCTTTGAGGCATTAAGTAGTGAAGGCAGCAGAGGATCAAGTAGGTAAAAAGACGTGGGCTAGTAGAAATCCTTGGGTAACAGAAGGAATACTGAATTTAATTAATGAAAGGAGAAAATATAAAAATGCAGTAAATGAAACAGGCAAAAAGGGATACAAACGTCTCAAAAATGAGATCTACAGGAAGTGCAAAATGGCTAAGCAGGGATGGCTAGTGGACAAACGTAAGGATGTAGAGGCTTATCTCACTAGGGGTAAGATAGATACTGCCTACAGGAAAATTAAAGAGACCTTTGGAGATAAGAGAACCACTTGTATGAATATCAAGAGCTCAGATGGCAACTCAGTTCTAAGCAAAGAAGGGAAAGCGGAAAGGTGGAAGGAGTATATAGAGGGTCTATACAAGGGCGATGTACTTGAGGACAATATTATGGAAATGGAAGAGGATGTAGGTGAAGATGAAATGGGAGATACGATACTGCGTGAAGAGTTTGACAGAGCACTGAAAGACTTGATTCGAAACAAGGCCCCGGGAGTAGACAACATTCCACTGGAACTACTGACAACCTTGGGAGAGCCAGTCCTGACAAAACTCTACCATCTGGTGAGCAAGATGTATGAGACAGGCGAAATTCCCTCAGACTTCAAGAAGAATATAATAATACCAATCCCAAAGAAAACAGGTGTTGACAGATGTGAAAATTACCGAACTATCAGTTTAATAAGTCACAGCTGCAAAATACTAACGCAAATTCTTTACAGACGAATGGAAAAACTAGTAGAAGCCGACCTGGGGGAAGATCAGTTTGGATTCCGTAGAAATGTTGGAACACGTGAGGCAATACTGACCCTACGACTTATCTTAGAAGCTAGATTAAGGAAGGGCAAACCTACGTTTCTAGCATTTGTAGACTTAGAGAAAGTTTTTGACAACGTTGATTGGAATACTCTCTTTCAAATTCTAAAAGTGGCAGGGGTAAAATACAGAGAGCGAAAGGCTATTTACAATTTGTACAGAAACCAGATGGAAATTATCAGAGTCGAGGGGCATGAAAGGGAAGCAGTGATTGGGAAGGGAGTAAGACAGGGTTGTAGCCTCTCCCCGATGTTATTCAATCTGTATATTGAGGAAGCAGTAAAGGAAGCAAAAGAAAAATTCGGATTAGGTATTAAAATCCATGGAGAAGAAATAAAAACTTTGAGGTTCGCCGATGACATCGTAATTCTGTCAGAGACAGCAAAGGACTTGGAAGAGCAGTTGAACGGAATGGACAGTGTCTTGAAAGGAGGATATAAAATGAACATCAACAAAAGCAAAACGAGGATAATGGAATGTAGTTGAATTAATTCAGGTGATACAAAGGGGATTAGATTAGGAAATGAGACACTTAAAGTAGTAAAGGAGTTTTGCTATTTGGGGAGCAAAATAACTGATGATGGTCGAAGTACTGAGGATATAAAATGTAGACTGGCAATGACAAGGAAATCGTTTATGAAGAAGAGAAATTTTTTAACATCGAGTATAGATTTAAGTGTCAGGAAGTCGTTTCTGAAAGTATTTGTATGGAGTGTAGCCATGTATGGAAGTGAAACATGGACGATAAATAGCTTGGACAAGAAGAGAATAGAAGCTTTCGAAATGTGGTGCTACAGAAGAATGCTGAAGATTAGATGGGTGGATCACATACCTAATGAGGAAGTATTGAATAGGATTGGGGAGAAGAGAAGTTTGTGGCACAACTTGACCAGAAGAAGGGATCGGTTGGTAGGACATGTTCTGAGGCATCAAGGGATCCCCAATTTTGCATTGGAGGGCAGCGTGAAGGGTAAAAATCGTAGAGGGAGACACTAAGCGGATTCAGAAGGATGTAGGTTGCAGTAGGTGCTGGGAGATGAAGAAGCTTGCACAGGATAGAGTAGCATGGAGAGCTGCATCAAACCAGTCTCAGGACTGAAGACCACAGCAACAACAACATGTGCTTCTTCACTGAGTTGTGAATTGGAGCTTTCTGGAAAGTTTGAATCCGCCGTAGGTTGGTCTGTGTGGCTTATAGAAACTGTTTGAGCCTGCCCGCGTCTGTGTTCACTGAGTACCCTGTGTTGCTTTCCTCTAAAGTAATTTAATTGTGATCGTCAGGTGTGGGGATTGTGGTGATAGTTCTTTTTTTACTTGGTTTTAATAATGTTTTTCCTTGACTAATCATGTCTAACGTTATTATTGGCACCATCTCTACAAGCGGCAGGAATATGGCGGCGGTCCGAGGTACTGTTGGTGCTGTTATGGACGTTTCTGATTAACGTGACTTTTAATTAAGTTTTAGATTCTGATCTGGCCAGATCTATTAGTATACTGGGTGCACTGCTGGAGAGCTGTGAAATTTTCTATGTTGGCCACTTTGGGTGTTGTGACGCGAGATTCCTTACCTGATTCTTGAAGTCTGATGTGTCTGCTGGCGTCCTTGCACTGGTAATTGAGTATTATATTATAAATGGAACAAGAATTTCCACCCTGAAGCGAAGTTCGAATTGTTATTTAAAAACTACTTAAGCTATGTTTGTAGCTTCGTTGTGTTAATATACTTATTCTTGATTCTCATCAGTGTTTAAATTGTACTAACTTGAAATTCACAGTTTAATCTGTTAATCACTGTTTGCCTGGTGTTGTAACTTATTCTGGAAAATTGGGAATTTGCTCCTGTGGGACCAAACTGCTAAGGTCATCGGTCCCTAGGTTTACACATTGCTTAATCTAACTTAAACTAACTTACGCTAAGGACACACATCCATGCCCCAGGGAGGACTCGAACCTCCGACGGGGGATAGCCGCGCGAACCGTGGCAAGACGCCTTACACCGCACGGCTACCCAACGCGGATAGCTAACTTATTCTGGATTGCTTGTTCAGTCAGTTATTTTTCGTTTCATTACTGAGACACGATGGTGTACTCAGTAATGAAACAAAGTAGTAAGCTGTGCCAGAAATATCGACTCTTAGACAGTGTGTCTAGTAGTGTATTTTAATACGACAGTATGCCCTCTTAGGCAATTTATAACACTTAAAACACTTGATAATGGCACCTTGAAGCCAAAATAATGATTTTTTAAGTGTAAATGTAACACTGTAAATAAACAACAGTTTAATGGTGGTACTGACATTAAAGAAACACAATCCAGTTACCTAATCTCACTGGCGTTAAAGAAAGCACGAGATCTGAAGAGTTCGTTGTGGTCTGGCAAGAATTACAACAATACTTTTGTATATATTTTCAGGACAGTGTCAATCTTACATACACATCAAAAAAAGTTTTGCACCACCCCGGTTCCCAGAACTCCTGAAGATAGAGGTTGACTGTGGAAACTGTATCACAGACACAGTCCCTTTGACTGTTCAGAGATGTCATTAAGCCCACCCAAAGGTGTAACAACCATGCATGATCAGCGCCTATTAGAAGGAGGGGTCCGACAGCCGATCAGTTCCAGTCATTTCACCAGAAAGGAGGTACACGGCTCATGTTGTCTATAGTTTAACCATGCCTAGACAGGCAATACCGCGGTTCGATCGCGTACTTATTTTTACTTTGTGCCACGAAGGACTCTCAATAAGTGAAGTGTCCAGGCGTCTCGGAGTGAATCAAAGCGACGTTGTTCGGACATGGAGGAGATACACAGAGACAGGAACTGTCGATGACATGCCTCGCTCAGGCCGTCCAGGGGCTACCACTGCAGTGGATGACCGCTGCCTATGGATTATGGCTCGGAGGAACCCTGACAGCAGCGACACCATGATGGATAATGCTTTTCGTGCAGCCACAGGACGCCGTGCTACGACTCAAACTGTGCTCAATAGGCTGCATGATCCGCAACTTCGCTCCCGACGTCCATGGCGAGGTCCATCTTTGCAACCACGGCACCCTGCAGCGCGGTACAGATGGGCCCAACTACATGACGAATGGAAGGGTCAGGATTGGCATCACGTTCTCTTCACCGATGCCTTCAACCACACAATCGTCGGAGATGTGTTTGGAGGCAGCTAAACGCCTTAGACGCACTGTCCAGCGAGTGCAGCAAGGTGGAGGTTCCTTGATTTTTTGGGGTGGCATTACCTGTGGCCGACGTTCGCCGCTGGCGGTAATGGCAGGCGTCGTAACGGCTGTACGATACGTGAATGCCATCTTCCGGCTGATAGTGCAACCGTATCGGCAGCATATTGGGGAGGCATTTGTCTTCATTGACAACAATTCGCGCCCCCATCGCACACATCTTGTGAATGACTTCTTTCAGGACAACGGCATCGCTCGACTAGTTTCCACCATGTTTTCCAGACATGAAACCTACCGAACATACCTGGGATAGATTGAAAAGAGCTGTTTATGGACGATGTAACCCACCAACCACTCTGAGGGATCTAAGTCAAATCGCCGTTGAGGAGTGGGGCAATCTGGACCTACAGTGCCATGATGGACTTGTGGATAGTATGCCATCACGAATACAGGGATGCATCAATGCAAGAGGACGTGCTACTGGATATTAGAGGCAGCGGTGTTTACAGCAATCTGGACCACCACCTCTGAACGTCTCGCTGTATGGTGGTACAACACGCAATGTGTGGTTATAATGAGCAATAAAAAGGGCGGAAATGATTGTGTTGATCTCTATTCCAATTTTATGTACAGGTTCCGGAACTCTTGGAACCGAGGGGATGCTAAACTGTTTTTGATGTGTATATAAAAACTGCATCCTACAGACAAGACATATAGGCAAACTGCGTCGGTCTCCCACCATTTCATCTGTACGGTTAATATAATTTATGTTGAGAGCTAAAGTAGCAAGAAATAAGATACCAGCCTCTTATTTACTGGTACAAGCATTCCCTGCACAGGCTGCTCAGAAGAAAGTGCCAAACACGATAGTACTTCGTTCTCTTTTGTTATTAATGAAATGTATTGGGCATAATTTGCAGCCGGCCGCTGGTGGCCGAGCGATTCTGGGCGCTTCAGTCGCAGGTTCGAATCCTGCCTCGGGCATGGATGTGTGTGATGTCCTCAGGTTAGTTAGGTTTAAGTAGTCCTAAGTTCTAGGGGACTGATGACCTGAGATGTTAAGTCCCATAGTGCTCAGAGCCAGTTTTGAACCATAATTTGCAATTACATCTTCTCGTTTCACATGTAATGAGTAGCACCGACGATAACAAAATACAACAGAGACCATGCGTTGGCGTAAATAGGCACTCGAAAGCAGGGCATTTCTCCACATCTACGTCTACATTATACTCCACAAGCCACCCTAACTCTGTGTGGATGGCGATACTTCTGGTTCCACTAACGGATCCCACATTCCCTGTTCCACTGGCGAAGGGCGCGTGGGAAGAATGAATGGAGGAAAGCCTTTGTATTAGCTCCAATAACTTGAATTTTCTCGTCGAAGTCTTTTAGTGAGAACAACGTCTCTGTAGTAACGCCTGCTACTGGAATTTTTTTAGCATCTCTTAACGATTTCGCGCCGACTAAACGAACCCGTGACGAAACGCGTTGCTAGTTGGATCTTCTCTATCTCTTCTATCATTTATACCTGATAATGGTCACAAACTATGAAGAATACTCAGGAATCGGTCGGACAGGCAGGCGCCCTGTAAGCCACTTCCTTCGTGGATCTCAGTCTGGCATTTGCTTTGCTTACTATTTGTTTTGTGTGGTCATTCCAATTAGAGCCCTTCTGGATCGTTACTCCTAGGAATTTTACGGTAGATACCGTTTCCAGTAATTTTTCATCAATAGTGCAGTTGTACAGAAGTGAATTTCTTGTCCTTTCTGCGAATACTGTCAATCTTACATACGTTTTCGAGCTGTTTTAGATACCGTTTGCCGTTTCAGTTGAGAGCTCCTCTGTGCATGTGAAGGATGTAGCTGACTGTAACTGCAAGGTAATTTTAGTTTTAATTGCAAATCTTTTTACGGTAAACTTTCCAGGACGTATACATTGCTTTCCTCAGGCAGATCTTCAATGTCTCCATAATGAGTTCGTAGAAGTGCCACAATACCTAGATCGCCGTATTTGTGCGAAAGGTCTTTGTTCGATTATGAAATTAAATAAGACAGGATTACGTGGCAGCTCGTGTGCGAAGCTCTGTAAAATTGTCTGCGTCTGACCATATTAACCCATTAAGTACCAGTGTCCTATTTTGAGGACAGAGCACATTTTCATTTATAAATACACAATAAAATATTAATTTGCAACTATTACTGTTCTACGTCATTTGTTGATGCTTTTTATAACAAATGTATGCTTACAGGAAATTAAAAGCAATAAATCCTACCCTTAACTGATTATTGAATACTAAGGCACACTTTTCGTTATTACAGGTATTTACTTTATCGACAATTTAGTAATATTTTAAATAAGTTGCAACGATGTTTTTGCGATTATTTATAGTCGACACTGTGTCTTTTAAACTACTTGCATTGTTAGCTCAATTGGAGCTATATTCATTGTTTTCCATTGTTATAAAATGTGGTGTACTCGAAATAGGACACTGGGACTTGGTGTTATCATTTCAGTTATTTGTATTGTTGCACGTTATATATGAAACTCTGCTACTGCTGATGTATTTTCTTTTTAGAACGTGGTAATTTTACCAGATTTTGTTGCTGAGGTAAGTAACGACCCCTTATATATGAAGTTACTTTGAAATTTAGTTTGAAATTTTGAATATGTTACCCATTAGTAAATAAAACAGTTCCAGATGGACAGTTTATCCGAGGCAAGCCTATTAGATTTGGCTATAAGTTGTGGTCTCTTTGTGGAGCAAGTGGCTACTGTTTCAAATTTGATTTATACTGTGGAAAGGATCCAGAAGACACTGCAGGGGATGACCTACTATTGGGATCAAGAGTATTCCTTAACATGTTGACTGCATTGAAAAACCCAAGAATCATTGAGTGTACTTTTACAATTTCTTCACTAGTAGAGATCTTATTCATCTGAGAAATTTGGGTTTTCGAGCAAGTGCGACTGTCAGACAGAATCGAGTTGGTGACTGTCCACTACTGAGCAGCAACGAACTGAAAAAGAGAGTTCGAGGAAACTATGACTACCAGTTCGACAGGAATGGTTAATTCTTATTTTTTCGGTGGCACGACAACAGATGTGTTACAATTGGTACAAATTTTGACTAAGTTGAACCTTTGGGAGCAGCTGCGCGGTACAGTAGACAAGCAAGTAAGAAGACACAAGTGTAACAACCTGCCGTTTTGAAGCCGTATAACGCGCGAATGGGAGGTGTTGACCACCAGGACTGGTTAGTTGGAAAACATGTGACGGTAATTAGAGGGAAAAATGGTACTGGGTCCTATTACACGTTTGCTGGAAATGGACCTCGTAAATGCCTTGACTCATCTACAGACTAGTACATGGGAAAAATGCGCAGGATTTACTTGATCTCAGACGTGCTGTAACAGTTACATACCTGATATTGGACACTGGAAGACCGAATATTGGACGTCCAATGGAATACCCATCAAGTCAGTTGAAAGTGATACCAGACACCAGGTTTGATGGAATTGGTCATATGACGAGAAAAGAAGCACGCAAAGGAGATGTGTAAGAGCTAAATGCAACAGGAAACCAAAAACATGTTGTGTTAAATGCCGTGTAACACTGTGCGTGAAGTGTTTTGTACCATTTCACAAGAAATAAATACACTCCTGGAAACTGAAATAAGAACACCGTGAATTCATTGTCCCAGGAAGGGGAAACTTTATTGACACATTCCTGGGGTCAGATACATCACATGATCACACTGACAGAACCACAGGCACATAGACACAGGCAACAGAGCATGCACAATGTCGGCACAAGTACAGTGTATATCCACCTTTCGCAGCAATGCAGGCTGCTATTCTCCCATGGAGACGATCGTAGAGATGCTGGATGTAGTCCTGTGGAACGGCTTGCCATGCCATTTCCACCTAGCGCCTCAGTTGGACCAGCGTTCGTGCTGGACCTGCAGACCGCGTGAGACGACGCTTCATCCAGTCCCAAACATGCTCAATGGGGGACAGATCCGGAGATCTTGCTGGCCAGGGTAGTTGACTTACACCTTCTAGAGCACGTTGGGTGGCACGGGATACATGCGGACGTGCATTGTCCTGTTGGAACAGCAAGTTCCCTTGCCGGTCTAGGAATGGTAGAACGATGGGTTCGATGACGGTTTGGATGTACCGTGCACTATTCAGTGTCCCCTCGACGATCACCAGAGGTGTACGGCCAGTGTAGGAGATCGCTCCCCACACCATGATGCCTTGTGTTGGCCCTGTGTGCCTCGGTCGTATGCAGTCCTGATTGTGGCGCTCACCTGCACGGCGCCAAACACGCATACGACCATCATTGGCACCAAGGCAGAAGCGACTCTCATCGCTGAAGACGACACGTCTCCATTCGTCCCTCCATTCACGCCTGTCGCGACACCACTGGAGGCGGGCTGCACCATGTTGGCGCGTGAGCGGAAGACGGCCTAACGTTGTGCGGGACCGTAGCCCAGCTTGATGGAGACGGTTGCGAATGGTCCTCGCCGATACCCCAGCAGCAACAGTGTGCCTAATTTGCTGGGAAGTGGCGGTGCGGTCCCCTACGGCACTGCGTAGGATCCTACTGTCTTGGCGAGCATCCGTGCGTCACTGCGGTCCGGTCCCAGGTCGACGGGCACGTGCACCTTCCGCCGACCACTGGCGACAACATCGATGTACTGTGGAGACCTCACGCCCCACGTGTTGAGCAATTCGGCGGTACCTCCAACCGGCCTCCCGCATGCCCACTATACGCCCTCGCCCAAAGTCCGTCAACTGCACATACGGTTCACGTCCACGCTGTCGCGGCATGCTACCAGTGTTAAAGACTGCGATGGAGCTCCGTATGCCACGGCAAACTGGCTGACACTGAAGGCGGCGGTGCACAAATGCTGCGCAGCTAGCGCCATTCGACGGCCAACACCGCGGTTCCTGGTGTGTCCGCTGTGCCGTGCGTGTGATCATTGCTTGTACAGCCCTCTCGCAGTGTCCGGAGCAAGTATGGTGGGTCTGACACACCGGTGTCAATGTGTTCTTTTTTCCATTTCCAGGAGTGTAGTTAAGACTTGAATGCAGTTTAGTATGGTATACGATACTGTTAGATCCCAGTGTCCTGTTTTGAGGACGGCCGTTACATCAGCGTGCATAAATATTCTTCGGCTATTTTTGTACTTACTGTGGTTCATACACTATGTACATTAAATTAAGGAATAAAAAAATTCAATTTAAAAAAAATTAATTTGGGACTTTGTGGATTTAAAAATGGCTTCAGTGCACCAAGAATAATTAATTAATACTGAAAACTTATTTTGTTTGTGACCTGTGTCGTTGAGAAATGTGAAATATGAAACAGTCGTATGACTATAGTGCCTTTTAAATGTGGCACCTTCGCTGTTTTCCCCTCTTTGCACTCTGACAGCGCTCGTGGCGGTGGGGGCAGTGTGAAATGACGTGAGTGCTTTGGCACTCGGGCCCGAGCATCGCCCGCGAGCAGAAATCCTGGTCACTCCTGCTATAGTGTACCTTTTCTGATTTGCGATAGGTAAGCATCAGCTGTCTACAAATTATTACTTCTGCGTGCTGACGTTTTTATGTCAGTAGCATCGCACTTCTATTGGATGACATGCTTGAGAATGTGGTGTACTGTATGTGATTCCACTTTTCAGTGCTTTATGTGTTCAGAGTATGATACTCGTATTTTAAAAATTTATGTTTGTCTTTATGAATGACAATCATTTAAGGTTAACTGACATATGTCTTTTTCCGCTAAATTTATTCAAGTCTTGGAGAGTGTTTGTAATCTGGAGAACATTGTCTCTCTTTTCATCTCATATATTCGTGAAATTTGTCTTCTTTATCCAATAACTGAACGTGGAGTATACAGTACTCGCCACTTTCTTTTCAGGGCGGATGTACCTCATTCACGTGTATTCAGTGTCTGTTTAATAGGAAAAGCTGCATACCCCTCCAAGCCTAGAGGCGTCACGGCGTCCATTACGCCCCTGGAAGTTAAAATAGATTCTGATCTAGCCTCCATGGTCCCACCAAAAACTGACGGAGATCGGATGATCTCTGCAGACGGTGTCTGACGTTCGTTGTCTGTGCCACTGTTGTTTAGCAATGGTGTGCTGTCATAGAATGTCATTAAGTAATAAGCACGATGATGTATTCGTACAATGGGCGTTTTTTGATTAGATACTGTATGGGGTTACATTAAGAGTGGTTGATCTTAAGAAGTTATGATAAAAAAGAATTTGCGCATGCATGTAGCATGTCGGAGGCGTTTTAATTCTGACAGCACAAGATGACTGATCATACTACTCCGAAAAACGGTTAGAAATATAAATGTCAAAACGTTCTAATTGCATACGTAAATTATCGTATGCCCATCTGACGAGGTAACTGTCAGTTGGATAAGTTTTTTCAGTTTTATTGGCACAAAATTCTGACTGGGGCTGAAAATTAAAGCGGAAAAGGACGTTTTGAGACCTCAAAATTTCCACACAAGTCACTTCAGGATTGTGGAATGAATTGAGAAGTGCTATTCTTCATATTTTAACATTTTCTGTTAATTTTAGAAATATCAGGTTAGACTAATCTGGGATATCTTCCCATCCTCCCGCCACCCTAACCCCATCCCTTCCCATCCCACCTCAGATCAATAAGATTAAAGTACTGTCTCTCCATTTTCATCTTTTATAATTGGGACAATTCAGTGTGTGTCTTCACTCTAGAGGGAGATAATCAGCATGTGTAAAAATTGGCGCAGCGCTTCAAAACACGCACCTAGAGCGTACTTGTCAGTATGTGCAAACGTACCGCCCTCCCCCTTGGGAAAGTATGTCGCCTGAAGACTAGACCACGCTGTTAACACACGTATACCTCTGGTATACCAAGCGAGGGGTCACTCATCCACGGTAGTAATGGGAAACAGGTCCCAACACGTCACGTCGGCGTGTATATATGTGGCTGCACTGCAGGTAAGCGCCAGACACTCGTCTCCCTCCTTTCTCTCTCACGACCAGTCAGAATCCAGGTTTCAAAACTAGTGTTTAGGAATTGGTGGCTGACGTCAGTCGCTGTCAGTTAGAGCTCTGTGGCAGAATAAAAAGCCATGCAACCATGTAACACGATGTAAACTGATGGTAAAATTTTCTGAGTTGTTAGGTCGTGTCATATTTCTTCTTTACAAACGACATTTTGACCCCTCGCTAGGATCTTCTTCAGGGTCTTGTCACGTCCACTTTTACTAAACGCCGTCAGGGACCAGTGTCGCATTATCTTATAAAGGAAGTGTTTTTCAGAGCTTATGATCGAGAAGTAGGAATTATTGCCTAAAATTCTTGTGGCTACCATTGGTGGGCCATGGTCATTGGATAGAAGCAAAACGGACAAAGCAAAGGAGGAGGAATTTTTATCAAATATACTGCAGAGGTGGCTTCCTAGGCGTTATATGAATGCGAGGTACCTGTTCTTTAGTACGTGTCCCAAAGAAGAGACACAAAGCAGGATCCGCAGCTACGATACATATTATGTAAATTGAGTGTAGAGGGGGGGGGGGGGGACTTTACGAGAAATCAGCGGCGACGAGTGAAAATGTGTGCTGTACTAGGATTCGAAATCGGAATCTCCAGCTTACTACCCAAAGGCATTAACCACTGCGCTATCCAGAAATAAACTCCTGGAAATGGAAAAAAGAACACATTGACACCGGTGTGTCAGACCCACCACACATGCTCCGGACACTGCGAGAGGGCTGTACAAGCAATGATCACACGCACGGCACAGCGGACACACCAGGAACCGCGGTGTTGGCCGTCGAATGGCGACAGCGAGGACGTGAACCGTATGTGCAGTTGACGGTCTTTGAGCGAGGGCGTATAGTGGGCATGCGGGAGGCCGGGTGGACGTACCGCCGAATTGCTCAACACGTGGGGCGTGAGGTCTCCACAGTACATCGATGTTGTCGCCAGTGGTCGGCGGAAGGTGCACGTGCCCGTCGTCCTGGGACCGGACCGCAGCGACGCACGGATGCACGCCAAGACCGTAGGATCCTACGCACTGCCGTAGGGGACCGCACCGCCACTTCCCAGCAAATTAGGGACACTGTTGCTCCTGGGGTATCGGCGAGGACCATTCGCAACCGTCTCCATGAAGCTGGGCTACGGTCCCGCACACCGTTAGGCCGTCTTCCGCTCACGCCCCAACATCGTGCAGCCCGCCTCCAGTGGTGTCGCGACAGGCGTGAATGGAGGGACGAATGGAGACGTGTCGTCTTCAGCTATGAGAGTCGCTTCTGCCTTGGTGTCAATGATGGTCGTATGCGTGTTTGGCGCCGTGCAGGTGAGCGCCACAATCAGGACTGCATACGACCGAGGCACACAGGGCCAACACCCGGCATCATGGTGTGGGGAGCGATCTCCTACACTGGCCGTACATCTCTGGTGATCGTCGAGGGGACACTGAATAGTGCACGGTACATCCAAACCGTCATCGAACCCACCGTTCTACCATTCCTAGACCGGCAAGGGAACTTGCTGTTCCAACAGGACAATGCACGTCCGCATGTATCCCGTGCCACCCAACGTGCTCTAGAAGGTGTAAGTCAACTACCCTGGCCAGCAAGATCTCCGGATCTGTCCCCCATTGAGCATGTTTGGGACTGGATGAAGCGTCGTCTCACGCGGTCTGCACGTCCAGCACGAACGCTGGTCCAACTGAGGCGCCAGGTGGAAATGGCATGGCAAGCCGTTCCACAGGACTACATCCAGCATCTCTACGATCGTCTCCATGGGAGAATAGCAGCCTGCATTGCTACGAAAGGTGGATATACACTGTTCTAGTGCCGACATTGTGCATGCTCTGTTGCCTGTGTCTATGTGCCTGTGGTTCTGTCAGTGTGATCATGTGATGTATCTGACCCCAGGAATGTGTCAATAAAGTTTCCCCTTCCTGGGACAATGAATTCACGGTTGTCTTATTTCAATTTCCAGGAGTGTAGTTCGTCGCACTTGCGTGGACCGTCTCAGCACTCCTCCTAGCCGACCCCCATTCCCACGTAGTGCCACCTATCCGCAGCCATGTCCATGTCCTCCACACTCGCTACTTTGACATTCCCACAGGCGGTCGAACGTAGTCACGCATGCACACTGAGCTGGAATGCGGATCGGCCCCGGGGAGTGCAGAGATAGTCCGTGAAATTGCGATAAACCTCGGATGACGCGGTGGTTAATGTAACGGGTTAGTAGACTGGAGATCCCAGGTTCGAATCCCACTCTGGTAAATATTTTCACTTTTCGCCACTTATTCTGCGCAATATCCTGATACCACCGACTTCAACAGTTCCTTCCTTTTCCTTTACTGCCTCCCCCCCCCCTCAACCTAATTTACGTAATTTCTAGGCGTTGTTTGTACTACTCGCACACTGCGGGTACGTATTCACTTCCTCGATGGCGGGGAGCCACGAAGCCGTAAGTCTATAGCCTTTTTCTCTATTGAACTTACATGTATTGTTACAAATTAATGTCGCTTCTCGGGCTTTCTTTCTACAAATGTTGGCTTTCTTAGACAGCACACGTGTGTTATTGAAATCAGTGGCACAGCCACAGCTCTCATGATGTTCTGCTACCACAGATTTCACACTCTGTTTTAGCTGCATGTGGCGTTCGTGTTCCTTAATACGTTCTTTAACAGTCCTTCCCGTTTCCCCTGTATGCACTTTGCCAGATGCACACGTCATTTAATAGACATCCGTAAATATAGAGGTAATTCAGTGCATCCGTTTGACATCGGAATAGTCTTTTATTTTGATACGATTGAAGAAAGAGGACTGAATACCATTCTTCCGTAGAATTCTGCTTATGCAGCCAGTGGCTCCAGAAACAAAGGGTAGCTTAAAAGAGTTAGAAGCAGTTCCTCATTATTCCTGTCAAGATTAGTGATATTTCGCTTGAAACCTTCTACCGTACCTAATGTTAAGTCCTAAAAAGCTGTTTTAATTTCTAACTCTGGTACTGGATCCCCAGTCGCTTACTTTCCGACACCTGTTTCTTCCTCTATCATGACATCAGACATGTTCTCCGCTTCTTAGAGGCCTTCAATGTACTCTTTCCACCTATCCGCTCTCTCCTCTGCATTTATCAGCGGATACCATACCGATTTCGAAATGAGATAAGTTTATGACAAATAAGCAGTCGTTACAAATGTACATCAAGATATAGTCTACAGTAGATTTGTTTGCGCCGACGGCGGTGGTCTCGCGGTTCTAGGCGCGCAGTCCGGAACCGTGCGACTGCTACGGTCGCAGGTTCGAATCCTGCCTCGGGCATGGATATGTGTGATGTCCTTAGGTTAGTTAGGTTTAAGTAGTTCTAATTTCTAGGGGACTGATGACCACAGCAGTTTAGTCCCATAGTCCTCAGAGCCATCTGAACCATTTTTTTAGATTTGTCGGCATCGCTATTCGGTAATTCGTGTAATCGAATAATTAAAAGCATAGACACAGAGACTATAGTTTAACATTCAACTATCGGCCCCGATTCCTTGGAATGTATCTACATCCACATAAGTCAATAGTAATTACTTTACTGTCCGGTACATGCTGCTTTAAATCACGCATCAGTCTGTCTTAGTATTCGTAGATGTGTAGTACAAACACTGGAATGCATCTCAGCGTAGCAGTATGATCAGAATGACCACCAGCAGCAACTGCTTTTTACTCGTGATTATTTATTCATATAAATAGAAAAAGCAATCAAATAAAGAATTTGATCACAAAACTTCCAGCTGCTGATATTCTAGTCACATCTTCTAAATGTGATTGAACTTTCAGTCCAGCTGCACTGTTCTGGGTACACTGTGACATGGGTATCCCAGGGCCATGATTTGGGATGCGAGTCCAGCAACGATAAGCAACATGTCTGTGTCTAGCATGTATGCAGTGTTACAACAAAAATCCCATATTTTAGAGGTGACTGATTATTGAAGTATCAGCAGTGATGTCTATGAAAAAAATGCGAGATGTGACTCCCAAGCCCGAAGTCCATATGGAAGAATGAGATAATTTCCACTAGCATGGAGCGTCACCATAATGAATGGATAACTTTGATATCATTTTAAGTAGAACTATGACATGTATGCTGATAAAATAACATACACAGACTACACTTAGGTGGTCTAACCAGTGTGTGTGCACCTTCTGTAGTAAACATCCCAGAATACATTATTCGAGACGAGCACATCAACAGCATCAGATTGCATAATTGATGTCAATGGTAAATGATTGAAGTTATCGACTGACAGGTAATATTTTACATTAGACCCCCGCCTGTCAAACAACGATCCTCAGCACTGATAGCGAAGATAGTGAAGATACCACCACTTTATCATACCATGTAAGTGTTAATGTAATTACACGCTGTAATATGTGTGTGTGTGTGTGTGTGTGTGTGTGTGTGTGTGTGTGTGCGCGCGCACGTACGAACATGCACACGTGCCATGTGAGTACCACTGGGTCATAGGTAGGATGGATGTGACTTTTTTTCTGTATGCATGTTGTTCCTCAAACTGCATGTTAATAGAGGAAATTCACTTTAAAGTCACACATGTGCACTTCGTATCAAGAGTATAGCTGCCTATTAAAACAGTAGTAATGTATGATAGTAAAATATTAACCATTAAAACCATAGGATGGCGTCAGAAACTCACTGGATGACAGATGGGGCCATTGCATTTATTTATTTTATTTACACTTCAAGTTCCGTAGGACAAAATTGAGGATCAAATCTCCAAGGTCATGGAACGCGTCAGTACATGAAATAACAACATAAAAGTAATAACAGATGAGATTAAATGTTTATGAACCCTAAAAAAGTCAGTCCATAAGTTCAAGTAAACGCAATCAACAATACAACAACAATCAGCTTAATTTTTCTAGGGACTTCAGCAGAAGGAGTGACCCATGAGTAAACTCTTCGGTTTCGATTTGAAAGCGCATGGACTGCTGCTAAGAGTTTTGAATTCGAGTGGTAGCTTATTGAAAATGGGTTCAACAGTGTACTGCACACCTTTCTGCATAAGAGTTAAGTTCGATCCAAATGCAGCTTTGATTTCTGCCGAGTATTAACCGAGTGAAAGTTGCTTATTCTTGGGAATTAGCTAATATTGTTAACAAGAAATGACAATAAGGAAAATATACGAGGTGCGACAATAAAGTAATGAGACTGATGTGAAAAAAGTTTTGCTTACCGTTTTAGTCCAGTACAGTGTTGAGTCCTTCAAAGTAGTTCCCTTCTCATTGCACACACTTTATCCAGCGCTTCTGCCATTGATTGTAACATTTCTGTTGAGTCCTTCAAAGTAGTTCCCTTCTGATTGCACACACTTTATCCAGCGCTTCTGCCATTGATTGTAACATTTCTGGAGCTCATCTTCTTTAATATCCTCCAAGACCCTCATCACAGCTTTTTGGACATCTTGTGTTGCTTGAAAATGGTGTCATTTGACAGCCGTTTTGACTCTCGGAAGTAGAAAAAAGTCGCACGGAGCGATATCTGGTGAATAAGGTGGCTGTGGCAGTACTGAAATGTATTTTGAGGTTAAAAATTGCTGTACTGACGGAGCAGTATGGGATGGCGCATTATCGTGATGCAGAATCCAATTATCAGCAATGTTGGCATGGACACGAAGAACTCTTTTACGAAGTCTTTCTAAAATTTCTTTGTAGTAATATTGGTTAACTGCATGTCAAGGTGACACGCACTCTTTATGAATAATTCCCTTGGAATCAAAGAAGCACACAAGCATGTATTTCACTTTTGACTTTGATATGCGAGCTTTTTTTGGTCTGGGTGATCCCTCTGAGCAGTACTGCGAACGTGGGCATTTTGTCTCTGGATCATACTGAAAAAAAAAACAACTTTCGTCACCAGTGATAACACGGCTCAACAATCTGGATTGATTTCCGTTTGCTCTAACAGATCGGATGCCACATTTTTCCGTGTTTCTCGCTGTTGTGCTGTTAGATTTTTGGGGACCATTTTTGCACAAATCTTTTTCATACCAAGATCTTCAGTTATTATTAGACAAACCGTTTCTCGATTGATGTTCAGTTCTTCTGCAATCATTTTCACGGATAATCTTCGGTCAGATCATAGGAGTTCACATACCCTGCTAAGTTGACATCCGTCCGTGAGGTTGATGGTCGTCCACTGCGCTCTTCATCTTCAACAATCGTTCTGCCTTCACTAAACATTTTATGCCAATGAAAAACTTGAGCTCTTGAGCTCTTGACATAACCTCCTGTCCAAAAGCCTTCTGAAGCTTACCGTAAGTTGTTGTAGCGTTTTCATCCAATTAAACGCAAAAAGAAATGGCATACCATTGCGCAATATTATGCGGTTCCACTTGCGTGACGAGAGAACAAACATCTGTTAACTTATTACAGCACAACTCACAACTGAGCGGATGCATCGATGTGCTGCTTGGACTAGAAACGGCTCATAGACCAAGGTCAAAGATATTGTGCCTACACAAGCCTGCAGGACTGCAAATCTTGCAGAGTAAATCAGTCTCATTACTTTATTGTCGCACATCATATATTGAGAGGTCGATGTCAAAATATCCAGACTCATGAACAGGTACTGACAGGAGGTTCGTGAACTTACACCACTTATTGCCCAAACCACCCGTTCCTGAGCCAAAAATATCCTTTTAGAATGAGAAGAGTTACCCCAAAATATAATACCATATGACATAAGCGAAAGAAAATAAGCAAAGTAGACTAATTTTCTTGTCGAGCGATCACTCACTTCAGATACCATTCGAATAGTAAAAATGGCAGTATTAAATCTTTGAACAAGATCCTGAATGTGGGCTTTCCATGAAGGCTTACTATCTATCTGAACACCTAAAAATGTGAACTGTTCAGCTTCACTAATCATATGCTCATTCTGTGAAATTAAAACATTAAGTTTTTTTTGAATTGCGTTTTAGAAAATGTAAAAACTGAGTCTTACTGTGATTAGCGATAGTTTATTTTCCACAAGCCATGAACATAGATCATGTACTGCACTATTTCAAACTGAGCCAATGTTGCACACAACATCCTTTACACTAAGCTAGTGTCATCAGCAAACAGAAATATTTTAGAGTTGCCTCTAATACTAGAGGGCATATCATTTATATAAATAAAGAACAGTTGTGGCCCCGAAACTGATCCCTGGGGCACCCCCACTTGACCATATCTCACTCAGACCCCACATCACAGCCATTCTCAACATTGTGAATAATGACCTTTTGCTGTCTGTTGCTAAAGTAAGCGATGAACCAATTGTGAGCTACTCTCCATAGTCTATGATGGTCCAACGTCTGGAGCAACATTTTGTGATAAACACAATCAAACGTCTTAGTTAAATCAAAAAATACACCTAGCGTTCGAAACCTTTTGTTGAAAGCATACAGTACCTCACAGAGAAAAGATAATATAGCATTTTCAGTTGTTAAGCGACTTCTAAAGTCGAACTGTACATTTGATAACAATCGTGTGATATAAAATGATCAATTATCCTTAGATACACAGCCCTTTCAATAACTTTAGCAAATACTGATAGCACAGAAATAGCTCTAAAATTATCTACTTTATCCCTTTCCCCCTATTTATAAAGTGGCTTCACTACTGAGTACTTCAACGTTCAGGAAACTGACCATTCCTAAAGGAAAAATTACAGGTATGAATAAAAACATGGTTAACATGCGCACTACAGTACTTCAATATACTGCTAGGCACTCCATCATAATCATGAGAGTTCTTAGTATTCAGTGATTTAATTATTGACTCAATCTCCCCCTTGTCTGTATCACAGAGGAGTATTTCAGACATCAATCTCAGAAAGGCATTTGCCAGGAGAGTTATATGATTCCCTGTAGAAACTAAATTTTTATTTTATTCACCAGCAATGCTCAGAAAATTATGCTGTGGAAATAACTGATTTATGAGTAACAGAAATATTTTTACTGTGAACTGACTTTATATCGTCGACCTAGTGCTGCTGATCAGACACTTCCTTCACAATGGACCATATGATTTTAATTTTATCCTGTGAATTAGCTACTCTATTTGCATACCACATTCTCTTTGCCTTCCTAATAACATTTTTAAGCACCTTACAATACTGTTTGTAAGACGACTTGTTGTTGTTGTTGTGGTCTTCAGTCCAGAGACTGGTTTGATGCAGCTCTCCATGCTACTCTATCCTGTGCAAGCTTCTTCATCTCCCAGTACCTACTGCAACCTACATCCTTCTGAATCTGCTTAGTGTATTCATCTCTTGGTCTCCCTCTACGATTTTTACCCTCCACGCTGCCCTCAAATACGAAATTAATCATGCCTTGATGCCTCAGAACATGTCCTACCAACCAATCCCTTCTTCTGGTCAAGTTGTGCCACAAACTTCTCTTCTCCCCAATCCTATTCAATACCTCCTCATTAATTATGTGATCTACCCATCTAATGTTCAGCATTCTTCTGTAGTACCACATTTCGGAAGCTTCTATTCTCTTCTTATCCCAACTATTTATCGTCCATGTTTCACTTCCATACATGGCTACACTCCATACAAATACTTTCATAAATAACTTCCTGACACTTGAATCTATACTCCATGTTAACAAATTTCTCTTCTTCATAAACGCTTTCCTTGCCATTGCCAGTCTACATTTTATATCTTCTCTACTTCGACCATCATCAGTTATTTTGCTCCCCAAATAGCAAAACTCCTTTACTACTTTAAGTGTCTCATTTCCTAATCTAATTCCCTCAGCATCACCCGACTTAATTCGACTACATTCCATTATCCTCGTTTTGCTTTTGTTGATGTTCATTTTATATCCTCCTTTCAAGACACTGTCCATTCCGTTCAACTGCTCTTCCAAGTCCTTTGCTGTCTCTGACAGAATTACAATATCATCGGCGAACCTCAAAGTTTTTATTTCTTCTCCATGGATTTTAATACCTACTCCGAATTTTTCCTTTGTTTCCTTTACTGCTCGCTCAATATACAACCACTGCTTCCCTTTCATACCCCTCGACTTTGATAATTTCCATCTGGTTTCTGTACAAATTGTAAATAGCCTTTCGCTCTATGAATTTTACCCCTGCCACCTTTAGAATTTGAAAGAGAGTATTCCAATCAACGTTGTCAAAAACTTTCTCTAAGTCTACAAATGCTAGAAACGTAGGTTTGCCCTTCCTTAATCTAGCTTCTAAGATAAGTCGTAGGGTCAGTATTGCCTCACGTGTTCCAACATTTCTACGGAATCCAAACTGATCTTCCCCCAGGTCGGCTTCTACTAGTTTTTCCATTCGTCTGTAAAGAATTTGCGTTAGTATTTTGCAGCTGTGACTTATTAAACTGATAGTTCGGTAATTTTCACATCTGTCAACACCTGTTTTCTTTGGGATTGGTATTATTATATTCTTCTTGAAGTCTGAGGGAATTTCGCCTGTCTCATACATCTTGCTCACCAGATGGTAGAGTTTTGTCAGGACTGGCTCTCCCAAGGTTGTCAGTAGTTCCAGTGGAATGTTGTCTACTCCCGGGGCCTTGTTTCGAATCAAGTCTTTCAGTGCTCTGTCAGACTCTTCACGCAGTATCGTATCTCCCATTTCATCTTCACCTACATCCTCTTCCATTTCCATAATATTGTCCTCAATACATCGCCCTTGTATAGACCCTCTGTATACTCCTTCCACCTTTCCGCTTTCCCTTCTTTGCTTAGAACTGGGTTGCCATCTGAGCTCTTGATATTCATACAAGTGGTTCTCTTCTCTCCAAAGGTCTCTCTAATTTTCCTGTAGGCAGTATCTATCTTACCCCTAGTGAGATAAGCCTCTACATCCTTACATTTGTCCACTAGCCATCCCTGCTTAGCCATTTTGCACTTCCTGTCGATCTCATTTTTGAGACGTTTGTATCCCTTTTTGCCTGTTTCATTTACTGCATTTTTATATTTTCTCCTTTCATTAATTAAATTCAGTATTCCTTCTGTTACCCAAGGATTTCTACTAGCCCACGTCTTTTTACCTACTTGATGCTCTGCTGCCTTCACTACTTCATCCCTCAAAACTACCCATTCTTATTCTACTGTATTTCTTTCCCCCATTCCTGTCAATTGTTCCCTTGTGTTCTCCCTGAAACTCTGTACAACCTCTGGTTCTTTCAGTTTATCCAGGTCCCATCTCCTTAAATTCCCACCTTTTTGCAGTTTCTTCAGTTTTAATCTACAGGTCATAACCAATGATTGTGGTCAGAGTCCAACTGCTGAGGTCATAAGTCCCCTAGAACTTAGAACTACTTAAACCTAACTAACCTAAGGACAACACACACATCCATACCCGAGGCAGGATTCGAACCTGCGACCGTAGCGGTCGCGCGGTTCCAGACTGTAGCGCCAGAACCGTTCGGCCACCAGCGGCCGGCATACAACCTTCTTTCGTGATTGTTAAACCAAGTGTTAGCTATGATTAAGTTGTGCTCTGTGCAAAATTCTACCAGGCGGCTTCCAATCCATATTCACCTACTACGTTTCCTTCTCTCCCTTTTCCTACCACCGAATTCCAGTCACCCATGACTATTAAATTTTCGTCACCCTTCACTATCTGAATAATTTATTTTATTTCATCATACATTTCTTCAACTTCTTCGTCATCTGCAGAGCTATTTGGCATATAAACTTGTACTACAGTAGTGGGTGTGGGCTTCGTATCTATCTTGGCCACAATAATGCGTTCACTATGTTGTTTGTAGTAGCCTACCCGCATTCCTATTTTTCTATTCATTATTAAACCTATTCCTGCCATACCCCTATTTTATTTTGTATTTATAGCCCTGTATTCAACTGACCAGAAGGCCTGTTCCTCCTGCCACCGAACTTTAAATTTTCTAACCTACCTGCCCAATTAAGGGATCTGACGTTCCACGCTCCGACTCGTAGAACGCCAGTTTAGTTTCTCCTGATAACAACGTCCTCCTGAGTAGTCCCCGCCCGGAGATCCGAATGGGGGACTATTTTACCTCCGGAATATTTTACCCAAGAGGACGCCATCATCATTTAACCAAACAGTAAAACTGCATGCCCTCGGGAAGAACTACGGCTGTACTTTCCCCTTGCTTTCAGCCGTTCGCAGTACCAGCACAGCAAGGCCGTTTTGGTTATTGTTACAAGGCCAGATCAGTAAATCATTCAGGCTGCTGTCCTTGCAACTACTGAAAAGGCTGCTGCCCCTCTTCAGGAACCACACGTTTGTCTGGCCTGTCAACAGATACCCCTCCGTTGTGGTTGTACCTACGGTACGGCTATCTGTATCGCTGAGGCACGCAAGCCTCCCCACCAACGACAAGGTCCATGGTTCATGGGGGGGGGGGGAAACGACTTGCAAAATGTTGATATAATTCACCCTTTGTTCTACAAGATATCCCTATCCCACTAGTCAGCCACCCAGCCTACCTATTACTGCTAGCAGCCCGTTTAGAACGTTCTAATGGAAAGCAACTCTCGAAGAGCATGAGAAATGCGTAAACGAAAGCATTATATTTATAATCTATGTTATCAGCACTATAAACGTCCTACCACTCTTGTTTCTTGACAAGGTTTAAAAATTGCTTCATTGCTGTTGGATTAACTTTACTACATAGTTTGTAATTAAATGCGAGGTTTGTTTGGTATAAAAGCGCCATAGCCTTAAAATTTGTGCATCATGGTTTGAAAGGCCATTCATGCGTACATAGCCACTCCCGCACCCCACAAGGAACTCCTTGAAAAACAGCCAGCTAATCTGTAACCTGGTAAAGGAAGCCTCTAAATTGTCAAATTATGTAAGTGGTGCTCCGACATACCAATAACTTCAGAGTCAACATCTGTAAGCAGTTCACTAACTTTATCTCTAATACCTCTTATATTTTGATGAAATATGCTAATTCCTTCTCTACTTTGAAACATTACATCCTCGGAATGTGATCCCTTAGTTAGAGAGACTCCCTTCTTAGCAGGTGTACCTATCAGCTCATTTCAGTCCAAAAAAAGGTGCAGCTCTAAAACCAACTACTACAGGAATTTTTCCGTCCCCCCCCCCCCCCCCAGTCAAAACATCTTGAACAAATCCCACACCGTAACCCACAACTCACAAACCTACGACAGAGCCCACACTTCTCACTCATGGTAAAATTTTACAGTTACCGAAAAAAATTATACTTTTACGTTACCGAAGTTCAGTTACACCAGTAGAACCACTTATAGAACTAACAATAGCGGTCCCGAAATTGTGTGTCTACGAAGAAGGCAACTACTTGTATTAATACTACACCACAGCTAATACCAATAACAACAAAACTTTACAAAATTATTAGCTAAAAGCAAAAATTCAAACGGCCACTGGAACACTCAACGAAGTTAAAACACTGAACGAAACAATGGTTCAAATGGCTCTGACTACTATGGGACTTAACATCTGAGGTCATCAGTCCCCTAGAACTTAGAACTACTTAAACCTAACTAACCTAAGGACAGCACACACATCAATGCCCGAGGAAGGATTCGAACCTGCGACCGTAGCTGTCGCGCGGTTCCGGACTGAAATACCTAGAACCGCTCGGCCACAAAGGCTTTTTTATTTTTTTTAAATGTAGAAATCCAGCTAAAATGTAACACTTACATCTTCTAATTTCAGGAGTTATAACAGGAAAAAGGCTTCATGGTCACGTGATCAAAGTATTAAGCTCCTGGTTCTTCCCAGCACACAATATTGTGGAATGGAGATAATGGCCTAAATCTGTTCGATACAGTATTTCGTTTACGTACCAGGAACATATAATTTGTTCTACATCTTTGCCACCAAGGCAGTCAGGCCTCTAGAGACGTATAGAGGTTCTCACGTTTACTGTCCATATCCTTGTTGTTATTGTTGTGGTCTTCAGTCCAGAGACCGCTCTCCATGCTACTCTACCCTGTGCAAGCTTCTTCATCTCCCAGTACCTACTGTAGCCTACATCCTTCTGAATCTGCTTAGTGGATTCATCTCTTGGTCTCCGTCTACGATTTTTACCCTTCAAGCTGCCCTCTAATACTAAATTGGATATACCTTGATGCCTCAGACCATGTCCTACCAACCAATCCCTTCTTTTAGTCAAGTTGTGCCACAAACTCCTCTTCTCCCCAATTCTATTCAATACCTCCATATTAGCTACGTGATCTACCCATCTAAACTTCAGCATTCTTCTGTAGCACCACATTTCGAAAGCTTCTATTCTCTTTTTGTCCAAACTATTTATCGTCCATGTTTCACTTCCATACAGGGCTGCACTCCATACAAATACTTTCAGAAAGGACTTCCTAACACTTAATTGTATATTCGATGTTAACAAATTTCTCTTCTTCAGAAACGCTTTCCTTGCCATTGCCATCTACATTTTATATCCTCTCTACTTCGACCATCATCAGTTATTTTGCTTCCCAAATAGCAAAACTCCACATACTTAACCCTAACAAACAGGAAAAAAGAAACCTCTGGAAAGGTGTTGTAGCCCACGCTTATTTCGAAGTGTGATTTGCTTACGACAAATAAACTGCCATCCAGACGTACAACACAAAAGACGATCAGGATACAGTCTACAGCAGATCAGTCAGCTTCGCTGCTTGGTAGCTTGTGTAATAGATTTTCAGTTTAAATAATTAAAACTACAGACATGCAGACCACAGTTATATAACCAATTATCGGTCCTGATTATCTGCAACGTATCTACATCCACACAAGTCGACAGTAATTACTATAATTCTCCGGAAGATGCCAGTTTTTGTTCCCACGTCAGTCTGTCTTACTATTCGTAAATGTGTAGGACGAACACTAGAATGTATCTTAGTGTAGCAATATGATTAGAATGACCAGCAGCAGCTACTGCTTCTTACTGATGATGATTATGCATAGTAAGAGCAAAACCCTTCGGGGAAAGATCTTAATCTTAACACTTCCAGGTATGCTATCTTCTGGGCAGATCTTCTACATACAATCGGACTTGCAGGACAGTTACACTATTTTGTGTGTGCTGCGACAAAGGCATTCCAGAGGCAAGGGAAGATATGATAAGCAACGTGCCTGTATTTTGTTCGTATGCATAGTGTTACTCTGCACACCAAAAGCCCATTCTTAGCGTTTTGTAATTATTAACGTATCAGCTGACAAAAAAAAAAAAAATGCAAGGTACCACTCCCAAGCCCAACGACTGTATGGAAGAACGTGATAATGCAACCCTAGCATGGAGGGCCACAATAATGTATGGATGGCTTTGATATCGTTTCAAGCATAACTAAGAGAATGCCACGGATATAATACGCAAATTGGGGTGGCAGTAATTAAAACAAAGGCGTTTTAGGTTGCTGTAGGATGTTCTCATGAAATTCCAATCACTTATTTTCTTCTCAGACTGTGAATATATTTTGTTGGCGCCCAGTTACACAGGGAGAAATGAACATTGTAATAAGATAAGAGAAAAATCTTATCTTGGATGGAAATATTTAAGTTCAGAAATGTGTGTGAAATCTTATGGGACTTAACTGTTAAGGTCATCAGTCCCTAAGCTTACACACTACTTAACCTAAATTATCCTAAGGACAAACACACACACCAATGCCCGAGGGAGGACTCGAACCTCCGCCGGGACAAGCCGCTCAATCCATGACTGCAGCGCCCTAGACGGCTCGGCTAATCCCGCGAGGCGAAATATTTAAGTATTTGTTTTTCTCGCGCTCAGATCGAGAGTGGAACGCTGGAGAAATAGCTTGAAAGTGGTTCGGTGAACCATCTGCCAGGCTCTTAACTGTGATTGCAGAGTAATCATGTAGATCCAGCTGTAGAATAGTACGATCTGACTGTTAGCGTTCAGTTTCATACACGTTAAAAACCTCATTTTGAAACATTATTTAGTTTACCAACGGCACTCTTGGTCACCTACTATTCTACTTACAACTTTTGCTGTCCATCCATTGGTAGCAATCACTTACCACTGTAATAAACTCTAATAGCAATCTTCTTTAAAGCTTGATAAATTGACGTGGGTTCTAGACAAGGCATTCTTCAGTAGATGAAGGAACATTTCCACGTAGTGAAATTCTAGCTAAATTACAACCTCTCGGACTCTGCAAAGGCAACACACTATTCACACAGATTTTTTCGTACAACAGAATTGATGGTCTATTGTTAGTAGCTGTTATCACTGGAAGAACTTTTAAGATTGTGGATTCCATTCGCCACAACGTACAGGTGTTAAAGTAGACTTTTGGTTATAGCAGCAAGAAAAAAGCTAAGCACTGAGTAAACTTGGTACATGACTTCAGACGGGCAATGGCGGACACCATACCAACATGAAAAGTGAGTGTCAGACATAAATGGATAGAAACACCTCTTTGACTCATTATTTTTTAGGTTAGTCAAAACTGTAGAAAACTCGTTGGTTTCAGTTGTTTGAACATTAACCATTATAAATAACTTGACAATTTAAAAACAGGAATATAACTTTTTTGCGATATAATGTTTAAATATGTCACACACTTTTTTTTAGGGCAGTGGATGTGAAGCATCCCCAACTCCCTTGTGGCTCCCTTTTTAGGTACTCCACGTCGACGTCTGCTCGTAGATACGTATCGTCGGTAGGTTTTCCGGCTTTACTTCCCGACGTGACAGCGACGACTCTCCGATGAGGTGCGGGCCTTGTGTTTTGCCATTACTGCGAGCCTCGTAAATATCACTTTTATTTAGTAATTTGCCCGGCTAAAACTCTCCCCTTTTATGATTAAGACACCTTTCGGAGGGAGTGGGGACGTCAAAGAGTCACAAAAGTTCATATTACGCAGTCCGTAAAACACGTAAACGTTCACTTCAGTTAGCGTGTTAGTTAATGCCTACGATTGCCGCTAGATGGTGCTGAAATACTGCTGAATAGCTTTGGTTCCGTAAAACCTTCACTGATTAGCACTAGGTAAATGAAATAACTACAACACTCTTGCATTTCACTTTCACTCTATGTTCAAGGGTTAAGATGGTGATGGATGATGGTCTATTTAAAAGGTTCCTAGCCTGGAGGAATCTAAACAGTCCGCAAATGCTGATTGCACGCGCTCTACGTCCAGATTCGCAACTAGCGACACACGACACTTTCAAAAGTCCACACATCTACATCTACATCCATACTCCGCAAGCCACCTGACGGTGTGTGGCGGAGGGTACCCTGAGTACCTCTATCGGTTTTCCCTTCTATTCCAGTCTCGTATTGTACGTGGAAAGAAGGATTGTCGGTATGCTTCTGTGTGGGCACTAATCTCTCTGATTTTATCCTCATGGTCTCTTCGCGAGATATACATAGGAGGGAGCAATATACTGCTTGACTCTTCGGTGAAGGTATGTTCTCGGAACTTTAACAAAAGCCCGTACCGAGCTACTGAGCGTCTCTCCTGCAGAGTCTTCCACTAGAGTTTATCTATCATCTCCGTAACGCTTTCGCGATTACTAAATGATCCTGTAACGAAGCGCGCTGCTCTCCGTTGAATCTTCTCTATCTCTTCTATCAACCCTATCTGGTGCGGATCCCACACTGCTGAGCAGTATTCAAGCAGTGGGCGAACAAGCGTACTGTAACCTTCTTCCTTTGTTGTCGGATTGCATTTCCTTAGGATTCTTCCAATGAATCTCAGTCTAGCATCTGCTTTACCGACGATCAACTTTATATGATCATTCCATTTTAAATCACTCCTAATGCGTACTCCCAGATAATTTATGGAATTAACTGCTTCCAGTTTGCTGACCTGCTATTTTGTAGCTAAATGATAAGGGACCTATCTTTCTATGTATTCGCATCACATTACACTTGTCTACATTGAGATTCAATTGCCATTCCGTGCACCATGCGTCAATTCGCTGCAGATCCTCCTGCATTTCAGTACAATTTTCCATTGTTGCAACCTCTCGATACACCACAGCATCATCTGCTAAAAGCCTCAGTGAACTTCCGATGTCATCCACCAGGTCATTTATGTATATTGTGAATAGCAACGGTCCTATGACACTCCCCTGCGGCACACCTGAAATCACTCTTACTTCGGAAGACTTCTCTCCATTGAGAATGACATGCTGCGTTCTGTTATCTAGGAACTCTTCAATCCAATAGACAATTGGTCTGATAGTCCGTATGCTCTTACTTTGTTTATTAAACGACTGTGAGGAACTGTATCGAACGGCTTGCTGAAGTCAAGAAACACTGCATCTACCTGTGAACCCATGTCTATGGCCCTCTGAGTCTCGTGGACGAAAAGCGCGAGCTGGGTTTCACACGACCGTCTTTTTCGAAACCCATGCTGACTCCTATAGAGTAGATTTCTAGTCTCCAGAAAAGACATTATACTCGAACATAATACGTGTTCCAAAATTCTACAACTGATCGACGTTAGAGATATAGGTCTATAGTTCTGCACATCTGTTCGACGTCCCTTCTTGAAAACGGGGATGACCTGTGCCCTTTTCCAATCCTTTGGAACGCTTCGCTCTTCTAGAGACCTACGGTACACCGCTGCAAGAAGGGGGGGCAAGTTCCTTCGCGTACTCTGTGTAAAATCGAACTGGTATCCCATCAGGACCAGCGGCCTTTCCTCTTTTGAGCGATTTTAATTGTTTCTCTATCCCTCTGTCGTCTATTTCGATATCTACCATTTTGTCAACTGTGCGACAATCTAGAGAAGGAAGCACAGTGCAGTCTTCCTCTGTGAAACAGCTTTGGAAGAAGACATTTAGTATTTCGGCCTTTAGTCTGTCATCTCCTCTGTTTCAGTGCCATTTTGGTCACAGAGTGTCTGGACATTTTGTTTTGATCCACCTACCGCTTTGACATAGGACCAAAATTTCTTAGGATTTTCTGCCAAGTCAGTACATAGAACTTTACTGTCGAATTCATTGAAAGCCTCTCGCAAAGCTCTCCTCACAGTACATTTCGTTTCGCGTAATTTTTGTTTGTCTGCAAGGCTTTGGCTGTGTTTATATTTGTTGTGAAGTTCCTTTGCTTCCGCAGCAGTTTTCTAACTCGGTTGTTGTACCACGGTGGCTCTTTTCCATCTTTTCCTCGTTAATATCTGATTTGCGGTACCTCTGAATTCACTCGTATCAGCAGATAACTTGAGTTTCTGTCGCCTATACTCCGTTGCTACCAACAGTCAGAGATCGTACGCTACATCACTTTTAATCTCCGGAATATTCTAACAGTTTATCGTGAATCTTAACACGATAAAGCCCAATCTATATATTTTCTCGCTGACTGACACGGGTTCCCCGACCTTTAACGAAACAATCAAGGAAAAAAAGGCGGCAATAATGACGATCAGGCCTTTTTATAGGTTTTTCATCACAAGAGTTTAACGTCACTGCCTTCTCCATGACAGAGCTTCCGCGGCTTTGCTGTACTTAGACGTTAAACTACTTGCTGATATACTGTAATTTTGATCTGCAATTACCGAACTCTGATTCTACACTAATTCCCCCTCTAAAAATTCTATTCTTAATTTTAAATTATTCTTTCTGTAGCTTTTACCACTGTAAACTGAACCGAGGTGTTACAGATGACACCTGCTCTCCGTTCAGGGGTAATCGTCCAAAAAAGGTTGGCAACAAGTGGACTACAGGGAGCTGTAGAGCCTAAAACCTGTAGTGGAAACGGAGACTGGTATATAGCCATCAAATAACTGAGGACATTCCGTGCAATTGTTACTCTGGGGTGTATTGGTTGGCACAGGAGAAAAGGCCGAGGTGGGCCTTATCAAACCAGTCAGACGATAAAAAATAATATAAAAAAATAAAAAAAACTAACAGACAATCATGTACTAGGAAATGGTCAGCGCGTTGCCGTAATGTTCATTGTGAAAGTGTATAATAAGTGTAAGTAAATGACACGTTCCGCATCATAGCAAGAGATTGAAATTACCATCCACTGTATACGTAAATAACCGACTGCTGTGGAGAACAAGTAAAACCGAAGATAATTATTAGCAGCGCGCTCCTCACTGATTGTCTCGATAATGTGAGAGTACAATAGGAGCGCGGCAGGGCGCTGAGCAGGCGCCACGGCTCTGTGTACTTTTGTTCCCGGACGCCACGGCAGGTGCAGCGGCATCCTGTGGGAACCCAAATGTGGGAAGCGCAGCCAGCCGCTTCCTTCCCGTCCGCCGTCCCACGCTCCGGACGCTCAGAGAGCACACACACACAACGCGGGAAAAAAAGCGGGCGCAAGCAAAAAGAGAGCGCCGGAGAAGCGAACCCGGCGACTATTTACCCATGGAGCACGGCCCTGGTGGGCGAAAAGTGCGGCCGCGTTCGGCGTCTCCGTAATAAAGTTGGCCGGCCTGGGGTGGCGCGCGCCGTCGCGTGACCTGCGCAGTGCCCCTCCCCCCTCCCCTCCCCCCACCGTAAGACACCTCACACTGATTGGCTCGAGTATGGCCCGCGGGGGATTCCCAGGGCCAGGAATGAGCGCAGCCGGGACGGAGCCGAACTCCCCGGCCGGGTGTCAAGGACGGCCGCCACGGTGACCCCGAGAGGCGGGCGGTGGGCGGCGAGCGTGGGCGGAGGATCCCAGAGCTCCCCGCCTCTGCCCCCCCCCCCCCCCTCCGTCTTCCCAGGTCAAGCATTTTCCCATTATCCATTTTCCCAGGCTACTGGGCTTCGCATTATGCAGGAACGACGGCGGTTCTTCTCACCCCGGGCTACACGGGCCGAATCCGGCTCGCGCTACCTTACGATTGAAGGGGTCTGGTGGAGGGGAGGCTCCTTTCGACTTCCAGTCTGCCGTCTACGACATGTTTCTTTCTTTCTCTGCAGCTGTTTCAGCAGTTGCAGACAATATCCGGTTCACTGAACCTCGTGTGACGCACTAAAACACACTGGTAGCTAATAAAATTGCAACACCAAGACGGATAGCCAACAATGAGTTTTACGTATTGTGCGTGTACAGTAGAGTGAGAACAAACTATTACATCTGTTGGTGATATATAGACTGCGAGATTTAGTTCAATCGAACCTCGTTTATTCGGCCCTCATTAATCCGGATCTGTGCGTCATATGGATAGTCTTTTTTCTTACTTTTTTAATTTTTTTAAACAATAACTGTATCATATTGAAACACACGATGTAACAGCGGCAACAGTCGACGACGACAATGATTACTTTTAGATGCAGCCAACCGTCATTGGTGGATTCTGATATCATTCAGCAGTACAGTATAGTACAGTATTGCTTCGTCTCAGCGTTGTAGCCTGTCTTAGGGTTTCATTTTGTGCGTATTCAGAATCTTATAGGGATAACAGTGTAAAATGCGCCATCCATTCTTTTGAACTGTGGCCAGACGCGAGACTACCGGCATGATGCAGGTCGAGTCAGAATTTAAGGGGGGTAGCACGTCAGACGGGCTGACTTGGAGCAGCAGACGCACCACAGGACATTTCAGTTTCCACTGTCTATACTTTGACAAATAAATTCATAAAACTTTGTCAGCATGAGCAGAAAGGATTCAGTATTCATACTCATAGCAGTGGAAGTTCAAAATAATTTTTTTAACATGTGAAATTTCATCATTTATTCACTTACTATTGGCTGCATTTGTTGCTATGGGTACACTTTTCTTCATAAGTAAGAGAGATTCTTCGATGAATTTTGCACAGCATACAAACCACACTTACAGGTGTATGAAAATCTATTAAAAGCTGTGGTAAAAATTGAGATAATTAACTATACAATTTGAGTTTTTTTCTAAACATGAAGTTTAAAATGTAACACCTCATTCAGTATTTCATAAATTAAATAAATTCTAGAGTTTCATACACCCTTAAGTATGGTTTGCATGCTGTACAAAATTCATCGAAGAATCTCTCTTACTTATGAAGAAAAGTGTACCTATAGCAACATATGCAGCCCATAGTAAGTGAAAAAATGATGAAATTTCACATGTTAAAAAAATTATTGTTGAACTTCCACTGCTATGAGTATGAATCCTGAATCCTTTCTGGTCATGCTGGCAAAGTTTTATGAATTATTTGTAAAAGTATAGACAGTGGAAATTAAAATGTCCTGTGGTGCCTCTCCTGCTCCAAGTCAGCCCGTCTGACGTCCTACCCGCCCCCCCCCCCCCCTCCCCTCTTAAGGCATCTTGTCAACGGTCGGCCACAGTTACATACAGCAGCTCCACCAACAATTGCCACAGAAATGGGCCGCCTTCCTGTTCCTGGCGGCACTCGAAGTCAGCCACTGATTCAGATCGGCCCTCAAATGTGCCCAGCAACCACTCGAGGCACTCCGTGCCCAAGGCGTTTTGCGCAAGTGCCCACCTTGCTCGCCGGGCGGTCCTCTCACACCGTCCTCCACGCTCCGTTGCCACTCGCCAACTCGCCACGCCTCAACACGCTCCGTCCTCACCAACAACCTCGAGCAAAGATCTCCGTGACCTCAAATCAGAGGGACATCACACGACAGATCGCGCTAATAGCGACGCCAGCAACCTCGCCACGGTTCAAGCAGAACGAGCTATTGGGTGGTGGCTGGAAGTTTCTGCGAGAATACAGATTATGGGACCTTCCAAGGTCACCGCCATGGGTGACAGAATAGCTCTGCTCAGAGCTGGGTGGCCTGCTCGTGTTGTTCCCAGGGCCTGCTCTCTGTATTCTGAAGTTGCAGTGTCTGGGAGTTAACCCCTGGCGCATGACCCGACGGTAACTTAGCCATCAAGTGTCTTTGTACGATGTAGCAAGTATCTATTCAGCATGGCTGTCAACAAGAATTGTGCTTTCACGTTTCCATGAAAGGTGAGAAATTTCGTACATTGCGTTAAGATTCCACACTGGATAAAAAATTGGTATTGTGATGTCGACTTTCATTTATGAAACCTACTTCCTACAACATCTCCCATGATTAGGTGACTCTTACGAGGGGCGTTCAATAAGTAATGTAACACTTTTTTTTCACACCCAGTTTCGGCTTAAAAAATATAGGGTTTGTTGTACGACTTAGTTGAATACTCCCGCTTCAGCCCCAATAGTTTAATGAAGTTCCGATTGGTGGCGACGCTATACGTAGCCTTCAAAATAATGTCTGCTACGGAGTTGCGTTCCAAGCAGACAGCTGTCACTCAGTTTCTTTGGACGGAAAACCAGAGCATCACAGATATTCGTAAGCACTTGCAGAATGTCTACGGAGACCTGGCATTGAACGAAAACACGGTCAGTCTTTGGGAGAGGCCTCTGTCATCACCGCTCCAAGAATGATTGCCTATCGAAGTTTCTGGGTTCGAACGTGCAATCGTAAATCGATCACTCCGGTGGCAGGCGTTGTGCTCAATTATTTGTCATCGTCATTTTTATCTGTTTCCCAGACGATTTATGCCGTTAGTGAGCGGGATGTCTGGTGTTCTTGATGTTTCTTCGGCCGATTCTCTCACAAGAAAAAATCTAATTCCATGTTTATCTAGCGTACATCTTTGTTTGACTTTTTTTCACAAAGGTGGAGTACTACCAGACGAGGGAAGAAGGGACTGTGTTAACTGTGGTGATGCGAAGTGTGTAAAACTTCGTAAGAACATTCGATGCTGAGATACCATTACAAATTCATTGCGGACAGAGCGGAAAACGAACGAGTATCAGAAATAATAAATTGTTCTACTCTTCCAAATTATCCATCCAGACCACAGTAATGGCCGGCCGGAGTGGCCGTGCGGTTCTAGGCGCTACAGTCTGGAACCGCGGGACCGCTACTGTCGCAGGTTCGAATCCTGCCTCGGGCAAGGATGTGTGTGATGTCCTTAGGTTAGTTAGGTTTAAGTAGTTCTAAGTTCTAGGGGACTGATGACCTCAGAAGTTAATTCCCATAGTGCTCAGAGCCATTTGAACAATTTGAACCACAGTAATGGACTTTAACATGACGACAACACCGACGACGAATAAGGTAAGTCGTCTCCTTTGCAATTGCAAGTGTTTTTGTAACTCTCTTCTTTTGTCATTCCTGTAGTGACCACCGTCAACATACTCATAACGCCCTCCACCAGTTTTGCATGAACGATTTACGATAGCACGTTCTATATGTATCGTTTAGACCCAGCGACTTCGATAGACAATCATTCTTGGAAATTACCCGCATACCTATCCGACCTCGTGTCTGCTGGCCGGCCGCACACAGGTGTGACTCCTGCAATGTTGAATCGTGCGGACACTCTCATCTGAGGTGATCGACGGGTCAGAATCAGACACCGTTGCTTAATTGGTCCGCCCGGTAGGGTACTCAAAGGTGTTCCTCGCTACCTAGCAGAAGACCATAAAGAGCAACGAAGGACCATGTGTGCAGAATTCCTTGGGCCTTACGAGGCTTATCGTGGCAATTTTTTGTTGAACACTGTCACACTTGAAACTTCCTGGCAGATTAAAACTGTGTGCCAGACCGAGACTCGAACTTGGGACCTTTGCCTTTCACGGGCAAGTGCTCTACCAACTGAGCTACCCAAGCACGACTCACGCCCCGTCCTCACAGCTTTAATTCCGCCAGTACCTCGTCTCCTACCTTCCAGACTTCACAGTTGATGAAAAATGGGTCATCACTTCGAATCGGAAACAAAACGGCAATCCCTCCTCCGAAGAAAACGTTCAAAGACGCAGCCTCAGCCGGTAGAGCCATGTCGACTATCTTTTGGTATTCTGAAGGGATTATTTTATTTGATGTAATCCCCCAAGGTGCAACGATCGACTCTGAAGTGTACTGCACTACCCTCAAGAAACTGAAGTAAAGCGAAACTAAATTAATAGAAGAAAGCTTTTGACAATGTTGATTGAAACATAATTATTGAATTTTTAATTGGGGTAAAATACGCGGATCGAAAAAAATGGTTTAAATGGTTCGAAACAATATGGGACTTAACATCTGAGGTCATCAGTCCCAGACTATTTAAACCTAACTAACCGAAGAACATCATACACATCCACGCCCGAGACAGGATTCGAACCTGCGACCACAGCAGCACTGCGGTTCCGGACTGAAGCGCCCAGAACCGCTAGGCCGCAGCGGCCGGCGTGGAGCGAAAAATTCTCTACAACTTTTACAGGAACCGGACTCCAGTTATAAGTGTGAAATTGCATGGAAGAGAGGCAATAGTTGAGAAAGGAGTGAGACAGGTGGATAGCCTCTCACAGATGTTATTTAACCTGTGCATTGAAATAACAGAAAGGAAATCAAGGCAAGGGAATTAAAGTTCCAGGAGAGTAAATAAAACAATTGTGGTTTGCTGATAACGTTGTAATTCTGATAGAGACAATAAATGATTCGGGAGAGCAGTTGAACAGAATGGGCAGAATCTTGAAACGATATTATAAAATGGATACAAAAAAGTAAAATAAGAATAATGGAATGTAATCGAAACAGTGCACAGGTTAAATAACATCTCTGAGAGGCTACACACCAGTCTCACTCCCTTCTCAACTACTGCCTCTCTCCACGATTTGCAGCGATCGGGGATACCATCCTCGGCTGTCACACAACACACATCTGACCAAGCCACTCGGACATCCACTCGTTTGGGCTATTAAAGGATGCCCTTCGTAGAAGACATTTTAAGGACGATGAGGAGGTGATACACAGTGAAGCACTGGCTCCGCCACTAGCGCAGGGATTGATACCGACAGGGCATACACTCTTTTGTTTCAGGCTGGAGAAAGGCCATACAACGGGATGGAGACCACGTGGACAAAATAGGGTGTGTAGATGAAACACTATTCTTTCCTGTGTGTAATTCTCATTAAGTTCAGTAAAGAATAGACGAAGAAAAAAAAAACGATGCTTACTTTCTTTGCAACCCGCGCGTCTTTTGGTCAGATAAATCATATTCCTTGTGGAAAACTTCATCGCCGGCCGGGGTGGCAAGCGGTTCTACGTTCTACAGTCTGTAACCGCGCGACCGCTACGGTCGCAGGTACGAATCCTGCCTCGGCCATGGATGTGTGTGGTGTCCTTAGGTCAGTTAGGTTTAAGTAGTTCTAAATTCTAAAGGACTAATGACCTCAGAAGTTAAGTCCCATAGTGCTCAGAGCCATTTCAACCATTTTTGAAAACCTGATCCACCCAGTCACTTTCTGTCATTTCCGCATTGTTGGCACCCTAATGAAGGAACGTACGAGGCTGTACTGACCCACCAGCTTATTGTAGAAAGTATACTGAAGAAATGACTTCAGCGAGCCCGTGGCGACGAAAGTGCAAACCACATCTCCTTCTCCATGACAACGCAAGGCCTCACACAAGTGTGCGCGCCCGAGAGCTGCTCACAAAAATTCACTGCACTGATCTTCCTCATTTACCTTACAGCCTGCATCTCGCACGTTCTGACTTGGCCGAATGAAGGATGCACCCCGCAAGAAGCAGTACGACGATGATGAGATTACTGATGTAGATAGACGTTAACTTCGGCGTCGGCCAGTACAGTGGAATCCCGCAGGGATACAGGCCAGTAAGGTGGCGTATGGCCGTTGCATTGACTGTGTAAGTAGGCTGTTTACGTTCTTATATTGGTAAGCCGACGCCACGTAGCGCTCTGTATGAAAATCACCGGCTGTGCTGTGTGCAGTCTGTGGCTGGTTTGCATTGTTGTCTGCCATTGTAGTGTTGGGCAGCGGAAGCTGGATGTGAACAGATTGCGTTGCGCAGTTGGAGGTGAGCCGCCAGCAGTGGTGGATGTGGGGAGAGAGATGGCGGAGTTTTGAAATTTGTAAGAATGGATGTCATGAACTGCTATATACATTATCACTTTTGAACACTATTAAGGTAAATGCATTGTTTGTTCTCTATTAAAATATTTCATTTGCTAACTATACCTATCAGTAGTTAGTGCCTTCCGTAGTTTGAATCTTTTATTTAGCTGGCAGTAGTGGTGCTCGCTATATTGCAGTAGTTCGAGTAGCGAAGATTTTTGTGAGGTAAGTGATTTGTGAAAGGTATAGGTTAATGTTAAACAGGGCCATTCTTTTGTAGGGATTATTGAAAGTCAGATTGTGTTGCGCTAAAAAAAAATATTGTGTGTCAGTTTAAGCATAGTCATGTATAATTTTTCTAAGGGGACGTTTCAACTGGAAATAATATTGAAAAATAGTATTTTGTAGTGAAGAATGGTATGGTGTATTGGAATCCTGAATAAACCAACCTGCTTTAACAAAAAAAAATCATTGTATTACTCACTGAACGCCCCTGTATAATCAGGAATAGACTAAGGTGCTGTTTCAATATGATGGTATTTCCGTAGTGTACAGTGCTCAAGTTACTAATTGAATGTTGAGTAACATGCAACGCTGTTTACTGTGTTCACAAATGCGTAGTGCTCACCGGTTTTTATTTCGGAGCAGATTAGTTTCAATACCATTCAAATGCCTTCGGAAAAGACTTCCTAACACTTAAATTAGAGGTTATAAATTCCGCTTTTTTAGAATTTTTTCTTGATTTGCTAGTCGACTTCTTATATTCTCTTCACTCCTGCCGTGTTATGTTATTGTGTTCCCCAAATAGATTCGTCTATTACTTTTAGTTTCATTTCATAATCCGATTCCCTGAGAATCGCCTCACTGATTCGATTACATTCCGTTACTCTGGTTTTACTTTTTTGACATCCATTTTATAATATCTTTTCAAGACTCTGCCCATTCTGTTCAACTGCTCTCCCAAATCATTTATTGTCTCTAACAGAATTACAACGTCATCAGCAAACTACAATTGTTTTATTTACTCTCCTGGGACTTTAATTCCCTTCCCTTCATTTCCTTTCTGTTCTTTCAATGGACAGGTTAAATAACATCTGTGAGAGGCTACAAACCTGTCTTACTACCTTCTAAACTACTGCCTCTCTTCCATGCAGTTTCACACTTATAACTGCAGTTCGGTTTCTGTACTCTTCCTTGCAGTTTTGCACTTATAACTGCAGTTCGGTTTCTGTAAAAATGGTAGAAAACTTTTCGCTCCACGCCGGCCGTTGTGACCGAGCGGTTCTAGGCGCTTCATCCCGGAAACGCAGTGCTGCTACGGTCGCAGCTTCGAATCCTGCCTCGGGCATGGATGTGTGTGATGTCCTTCGGTTTGTTAGGTTTAAGTAGTTCTAAGTCTAGGGGACTGTTAAGTCCTATAGTGCTTAGAGCCATTTGAACCGTTTTTTTTTTTCGCTCCACGTATTTACTCCAATTAAAAATTGAGTAATTATGTTTCAATCAACATTGTCAAAAGCTTTCTTCTATTAATTTAGTTTCGCTTTACTCCAGCATACCTTCTGAGATAAGCTGGTGGGTCAGTAGAGCGTTGCGTGTTCCTACATTAGGGTGCCAACAAATCTGAAATGACAGGAAGTGACTGGGTGGATCAAGTTTTCCACAAGGAATATGAATCATCATTTGTACTATAGTTGCCCAGAAAGTAATGCATCGCATTTTTTTCTTCAACAATTCATTATTGAAGACAATGAGAATAACACACACTAAAGGTTAGTGTTTCAACCTCACACCCTATTTTTCCACATAGTCTCCATCCCGTTCTATGGTCTTTCTCCAGCGCGAAACAAAGGCGTGTATGCCCTGTCGGTACCAATCCCTATGCTGATGGCGCAGCCAATGCTTCACTGTGTGAATCAGCTCCTCATCGTCCTCAAAATATCTTTCACGAATGGCATCCTTTAATGGCCCAAACAAGTGGAAGTCCAAGGGGCTAGGTCAGATGTGTCTGGTGTGACAGCTGTGGATGATATACCTGCCTGCTGCAAATCGTGGACCTTGTCCAACTGCCTTCTGACGACATCAGCCTTCGTGCCCAGAGACTAACTGTACTTCTGTCGACAGCAGATGCTCCATAGACTTGGTGCTGAAGTGTTTGTGAATATTCCTCACAGTTCTTTCTCTGCAGTCACAAATTCAATGGCGGCACGTTGCTTATATCGTACATCACCTACAGACGTCATTCTGAAACTGTCCTGCAGTTACGCTATCTGTTGGAAGTGGCGGAAACTTGGTGCGCTCACTCAGGAGACGTGAAATAATACATACATAACGTTCCGCTTTCGTAGCATTGTTGTTCCTTAATCCTGGTAAACCGCCATCCGCCGTCTCCTCCTACCGTCCCATCAGCCTTACCTCGGTCTTCAGCAAGGTCCTGGAATCTATCCTCACCCGCCGCATCCACCAGCATCTCCGCCAGCACCGCCTCCTTCCCATCACCCAGTGTGGCTTTCGGCCATCCTTCTCTTCCGATGACCTCCTTCACCTCACTCATCTCCTTTCTGAACAGCTTAATTAACGTCGCTCTGCAATCTTCCTCTCCCTGGACCTCGAACGTGCTTATGACCGCGTATGGCATTCCGGTCTCCTCTTCAAGCTCCAAACCTTCGCCCTTCCCATTAATTACGTCCGTCTGATCGGCTCCTTTCTCTCCCGCCGTCCTTCCTACGTCACCATCCATAACACAGATTCCTACACCTTTTTTCCCTCCGCCGGTGTGCCCCAAGGCTCCGTCCTCTCCCCCCTTCTGTACCTCTTGTATACGGCGGACATGCCGCCGCCGTCACCCCCGTCCACCTTCTCCAGTTTGCCGATGACACCGCCTTCCTTGCCCTTGCCCCCACCCTGCAGCGCTCCCAATCCCATCTTGACCGGTTCACCGCTTGGTGCAAAAAGTGGTTGCTCAAGGTCAATCCCTCCAAAACCCAGGCGATCATTGTAGGCAAAACCACCCCTTCCTTCCTCCTCCTTGAT
Organism: Schistocerca gregaria; assembly: GCF_023897955.1. Lineage (NCBI taxonomy): Eukaryota > Metazoa > Arthropoda > Insecta > Orthoptera > Acrididae > Schistocerca > Schistocerca gregaria. The sequence continues at coordinate 780,030,909 of NC_064922.1, forward strand.
TTCTATCTCACCGTCTATAGCCGTACTATCGCCCTCACCCCCACCCTCAAGTACCTTGGCGTCACCCTCGACCGTCGACTCTCCTGGACCCCACATCTCCGGACAATCCAAGCCAAGGCACGCTCCCGAATCCATCTCCTCAAGCTCCTTTCCGGTCGTACGTGGGGTCTAGACTCCACACCTATCAATCTGTCATCCGCCCTATCCTTTGTTACACCCATCCGGCCTGGATCTCTGCCCCCACTACCTTTTACAAATCCCTCCAAATCCTTGAACGCCATGCTCTCTGCCTCGCCTATCGCATCCGTCTCCCCTCCCCCATGCGGATCCTGTATGATCTCATTCCATTCCCCCACCTCCTCCTTTTCCTTGAGAGGCTAAGGATCCAGTACACATCACGCAAACTCGATCCTCCTCACCCGCTTGTCTCGCCCATCCTCTCTCGCCCCCGCCCGCTGCCGCATCTGTATTCCCATGTCCCACCCGGTCTCCATCTCTCTACCCTCCTTACCCTCTCCCAAGGTGGCTTCCGCCAGCTCCCCCTCCCTGATGATGTCCTCTTTCCCTCCATATACCCCTCCTACCAACTTTGATCCTCCTTCCCTCTTCCTGTCTCTGTTCCTTTGGGCATCCTCCCTCCCTCATCCCTTTCTCCCCACTCCTCCCCCAGGCTTTCCCTCCCCTGTCCCTCTACTCCTCCTCTCATGTCCTCAGCCATTGGCGTCTTTGTTCTCCCCTCTCCACCCCTCCCCCCACCCCTCTTCCTCTCTTGGCAGGTCCCCGGACTCGCACACGCTACGTGGACTTTCGTGCGCCAGAGATCATCGCCATCAGTGTCTCGTGTGTGCCGTCGTGTTTAGTGTTCAGTGTTCACCGTCGCACTCCATCGTTCACCTGTGCCATCACCATCTTCCGTGTTTGTGCGTCGTGACACCAGTTTTCAGTGTGGACTATCGTCAAGAGTGAACGGCTCCGTGTTTGCCTTTCTGTGTCAACTGTTTTCTTGCCCACCGTTCTGTAACGTATGTGTAATCTTTCTGTATTTCCTCATTGTGTATCCTCTGGCTGAAGAGCAGCATAGAACGTTGCTGACAGCCTGCCTGTTGTACAGGCTTTAAAATTGTCATTGTTATTCTGTCAAAGACAGCAAGGAATTTGGAAGGACAGTTGAACGGAATTATCTTGAAAGGAAATTATAAGATGAACAACAACAAAAGCAAAACAAGGATATTGCAATGTAGTAGAATTAAATCAGGTGATGCTAAGGGAATTAGATTAGGAAACGAGACACTTAAAGTAGAAAATGAGTTTTCCTTTATGAGCAGCAAAAACGTGGAAGGCCGAAGTAGAGAGGATATAAAATGTAGATCTTCGGTGGCAAGAAAAGCATTCTGAAGAAGAGAAATTCATTAACTGCGAATATAGATTTAAGTGTTAGGAAGTGTTTTCTGAATTTATTTGTCTCTAGTGTAGCAATGGATAGAAGTGAAACATTGACGATAGACAGTTTAGACAAAAAGAAAATAGAAGCTTTCGACTTGATGTGCTACATAAGTAGGTTGAAGATTAGATGAATAGATCACGTAACTAATGAGGACGAACTGAACAGAATTGGGCAGGGAGTGAACGAGGAGAAGAAACAGTTGAGTTCTAAAATAAATTTCAGCGAATAATGGCGAATACCTCGTTCAAGTATCACAAGAGGAAGATGTACGCTTGGAAAAGGCCGGGAGATTTCAGTTAGACTACATATTGTTCAGGCAGAGATTCCTAAATCAGATACTGGGTTTTAAAGCGTACTCAGGAGCAAATATAGACTCAGACCACAATTAGTAGTGATGACGAGTAGGTTGAAGTTGAAGAGATTAGTCAGGAAAAACCAATACGCAAAGAGGTGGGATACGGAAGTACTAAAGATGAAGAGATACGCTTGAGGTTATCTGAGGCGATTGATACTGCGATAGGGAGTAGCCCAGTAGGTAGTTCAGTTGTAGAGTATAAAGAAACTTAATGTTGTTTTCTTATTGATAAATGTATAGATAATTATTCTACTCTCCAAAGATTCATTTGAAAAGTATTTAACACTGACAGACAAAAGAAGACTTACGCTCTTCGTTTATTAGTATTAGTAATAACTTTCGTTGTTCTCGTGTCCTGGTGATAAGACGTATAAACGTAGTGCTCTGCAATTTCAATTGGAATTGTGCTAAATAATGAAAGCAACTTCTGAAACAATACGATTTCCTCTGTGAAGAAAAACTACTTCAGCTGACTGCCGAAAGAAGGAAGTACAAAATTGTTCAGGGAAATTCAGGAATACAGAAATACAAGTCATTTAGGAATGAAATAAGTAGGAAGTTCAGGAAAGCTAAGACGCAATGGCTGCTTGAGAATGTGAAGAAATCGGAAAAGAAATGATAGAAGGACTGACTCAGCATATAGAAAGGTCAAAATAATCATCGGTGAAACTAAGAGCAAGGATGGTAACATTAAGAGTGCAATGGGAATTTGACTGCTAAATGCAGAGGAGAAAGCGGGTAGGTGTAAAGAGTACATTGAAGGTTTCTATGAGGATGAAGATCGTATGATGACGTGATAGAAGAAGAAACAAGAGTCCGTAGGGAAGAGATAGGGAATCAGAATTTAAAACAGCGTTGGAAGACTTAGGATTGAATAGGGCAGAAGGGATATATAACATTCCACCAGAATTTCTAAAATTATTCGCGGAGGTGACAACAGAACGACTATTGACGTTAGTGTGTAAAACGTGTGAGTCTGGCGACATAGGGTCTGACTTTCTGAAAAACATCACACTCCATTCCGACGGTTACAAGTGCCGGAAGGTGCCAGAACTATCGCACAATCAGCTTAACGTCTCAAGCATCCAAGTTTCTACAAAAATAATGTACAGAAGAATGGGAAAGGAAATTCAGGGTGTGTTAGATTACAATCAGTTTGGCTTTAGGAAAGGCAAAGGCACAAGAGAGACAATTCTGACGTTGCGGTTGATAACGGAAGCAAGACTAAAGAAAAATCAAGACACGTACATAGGATTTGTCGACCTGGAAAAAGCATTCGACTGTGTAAGATGGAGCAAGGTGTTCGAAATTCTGAAAAAAATGGGTAAGCTATAGGGAAAGACGGGTAATATAAAATATGTGCAAGAGGCAAGAGGGAACAATAAGCGTGGTAGACCAAGAACGAACTGCTCGGATTAAAAAGGGTGTAAGGTAGGGATGTAGTCTTTCGCCGCTACTCTTCAATCTATACACCGAATAATCAAAGGCAGAAATAAGAGAGATCCAAGAGTATAATTAAAATTCGAGGCGAAAGGAGATCAATGGTAAGATTCGCTGATGACATTTCTGTTGTAATGATAGTGGCTACTAATAAATCGGTAATACAGCGATAATGTTACTCCTGTGAAAAGATACTTATTTGACCGTGATAGTGCGTAATGGAAAGGCATCGGACTATTTTTGTTCCTTTAAATATTTCTAAAGTAAGGAAGCAGCAGCAGAACAAACAGAAATCGAACAAAGGTTCTATTAATCAAATATAATTACGTAAAAGGAAACAGTCACCAGCCTAATTAGGCAAAGTTGTGCCAATTACTTGCATGGTTCATAAAAAAAGTTAACTATTGGGATTGACTTTACTTTATACTGAAATTATGTTTTACTGATAAGATCCAAGAAAGTAGAGCAGTTTAGCCAGTAATTTACCAGTGATTTTGCATGAACTATACAGAAGGAGTATTAATTCGCTTAGGTAACAAACGGCTCTCAGTAACACTTACTATTTGTAGATTACAGTAGGAAGCTAATGATAATTGTAGTTAAATTATTACTAATGATGGAGCACTACTAAATTGGACAAGAGATTCTTTTTTCAGTTTAATTACTGGATATTACTACCATTGAAATGCCCACCAGTTAGTTGCATTTTCTATGCCTGTTACTGTTTGTATGTTCGAAGGAGCTTATACTGTTTAGCCCAAATGGAATATGTGATACCTCAATCCCGTATAGTTTGAATAGTTGCAGCTATTTGCTTACTGTAGCACACGCAAAGTGTAAGAACGAAAGTAGTACTTTTTGAGTATTGTTATTGCAATGTGAAATTTAAATCTGGCCCAACTATTAGCATGAGGACGTAGAAAATAGTCTATCAGTAGACTCGGATCTAGGATGAACATTTTAGCCACAACAAAATATTAGAAACACTGTTATTTGGTTGATTGGTTGTTTAATTTTTGGGGGAGGGAACCAAACAGGCAAACAGCGAGTTCATCGGTTCCATCAGATTAGCAGAAGTCGGCCTTGCTCTTTTAAAGGGTACTTACTGGTATTTGCCTGAAGCCATTTAGGGAAATCACAGAAACACTGTTAACTACATAACATATGAAATTATAAACACTGTCATTTCAATAAGAAGAATCTTTAAACTGAATACTTTAAATCTTCTCTTAGTAAATAAACTTGATGACACTTTAACTACCATTGTGTGAAAAATACATGGAGTACTTCAAAACTTATGTTCACTGAATAATTATGAAATTTACTGCTCCACAAAGTTTAACTGATGCGAAAATTTACTGAAATGACTTTTCAGTTAAATACAATAGGATACTCGGAAACATCGTAGCACTTGGAATAGCACCCTGTCTAGGTAGAAGACTAAGGATAAAATACGTTGGAACGCAAACATATTATTGAAAAAGAAGCCACGTAACTGGTTTCTGCAATCATACAGTACTCAAACGGTAATTTGAGAGGAGTGTGGTAGCAGTGTCATTCTCCTGTGCTATTAAAAAAAAATTTAAAAAATGGCTGAAGTATCCATGGCGCTTGCTGTGTAACAAGCTCTGAAAATTCTCTTCTTGGTGTCGATTTTTTGCAGTACAGAAGCAGCCAAAGCAAAGGATAAGCCAAATAACATCCACATACCAGGCTATATTATACAGTCTTGCTCTTCTAGCCTCTTTCAGTTCACAAGATGCGCACACCCACTGACTCATTCCACAAAGGAGCTTTGAAGTTCCATCACCAGATCCCACTTTTTGTATTCCCGTCAAGCCAGTTTCGTTACAGATGGACTTCCCTCCATGTTTTACATAATTAAAAACCTGCACGCCCTATGCATGTACCAATATAAAAAGCACAGTTTTTAAGTTTCTATTCTTTTGTAGCACATTACTTTTGAAAATAGATCCATAGATTAAGTGCAGTTACTCAAATGGTCATACACAATGAGTAAAACAGTTTCAGAGATGTCACATGAAAGAGGTTTCTGATACTGGAGTCACGTTAAGTAAAAACAGACAAAGAAGTTACATACTGCAATTACAAGTAACATCTATAATAATGTTACGCTATCGTCAGTGAAAGTGAAGAACAGTTACAGGGTCTGTTAGATGTAATGAATAGTCTAATGCGTACAGAATATGGATTGAGGGCAAAACGAAGAAAGACGAGAGTAATGAGATGTAGCAGAAAGCTGGCCGGAGTGGCCGAGCGGTTCTAGGCGCAACAGTCTGGAACCGCGCGACCGCAACGGTCGCAGGTTCGAATCCTGCCTCGGGTATGGATGTGTGTGATGTCCTTAGGTTAGTTAAGTGTAAGTAATTCTAAGTTCTAGGGGACTGATGATCTCAGAAGTTAAGTCCCATAGTGCTCAGAGCCATTTGAACCATTTTTTTCTAGCAGAAATGAGAACATCGAGAAACTTACATTGGAATTGATGGTCACAAAGTAGATGAAAGTAAGGAATTCTGCTTCCTAGGCAGTAAAATAACCCATGACGGACGGAGGAAGAAGAACACAAAAAGTTGAACAGCACTGGAAAAAATGACATTCCTGGCCAATAGAAGTCTACTACTATCAAACATAGGTCGTAATTTGAGGAAGAAATTTCTGAAAAGGTACGTCTGGAACAGAGCATTATATGGTAGTGAAACATGGACTGTCGGAAAACCGGAATTGAAGAGAATTGAAGCATTTGAGATGTGTGGCTATAGATGAATGTTGAAAATTAGGTGAACAGATAAGGTAAGGAATTAGGCGGTTCTCCAGAGAATCGGCGAGAACAGGAGTATATGAAAAAAAAATCTTAACTGATACAGTCACGACACACTCGAGTTTGTTCTGCTTAGTAAGAGTAGCACTCTAAGGGCTCAAAAGCCGAAATAATGACTAAAGTATCTGGCGAGTGTGGATCGTATCGTTTATAACATTTTTTTTTGTAATAGTTTTTACGAATGGGAACGTATTATAGGGCAGATTAGCAGTTTGTCGAGTGGTATTTCCGCTGGGGGTTCTGTGGCCGTGGGCTTCTTTTAAAAAAAACATTTATTAACAACGTAAATATTTTCACACAAGCACAATGACATGAGAATATTAGACAATTCATAATTCTACACAGAGATAATATTTACGTAATAATGGACAGTGCACGATATGTTCTAAAAATAAAACTGAAAAACCGTCGTGTCTCTCTGAACACGCTAATCTCCAAATCTGCGAGAAAACTTTAAAGGGGCTTCCACAGATAACTTGAACGTAACTAGGGCCGACTTAAAGGCTTCTTTTAATCAAAATCGGATCATGGAAAAAAATATCGTAATATAAAGCGACACAGGGAAACATATTTACTCTTTGAAAAAGCTGTTTACTCTTTGAAGTTTGAACTGTTATCATATCTGTGAAAACGCTCTGCTGGCCGGAATGGCCGAGCGGTTCTAGGCGCTACAGTATGGAACCGCGCGACCGCTACGGTCGCAGGTTCGAATCCTGCCTCGGGCATGGATGTGAGTAATGTCCTTAGGTTAGTTAGGTTTAAGTAGTTCTACGTTCAAGGGGACTGATGACCTCAGGAGTTAAGTCCTATAGTGCTCAGAGCCATTTGAACCATTTTTGAAAACGTTCTCATTGATTGATATGTTCTATGTAATATGATTTAACGCAAAGAACACAGTACGTATACAATCCCTAAAGTGTTCAGTCCATACTTACATACTAATATTACTAAGTGAAAAAGTAGCTCTGTTTGTTACAGTTTCATGACTAAGCAGATGCACAAATGTCGATGAAAATTGGTATGGAGATAGCTTGAACCCTGAGGAAGAACACAAGCTACTATGGCAAAATAATTGATAATTAAGAGTCTGAAGTAGGGGATGGAACATCTTTTGTTTTACATTATTGAACATAAGCTTTGTTAAAAATTATGAAATTTGTTACAGAATGTCCACGTTATATGATGTATAGCTATTTCAGGAGCACAATGCTTAGATGCACATTCCTGCCCACGGCCCGCTGCACGCACTGCTCAGTAGCGAAGCCACACGTGTTGTTGCTGTGTCTTGCATATGGGCAGTGGAGTAGTGGGGGTTGGAGAGAGGGGGGAGGGGGGGGGGAGAGCGGGGGGTCGCACCATCACTTGGTATGCTTACCGGATCATCAGGAGGACATGTGAGGACACCTGACGTACAACAGCTTACTTACCATCACTCATCATAACCACATTACTGATGAACGAACACAGCAGCAGTTAACAGCTAGTAATCAAATAAATAAGGACACTTCATAAGCAATGCAATAGATATGAAACTCAAATGTGTTTCAGCCTCTGTGCTCACAAGTGGGGAGCACATAGAGCAACAGTATCGAAAACTCGGTGTTCACGCTCCCCACCAATAGCACATTACAGTCGGGAAGTCATTTAAACAAAGTGCTATAAATGAACAAAATCACTACGATATCTACGTCTTCTACCAAGGATCTCCACTAGCAGCTTACTACTGCTATATACTACACGGTCGCCAGTGATACCTAAACAAATTACTCTCTTGTGAAGCTATAGAATCTGTTCACAGTCTGAAGATAAGACACAATACAAAAGCACATTCTTGTATCTTGTCTGTAATAACGTAACTGGTAACGAATGCTCCGTTTTCAAATGTATAAACCAGCCACTGACTGCCTTCAGTGTATGCAGCACCCACTGTGTAATGATCTCAACCTGACAACTTGTCAGCAGCCCATCAAATACTGTGGGCCAATACAGCACACCACTAGTGGTCTGTCTACTATAGCAGCAATCACAACACTACCCCTTTAAGTACTTAGTTGTGGTCGCCATATTCTCTGCAGACTAAGAAAATGCCTGTCCACCAGTTAGGCAATGTCTATGACAACTTGGTCATACCTCGTGTTGACCATGGACACGGCTGCTCAGCTCCTTACCACACTATGTTACAGCTGGACTTCTATCTCTGTTATCGGCAATCAACCACTCTTCAGTCTGGTCCAGATGTGGCCTCAGACTACAATTACCCATGCCGTTAACATACACATGTACAATATGTGATCAAACGTATCCGGAAACCTGGCTGAAAATGACTTACAAATTGCCCTCCATCGGCAGTACTGGAAATCAGTATGGTGTTGGTCCACCCTTAACTTTGACGACAGCTTCCACTCTCGCAGGAATACGTTCAATCAGGTGTCCGAAGGTTTTTTGGGGAATGGCAGCCCATTCTTCACGGAGTGCTGCACTGAGGAGAGGTATCGATGTCGGTCGGTGAGGCCTGGCACGAAGTCGGCGTTCCAAACCATCCCAAAGGTATTCTATAGGATTCAGGCCAGGACTCTGTGCAGGCCAGCCCATTGTAGGGATGTTACTGTCGTGTAACCACTCCGCCACAGGCTGTCCGTAATGAACAGATGCTCGATCGTGCCGAAAGATGCAGTCGCCATCCCCGAATTGCTCTTCAACAATGGGAAGCAAGAAGGTGCTTAAAACCTCACTGTAGACCTGTGCTGTGATAGTGCCGCGCAAAACACCACACCACAACATCACTGCCTCCAAATTTTACTGTTGGCACTACATATGCTGGCAGTTGACGTTCACCAGGCATTCACCATACCCACACCCTGCAATCTGATCGCCACATTATGTACCGTGATTCGTCATTCCACATAACGTTTTTCAACTGTTCAGCCATCCAATGTTTAAGCTCCTTAGACCAAGCGAGGCATTGTTTGGCATTTATCGGCGTGATGTGTGGCTTATGAACAGCCGCTCGACCATGAAATCCGCCTAACTGTCATAGTACTTGCACTGGATCCTGATGCAGTTTGGAATCCCTGTGTGATGGACTGGATAGATGTCTGCCTATTACACATTACGATCCTCTTCAACTGTCGGCGGTCTCCGTCAGTCAACAGACGAGGTCGGCCTGTACGTTTTTGTGCTCTACGCCTCCCTTCACGTTACCACTTCACTATCACATCGGAAACAGTGGACCTAGGGATGTTTAGGAGTGTGAGGATCTCGCCTACAGACGTCTGATAAAAGTGACACCCAGTCATCTGACCACGTTCGAAGTCCATGAGTTCCGCGGAGCACCTCATTCTGATCTCGCACGATGTCTAAAGACTACTGAGGTCCCTCATACGGAATACCTGGCGTAAGTGGCACCACAATGCGCCCAAAATGAAAAAGTATGTTTTTGGGGCTGTCTGGATACTTTTGATCGCACAGTGTGTGCTCACTCTGCCAATATGGTCAACCTCAACCACTTGGTCCCAACAACGTGCTATAGGCTTTTCTGCTGCTTCCACCACAGTGTTGTTGACGGCCTCAAGATGATGTCATTATTACTTGGTGCAGCTGACTAACTCTTCACTCCAACACCTTCTGACCCAGCCTATCGTTATGGACACCTTGCCTGCTGCACCAGTCCATACTCCAGTGACTTGATGCAGGTTTGTCTATTACTTCCACAGTGTCGACAGTTCTTACCTTCAGAAGATATTGTTGTTTTCACGTGCTGCAGCTGACTGATCTGTCCCATATCGCACTGTTCCATCTAAGCTCGGAGTGGCGCTGCTGCAGCACAAAGACCACCAGCTGTGCCATCTGGCCAAACTGTGGTCACTAGAACAGTGCTGCTGTGGCTGGCTGGGCAGAAAGTAAGGTAACCATGCCACAAAATTCAGTTTCATGTCACGAACTTCCCTGGACACCTGGCCACCAGCCGCTCAGCAGAAGAGAGAAGGCAAGCATTGGAAACGACACAATATCACAATAATTACAAACACCGAGCATAACACTACAACAAGACAAGCTGATATAGTGACATGCCACCGTGGTATGCACCCCCCCAAAAAAAAAGACAACCAGTGTGATGCCTAAAAGATGCAGAATCTAGTCCTATTTCCTTGTCCATGCTGTGATTGAGCAATACCCCACATTGCATCGAACTGGAAAAAGAAAAACGGACCAGGTAAGAATCCAAAAAGCCTATTAGGATTTGTCTTGGAACCTCAACTATGCCCATCAGAAACACCACACCCCATAATACAACAAATAAACCTAATTGGTACCCAGCACAGATTACTCAGACAGAAATATGACAGTCACAGCATCTACCAAAGCTGCCCTATGTTGGAGTTCACTCACAGTCTGTCTACCTTCCCCATCCTTCACTAAAACAACAAATCATTAAACCAACTGACATAATGTGTAACGCTAGCCTGTAACCTATGCTGTTACCCATGGAAACGTGTCTTGCTTCCAAAACCTTGTAGTACTATTTCTATATCAACAAGGACCAAACCAATGTTATAAACGTCGTTACTGACGTCCGTCTGCTGCCTAGCTGTTAGCTGCCAAAATTTCAGGGAAACTTGGCCAAAGTGTTCACAGGAGACGGCCCTTGAATGGGTATCACATATGTTAACTCGTCCTTGCACAGCCACACTGCATCTAATACCTACTTGTGCCCATACGTGCAGTACAGGAGAAACCAAGGAACAATTTGTAAATAGTCTAGGGCTACGCTCACAATGCTTCCACAAAGCTCAACCATGCTCTGTTACTAATTATAGTGCATATTTTGGGTCGAGTGGGGTTTGTGTTCCGGACGGTGCAACTTATAACAGCATTTATTAACAACACAAATATTTTCACACAAACACAATGATATCAATATATTGTTAAGCAGTTAATAGTAAACCAACAATGTTCTGCCCAGAGCTAATGTTATGGGAAAACAGGCATAACATAGCAATAAAATAAATAAGAAACGTCATGAACAATACAATACATGTAGAACTCAAATGTTATTCAGCCCTGTGACACACAAGGGGGCGCCAGCCGTGAACAGGACAGAAAACACAGTATTCACACTCTGCACACATACTATGGAACAACTGGGCAATATATAAACACAGTGCAATAAATGAATAAAATCACAACAGGATCTCCTCTACTGTCAACTCCACCAGAGACTTACTGCTGCTACATACAACAGAGGAGCAAGGCCACCTAGTCTATGGAAAACAACAGCAACATAAAATTCAGAAAACCCCTGGCTGTATAGAAGAGTTGAACACATTCAGTATAATTACCAACAGAATACAAAATTGTCTCTTGTAGAACAGTAGTAAATGCCCTCAGCTTGTATATAAGACTGTAAGTCACAATACAAAAAAACACTCTTGCACCCCTATGACCATGACATGTAATATAGAAACTTATAACAAACTCTTCATATTCAAAACCCATACTGCAGCCACTGGCTAGACATACATGCACGTCCAAAGGAACAGGCACTACGGCAACTACAGCCGTTATGAAATACATGAAATGTATTCGAAGTTGCGAATATGGACAACCATCAGCTGCATAATGGAATGACGAGAGTGAAAATTTGTGTCAGACTGGGGCTCAAACCCAGACATGTCGCTTATCGCGAGCAGTCGCCTTACCATTACACTGTCGAGAATAAGCTTCATAGCTAGGCATAAACTTCCATGTGGTGTGAAGCACGTATCTACAATCTCCAATCGTACATCTATTATGTATATTCCTGTACAGAGGAGAAGTTTTAATTCAAAGTCGCTTGCTCGATGTCGGTGGATAAATATGATATTGCAGTGCCTGTGTTGTTCAGAAGTGTGATGCAATGTTCCTTCGGATATGCATGGATGCATGCATGCATGAATGTGACAAGTAGCAGTCGTCATAAGAAACATAAACTAATAGTTTGTGTTGGGAAGTGGACAGAAACATACCACAAAATTTTTCGTTTTTAAGGTGGACGATTGGTTGGCTAATCAAATAGCCGCAGTTTTGTTTGTGCTGTGTTCATGTTGTGTCATGCATACGTGGGCAATCAGCAGCTCTCAATAGTAATTTCCCACCACAGTTATGTACTAGATTTTTCAATTAAAAATGAGTAACATTGTGTCTTCTTTTTTCTGTTTTCATGATTTATGCTCCACATTGTGCCACAAAATTAAGGTCGCAACACTGGGGCCTATCTTAGCGCCCAGCTAGCCACAGCAGCACTGGCCTGGCGCTATTAGTTTGGTCAAACAGAAGATATGGATGGCAGTGTTTGAGGCATAGTAGAGCCGCTCCGAGCTCAGGCTGAACTAGATGACACGGAAGAAGTCAGTCAGCTGCAGCAAGTGGAACCAGCAACATCTTCGAAGAGGACAGTGGTGGCCACCATGGAAGCAGTTGACAAGCATGCACCATGTCGCTGTAGGTTAGACTGGCATGACCAAGATGTCCACAGTGGCAGGTTGAGCTTCAAGGTATTGGAGTTGAAACACTCCCGTTTGCTCTGGATATTATTAATCAGCGAGTAGCTGCCTAATAAATATGTTATACCGTCCGTGTCTGATCGGATAAAGCTGCTATAGGGGTTGTTTCGTATTAGTGTTTCAGCTGATGAATAATGCATCAGCACAGTCAATAAGGCCCTATTGTAACAAAAATCACTACAGTGTTCCACTGTAATTAACTCACAAATGTGAGTCAGTAATGATGGTTATACTCATCAGAGGTCGTTCTTTGACAGCCTAACACGCTATTGAGAGAATTAGCAAAAAGAGTCTTTACTGAAAGTCCATTGTAGGTGGCCAGCGCGGTGGATGCGAAATACTTAATCAAAGTACACGTAGGTACTTAAATAAACGTTTCAAAACAGACTCTGTTGTCACAATGGGGAAATTGCTGAGGGCCAACACATGGCGTCGGATCACGCTCAGTCGACAATACATATTATAGGCAGCCTTTCGCTATTACACCAAGTCCTGCTCACTTAGAGCTCACCTATCGACTTCTGCCTGCATGCCACTTACAAAAAACTGCTGTATCTCTCTGGCGCTCGTGGTGTTCGACTATTGTTATCTACCCTACCTCAACCCGTGTGAGTCAAAACAATATTTATCTTTACATAAGGGCCTCCGGATCCCTTACAGAGTGAACTCGAAGTATTAGTCAGCTGCATCTGGATGTCAGTGTCGGTGCCGTGGTGGAAATGGTGGACCAGCTTGTGGCACGTCGTGGGGGCCAAGATTCCGAATGGTCACCGAGGTTTCCAATACTGATGGCCTAGCCTGGATGCGTGGGTCAGTAGGATAGGAAGAGTTATTTGTACCTCTACAACTACAGCTGCCAAGAGGCGCTTGAGTGGCTAGTGGCAGACGTGTCATGGGGTAGCACAGGTCAACGTATGGGGCACTGTCCAGACTTATTTTGGGTCAGTGTGGTGGGCCAAGTTATTGTCCCAGGCCACAGTTGGAGCAGGCCTGAGAGTTGGTTGGCTGCCAGCAACTGAGAAGGGAAGTTCAGCTGGAATGTGGTGTCTCGATGAGCTGGGAAATCTATAAAGTCAATGAACAATGTGGGGTATGGCCAAACTGTCGTGGCTATCATCTACCTGGTGGATGGGTGTATCTTTACCCAGTGGGCAGAGAAAACAGCATCCACAACCCTATACAGAGAAAAGTGGTGTAGTTACTGCTGTAAGAGACAGAGCACCAGGAGTATGTTTTAGTATCTTGCAGTGTTTGGTGCGCTGCTGAGAAGTTGTCAGATAGGGTTTGTTGTATGCTACGCTGTTTACAATTAGTTAGCGTGTTTGCAGAGCGTTTTACGTGCATTATTTTGACAATTTTACACGTGCTGGACGTGTCTGTACATCAGTCTACTGCATTATTTCGGTAATTTGAAATCTGGCCTATGGTGGCGACAGTTATCCGTCTGCCAAACGACTAAAAAGACGTAACCACCACAGCCAAGAGGTGCCACGTTTATCAATAGCACGAGGAAATCTTACATTCGTTAAATAGCGGCCCATATGTGCATCACCTAAAGAGTTGACTAACTTGATTCCAGGGTTCGATTCCCGGCGGGGTCAGGGATTTTCTCTGCCTCGTGATGACTGGGTGTCGTGTGCTGTCCTTAGGTTAGTTAGGTTCAAGTAGTTCTAAGTTCTAGGGGACTGATGACCATAGATGTTAAGTCCCACAGTGCTCAGAGCCATTTGAACCATTTGACTAACTTGACATAAAATTAATTTCTTCAAACCCACAACAAAATAAACGACATAGTAGGGAATAGGAATGGGTGTCATTGAAAAATTAATAACCAGGACCTATGGTATCACAAAGAGATTTATTAACTAATATCAAGGCCAAGAGAGAACAAACATATAAACAGAAACATCAACTGTATAACATTTCATTGACACGATCTCAGATTGGTTGGCAGTAGACCTGGGGAACCTAACTGGAATTTATATGTAGATGAGACTGGCTACTGTGAGTCGAAGAATGCCAATCTAGGCAAGCACACTCTGCTGTATCGCTCCATTGATTGGTCTTTCACATCAGAATGTAATTAAGCCTGTAACGGACATGGGAGTGACTACTGCGAGTACAAGGCTGCTGTAAGAAAAGATGGCCATGAAAACGATTGATAAGCTTCTGAATTTGCCGATGCTGCGCAACGTTACCGATGTAGCTGGTGAAAGACGAGATGCGGTCGACTGCATGCTGGCGCTGCCGAAGGTTCAAGGTTAGGTGGCGCATCGTGATGTGGGAGATTGACCCCACGTCTACTGGTGATTGTCTCACGTCCACGGAATTATTAAAGTTTTACCCAGGTGTCCGGACGAGTTTACAACCAACTGCTTTCTGCATAGAAACGGAAGAGCTCTAGCATTTGTACTCCGTGACGGTCGAGAAGCAAGTCCAAACCTCTACCATTGCTCAAAACCTTCTGAAGAAACAGCTGTTCCCTCCCCCATCCCTCCCCGCAATGTTCTCAAATAAGCCTTTCATGGTCCAGCAGTGGTTACTGTGCCAATCACGTTTTCTAAAAAGGACATGCGATCTTCCTCAACCAATCACTGCAGTGCAGTACACAATGCCTGGAGTTCCTGCAGCCAAACCCCTCGCGCATTTCACAAGATGAGGGAAGCTTCCTAGTGAAAACAAGTTCCGTCCATAAAACTATTTAGTCGGCGCCGTTTTCGCAAAATTATGTGATCAAGACGGACCTGTGAAATAAAATGCCAAAATATGACCACGTACTCATTTTCAGACTTTATGTCTTCAATTGATAACTCACAAGGTACGCTGTTCTTGTAATAAGCACATGCTTTACTAGATCCGTACACAGGATAAGGACCCCAGGCTCCCACACCACGTCCACTCCCTGATAAAGCGGTTAGGCCGTGCCAGGATGCCTGGCGCCGCCAGCTTCTAAAGAAGTGTCAGTTCGCATTCAGCCACGGTGTTCCCACCCTCTTGCTTCGGCCGCTACCGGATCAAGGGCGCCTGTCAGAATGGCAGCCCATAAACCACTGCCCTGTTGGGTCCATGGCCAGTTTCGGTGACTACAAAGGAAGGTTATGAGAACTAGCCTGCTGCAATGTAATGGTCGCCTCAAGCGTCCAAAAATCTGTCTCTATAGTTTGATTCTATTACTGCTACTCAAGTCATGCAAGTACTATACTGTGAGATCGTTCGGTGATATACCCTAGCACTAATAGTCCATCAGATTAATATCAATCAGGGAAAATTTAGATACACCAAAGGCGAATGAAATTGTATGATAATCACGAAAACAAAATGAAAGGGGAAGTGCTTGACAGGTATTCCCACAGCAGTGGCCTGCCTGGAAGGCACCACCATCTTTCAAATTTACGAGTAGTTTGCAGGTCTGTAGGCTGTGCATTATTTCGACAGTTTACAAATTGTGAGCGAGTTTGGATAGCGTTTTACATGCATTAGTTTGACAATTTACGGGTTGTTTCCGTGTCTGTACATCAGTGTACTGCATTATTTCGGTAATATACTAGCAGTTTCCAGGTCTGTAGGCTACTTATTGTGAGCCCAAGCACGACAGAGCGAGTGTTTTGGATCAGTGTAATAAATAAACTACATGAAATCCATTCCTAAGTAAATTGTTCCAACTTTCCACTGAAAATCAATAAAGTAGCCGCCCGTTGTGGCCGAGCGGTTCTAGGCGTTTCAGTCTGGAACCGAGCGACCGCTATGGTCGCAGATCGAATCCTGCCTCGGGCATGGATGTGTGTGATGTCCTTAGGTTAGTTAGGTTTAAGTAGTTCTAAGTCTAGGGGATTGATGACCTGGGACGTTAAGTCCCATAGTGCTCACAGCCATTTGAACCATAAATAAAGTACACTGCTTCCTCTCCAGCAGCAGGGCACGGACTGAGTCCTTTTCCCCCAATTTTCCCCCCAGACCGCCATTTTGGATTAGGGGAAAGGGAGAGGTATGACAGCACTTTCTAGTGACAGTACTGTGCACTAGGTCATTTGGACTCCAGACCTCATGGTGAATACACTGGCTGGAGCTACTGCCTATGACAACTCAAATTGTTTAAATAAACAATTCATGCAAAATAAAGTCTTACATCCATCCTATACAGCAGCCCAGCACAGACTGAGTCCTTTTCCCACCAATTCCGAGGAAGAGGTGGTGACTGAATGACTTGAGTTAGAGGAGGTAGACCAATTCACCTATTTTACCACCAAAACGTTCCTGAAATTTTCTGGGGGAGGGGACAAAAGGGGAGAAGGGACGGAGTTAGGTTAGTGGATGAAGCCCGATTGACCTATTTTCCTGGCAAAATTTGAACTTCTCGCCATTACGTCATTGGGAAATTGCCACATCTATCGCCTCCATCTTGGATCCGCCATCTTGAATAAATTTGGCAACAATGCAATGTGGAGTGGTGCTCTCTTTGTCCCACTGCTGGCGGCCTATTGTGCACTTTGCGAAGATGAAGATGTGCTGTAGTATATCACGTTTTCACTCTTAAGTTTCTGTCAATCAGAGATATTAGTGTTGACGTGGAAGCAGTGATCCATGTATTACACTAACCATACACAGACTGTGCACGACATCATTTTGCTGAAACCAATATCTAAGTCACGGGACATGGGGCACGAAGCTGAGCATGTCATTAAGTATTTATAGCACACAATTTATGACATTTTTGTAACAGATCCAACTGAGCTGTGGCGCCATTGAATTAGTAGACTGTTCTGTCTGTCACCATTGGCTCATGTGTAATGTCGACTATTCCTTTTGTAACTCCATTGCCAATATCTATGAGGAAGAGTTGATATCTGTGGGTTGCGTCCTTAGAAGGTCTTTGCCCACCGATACATGTATGGGATTCGCTGGCCCGAGAAGGAGGCCAGTCACTTAGCTTGTATGATCCTTCCCCAGGTACCCGAACTGTTTAATAACTGATCAAGAGTAAGACCCATTGTGTGTGTGTGGGGGGGGGGGGGAAGAGTGAGTCTGGCAAAGTTAGAATTTGTCTCCCATGAACCATACTTATTCCAGTCTTCCAGTACTTCCATGACTCTCCAGTAGGAGGGCATTTAGGTCTTTATAAAGCCTTAGAGAAGATCAATAAGCAGCTGACCTGGTTGACACTTTATAAAGGCATTAGAGGTTTATTCAAAGATTGAAAGAAGGGAAAACCAAGTAACTCCTTGGCGAGGGGATTGCTGCAGTCGGAATGGGAAGAGCATCTGTTGGACAAATTGTTTGTTGATTATGTGGGCCCTCTTTCCCGGACGAAAAAAGCCAATTCATATATTCTTGTAGTTGTGGACACCTTCTCCTGCTTCTTTTGGTGGATATCTAGCCTTATCATCATCTTTTATCGTACTAATACATGTAGGTGGTTGAGGCCACAGCGGGCGTTGGTTACGGATAACGCTCCTGGCTGCCTGGCAAACGTTGCTTAGACAATTCTGTTTTGGCAATGGTGTAAAACATGTTACCACCCACCTTATTATCCTCAGGCTTCCTTTGTCGCAAGGACGTGAAGACAGCATTGATTATTTGTCACCATAAATCGCCCAAGAAGTAGGGTACTACCTCGCTCTGGTTAAACTTAGCGTTTAACTCCACGCTGCATGAGGCACCTAAGGCCACCCCAGTCAGTCTAATGCTCGCATAGCCCATGAATTCCCTGCTCTCCAATTTATGGAAGATAAATGATTTTTTACCTCCATCTATCACTTTGGATGTTCTTAAGGAGAAAAGGGGCTAGCTCGGGCAAATATTATGAAGGCTGACGATCGTCAGGTCGGTCGCTATAATAGAAACAATCGCCCCTTTCAGGGGAAGATAGCGGATCTTGTCTACATCGGGAACATTCCTGGGCCGGCATTCCAGGATAAACACTTAGGGAAGCTTGCCCCGTGTCTCCTAGGTCCATATTCCATTGTAAAAATTTTAAGCCCATTCAATCTTTTGGTCAGGGACCCAGGAAAGGGGAAGCTCATAAGGGTTCACCTCAGTCAGGTTAAACATTTCAGCGGAGTGAGGGGTTCTTCTTTCCCTGGGGGAGGCTTGTTCAGGTTTGGGAGGGGGAGACTGAGCTGTGGAGCCATTGAATTAGTAGACTGTTCTGTCTGTAGCCACTGGTTCAGGTGTGGTATCGACTATCCCTCTTGCGGCCTCATTCCCAGTATCTATGAGGAAGTGTTGGTATCTGTGGGTTGTGTCCTTATTGGGTCTTTGCTCGCCGATATATATAGGGGGTTCTGTGGCGCGAGAAGGAGGCACGAAGTTTGCCAACTGGCGGTAGCGTCGCGACAAGAGGTGGACACAAGGTCCGAGCCTCCGAAAGGAGAGGGCCTGCGCAGAGTGAAAATGCCGGAGTATTTCACCGGGGTCAGTGCCGGCTACAAGCAGCAGGGCGACATTACTTCGGTTGGTTGCAATATTCGTGTCGGACGATGGCTTGTGGCCTGGCTGCCCTCTTCTACTCGGCTTTCATCGGCACCATCGCTGCGATGCACCGTGGATCCATGGAACTGCTTGCTGATAAAGGGGAATAACATTCTGTAATCCTCGTGGTGATTTGTTTCATTGCCTACCTACCCTTCTTATTATTTTCTGGTTGGTACCCAACCCTCAGAGTTTCACTAGTTGGCTCTTTGGTCGTAAATATAGGCAGTAGTATTGTGCTAAGATACTAGCTGTCTTTGAAAATTTGTCTTGCTACTATATTGTCTTTCCTTTCTGGTTTGTACCCGATCATTAATGTTCTAATTAATAAGCTCATGGTCGTAAATACAGCCGGAACAAGTGTACTAGGCCGGCCGCGGTGGTCTCGCGGTTCTAGGCGCGCAGTCCGGAACCGTGCGACTGCTACGGTCGCAGGTTCGAATCCTGCCTCGGGCATGGATGTTTGTGATGTCCTTAGGTTAGTTAGGTTTAAGTAGTTCTAAGTTCTAGGGGACTAATGACCACAGAAGTTGAGTCCCATAGTGCTAAGAGCCATTTGAACCAAGTGTACTAAGGCACAGGTTACTGTTAAACAAAAGAGGGACCTTGTGGCTAGATTTAGCTGTTAACCGGTTCAATTCTTTGACTGTAATTGCATTTCTCAGTCATTACTTATAATCTGAACAACCTGTTGTACTAAGCTGTTCATTTCTGTGTTTGAAAGACCGGGTTATTATTGATGTATTTTAGCTGGATCTTGTGGTTTCGTCGGGTGAGTTCTCTTGTAATAAGTGTGCACAAGTAATGTTTTAAGACATTCCTTCAGAGCGATCTTGATAACTGACAATCAGTTTAACTTTGAAAATATTAACAACCAACTGTCAATGGTCAAAATAAAATTATCAGAAGGGCCTGGTTGGGAAATCGCACCTTGGTTGCCGATTGAAATTGAGAGGTTGTTTGCTTTGAAGTAAGCCTTATCAGTGTCATATTGTTTGCTAATCTGTTTAACCTTTAAGCACAGGTGCGCATCTTAACCCCGAACCTTTCGACATACAGCTTTCAAGTTAAAGATTAAGTCATCTGTTTTGAGTAACTGAATTACTCTTGCCATCAATGGTGCTTATGTAGCAGAAGGGCATTTAATAAGAGAGTCCTTGTCCAGCGCGTTAGTAAACACCGCCCGATAACGGCTGGGCTACGGGTCCGACCGTCTTGTAATCAGCCATATTGTGTGCTGTTTTGCAATACAGCACTTCAGGTTTCTTTTGCAAATATTAAAAGCTTATTCAAGTAAAGGTTTAAGGACAAACAATTTTGAAAATTGGTTCATTTTGTTAAAGAAAATTTTATGGCTAAATGCTTCTGTTATCTGTAAAACACTGTTTATGTATATTGTTAAATAAACAGTTTGTGTGAATAGAAAGTTACATTGCTGGGTCCTGCCTTCCACGTTTTCCTTAATTCCAGTAAGTACCACGCAACACAGATGGTGTGCTTTTTGCTAGATATTGAAGTAAAGATCTTCACATATGCTGAGATTAGTCTTGTTTTGTATTCTAAAGATTAGGTACAGTGACGAAAATCTCAGTTGTGTAAGTGGATTACTTTAAAATACTTGTAGAGGTATTTCCATAAGTTGAAATTTAGGATGGATGTTGCCTCTTCGATGTAAAGCTTGGTGAATGACTAAAATTTTGAAACTACATACGTTAATATCTAGTTCAAAACACAAGTAAAATAAACGTTTTGTAATATATTACCCTTCGTATCTTGATATCGTTTCGGTATCTGTACTGGATTAATCAAAAGTCAGAAAACATACCTGACATTATGCAAAAAAAGATTTTTTTTCTTACAAAAGCTTACTAAAGCATTTCGCACATATTCTTCTGGAATTGTTAGAAAACTAATGTTGCTTTCGAAACTGTTATTTTGTCTTCCGCTCCTGAGGAGACGGGGAACTACAAGAATTCCCAGCAAAAAAAAAGGAAGAAAAATCACTGAAGAACAGTCATTCTGTCGCTTGTTAAAAGAACTGGCAATACGTTTCAACTTGGCCACTGAAAATGTCGCGACATTTGAAACGTCCTCTTAGAAAAATTAATGAATTACTGTGCTGATAAACCTCTTACATTATTTGATTTTCAAAAAGCTGAGCAGAACTGAACGTACTCAGACATTTCGCTCTTTACCTATTCTGATCAACACTAAGCTGACACACAATATTTTCAGCGCAACGCAATCTGACTTTCAATAATCCCTACAAAAGAATGGCCCTGACTAACATTAAACTATGCCTTTCACAAATCTCTTACCTCACAAAAATTTTCGTTACTCGAACTACTGCAATACAGCGAGTGCCACTACTGCCAGCTAAATAAAAGATTCAAACTACTGAAGGCACTAACTACTGGTAGGCATAGTTAGCAAATGAAAGATTTTGATAGAGAACAAACAATGTATTTACCTTAATAGTGTTCAAAGGTCATAATTTATAGCAGTTCATGACATCCAGTCTTACAAATTTACTGTCTCTGATGGACACACGTCCAGATCATCGGCTCTCAAAACTCCGCCATCTCTCTCTCCAAATCCACCACTGCTGGCGGCTCACCTCCAACTGCACAACGCTACGCGCTGTTATCAGCCAACTGCCCAACACTACAATAGCAAATTCCAACAATGCCACCCAGCCCCAGACTGCACACAGCACAGTCAGTGATTTTCATACAGAGCGCTACGTGGCGGTGGCGTTACCAATATAAGAACCTAAACAGCCTACTTACAAGGCTTCCGGACATCTGGACGAATATCAACATGACCAGCCGCTCTCCAAAGAAGTTCAAAAAGTGATTCATCCGATCTACGAGGCCCTTTCGGAGGACGAGTTATTGTACCGGTCCTTGGGAGGAAACACACAAAACTCAAATGAATATTTGAACGCGTGCTTTGGGAAGTTAGCCCCCAAGCATTTGCATTCTGGCGAGAAAACTGTGAGACTGCGACTTCCCTGGCAGTGATCAGCTTCAACGAAGGGTATTCAGCAATTCTGAAGACCATGACAACGATGGACGTCACCCTGGGACTCTGTTCGACGCAGTTCGCCAAGCATTCGGACGACTGCCGGATTCAAGCGGCCGAAAACCGCTTGCCTCAGGCCGTACGAGCGGCTCTGGAGCAGCGCAGGATGGCCCAGATCGAGCGGAACGTCCTCTATGAGTAAGAGGAAGGACTAGTTTATGGGCCCGGAATAGCAGATTGAACGTACGTTGCATTATATCGCATTTATATGTAGTCAAAATTTCAAACGCGTGTTTCTCGAAATGACTTTTTTTTTTATCTCGCGGTATGGTAAACTTCATATCTACTGAACCGATTGGCATGATTCTTTGTTTCCGACGAAGCTAACTAAATTGTCTTGGAGTTGTACCACTTTTATTCCGATCCATTAACTGTAAGTATTTTTACTTGGATGACGAAGTCTAAAAATCGATGACAAAAGCCCTATTTTTTTCAAATGGCCGCCATTTTGTATCCTATGGTCCAAATAACTTAAGCGAGGTACAACTCCTAAGGGATCTTATATACGTCGCTAAAGTCAACTCAATTTTGATTTCAGACTAGTCGGCTGACCTGTGACATACCTCGCGTGGAGGTCTACATCGAAATATTGTTTCGTTCCTACGGCGCTTCCGCCTTTGCCTTTCGACATTTCCGATCGAAACAATTCCGGTTTGTAGAGGAAATATCGATAGACATTTTGACCAAATTTGTCATTGATATCTACAACACATCCCGAGAAAAAAATTCCCAAAGAACATTCTTTTTGCGGGCCAAAGATATTAAACCTCCCCTTAATGATAGGAACTCACGTGACACGAAATCACGTGACTTAGATATTGGTTTCAAGCGTTAACACGGCAGAGATACGGAAATGCGCGGTCTATGTTATATATGGTCTTTGGTATAGTACCTCGATGTAGATGTCCGATCATAGAGCTTCGACGTGCCTGCAAGATTCTTGTCATGTGCATAATCCGCCATGTTGCAAATACCTCCAAAAAATTTCATAGGCCTGTTGGTGATTAAAGATTCTTTGCTTATTTCTGGATTTGAACTTTGTATCAGTATGAACTTTAGAACAATATGAGATGAATGAATGATGATTGAAAGCAGAATCAAAAAGTATTTTCATTCTGCGTTCGCGTAACATTTCGTAGCAGCCATGGCAAGAAACGAAATACCGTGGAACCTTGTATAGCGAGCATAGTCCGTTCCATAATCATAGTCGTAGTGCGAACACCGTTAAGCGCATAAGCGAATAATTTATCCCACATAAATTAAAGCAAAATACTATAATGCGTTCCATGCAGAAAAGTACTAAAAGTTTTATCTTATTCATGTCATTTATTCAAAGAAAATTATACATACAGTATTATGTACTTTATCATTTACGATACATAACTAATTCTTTTTTACTAGGAAGCTATCAATAGTCATTTGTTTCTGCCGACGCTTCAGTACTTGTCCAAAATGCGACTCACAATTATCGTCTAATTTGTAGTGTGCTTAGCCACTGTCTTTTTGGGTGTTGATTTTCAGTGTGCGATGCAACCATGCTTTCAGCATTTCTCTTATTGCGCCAGAAGATTGCTTCTTAGCTGTTACCGCCTCCTCGTCCTCCTCTGAGCACCTATCCACAAGTTCCTGCTGTAAAACACATTGCAACTTCATAAGCACTTCGGTGGTCATTTCTCGGATGTAGTCTTCCACTAGCTCATCGATATCATTGTTATCCCCTTCTAGTCCCACGCACGCTCTTGGCCAAAGACACAATCTCGTTGACTACAGGCTTAACAGGTATTGACTCGAAAGCCTCAGAATCACATTCGACAACGCTCCCCGGCCAAAGCTATTTCCAAGCAGAAGTGAGAGTCCTCTTCGTAATCCCTTCTGACGCCTTTTCGATCATCTTGACACAAGCAACGATGTCGAATCGATATTTCCAAAACTCTCTGAGTGAGATAGGTAGCTTCAGTCAACTGAAAGCAATGATCAAAGAGTGCTTTAGTGGAGAGATTCTCAACGTTAGAAATAACCTGTTGGTCCTTAGGATAAGAGTAAGGGAGTTGGCCAGCCGCGGTGGTCGTGCGGTTCTAGGCGCTTCAGTCCGGAACCGCGGGACTGCTACGATAGCAGATTCGAATCCTGCCTCGGGCATGGATGTGTGTGATGTCCTTAGGTTACTTAGGTTTAAGTAGTTCTAAGTTCTAGGGGACTGATGACCTAAGATGTTAAGTGCCATAGTGTTCAGAGCCATTTGAACCATTTAACGGAGTTGTGCTGGAAGGCAGAAATTGGATTTTGATGAATTGAAATTCTTCAAGGAGGTGGTCTTGTAGCTCTGGAGAATGGGCAGTAGCATTGTCCATAACCAGCAAGACTTGGGGTGGCAGATTCATCTCAAACAAATATTTTTTCATCGAAGAACCAAACACTTCATTGACCCAATCACAAAAAAGATCACATGTCACGCAAGGTTTATTGTTGGATCTCCACATCACAATTAACCTTCTCTTCCGGACATTACATTTCTTAAAGGCTTGTGGAATTCCTGAACGGTAAACAAGCAGCCATTTAATTTTTAAATCGCCCCTTGCAGTGGCACACAATAGCAGTGTGAGGCGGTCTTTCATTGTCCTGCGACCTTACAGTGCATTTTCCTCTGCTGTTCTTAAGGTGCCCCCTTCGCAACTTTTTCCAGAATAGGTTCGTCTAGACACAACTAAAAACCTGTTGCTGCAGATAACCCATAGAATCTACTAGCATCTTGAAGTTCCTAATGAAGTTCTCTGCTGCCATTTTGTCGGAGCAGGCTGCTTTGCCGTGCCTCTCAACGCTGCTGATGCCGGTTCTTCCCTTAAACTTCACGAATGACCCACGGCTTCCCTTAAACACTTCTTCGGCCGGTGATGATCCTGGCGTCTTCTTATCAAGGTCGGCGGAAATTATTCTCACCTTATCACAAATCATGTTCTCGTTAATAGTGTTGCCTTACAATTGCTTTTCACTTACCCACAGAAGGAGCAACCTATCTACATAGTCCAGAATACGAAATTATTGTTCAGATACATTTTTCACCCCGTTTGAAGCATCTATCTCCTTAATCTTGTCCTTGTTCTTGCGTATAGTGAAAATAGTTGATATAGATCCTTTGTATGTGCGTCCTAAATCACACCACGTTCGCGCTTCTTAATGATTTTACGTTTAATTTTTAAGGTCATTATCTTTCTCTTATGGTCGTCTTCTTGCGGCTTTATCTTCGGGGACATTTCTATGAAGGTTATTAAAATCTGCACACAAAAGGCACTGTGTGAACACAAGTTTGGAAAAATGTGTGATTACAAGCTGCACTAAGATGGTAGCAGAAAGATGGCTAAACGCAAACTGGAGTACATACTAAAGACATTGTTCATATGCCGCTGCCGACAATGAAAGGTGTTCATATTGTTGACGTTTTCTCCTCCGCACGCGAAATGCTGGTGACGTCACACTAAATTGTCATTACTTGTTATGCGAAACATCACTCATTAAGCGAGTCATCTTTTTACAATTTGTTTTTCTCGTTGTGCGTATGGCACGTTATGAGAGGTGCTCGTAAAGCGAGGTCCCACCGTGCGGGCATATTTGGCCAGCACGTCCAGACAGTTGCAGTTCAACATTCAGACAGTATAGAGGTCACTGCGCTTCAGAGATCTTTTGCGCCCTGTGGAACTGTTCACGTGGCTGCCGTCATTGTTTCATATCCATTGCTGGTGGCCTCTCTAAAAACCGACATACCGTGCAGATGTGCAAATGGTTCTAGCTTGGGCACGCCATCTTATTAATTTTAATTAATTGTGAATATGTAATTGAAGAGGAATAAATGTCTCACTTGACATACATGGTGAGTCTTAAATTGAAACTGATGTGAGCGTGTTCTAATTTATAGCTGAGAATAACTTGGATTTCCACTCTTGTAGTTGAGTCTTGGCAGGCCATGTTAGTATTCATGGGAAGCTGTAGAATCTGTTTTCGGTGACGACAGATTCCGCCTATCATAAACTGCCTATCTGGCACATCTTGCACGTGGCGTAACTCTTTACCAACCAACGATTCTGACTTTGAATGACTTTTCCGCAAGAACTGCTTGAAGTGAAATGTAAAAACCAAATAATCAAAACCCAACGAAAATATTATTAGATTTTAAAATTATAATGTGCGACAATAACTTTTACCAAAAAATAGAAATATAATAACATAATGTAGGAACAAGAAATGTCAATAAAGTTTATTCAGAGCTGTAGCAAAATTCTTAGTGGATGCTTATGACAAAAATCATACGATAAATTCTCCACACTCTTGATGACTGATAGAATTGGAAAAGTGTCATCCAAATATTTCAAAACATTCAATTCTCGAGAAAATATGTAACTGCAAACACGTTAAACAATATTCAGAAGTTAGTAAATAGAAACTTTTTATTTTATCTTTTTTGTCTTGTTTTCTTTATAAGTGACAAATAACAAAGAAAATTATTTTTCTCGCTAAACAAATCTGACTTCATCACCATTTAGTATTTACGTTCTTATTTACACGTGGTGTAGGCGTTTTCTTTATCCAGGTATTGTTAAACGTAAATACTCTTTAATTTTTAGGGATATTTCATCTCTCTTGTAGGTCAACACTAGTGGGAAAAATACCAAGCCCTCGCCCAACCTTTGCAACGAGTGACGAAAGCAAGGCAAGCAAACTAAATGTGAGGAAGACACGACACTAAATCCGTTACTACAGGGAGCGTTCAATAACTAATGCAACACGTTTTTTTCTGAAGAGAAGTTTGTGTTATTCAGGACTCCAAAAAATGGTTCAAATGGCTCTGAGCACTATGGGACTTAACATCTGAAGTCATCAGTCCCCGAGAACTTAGAACTAATTAAACCAAAGTAACCGAAGGACATCACTCACATCCATGCCCGAGGCAGGATTCGAACCTGCGACCTTAGCAGTTACGCGCGTCCGGACTGAAGCGCTTAGAACCGCTCGGCCACAGCGGAGAAGGAGAAGTTACTTCTCCTTGTTGTGCTGACGGAGACGTTCCTTGAATTTCCTGAGGGTAGCACAATACACAGCCGAGTTGAGAACAACCCCTCCAGAGTCCCACAACACAGTCGCCATGAGTTCACCGGCTAAGCGTGCGACTTTGAACTTTTTTTCGGAGGAGAGGTGGTGTGGCGCCACTCCATGGACTGCCATTTTGTTTCCGGTTATAAGTGATGAACCCATGTTTTCTCGCCTGTGTCGACGTTCGACGAAAAATGATCACGATCAGCTTCGTAAGGCTCAAGTAATTCTGCACAGATGTCCTTCGTTGCTCTTTGTGATCTTCAAAAATGTTCAAATGTGTGTGAAATCTTATGGTACTTAACTGCTAAGGTCATCAGTCCCTAAGCTTATACACTTTTTAATCTAAAGTATCCTAAGGACAAACACACACACACCCATGCCCGAGGAAGGACTCGAACCTCCTCCGGGACCAGCCGCACAGTCCATAATTGCAGCGCCAGAGACCGCTCGGCTAATCCCTGTTAGGTGGAGAGGAACTCAGCGGGCAAACATCTTTGAGTAGCCCAGCCGTTGGACAAGTGCCTCAGAACAGAGACATCCAGTTGTGCAGCGAGTTGTTCGATTGTATTCTGTCGATAACCTGAAATGAGAGTGTCCGTACGTTCAAACACTGCAAGAGTCACAATTATGTGTAGCCGTGCGGTACATAGGAGATTGGACAGGTTTGCGCAACCTTATTGCCATGATGACGCACGAATCGCCCAACGACTTACCGTGTTTTTGTTCACTGCCAGGTCTCCGTAGACATCCTGCAAGCGCCTACAAATACTTGCAGTGCTCTGGTTTTCCGCTAAAAGAAACTCAATGACAGCTCTCTGTTTCGAAGGAATCTCCGTTACAGACGACATTTTGAAGACTACACATAGCGGCACCATATGTCTGAACTTCATGAAATTCATGAAACTATAGAGGGTGAAGAGGGAATATTCCACGATGTCCCACAACAAACTCCTCAATTTTTCAACTGAAACTGGCCGAGAAAAAAAGTGTGGTGATTATTAAGATATTTTCAATATATTAACAAAAAATCTTTATAGAATTTTATTTTTTATGCTTTCAGAGTAAGAACGTATGACTTTATATACTGAAGCACCAAAGAAACTGGTATAGGCATGCATGTTCAAATACAGAGATACGTTAACAGGCAGTCCCCTCCCCCCCCCCCCTTTTCTGTGCCCTCTCCCTCCTTCGGCTTCTCCCTGCATTTTTTTGCTTTTCCTCTCCTCCCCCCTTTTTCCCCCCTCATCTGCCCAGGTGCTTCCTCCTCCCCTCCCCCCATTCCCATATGCCTTCGTACTCTATAGTGCAGTGTTTTCCATGAGTGTTCAGTATTGTGCGTCCCCTTTTCAAAGTGTTGCGAACAGAAACCAGAATGTCGTGTGTTTTCTAATTGTGCCTGTCTACTTCCTAAGTGTCTTTTAATCAGCACCACTGACCCCTTTGTTTTTTATGCTTTCGCCAAGTATACCTACCAGTTTTAAACAGTCACCGTTTTATCACCTCTTTTTATTGTTATGTCTCCTCATTTTTTTAACTTTATCTGTAGGCTGCAGAGCGGTATATTACGCTGTTGCCAACCCCCCCCCCCCGCCTCCCCCCCCCCCCCCCCCCGTGGGTGAACCGAAATACAATTAAGGAAAAAAAAACAGGCAGAATACGGCGCTGCTGTCGGCAACGCCTATGTAAGACAACAAGTGTCTGGCGCAGTTGTTGGATGGCTTACTGCTGCTTCAATGGCAAGTTATAAAGGTTTAAGTGACTTCGAACGTGGTATTACAGTTTGCGTACGAGTGATGGGACATAGCATCTCCGAGGTAGCGATGAATTGGGGACCATTCCACGAGTGTACCGTGAATATCTGGAACCCGGTAGAACATTAAATCTCCGATATCGCAAGATCCTGCAAGAACGCGATCAAAGACGATAGAAGAGAATCGTTCAGTGTGACAGAAGTGCAACCCTTCCGCAAATTGCTGCAGATTTCAATGCTGGGCTGACAAGTGTAACACTCTCCTGATTTTAAACGCTTCCGTTGACCACCAAACTCACCAGACATGAACGCTATTTAGCATATGTGGGATGCCTTGCTACGTGCTGTTCGGAAGAGATCTCGACCCCCTGGTACTCTTACGGATTTATGGACAGCCCTGCAGGATTCATGGTGTCAATTCCCTCCAGCACTACTTCAGACATTGGTCGAGTCCATGCCACGTCGTGTTGCGACACTTCTACGTGATCGCGGGGGCCCTACACGATATTAGGCAGCTCTACCAATTTCTCCGGTTCTTCAGTGCACTTCCAGAATTTCATACTTTGAATATCTTCAGACACTTATTCGGTTTTCGAGACTTTATTTTCACTTTTAAAATAACTATTTCTACAGTTTCACGCATCCATTCTGGTATCTTAACAGTAGTTTATTTATATTATCGACTTTTTGCAAGTTTGGCGTAAGAAATTATCTTGTTGAACCGATAGCCACTATCCCTCTCTCCCCCTGCCACTCCTTTGCTTTCTTTGTCCCCTCTTAATCCCCTCCCTCCCTCCATTTTAAATTTTCACAATTTTATAGTGTTTAAATTGTACATACGCATTGTTCTACGCTTTTAGTGTTTCAGTAAAACTTTTTATATAATTATACGTTCCATAATTTGAACACGATCATTCTTTTTAAAATCATGAGATCCCTACCACTCCTTCCCTCCTTCCTTTCCCCCGCTGCAATCAGTCTCAATCCATTTCTCCTCCAACCTCCTAACCCCCCCCCCCCCCTTACCACTAACATCTACCCATTTAAAACACTGAGAGCAGTTGAAAAATACAGTAGTCCAATATTTTGTTCTGAATAGACAAGTCAGGTTGCTGATGCAATTGTTTAGGCTAATTCTACAGTTATATACAGTTAGTTTCTTTTCTACTATTGTAATATATTGAATGGTACATATTTAGTTTTACTTTGTTTTAGATCTGAAGATGTGCCAGAGTGGTCGAAACATACCAAGGAATTAAAATAGTATATAACTGAGAGGGAGCAATAAATACACTCCTGGAAATTGAAATAAGAACACCGTGAATTCATTGTCCCAGGAAGGGGAAACTTTATTGACACATTCCTGGGGTCAGATACATCACATGATCACACTGACAGAACCACAGGCACATAGACACAGGCAACAAGCATGCACAATGTCGGCACTAGTACAGTGTATATCCACCTTTCGCAACAATGTAGGCTGCTATTCTCCCATGGAGACGATCGTAGAGATGCTGGATGTAGTCCTGTGGAACGGCTTGCCATACCATTTCCACCTGGCGCCTCAGTTGGACCAGCGTTCGTGCTGGACGTGCTGACCGCGTGAGACGACGCTTCATGCAGTCCCAAACATGCTCAATGGGGGACAGATCCGGAGATCTTGCTGGCCAGGGTAGTTGACTTACACCTTCTAGAGCACGTTGGAGGCACGGGATACATGCGGACGTGCATTGTCCTGTTGGAACAGCAAGTTCCCTTGCCGGTCTAGGAATGGTAGAACGATGGGTTCGATGACGGTTTGGATGTACCGTGCACTATTCAGTGTCCCCTCAACGATCACCAGAGGTGTACGGCCAGTGTAGGAGATCGCTCCCCACACCATGAAGCCGGGTGTTGGCCCTGTGTGCCTCAGTCGTATGCAGTCCTGATTGTGGCGCTGACCTGCACGGCGCCAAACACGCATACGACCATCATTGGCACCAAGGCAGAAGCGACTCTCATCGCTGAAGACGACACGTCTCCATTCGTCCCTCCATTCACGCCTGTCGCGACACCACTGGAGGCGGGCTGCACGATGTTGGGGCGTGAGTGGAAGACGGCCTAACGGTGTGCGGGACAGTAGCCCAGCTTCATGGAGACGGTTGCGAATGGTCCTCGCCGATAACCAGGAGCAACAGTGTCCCTAATTTGCTGGGAAGTGGCGGTGCGGTCCCCTACGGCACTGCGTAGGATCCTACGGTCTTGGCGTGCATCCGTGCGTCGCTGTGGTCCGGTCCCAGGTCGACGAGCACGTGCACCTTCCGCCGACCACTGGCGACAACATCGATGTACTGTGGAGACCTCACGCCCCACGTGTTGAGCAATTCGGCGGTACGTCCACCCGGCCTCCCGCATGCCCACTATACGCCTTCGCTCAAAGTCCGTCAACTGCACATACGGTTCACGTCCACGCTGTCGCGGCATGCTATCAGTGTTAAAGACTGCGACGGAGCTCCGTATGCCAGGGCAAACTGGCTGACACTGACGGCGGCGGTGCACAAATGCTGCGCAGCTAGCGCCATTCGACGGCCAACACCGCGGTTCCTGGTGTGTCCGCTGTGCCGTGCGTGTGATCATTGCTTGTACAGCCTTCTCGCAGTGTCCGGAGCAAGTATGGTGGGTCTGACACACCGGTGTCAATTTGTTCTTTTTTCCATTTCCAGGAGTGTATTTACTCGTATCCAGTTGCTGAATTCTCTCAAGACGGATACAATAAAAATGTGTTGGATTACTTACGGAATGTCCATCGTATAATACATCTACATCTACATCTACATCCATACTCCGCAAGCAGCCTGACGGTGTGTGGCGGAGGGTACTTTGAGTACCTCTATCGGTTCTCCCTTCTATTCCAGTCTCGTATTGTCCGTGGAAAGAAAGATTGTCTGTATGCCTCTGTGTGGGCTCTAATCTCTCTGATTTTATCCTCATGGTCTCTTCGCGAGATATACGTAGGAGGGAGCAATATACTGCTTGACTCCTCGGTGAAGGTATGTTGTCGAAACTTCGACAAAAGCCCATATCGAGCTACTGAGCATCTCTCCTGCAAAGACTTCCACTGGAGTTTATCTATCACCTCCGTAACGCTATCGCGATTACTAAATAATCCTGTAACGAAGCGCGCTGCTCTCCGTTGGATCTTCTCTATCTCTTCTATCAACCCTATCTGGGTCGGATCCCACACCGGTGAGCAATATTCAAGCAGTGGGCGAACATGTGTTTGTAACCTACTTCCTTTGTTTTCGGATTGCATTTCCTTAGGATTCTTCCAATTAATCTCAGTCTGGGATCTGCTTTATCGACGATCAACTTTATATGATCATTCCATTTCAAATCACTCCTAATGCCAACTCCCTGACAATTTATGGAATTAACTGCTTCCAATTGCTGACCTGCTATAATGTAGCTGAATAATAAAGGGTCTTTCTTTCTATGTATTCGCAGCACATTATACTTGCCTACATTGAGATTCCACTGCCATTCCCTGCACCATGCGTCAATTCGTTGCAGATTCTCCTGCATTTCAGGAGGCGAAAGCTCGATGAGAACAGATTTAATTCCGATGCTGGCAGACGGCGCCACAGTCCTCTGCGCATGCGCGTGTGCAGTCTGTAGCATACTCGAGAGTTTAGAACTCTACGCTCAGCGCAGTCAATAGATCAGTTACGCCGCTGATATTCTATTGACACATTTGGCGGCTGATTTACACGCAAGCGCGTGACGTGCGCCCAAAACGAGGAATCGATTTTGGCCACAAAAGTCCTCCTTGTAAAATGGGCTTCTAGACAGGCGAGGCAGTGGTGGGAAGAGCTGCGCAGGCGTGTAGAATTCGTATCTTCTGCCCTCTGTGCTACGGCTTCACTTGCCAGCTGAATGTGCCTTGGTGGTGGCCCACCATAGTTTTGCGAATAAAGGACTCCTTCCACACAGTCGGGGTAAATGACTCAAAACAATCGCTAGCGTGTCCGTAAGGGAGCTGAATGAAAACGGCTCTGCATTCCCGGGCAGCCTAGAGGCATTGTTCAGTTAGTGAGCAGCTCCCGTTAAACAGTAAACACACCAGCGTCGCCGATGCCTCGGTCACGACCGCGAACATCCAGATTAGCTCGGTTGCCCGGAGGCAATCAGGACCGAAATCGCTGCACCAAATCCTTAGGAAGAAGGCGCTTCGTGTTTGCTGGCCCGTCTGACACCTATGTCAGCGACTATTGCCCATATACATGATTTCGGCTAGTTTCAAACTGAAAATGCCTCAGAAAAAAAACTTTGTGTTCTGCCTTACGGCAGGACTTGTCGTGGGGGGAAGCTTCGTCAGAGAGGTCCACCGCATGTGCGTTTAGGGGAGTGATTCCAGTCGTGGTTTCCCGTTGCCTTCCACTGATGATGAAATGATTATGAGGACAACACAATGCCCAGTGCCTTAGCGGAGAAAATCTCCGACCCAGCCGGGAATCGAACCCGGCCCCTTGGTGTGACAGACCGCCACGCTGACCACTTGTTTTTCTTTTATTTTTTGTTTTTTTTGTTTTTTTTCCACTTTTTCCTGTTTTTTATTTTTTATTTTTTTAATTTTCTTTTTTTGTTTTTTTTTTTTTCATTAGTTAAACCTTTTATAAAATGGAACTAAAGAAAAGAACCAAGTGCCACCGCCACTTTTCATCCTAAAAAAAAAGGAAAAAAAAATCTGTTCCACTTCAGGCGTTGGCTCCTGACTAAACCTACCCCAGAGAGCTGCCTATCTACCAGGGTAAATATAGGAAATCAAGGTTAGGGCTATCCTTACAAACAAAACAAAATCTTCTTTTTTCTGAATTTTATTTTTATTTTTATTGTTGTTATGTTATTATTCTTTTTTGTTTTTGTTTAGTTTTGTTGTGTCATTGATCAGAGGCCTTCTGCGCCCCGCTGGTAATATGTTGAGTCACGTCTTCTCGAAATTGATGTGTTCTGTTCAATTGTTCAGAAATGTTCATTGGTTCAAACAGCAAACGTTCTTCTCTCTTGGCTTAACACATTCCAGCTGCGAGGCGGGTCGTGGAAAGCACTCCCAAGGAAGTTCGAGAAAAATTGTCCGTATTTTGGGTGACGGACAACGACATAATGACGGTCATTGAGGTATGTCCAAAAATCGAGTACAGAGTCTACAGTTTGTCCAAATAGGTAGTGAATGGCATGTCCGCGAATCCAATTCACAGCATTGGTCTTTGTCCGAGGAAAATATTCACGATCCGGAAATAATAATGAAAGGGGAGTAATCCGATCCGGAATGTCCCGCGTTAGAAAAGCGACAATAAGACGAATGAAGTGCGAAACCTCCGCCGCCGGTCCGCAAACAAACCGATGTTCATCATTGTCTGGGACTCCACACGTGGAACAGAGAGGTGATTGGGCGAGGTGGATACGATGAAGGCGTGATTGATTGATTTGCTTACCATTGACAGTTAGGTACCAGACAGATTGAACACTCGTGTCAAGGTAACGAGCGAAAACCGCGCGCCAAACATGACGCCAGTCTACCTGGGGGAACTTTTGTTCAATCGGGTTAGGTGGACGACCTGATTGGAGGACATTGTATACTGCCTTTGTCTTGAGTAAAAGCTGTCTTGGTAAGGTGAGGCGTAGATAACTGAGTTCAAGAAAGAAGTATCGTATATAATGGAACTGGACCGGAACGTCCGAGATCATCACTGGGGCTGACAGTGAGACCGGCGTATATGCCTTCAGGAGGAGACCAGTGAGGCTCGTTGGGCATCGTGTCCATACCGTCATCTGGGAGCTGACAAATAGGGCGCGAGCTCTATCCGGCACGTGAAACAGACCTATCCCACCTCGTTCACGGGGAAGAGTAAGGGTTGCATAGTTAACTTTGAACAACAGCCCAGAGCTGACGAAAGATGCCATCGCTGCCAACATGCGACGTGCCATAGTAAGCGGGAAAGGTAGAACTTGTGCTACATGGGGCACTCGGGATGCGATATATACATTGACATATCGAGCTCGTTGGAGAATATCTAGGGATCGAAGGCGATGGTCCATAAGACCTGCTCTGATCATTAAAAGGAGGCGTCTGCAGTTGATGGCGGCTGAACGCCAGAGATCAGATGAAAAGTCTATTCCCAAACAGCGAATGGTATCAACGGTGGTGAGAGGTGTAACACACTCCACAGGGAGTCCCGTGCCAATGAACATAACTTGTGACTTACGTACGTTTAAAGAGCTACCTGACGCCTCACCATAAGTCGCTACCCACGTCAAAACAGCTCGAAACTCGTCGGCATTACGTAAACAGATGACTACATCGTCAGCATAGGCCGTGAAACAGAATCGGTATCGATCTATGGACAACCCTACCAAACGTTGTCTGAGCCCACATAGCAAGGATTCCAAGGAAAAGGCGTACAAAATCGCTGATAGAGGGCAACCTTGACGTACGGATCGACCTATTTTTATCGGAGGAGTGAGTCTGCCATTGTACATAATCCTGGAAGAGGCACCCCGCAGAAGGCGCATCACTACCGTGATAACGGCGACTGGGAAACCCATATGGTGGAGAACGGCCGTAAGGAACGAATGGTCAACCCTATCAAAAGCTTGACTAAAGTCCAAAGACGCAAGTGCCCCAGAGAGGCGTTGTGCCTGGGTAACGGCGATCATATCCCTGTAGCGGCATAAAGCCGTGCGGATATTATTATACCCTCCCAGAGATGCTTGGTCTGGCGACACAACATATCGGGCAACGGTTTTAAGTCGTGCCGCCAAAAGGCGAGTGAGATTTTCATATCACTGTTAAGGAGGGTGAGGGGCCGATAATCACTGATATTGTTGCCACCATGCGGTTTATGTACAGGAATAATAATTCCTTCCATGAAAGAGTCCGGCACAGGTACTTCCGGAGACATCAGTTCCCGACATATGGAGATGAAGGTGGACTCTAACAAATCACGGAAGGTGCGATAAAATTCGAGGGGAAGACCGTCGGGTCCTGGGGAGCGATTGATGGTTCCTGCTCGGATCGCATCGCGGACTTCATCATCAGTCACCTCTGACACCAAGTCAATCGCCGCATCTCCTGGGAGACCACCGAAGTTGAGCTGTGAGACTTCCTCGATCAACTTTGGGGAATGTGGAATTGCGGCGTAGAGCTGCTGGTAGTTGGCGTGAAGCACATTCCCTATTGCAGACTGGGTTACGTAGCGACGCCCATCTTGGTCTGTTAGGATGGGAATAAATTTTCGGCGACGATATTGGCGCTCTTGGATGATATGGTACATAGATGGATGTTCATGAGGCATTCGGTCAGCAGTACGAGATCGTACTATCGCTCCTTCCAAGTGCCTTCGCATGTGATTGGAGATTTGGGCCTTAGCATGGTTTATCCTTGTATGGCGCTCAGGGGAGGCTGGCATCGTGGAGCATTCTCGTAGGATCCTGTAGTAAAAGTCCATAGTGCTCTTCCTCCAGGCGACAACATCTTTGCCATATCGGATCAAAGTTTTTCGAAGAGCAGGTTTTGCACACTGGATCCACCAGGATATGGTAGACGGATACGTGGGACGGCGTCTATTACATGTGATCCAAGTGTCTTCTATTAGAAGTCGACAGTCAGGTGAATTAAGAAGTGCCGTGTTCAGTTTCCATAAACCACGTCCGCGCCATACTGCCTGTCTTGTGAGAACAACGTCACAGAAGTAAGCCTCATGATCTGAGAAAGCAACAGGCCAGATTTCAGCCTGTCGTGTGTGTTGAATTAGGGGTCGCGAGATGTAGATGCGATCCAGTCGGCTAGAGGAGTGCGCAGTGTAGTACGTAAAGCCCAAACGATCACCGTGAACATGTCTCCACGTGTCGACAAATTGTAGCCGCGTCACGACAGTTTCCAGAGCTGCGCATGGTGAGTGACGCGGCAATTGATCCTGAGGTCGCTGGGTGCAGTTGAAGTCTCCACCCATAAAAAGGGGTGTAACTTCATCTGCGAAGAAGGCATTGCGTTCACGACGGTAGCTGGAGCCCGAAGGCGCATAAATGTTGACGATGCGTACACCAAAGAGAGTAAGGGCCATACCTCTGCCGTTGGGGAGGTATAGGACATTTTCGGCAGGAAGACCTTCTCGTAAGATGATGGCAACACCACTACCGGTGTCCGAAGCAGGAAAAAGATGCGTCGTGAAGCCATGTGGTGGTGAAAAATCGGCGACATGCACTTCCTGAAAAAGCGCAATATCAATGTCCGCATCATAAATCATATCGCGGAGCAGCGCTAGTTTGTGGGGCACACGAATGGTCGCGAGGTTAATCGTTGCGACACGATAATGCTGGTGTTGGAGTCCCACAGGCACAGGTGGCGCTGCTTCTTCAAGGGCGAGAGGTCGTCGATCTTGCCGGTCCGCCGAAGAGGTTGCTATTGTGGAGAGTTTGCGGGCGCGGGCGCAACCGATGGGGGCGCCCCATCATCAGCACCGTCCACCCCAATCCCTTCGATCTCCACGTCGTCTGCCCAGGAGACTGATACTGCGGTAGGGTACCGACTGTTTACATCATCCATGTGGAGAGGAGACGTAGTTTTCGGTCCAGCATATAGACTTTCTTCAACGTCGACCTGTGGGGGCGACGGCGCCAGTAAGGAGAGGTGATCGTTGCCAGTGGTCGTCTGTGGCGGGTCGTTCGCATCAGACTTTTGGACATCATAGAGCGGTTTGTCGTCCATCTTCGGTTCTGCATCTCTGGCATCCATCCGTAGAATGGATTCATCAGGGGGTGTACGGCTACGTTTCTTTCTCTTTCGTGTCGACCCTTGTTTTCGAACAGGTCGTTCCGAGTCTGATTGCCGGTGGCCTTCGTCTGACTCCGGACCAGTCTGAAGGAAAGCAGAAGTAGGTACCACTCCCGGATCAACGTCCATCTCAGCAGCATTTTCAGTCACAGTGCTGCGATGATGTGGAAGGTCAGGATCTGGCGTCTGTGGCACCTCAGAAGGAATCTCAGTAGCGGTTGCATCTGTCTCACCAGACGACGTCAACAGAGGCCTTCTTGTCCACAACCGGCACATGTTCGGGGTTGGCCGTCGTACATGACAATGGCTCGCACACCGCCAATTGTCAGGCATGATGGTATATGTTTTTTCAGTTCAATTTTTACCTGACGCACACCATTAAGGACATGGTAGGTCGTGAAAGTTTGCCATTTTTCCTCTACGTAACCGATGAGTTACCGTATGGTTGTAACGCAGAGACAACTACGTCCTTCGGCACTTCAAATGGTAGTTCAAACACCCTAATCGTGCGTTGACCGTACTCTGCGAGTTCAAGTGTTACTGCTCCGACGTGACCATCAGAGTATTTGAACTTAAGTCCATTGGTATGGCGGCGAATAACATCTTCACACACCTCCAGACGTCTGGAGCAACAAATCCTGGAAATTGTGGAACGCTGTAGGCTTTTCATCTCAATCACCAGACAGATGTCAGCATTACTTTTTTTAACTTGAGAATTATCCATAAAGGTACGACAGTTACAGATATTTATTATGACCAGATCATTGCTCAACTTCCTAAAGGTTGATTTTCAGTCGATTAGGTGGTTTGGTGGGGTGAAACTGATTTTTCTGTCGGCTTCTGTCTATTGCATTTGACCCAGAAAGCCATACAATAAACATTTGTCGTAAAGTACTTAAGCGATAGACAGTATCAAAATGGTTCAAATGGCTCTAAGCACTATGTGACTTAAGATCTGAGGTCATCAGTCCCCTAGACTTAGAACTAGTTACACCTAACTAACCTAAGGATATCACACACATCGATGCCCGAGGCAGGATTCGAACCTGCGACCGTAGCAGCAGCGCGGTTCCGGACTGAAGCGCCTAGAACCGCTTTTTTTTTACATGGCTCTAAGCATTATGGGACATCTGAGATGTGCAATAATAGTCGTATCTTTTTTTCTTTTACTGCTTACTTTTTTTAAATGTGTTTATTTTTTTACATGATTACATTTAGGAAACGTGCACAAGTGAGAATTCTAGGAACTCAGTGTTACAAGTAAGCGTTACAACAACAAAGGCGGCATAATAAAAAAAAATAAAAATGTAAATCACTGATACAATTCCAACTAAAAGGTTCTTCAATGAATGTAACTGGTTCTACTTGGCGCTTCGCCATCGTTATCTGACATCGCCAACAGCGCCTTTGAAGGGCATCTGCAACGGAGGCATTCTGCTTCGCTAGTGCTTCAAGGAAAACAGCATCCTTGCAGCAGCCTGTCTCTTCCGTCGCTCATGGCTGACAAGGCAGAACGTTCAGCCGTTAGGGTGATGCGGCACAGAACATTAACCGCAGCTTAGCACTCCCCAGCTGAGTGGGGGGTTAACGAAAACACTGCGTAAATAATTTGCGAAGAGCGTACGGTATTTCGGTGTGCGTTCGAGGGCATTGTGAGCATTTTGTAGGAACCACTAGTAATCAGTCTGCTCTTTCTCTCCGTCGCTAAAGATATAGGCGACGGTAAGTCCTTTGAACCATGTAAGCGCATGATATTTTGCGGCCGGAAAGTAAGTTTCATCTGGACAGAGTAGGGTCTGAGGGTCAATCATATCAGGTGTGACCCGGAGGTAACAAGCCAATATCTTCTGTCTTAGTCGCCAAACTCCGGACGATGATGCGCAAGTAGAACGATGTTCGTCGGTATCCAAGAGGTGACAATCTGGGCAATAAGGTGAGTCTGCCAGTCCAATAGTGTGAAGTCGCTGTCGTGTGACACATTTTTTGTTGGCGATCTAATACCACTTCGAACGCACCGTGGATGACAGAAAGTTGTGGTGTATCGTTTCCACACTCTTGGCCAGTGAACCGTAGGGTACTTGTTTTCCACCACGTTATGGGGAACAGCCCGCAGAAGGTTGGTATAAAAATCTTTCGCCTTAGGTGGACGTGTGGCGGAGAGGTTCGAGCTGACATAGCTGTAATCAAGAATGAAGGTCGACACATGGGAGAGCTGTGGTGCGACTTGCGCCACCGACACCGGCGGGAAGTGAGAGACTGGCATCAGAACCTGTAGTAAACGACCCGTGAGAGAGGTACGTTGACTTTTCCATCGTGTTCTCATGTTGCTCATGTAAAGAGCAGCTGCTCTCGCCCTCACGTTGACCAATCACAGCCCTCCTTTGTGCACTGGGAGGGTAAGAGTGTCGTATCGTACTTTAAAGATATGACCTGCGGAAACGTAGCAACTGAAGGCCGCCTGAAGCCGGCGACCTATCTGCAGCGATAGTGGGAGGACCTGTGCCACGTGGTTGAGTTTTGATGCCACGTAGAGGTTCAGGTATTCAACACGTTGTAGCTGATGCAAGTCCCGGAGCAGGTTCTGTCGCACCATTGCGCGTATGATCTGTAATAACCGTCGGTAGTTTGCTGCAGCTGTTTTACGCACATCTTTCTTGAACGTGATTCCCAAATACCGCAGATCAGAAAGTGGTGGGAGGGGAGCGAGGGCTTCCGGTCCGAAACCACGCACAATATCCAACGCCGCCTACTTGTTGATGTTCAGAAAACTGCCTGCGGCCTGTCCTTATCGCTCAATCCAGGTTAGTACGCTTTGAACTTCGTCATTGGATCGAACCAGCAGTAGCAGGTCGTCAGCGTATGTCCTATAGCGAAAGGTGACGTCCCGCAGCGTGATGGCAGATAGGCGGTGGTTAAGGCCCCCTAGGAGTGGCTCGAGTGCGATTGCATAAA
The DNA here is from genome assembly GCF_023897955.1 of Schistocerca gregaria. Classification (NCBI taxonomy): domain Eukaryota; kingdom Metazoa; phylum Arthropoda; class Insecta; order Orthoptera; family Acrididae; genus Schistocerca; species Schistocerca gregaria. The sequence continues at coordinate 780,071,680 of NC_064922.1, forward strand.
GGTAGGTAGAAAGGGGACAACCCCTCTTAATAGGTACTGTCCTACCGTCCTTCCATTGACCTGGACGTGCGAGCTGGCTGCGGTCGAAAGACGCCGTAGGGTGTCGACGAGGCCCGGGGGGAATCCCATACAGTCCATCACTCGTAGGAGGAAGTTGTGGTGCACTCTATCAAAGGCGCGGTTGAAATCGACGGAGACGATCGCCGCTCTCAGACGGCACGCAGAAGCGATCGCTATTAAGTCCCTGCAGTCACCGGTGGCCATGTGTATGTTGGCTTCTCCCCCCTTCGACGTCTGTTCTGGAGCGAGGATCGTCGGCAAAGTCGTCTTAATACGGATTGCCATAATCCTGGCGAAAATCTTGTAATCGGCGTTCCTCATTGTAAGTGGCCGATAGTCGCTAATCAATAGCCTGGCTTGTGTACCGGTATGAGAAGACCTACAAACGCTGGCGGCACAAAACCGTCTGGAGACATAAGTTCGCGGAACATTATAACCCAGCGAGGCACCACGATGTCACGGAAAGTCCGGTAGAATTCGATGGGCAATCCTTCAGGTCCAGGAGACTTATTGGCCGCACCTTTGTCCACGGCGACTTCGAATTCTTCGAGTGAGATTTCCTCCGTTAGTGCATTCACGGTAGCCTCGTCGATAGTGCGTGTTACCTGCTGTAACACTTCAGTAGTGGCCCCGTCAACGACGGTTCTTTCCTTGTAAAGATGAAGAAAATTATCCTCCACCGCCTTTACTATCGTTGCTTGGGTCGTACATAAGCGACCGTCGTGTGTCCTGAGTTGTGTGAGTAAACGTTGGCGTTGTCGGCGCTTATCCGCCACAACGTGGTGCATAGTGGGTTCCTCTGCAACCGTTCGGTCGTGCCGTCGCGAGCGGACTGCTGCACCTTCTTGTCGGCGCTTCGTCAATGATAGTATGTGAGCCTTGATTCTGCTTTGGTCATGTTGTCTCTCTGGGGAAGGGGGTAAGGCGTCGATGTCCCTGAGTCCCGCTTAGTGAAAATCGAGGGTCTGTCGATGCCACGCAGTCACGTCCTTGCCATATTGCATAAGTGTCCTACGGATCGCTGGTTTGGCACAGAGGAGCCACTACTCCAGGGTCGAGGTGTATCGTGAATGTCGGCGTTCACAGTCAGTGCACGTCGCTGCAACTTGCCGACGGCAATCCAGGTCCTGGAGATGAGTTATGTTGAGCTTCCAAAAGCCATTGCTGCGCCAGACTTGTTGGGGGCGTAGATGTATAGTGCAGATATAGGCACTATGATCGAAATGGGCTTGAGGCCATAGTTCGGCGTCCACCACACCTTGTGTGAGATCTTGTGACACATATATGCGGTCAAGTCGGCTGGCCGAATGACTGGTATGATGAGTGTTGCCAGATCGGTTACCGTGTACTTTTTCCCACGTGTCGCACAAGTGAAGTTCTTGGATCATCGCACCCAGTTCCGGACAAGGCATGTAATGTGGGATTTGGTCCTTGGGGTGAAGTACGAAATTAAAATCGCTGGCGAAGACGCTGTGGTTTTATCGTCCAAGGAAAAGGGGAGCGACATCTGTGGAGTAGAATCCGGCGCGGTCGTGACGTCTTGTGGTACCCGACGGCGCGTAAACATTAATGAATCCGGTGTTGAGCGCCGTAAATGCTATTCCTCGCGCGGAGGGAAGATACGTGACTTCGGTAACTTACGTCGGTAACTTCAATATCTTCACGCACTAATATTGCCACTCCGGTGTCTGCAGGGCTACCGGGCGTCACATGTGTGGCGTAACCGTAAAAGTGCGGGAGTGCAGTCGTTTTCACTTCTTGTAGGAAAGCAAAGTCAACTCCCATAGCTCGTATTGTTTCTTTCAAAAGTTGGATCTTGACAGGAGAACTGATCATGTTGATATTCATTGTCGCCAGGCGGTAAGCCTGGCAACGCGTTGTTTGGGCGAGGTTATCTATGTTGAAGTTGGAGAGAAGCGAACATGGGAAGTGATGTCACCCCCCGCCGAACGCGGTCCTCCTTGTGCTGCTTATGCTGCATGATCCGGCGGCGCCTCAGCTGGCCGCGGGTCGGGATCTTGTGTCTCGACGTCCTCGGCCCACGAAACGGGCGCGGATGTCTGTTCATGTTCCATAGCCTCGGAATGTTTGATAGGAGGGGACCGGGCAACTTCGCTGCCTGCACTGGTACCTTCCCGCTGCTCACTGTTTCTGTCAATGGGCTGATGGTCGAAAGCTTCTTGTTTTTCTGTCTGTTCTGCAAGGTTGGAGTCAGTGGAAACAGCCTCAGCTTCGCGGCTGGCTTCTTGAGTGTCAGTTGTTCTTCCCCGGCCGAATGCGAACCGCTGTGTTCCGACGCGGTCCGACGACGCCGCTTTCGGCGTTTCGGTGATCGCTGTTTCCGTACATGGCCTTCATTGTCAGAAGACGGCACTGACTCACGCTCCGCCGGAACGAACGCTTCGGTCGGTACAATAAGGGAATCAATTGCCATCTTGCTGGCGTCAGTGTCTGTCGCGTTCGGTAGCTCCAGAGTCGTAGTACTATTGTCCACCACTGGCCAGGTCGGCGGGTCATCCAGGTTATTGTCCGTGGAAAGTGATTCCTGTACCGCTGAAGCGGTCGGCCGTGTCTGTTGTGTGGAGAACGTCGTGAGCGCCGCCGCCTAAGTCACGGGTAGAACAGTCTTCGTCGCTGGTGGTGCAACGTCCTTCCGTGGGAGCTGTGTGATCCGACGCTGGAGGCACTCGGAACGAAGGTGACCTTCCTTGCCGCATCCGGAACACGTCTTCGGCTGGCCATCATAAATAACTATGGCCCGGCATCCTCCTATCTGTAGATAGGATGGCACGTGTCGTTGGAGATCAATGCGCACATGGCGTACTCTATTGAGTACTGGATACGTCTTAAGCTGGGTCCATTTTTCAGCCACGTGTTCGTGTACCGTGCCGTAGAAGCGGAGCGCCGCTACAACTTCTGCCGCCGGGAGTTCAAATTGAAGTTCGAAGATGCGTATAGTCCGCAGTCCCATTGCGGCATGGCCGACCTCTACGTTGCCAACATTGCCATCTGCGTGGCAGAAGCGGAGTTCTGGTTTCACCTCTCGAAGGATCTT